>NC_069384.1:145031500-145656500 GCF_027475565.1 Acinonyx jubatus
GGGATACGGATGGCTAGTGGGGCGCAAGGGCCATCCGAGTTGAGAGCGCGGCGGTCGCAGCCGCTGCTGAGGCGGAGACTCCCTGCCGCCGCCTCCACCCCCTGTCCCCCGGCCTCGCGGCGCTGAGGGCGGGAGCGCGCGGCGCTCTTCCCTCCTCCTCCTTTTTCTTCCTCCTCCTCCTCCTCGTCGTCCTCCTCCTCCTCCTCCAGGTCCCCGCCCAGCACCCCTCGCACCAGGCGGCGGCGGCGGCGGCGAGGAGCGAGACCCGCCGCCGGGGCACAACATGGCGGAGCCCTCGGCCCCGGAGAGCAAGCACAAGTCGTCCCTCAACTCGTCCCCGTGGAGCGGCCTCATGGCCCTGGGGAACAGCCGGCACGGCCACCACGGGCCCGGGGCCCAGTGCGCGCACAAGGCGGCGGGCGGCGTGGCGCCGCCGAAGCCGGCCCCCGCGGGGCTGTCCGGGGGGCTGTCGCAGCCGGCCGGCTGGCAGTCGCTGCTCTCCTTCACCATCCTCTTCCTGGCCTGGCTTGCCGGCTTCAGCTCGCGCCTCTTCGCGGTCATTCGCTTCGAAAGCATCATTCACGAGTTCGACCCGTGGTGAGTGCCCCGCCGCCCCTCCCCCGCCCGCGGCCCGCGGGGACCCGGGACCGGCGCCTCTGCCCGCCGCGGCTCGTCCCGGACTTGGCCCCGCGCCGCCGCCGAGCCCCGCTCGCGCCCGGGCCGAGGCGAGCGCGGGTCCCGGAGCCGCGGGCGCGCCCCCTGCCCGTGGGCGAAGTTTCCCCCGCGCAGCTCGAGGCGGGGCGTCGGGGTCCCCGAGTGGGACCTTGGCCCCGGGCCGGATAAGTGTGACGCCTCGTGGGAGGGCGAACGAAGCCCCCTCGCAGCCGTCTCGGGGTGTTCAGCCCGGAGCGGCCACGCCGCGAGCCGGCAGGTCTCCCTCCGGCCGACTCGTGGCGGACTCCCCGCCTCCCTGCCCGTGGCGTGTCGCGTTCTCTCATTTTCGCCGGCGCGGTTTTGCTAGTTGGGATGGGATCGCCCCGGGTTGCCTCGTTGCCGTTGTGGGGGGGTGGGGGGGGAGTGCAGATGGGCAGGAGCCCTGTCTACTCAGCCTCGCCGTTTGACGCTTTTACTGTTCCTCCTTTTTGCTCTCCTTTTACAAGGAGGGGAAAAGAGAGTGAGTGGGGTGTTGGAGGAAAGGAAATAATACCCCGGAAAGTGATCTTGGAAGCTAGGGACTCTTATTTATTTAACATTAGATATTTTTAGGAGTGGCCGTTTTCAGGGCTCCTGAGTGCACTCCGCACCTGGCTGTGCCACAGTTATCTTGGGTTGCAAGAACCTGATTACTCTCCGAGCCCAATCGTCACCCCCGGTATGTTATGCACGCTATCCGAAAGCATGGCATTGGTTCCTTTCTTGGTCCCTTCCGGAGGGTTTGCGAATAAGACCAGAGACTCCCACGGTGATGGGGAGCCTTGGGTTACAATCAAAAGTTGCCCGTGGTATCCGGACTGACCTGAATGTTTTAGGAAGTTACCCTGTTAAGAGCACTAGCTAATTTAGGCACTACACTTGTCTGTGAATTAAGTAGGTAGGAAGATTGCTTTAATTTTTTTTTTCCAGCTTTCCCAGCCTGAGTTGGTTTTTGTTTTTGTTTCTGTTTTTTTGCCCGAGCCTATGCCTTTTAAACTAACTTAAAACATGTTGACCGACTTGTCAACCTTGAGTTAATCTTACCTCTTTATAATTAGACCTAACTAAACTTTTAGGATCTTTGTTTTGTCATTTGAAATACAGTGAGAGAATCTTGTTGAGAGTTACTAAATATATGGGTCATAAGTATTTTGGGAGGTGAATTACCCCCGTATATTAAAATACCGGATTGAAGTTCTGTTGTGGATAGGGAAATTGGTAGTGCATCCTCTATTGAACAGGACGGGAGCCCACTCATGGAGAGCTCAGTTTAGGTAAACAGTTAATTACTGTGACAGTCTTCGTGAAACGTTTTAATCCCATTTTGGAGGTTTTGATTTTTTTCTGACACTTTCTAAAAAATAACTTTTATTTCAAATCAGAAGAAAATGTTGTGAAACCTTAGAAACTAGGTACAGTATTCTTAGGCTTAGCTTTGAAACACTTAAGCAAATTAAATAAAAATGAAATTGGAACCGGAAGGCGAAAACTGCTAATATTTTACTGAACAGTGTGAAAAGAGAAAGTTATGTCTTTTTAGATTACACAGCAGAAGTGCATGGCGACAAAACATTACGGGCAACAGAAATTGTGAATAGTATTTCCACAGAGTATCCTTTTTACAAAGGCTGAGTACTGTTTAGTAGTAACTTTGAGGCTGAAATTAAGGATGGCAGAAATATTCACGACTGAGTGATGAGATGATTTTGTTGTTTTTCTTTATTTTGAAGGAAGATTAGAAATCTTCATCAAGTCAGCCAAAGAGTACTACTGGAATTGAGTATGTAGTCATGAAAAGTCTTACATCAGGTTGCTTCACAGATAATACTGTTTTTTTTCTTTTTTTAAAGTATGGCAAAAAATTAAAAGTTGGTCTTTTCTCTTGTTTCAAGAATATGCTTGGGGAAACATAAACCCTTTTTTATCCACATGAAAATTTGTTTTATTTCTATTTTTCTGTGCATAGACACATTTCTGAAACACTAAATGTATGAAATTTGAACTTTAATTCATGTTCACTAAAGGTATATACACCTCTTCATTCCTAAAGATCTACTTAATTTAGGTGTTCTGTTTACTGATAGTCTTAATACTTACATTTTATTGTATTCCTATGCTTCTGTTCATAATGTTAGATAATTGTCATTAGTGGTAAACAGTTTTTACAATAAAGGAATTGCCCCATCCCTTCCTTCTTGTGAACAGAGATTTGCCAATATAAATTTAATGTCAGAGTATAATTTGGGTTGACTTAATGGGAAAATTAGGTGTCAGGCCAAAAAAATTTCGTTTGCTTTTGTTTTTCTTTTCTTTTGAAGATCTCAAGTAGTTAGGTGTTTCATTCTTATAATCCATTCTTACTGAAAATTTTTGAAAAGGGGTTGGGTGTAGATTGTCATTATTACATTGGATTTTTAAAGCAGTTTTCCTTCGAAGCGGCTAATAGTGCCAACACTTTGATCTTTAATCTAACACTCTGGTGTTATACTAGCCTGGGAGTCTCTCAGGTTACTATTTTAACATACAGCAATGACATGAACCTTTATATTTAAATGTTTCTTTCAGGTTCTCTATCAACAAACCAATCTTTTCTGGTCTTCTCTATTCCTTTTTTTTCATGTCTCTGTTACTGGCTTCATTTCTGAAGTGTTTTCAGTGAAAAGTTTACTTTTTCTGTTTGATCGTGAGTTATTTCTGATTTACAGTAGTTCTTAAATTGCGTAAGACTCCAGTTAGCTGCCAGAGGTGACTCATTGTCACAAAGTTATACTTGTTTTTTAAATTTGTCATTCAGTTAATTTTATAAATCTTACAGTTATGAGGGGTGGTATATAATGTTGAATATTATATATTTACTGAATTTTAAAGTACACTGCACTTTTCTAGAACTTAGCAACATTTTTGGTACGATCTCTTCACCACTTCGCTTTAGTAATTTCCTCCCCTTATCAGTTGAGTTGATCAGACATGAGGAAGCAGTTTGAGAATATGTTGTCTGTACTTGCCAAACATTTGGTTGAGCAACTAGTTTAACAGCGGCTAATTTTATCTTCTTTTTTATCTGGAGCAAAACGTAGTTTCTACTTACTTTTGTGACAGCTGCTAATACTTTGACGTGATATTAACCAAGTACCTTTTCCATAACCGTTATCTTGTTAAATTGTGGTAGCTTTTCCCACAGAGTTGACGTAAAACCTGCCTGTGTAAGGAGACTTGCCCTTTTCCCTGCCTGCCCAAGTTGCAGTAGGTTCTCCTCGGAGCTCTAGAGAGAGAATTCTCTGAGCCTTTCTGAGCTTTGGCTCCAGTTAGCTGTAAAAGGGCGGCAGACGTCTTGCGGGGCAGAAGGCTGCAGTTTAGAATTGAAACCCGGAATTCAGTTTTTCAGAGACACTATGGTATAAGTAGATTAATTAGCGCCAACATGTTTTCAAAGGATTGATACACCTTTAGAACATAAGCTGTTTGTAAGTTGGGGACTAGTTCCTATACTTTGAGGTCTCCATGTTTTTCTTCACTTTGCAGATGAAGAAAGAGGGTATTGACCTCAGTTCTGAAGAAGACAAAATGGGTGACAAAACCAGTTTTAGAACACAAACATCCCCAAATCTTAAAAAGTTACTTTGTGGGATCATTAGCAACCGCAGTCCAGCCGCACTTCAGAACAGGTAGACGGTCACTGGAGTCCATTGTAAAACCATTACAGTTTTTCTGGTCTTGAGCTGAAGATCGTTCTAAGTTACAGGAACACGGAGGGAGGAGTTCAGGGAGTGTCATGAACTGCTGCATGGGAGAGTGGGATTGGACCTGCTCCCGTTTGGGGTAAATTGTGGTGGTTCTTACAGTTAGTAGTAATCATGGGTTTCTTGAGGCATGTAATAGGTCCTGAAGTGGTTACGATCTGGCAGCGAAGTCTTTAGAACTTTCTGTTATGGGTTTTCATATCTCGAGGGCTAACTTGAGTAAGACCACTCTTACCGCCATGAGTAGTTTGCATACAGGCAACACTGTTGGGGCGCCTGGGTGGCTCAGGTGGTTAGGCCTCTTGACGCTTGATTTCAGTTCAGGTCATGATCTCACAGTTCCTGAGGTCAAGCTGGTGTCAGGCTCTGTGCTGACAGTGCGGAGCCTGCTTGGGATTCTCTCTCTCTCGCTGCCCCTCCCTCACGTATGCTATGTGCGCACACACACACTCTTCTCTCAAAATAAATAAACTTAAAAGACATTGGTTGTAGACTAAATATTAGAAACTAATTATAGGCTCTGACCCAGCTGTTAACAACATGAGGAAATTTATTAGTCTGTTCTTAATCTACTTCTGATTTTTATGCTCCCTGTAAGTTATGCTCCCTGTAAGTTTTATGCTCCCTGTAAGTATTTTGGGATATGAGAAAATGTTAAAAGTTCTTTTCATTGTAATATGTTGGTATTTATCAGTACATACATGCTCTCAGAAATAATGAAAAAATGATTAATATTCTGGAGTGATGAATCATATTTTTTACTTGTTTACTTTGAAAACTTAATGCTGTTAGAGACAATATTGCTGTTAACCCAAATTATAAAGCATCCTACTATTCAACAGATTTGTATATTGCTAAATTGTTACTTTACAAAAATTTCTAAGCATACAGAAAAGCTAAAAGAATTTTATAGTGAACACTCATACTCAATACCTAGATTCTACAGTTAGTGTTTTACTTTATTTGCTTTATCATATCCTTTTTTTTTTTTAAATTTATTTATTTTTGAGAGAGAGCGTGTGAGCTGAGGAGGGGCAGAGAGAGGGGGACAGGATCTAAAGCAGGTTCTGAGCTGATAGCAGTGAGCCTGATGTGGGATTCTAACTCGGATGCTCAACCAGCTCAACCAGACAACACTGGTGGGGCACGTGGGTGGCTCAGATGGTTAGGCATCTTGACTCTTGATTTCAGTTCAGGTCATGATCTCACAATTCCTGAGATCAAGCCCATGTCAGGCGCTGTGCTGACATATTTTTCTGATGCTGCTTTTAAATCCTGCTTGTGGACGCTGATAGTACATCCTTCATTATAATATGAAGAGTGTTATTTTTGTTCCCCATCTGCATGATGAAGAGAATCTTATTTCTGGACATTTGTTTTCTATAATACTTGAACATAATGAGTATAAATACTGTTTCTGTATTGTGCTCAGTTGGACTGCAGGTTAGAATCAGATTTAATCTTTTCAGGTTTGGTTATTAACTTAATGAGAGTACATCGTAAGTCAACGCGTGTCTGTTAAATGATTTGACTTTGTCAAATCTTATATCGCAGAAGAAACTAAAGTTGTTAGAAGGGTATTGATGTTGGTTTTATTAGACTTAATTTATGTAGAACACCTAAATTCTTTTTGTGTTATTAGAAGCCTCTTATTGGTCAGCCTGTTGCTTACTCCGAATCGATTTATGCTTTTTTTTTTTTTTTTTTGCCATGTTTTGTCTGGATATAATGCTTAATTTATGTATAATTGCAAAAGTGACTTCTGTCAGTCCCTACAGTAAGTGGGAAAAAATGGAAACGTATTTTCAAATAACATAGGATCTACAAATATAATGTATGGGCCAAATTAATGCTGTTGAAAGGGGAAAAAAATGTAAATGGTTAACATCCTACCCCGTCTTCACTCCTTTAATTACTTTACCTCATTCTGGTGGATATTTTTGTTTTTAAATCACTCTTTTCTGGGAAGGTTTCTGTTTCTTTGCTTGACCTACTTCTGACACAAATAATTTCCAGGGATTTAGAAATTGATAGAAGGGGTTAATACCATAGGATTTTTTTTTTTTTTTTTTTTTAATGTGTTAGGTGTAGGTAAGGGTTGGAAGAGGTAGGAGCGACTGCCAGAGCCTCTCATATTTTAGGTAAATGTAGGTAAACTGGCATTTGTAGACCTGCCAGGAAACCTAACCACTACTTGGAATTATATTTGTAAAAATACCTTCAGGGTTTCAAATGTAAGGCATCTAAACATACCTTGGAATATATCCTGTACATAATAAGTTGGTGAATGCCTTTATGTTGGTCAGGTTTATGCTACTTTCACAAATACGCATTTCTAAAGAATTGTGACTGCTACACTAAACAAATTGACCATATCATCTGTAACCAATTTTTTTTCTTCTGGTGGAACTTAGTGTTGCAGGATAACTTTAATATATGTTCTAAGTGGTAGGTGCTTAGTTTTTATAGTGTCTTACAACTTGATTTTATATCTTAGAACTGAGGAGATAAGGTAACATCTTTTATTTCTGTAGATAAAAGATATTTCAGTTCAGCATTCCCCTAAGAATTGAATAATACAATAATAGACAAAGGTCTACTTGTCTCCAAAAACTGTGTCCTTTTTACTGCATCCTCTGCCTTCAAGGCAGTCTTAAATGAAAGTATCCTCCGTTTAATTTATGTCTTTTAATCAGCTGCCCTGATT
The DNA here is from genome assembly GCF_027475565.1 of Acinonyx jubatus. Lineage (NCBI taxonomy): Eukaryota > Metazoa > Chordata > Mammalia > Carnivora > Felidae > Acinonyx > Acinonyx jubatus. The sequence continues at coordinate 145,038,641 of NC_069384.1, forward strand.
TAAGTCTTAACATATTGGCCTATCAAAACGCCTGGGCACAGTCCATGGCTAGCTAACTACTCACTAGTTGGGTGATAGCAAATTACTTTGTTTTTATACTTGTTTTTAAGTTTATTTTATTTATTTAATTTATTTTGAGAGAGAGAGAAAGAGAGCGTGCACATACAAGCAGGGGAGGGACAGAGAGAGAGGGAGAGAGAATCCCAAGCAGTCTCCGCATTGTCAGCACAGAGCCCGACTTGGGGCTCAACTCCATGAACTGTGAGATCATGACCTGAGCTGAAGTCAAAAGTCGAATGCTTAGCTGACTGAGCCCCCCAGGCGCCCCTAATTACTTTGTTTTGATGTAGGGAAGAGAGAAGAGTTGATGATGACTTGAGGTTTTTAATCCTGAATGACTAGGGAGTTTACAGAGATGCAGCTTTTAAGGGAATAGCTAAATGAAAAGAACAGATGATTGAATCCAAGTGAATGTTGTTTTCATTTAGTTTTATTTTGTCTGTAAAAAGGTCATTGTAGTAAGGTTGGAGATATTAACCCATTCCAGTTAAGGGGGCTATGGGGTGGAAGATCAGAGTAATCCCAGAATTCTTTAGCTACAGGATTTCCAGAGTATATGTTGGCTTGGCTTGTTTTCAGGGCAAAGAAGCTGAACACCAAAGGGTGAAGGTGGTATAGTTGTAGCTTGGCTAGATTCCTTTCTGTTTTCTTTGCACCTGTGTTTGTAGTAGAGGGCATTTTTTGAGAAGTTACTTGAAAATTGTTACTTTAGAAGATGAGGGGAAGTAAATTTCTACCACTTATCTATTTATTTTTTAAAGTTTATTTTTAGGGAGAGTGAGAGGGCAAGAGTGTGAGTGGGGGAGGGGCAGAGAGAAAAGGCGGGGGGGGGGCGGCGGGGGGGGGAGAGAGAGAGAGAGAGAATGAGAGAATATATCCCAAGAAGGCTCTGTGCAGAGCTGGATGTGGGGCTTGAACCCACAAAGGAGATCATGACCTGAGCCAAAATCAAGAGTTGGACGTTCAACTGAAAAAGCCATCCAGGAGCCCCCTCAATTATTATTATTTTTAAGTTTATTTTTTTTGAGAGGGAGAGAGGGAGAGAGAGAGAGCAGAGGAGTGGGAGTGAGCACAGGGCCACACATGAGATCATGAACCTGAGCTGAAATGGAGTCAGACTGACGCTTAAACTGACTGAGTTACCCAGGCGCCCCTACCACTCACTTTAAGTTGACAATATTAGAAATGTTGGCAAGTTCAACTGTGAAACAGCTTTTATGTGAAGTTTGGTGTTCTGAAAAATTGTGTGCTTCAGTTACCTGTAATTTCCATAAGTTAATAGTGTTCATGCTTTAAGTTTCAAAATTTTTTGACTTTTTTCTTCATTCCTGTATAAAGGGAAAGACTACTCATAAAGACATAAAGAAAATTTATGTGTCTATTAGTAAAGTATACATGCTGAGGTGATAGCTAAATTGATAATGTTTCTTTTAATTTCTTTTTTCATGCTTTACAGGTTTATCAGCTATTCTCCAGTAAAGGTTTTTCTTCACAGTACAGTGTTCTTTTCTTTAGTGATATCTAGCAGTCTCTCCAACCTCCAGCCAAATGAATTTGGTTTTTAAGCTTAAATTATTGGGTCTCTCTCTCCATACATAGATGGATAGATAATATTCCAGCATATACCGTTTTCTGTGCTAATTTAAAATTAAAATGTAGTAATTCATAATTAATTTATAAAGTTCTAGTGTCTGCGCAGCTTAAATTATTGTTTGTTGCTGGCCAAATGGTTGGGGTGGAGTTGGTGAAAAGAATGACTGGGAAACTCACAACCAATATGTTTATTTTCATGCCTGTTTATGTTAGTTTCATCTGTATGGAATAATGATTTGATATTTGTTCACATTTCAAAATGATAATAAAATTTTAACATTTGTCACCTTATAAAAAAATTTTTTTTTCTTGTGACAGGAACTTTTAAGATCTACTCTCTTCGCAGTTCAAGCCTATTCTTCAAACACCAGTAACTCCTATAATGTAGAATAAACTCTAAGTAGGTTTCATTATCAAGGTACATTGTTAAACAGTCTTGTATCATCCACAGGAAAAATAATGGAATACAGAATTACTGGGAAGGCAGCACTCTTGAAGTTTTTGAGATATTCTTTGCAAATTAATGTCTTAAATGTTTACATAAGCATGAGAAAAATATTCTGCAAGGGCTTTTATTGGTGAGAAAGAGGTTTTAGTCTTTAAAAATTTTTTCTTTAATGGTGAAATATAACACATTCTGAAAAGTGTATAAACCTAATGTACAGTGTAATGACTAATTGTAAGGTAAACAGCCATATGATCATCACCCAGATCAAGAAATAGAACAGTGCCACCACCTCAGAAGCCTTGGTGTGTGTTTGCCTCCCCTTCTCCTCACTTGTATAGTAATTACATCCATGGTTTTCATCATAGGTGGTATAATTCTGTGTGCATTCCTAAATAACATAATTTAGTTTTGTCTAATTTAAAACTTGAGATAAATGCACTTGTAACTGTGTGTCTCATTTTTTTTTTTTTTTTTTTTTTTTTGTTCACTGCATTTAAGATCCATCTTCATTGATCAAAGGATTGTTGAGAATATGTGGTAATAAGGTTTAGCAACAATTTGATGAACCAGTCTTCTTACTGACCCGAGGAGGTTTCTTCCTCTTTTGCAGCAGGAAGTACCTGTAGGAAAGGGAAAGCATCCTTCTCTTCCCTTGAGATAAAAAATTATCTCAAGATGGAACTCTTGAGCTGGAATCAACCTTGTCTGCAGATAACCTTGACAATTTTTCACAAAGTACTAACTGGCCAGAGAAATTTGATCTTTCAGCAGACACTGAGACTACTACAAGGTAGAGAGAGTGAGGGAGGAGACATCACTGTCTTTCAAGAGAGAAATGATAATCAGATAAATACAAAATTACTAGTTTTTAAACTATGGCTTTTGCCAACTATTTTTCACTTTAAAGCATATATATTAAAATTTATGTAAGGATCGGAGTAGCAGTTAATTCTTGAAAGAAGAGAATGTTGAAAAGGGATCTGAGCCGAAGGAGTTTAGGAGAACCCTAAGAATGGACTATTTAATATAGTGGTATCTTTGTAGCGGATTGTTGATGCTGGATTGTGTGTGATTTTGTTTGTGTAAATGTCCTGGGATCTTGAATAGCTTACATTTCTCTCTATTCTTCCAGTCTTCCGTGGCCACCACTATTTTTCTTTCCCATATCTTTATTTCCTTTATTGATTTAGTAGCTGCCTTGGTCTTCAGGAAGAATAGGAGAGGTTTCATAGTAGTGGGATCCTTTCAGAAACTGTCTTCAGGGGATAAAAGGTTTTATTCCAAGAGAAGTAAAGGTCAGGCATTGAGTAATGTATACAATTGTCAATCCTGTGTTGCATACCTGAAACTAATACAGCATTGTGTGTCAATTATACTTCAATAAAAAAAAAGAATATAATAAAGGAAGATCATGATTCTTTATGTAGGAACTTGAAATCTACTGGGGTGTGGAAATTTGGCATTGTGTGTTAGTAAATGATTAAGGATATTGGAAATGGGATTCTAGCTTGTAAGCTTTTCTTTTAATTAGAGAGCTGTTCTTAAGTGAAACCATAAACATGAATGCTCTCTAATGCATGTCTCTTTATTGGTCCGAATGATTTTGATTAAATCCAGTGGTATTTTTCCACTCCCCATTCGTATATAACCCATGCTACTTGAATGGATAATAGTTGATTTCTTTTGTAAACAAATAAAGGATTGTTATCATAGTTAACGCATTGTTAGTTGAAGAATTTAAATCTAGGACTTCCTTTCTTGAAACTCCCAGTTTAGTCAGCTAGTATTTCTCCAGAATTCAAAATTAAAATTTGAATCAAGTATTATGAGGAAGGTATATACATACTTATTACTTCTTCTCCCTTAAATCCCTTGTAATATATGCCAGAGAGAAGTACAAATGACTTTGAATTAGGCTGTATTTGGATAATGGTCCAACCTTATGATTTAAGCTTCTTTAACACCCCTAGTACTCCTCTTGTTTGAAATCCCCAGGGAAGTAGGGCTAATTTTTTGAAATGTATTAACTGTTAGGAAACATGCCAGGCATACTTCTTTCAGAAATAACAATCTAATAATATTGTTTATCTGCCTTGTGTAAGAGGTGTAGGTACAGGTTTTATTGATCCCAGTATAGAGCAAACTTACTTTGGCTAAATTTTGTTCAGGACTATTCATTTAACTAAATAGGCTAGGGCCATTTTGAAAATTTTAACACCTGTAATGTAAAAACACTCAAGGAGATTTAAGCTATTTGTTCTTTGCCTAAATTGGTAAAATACAGTTATGGTGATGAGCTTATTTCCCTCTTTAATGAATAATGTTAATAACTTACTGTTCCTATAGAGAGACAAGATTGTTTAGGGTACAAACATCATTTCCAATCATCCTAGAATATCCTACACTATATTAGGAACATAGTGGGTGTTCAGTTTATATTAATATGGATCTTTTATCCTTAATGGTAACCACATTTTATGTTTTGGTGGTGATAGTACAGGAAGTCGCTTGTATAATACCTTGATAAACCTTGGATTTGATTGTGATATCAGTAGAATCATGTGTGGTGATATTGTGATTCAGAAGAGAGATATTTGGTCTTCGTCCTTGCTTCTGGCACAGAGCTCCTAAAAACCCTTGTCATTTTCTAAGTATCTTTTGTTACGTTAATACAGTGACTTTGGAAAGCCCTTAGGTAATCTAAGTATGGGGGCTGGTTGCCACTAGAACCTGCCCTGTGATTAGAGGGTTGAACTATCAGTCCCACCTCCTGACCTCTGGGAAAAGGAGAAGGACTGGAGGTTGAATCACCAGCTGCCAATAATTTAATCAATCATGCCCACGAAATGGAGGCTTCATACAAACCCCAAAGGACGGAGTTTGGAGCGTTTCCAGGTTTGTGACTATGTGGAGATTTGGGAAGGGTGGTGTACTTGGAGAGGGCATAGAAGCCCCGCACTCCTTCCCACACATCTTGCCCTGTGAATCTCTAGTTGTTCCTGAGTTCTGTCCCTTTATAAGAAATAGTGATCTAGTAAGTTAAATGTTTTGTCAGTTCTGTGAGCAACTCTACCAAATTAATTGAACCTAAGGAGGGGGTCACTGGAACTTCTGATCTGTAGCCAGTTGGTTAGAAGCACTGGGGACAACTTGGACTTTTGATTGGTGTGTAAAACTGGGGATTGAGGGTCCAGGGGGGTCAGTCTTATAGAACTGAGCCCTTGTGGGATCTGACACTGTTTTAGTGTTAGAATTAAGGTGGATTGTAGGATACCCAGCTGGTGTTGTAGAATTGCTTGCTGGTGTGGAAATTCACTACCCCGCCCCCCCCCCCCTTTTGGTATTGTTAGTGAACCTCTTAGTAGTGAACATCATAATCTCACCCTTAATAAAGGTGTCATTTTAATGTTATAGAAGAAGGAAAACTCTTTCCTGGTGATAAAAAAGAAAAGAAAAAAGGTTGATAATCCTTATCGAAAAAGTATGTGAGCATCAGTGATTGCCATCAGCAATTGGGAAATGACTGACTTGGCTGGATACCTTAGGAAGAACTTTAAGGGAAGGAAATTTTAGTGTGAGTATTTCTTCCAAGTACAGGTAACTCTTAGTTCTATCTCGAGTTTTAACTCACTAGTTAAGGAATATTGAATAAGAAAAGACAGACCAGTTAATGCTGTTAACATTTGAGATGATACATGAAAAAAGACATGGCAGCAATAAGAAGTAAAGTTTACACGGTGGCGTTTTATGTGAATTTGAGAAGTGTATCTTGATGTGGAGGAATAGTAAGAATAGAAATGATCATTGGGTATATATGCCTTGAATTCAGGCAAATGATGAGTTTGGGTGGGTTTGGATTAATGATCCATTTTGTTTCTCGGCTCTTGACTTAACTTTGTGGTTACAGCATCTCCCCATCCAAAAGTAGAGCATTCCTATGAAAACTTGTGTAAGTCGAAAATGCATACAGCAAAGAACCATTAATTTATATGGAATTTTTTTTAGTGTTCCCAGATCCAAAAAATAACCCTATGCTTTTCTGATGCGCAAGAGGCTTAGGCTAAAGGGACGCACAAAATAAATAGAGATAAGGAACAGATGCTCACAAGATGCAGTTCTAAGCCATGGTGGCTTGATGATGAGTATGGTGGCTTGATGATGAGTGCTGTACCTTGGGGACGGAGCTTGATGGTGTCACTTCCGCTGCTCAGGTTCATGCTGCCTCCATAGTGGTGTGCTGCAAAACAAACACTGAACGCTCTTTTCCCTTTTCCCTTTCTCTTTTATTCTTTTGGTTGTATTAACGTAGGCCTGTCTTAAAGAAGGTGGCAAAGTGGCCTAGGGTGAGCTTTTCGAAAAGCAGGGGATACCTGTATTGGCAATTAATATGGAAATTCCACGACACTTTAAGAGCCATCACAGCTCCCACTGATTTCATGTGAACTTTGCCACAAGAGGTTAAAGGATACTAAATAAAATTACTCATTAGGGATGGAATAAATTGCTTGTCTCCATTAAAGTGTCTCTGCAATAATAGAAATAGCTTTGTCTGCATCTAATTACTAGGAGGATCATTGAATATTGTAGATCTTGAGAGGCCAAAATATAAAGTCTTTACTTTTTTTTTTTTTTTTTAACTCTGGATTGAACTAACAAAATGACTGGTCAGCTCTTTATACTATATAATAGCAACATTCCTGTGAGTCCTTAAACTGATGTTGTGGTGATCTTACCAGATGTTTTTGTGTACTTTTTTTTTACACCTTTATCCATCAGTGTGCCTTTAATCTGTTATATTGACAATTAAAACATTGCATATGTTCTTAATTTTTTAAAATTTAATAAACTTCATAGAATTTTAATTTTAATCCTAAAATCATTTTTACTGTATGCCATATCTAAAGAAAACTTTAATAGGCCAAGCTTTCTGGCATTAGAAGGAACAGGATAATGAAAATACATGTGGTAGGTGAAACAAATCTAAAAACCGTAAAGGGGGAGCCTGGGTGGCTCCGTCAGTTGAGCCTCTGACACCTAGGTCATGGTCTCATGGTTCATGGGATTGAAACCCATCCCGGGCCCAGCTCACAGCACAGAGCCTGCTTTGGGTTCTTTCTCTCCCCCCACCTCTCTCTCTCTCTCTCTCTCTCTCAAAATAAATACACTAAAGAAAAATGAGCTTGAGAAACAACTAAAATACTTTAAAATAATTTTTTGATGGTTGTTAAAATGAGTCAGTCACTTCATTAGAAGGGAGATCTTTTTTTTTTTTTTAGCATACTTTATTTTTGTTGTTAAAATAATTTGCCGGGCTTATAGTAATATAAACAGCAGTTAAAGCAAACGTTTTCCTTTTGAAGTAAAAATATTTCTAGACTTTTGAAAAGTTTGTCATTAGTACTTGTTACACTTGTTGGATATGAATTGCAGCATAATATAAAGTTATTATAACTTTATAACTTATAAACCGTATAACTTATAACTTATAAGTTATTATAAAAAGTAACATTTTTATAAGTCAAACTATATTTAAAATGCAAATAATATATAATGTATATATCATGTATGTAATTTTGAACAAGATGATAAGTACCTGTGTGAAACCCCTACCCAACTAGAGAACTAGAACATCACCAATTTCACATCTATCCATATTTCTTCTCTAAGCTGTCCTCCTGGTTTTCCTTTTAGCAATTAGAAGCCATTATCTCAGTTTTAACATTTCCTTTGCCATATTAAAAAAAAATATATATATATATATATATGTTTGCATCTCTAGATAATATATTGCTAAGTTTTGCTTTGTTTGGAGCTTTAAAAATGGTATTATTCTTTATATGATCTTTGACTTGTATTTATACATTTGCTAGTTGATGAATATTTGGGTTTACAACTTTTTGCTTTTATGAATAATGCTACTATGAACAGTAAAAACTATACTTTCTGGTTTATATGTGTGGATGGTTGCTAGGGTATATACCTGAGTATTCTGTGGTAATTTTTATTTCAGTTATACATAAAAATATAATACACCACTCCAAAACTTGGTGACAAAAAAGCATTTCATTATTTCACAATTCTGTGAGTGGAATGGGAGTTTTCTGCTTTGTGATGTCAACTGTGGTTCTTGGATGATTACAGTCATCTGGAGGCTCAACAGGCTGCAGTCAGCTGGGGCTAGAAGGACTGGGATGCTGTATAGCTTAGAAGCATCTGGAGTCTTGATTGGGAGCTCAGCTGTGGCTTTTAGCTTCTTCGTGTGGCTGCTTAGGCTGCCTCACAGCATGGCAGCTGGATTCTAAGAGCATTTCAAGAATGAGAAAGCTGCGTGTCCAATTAAGGGTTAGACATCTACTGATCATTGTCACTTCCACTGTATTTTATTGTTGAGAATAGACACAGGCCTATTAGTGAGTCATACTGGTAGGGACAGAATGATTTAGTTCCATCTTTGGAGACTTGTTATCACAGTGTATTATTTTTGTTTCTTATTCTGTAAATTACCTGTTTGTGTCTTTGGTCAGTGTATTTTTTTTTAAACTTTTTTAAACTTAAAGTTTTTAAACTTTTTTTTAAACTTTTTTTTTTTTTAATTTTGTATTGGTGAGGGGAGGGATTCTAAGTCTGGTAAATTTGTTGCAAATTTTAATGCATTTTGTGGCTTATTACTCCTTAAATCCTATAAGATAGATATTACCCCCATTTCATGGAGAAAAGGAAGTACTGCTTAGAATGTTAAGAGAATACCAGTGAAGTCAGAAGCCTCAGGTGATATTTTGGTATAAAAACAGCATGTGCAAATGCGTACAATTGTATTCTCTTTCATAATTGTACACATTTCATGTATGGGAACATGATGCTTCCATCAGTCTACTTATTATACTCCTCCCCTTCCAAAAGACTGAGGCTTGGAAAAATTTACAAGCATTTTTTATTCACTTACGGTCTATTATAATATTCTAGGTAAAGTGCTACGTGACCTGGCCACTCATCGACAAGTTCTTTCTAGTCTTACCTGCCTTGCCCATACCCATACTTCAGTTTTTTCCCCCTCTAAATTATTCAGTTGGATCAGTCGGTCACTATCTGCCAACACATTTCAAAACTTGTTTTTGAAAGCCAGACTAGTTCCGCTATTAGTTCTCCCACTTTGAGCATATGCTGGAGTTCTCAGAAGACAGTGGTAAGGAATTGGCATATATTTGAGATTTTCTTGACTGATCTCACCTCCAAACTTTATCATGGAAATTAAGTTTCTTAAGTGTTATGGTGAAAATACTTTTTTCAAAATAATGGAACTCAGAGATTCACAACCAATATTCAAATATTTGCCTTCTGTACTTTAAAAAGCACATTTTAGGCATTGAATGCAGCTGGATTGCTTTAAAACTGAAAATACTACAGAGCAATTCTGAATTTCACAACACAAGACTTTAAATAAAATGAGACAACTTTCTGTCATGTCTGAACAAATATAAAATACACAGAAATAAACTTGTAGGCACTTCCCAGCTCTCAGATTAGGAAGAATGTTCTGTGTAAAAGTATAGTTTCCCATCATTACAATTCTGTATGTTGCATACAGACGGTTCAGTATAGCTCTCCAGTATAAAAGCAATGCTTCAGGGAGCATGACTTATTTTCACGTTCCTTCATATTTCTTGGATCTAAGATTCAGTGGCAGAAATGAAAGTCATAATAATACTTCTGCTTATTGGAGGGATTCTTTGACATGTAGTGGAATACAGAGCATCTCTAGACTTTGACTCAGGAACATTTTCCATCAGCGATACCAGCTGTTGTATGACCAAAGCTCTTAGTCATTTTTGTTCTTTCCTGCCCCAGATTCTGTCACTTTGTCATGCATTAGAAGAATTAGTTACCTTCCTCAAGAAGTAAAGTATAATATATTTACCGTAATATTGATCTAATGTTACCATGTGAAGTAAAGGTGTCAAGTTCAGTAATTTGGCAAAAAGTGCAATCCAGATTTCACCAGGTTGACCATAGTGTAAACACTATTTGTAGAAACAAAACAAAACAAAAAAACGGGGGGGGGGGGGAAGGTGTGTTTAAGTCTGTTTAAAATTCAGTAAATGCATTTGCAACATTTGTAATTCTCAGAATAAACACATTTTTAAATAGAGTATACCCCAAACATGCTGGTCTCTGAGGATTTAATACATGTTGTTATTTCATAGAAATTGCTAAAATTACTTTAGATATGTAAAGGATACTAAAGTTTTCATATAGTTCAGTATTTCCTGTCTCTCTACTTCAGCCCCTTTCAAATGGGAGGAGAGAACTGATTCACGTTTTGTTTATTCTTTCTTAGCTCCTTCTTGAGTTATGTTTGCTGATACTGTCTGTTTGAAAAGTTTCTGATTGAAAGTGGGTAAATCACTTTTGGTTTCTCTGTGATATGGAATGAACTTCATACCTAGAAGAGAACAGAAATTGTTAGTGTGTTTGCCAAAACGTGTTCTGCAGAATACATATCCCAAGAATTGTAGTTCAAAACAAAATAACCTCTGATAACTTAAATTTGGAAAAACTGCATATCCCATCCACTTATTTATAATACACATTAGCATGTTAAAGACTGAGATGTTCTTGAATACATTATTAGTTTAATTTAACCTAGTGTTTACCATATTTAATTTAGGAATTACTGTAGGATTTTTTTTAAAAAAATGGTCCATGCAATGCATACTTAATGCTTGTTAGTTCAAAATCCTATTTCTACAGACTGTGAATATATATTCTGACTTAAATATATGTGATATAATAGATATTTATAGAATTATTGTTTATATGGAAATCTTGTTTATATAGTATGATATATAATAATTCTAGAATATCAATAAGTCAGGTATCTAATAAGTAAATGTAAATATGATATGTTTATATTATATATATTTGATCTTTTTTCTATAATATATGAATGTATGTCTGACTTAAATATGTATTACACATATGTATGTGTGCTGTGTGGAGAGGAAGAGAATACATACAGGTGTGTGCATCTCTTTGGCTTTTGCCCAGGGTTTTTATTTTTATTTTATTATTATATTTTTAATTTTTTTAATTTTATTTTTCAGAGAGAGAGAAGCAGAGTGTGAACAGGGGAGGGGCAGAGAGAGAGGAGATGAATCTGAAACAGGCTCCAGTCTCTGAGCTGTCAGCACAGAGCCCAATGTGGGGCTTGAACTCATGAGCTGTGAGATCATGACCTGAGCCAATCAGACACTTAACCGACTTGAGCCACCCAGGCGCCCCTAGCCCAGGATTTTTAGATTTCAGTCTATATTGGATTTAATAACTGAGCAAAAAAAATATCATTGGTTAGTTTTAATTTATCAAATACACAGTTTTATATATGATCCTAGAATTATTTCAGATTTTTTTTTTTTGAATGACATTAAAATATGTTTTTCAGACTTTTTTTTTTTGAGGGGGAGAGAGAGAATCCCAAGCAGGCTCTGCATTGTCAGCGCAGGGCCCAATGCAGGGCTTGAATTTAGGAACCCTGAGATCATGACCTGAGCCGAAATCAGGATCTAACTGACTGAGCCACCTAGCCTCCCCCTACCCCCACCAGCCTGTTATGTTGATGTAAGTTTTTAGTCCCAGCTTTTCGTTGTCCTTTCCTTTTTCCAGTTAGTTTATTAAGTGCCCTTTATAAAGCAGAACAGTCTCCTTTTTCAAATGAGTACTTAGGACGATTGATAGTTGTCAGTAAAGGCAGAAGTTAAGAGATAACTTAAAAGATAGGATTGTAACATGGATCTTGCTTTCAGTTAATGTATTTGGAAGAAGTTTTGCTCTGTTCTTATGAGTTCTGATACCTTTTTGATTTGTAATGCAGCTCTATAGATACAGCATGATCTCTGCTTAGGGAAAATTTTGAATCATTATGACCCATCTGTCAGTTTTAAGAGCACAGAGGTTGCTGAGAGTAGTCTTAAGACCCAGTTGCAACTGCTTTTATATGAGTGGTGGTGATTGGTGCTGGGATAGTGGTCAGTCTGTGTGTTTATGGGTCTTTACAAACTTCAGAATTGACCTACCGAAAGTAAAAGAGTAAAAAAAAAACAAAGACTATTTTGTATCATTGGTAATTCTTTGAAATTTTCATTTTTTGCTGTTAAACACTGATGAATCTGTTCTACTAGGCTTGAATATATCCTCACATATAAATTTCCGTAGGTTAATTCATAAAATTGGCTATATGTTTAGTACATTCTCTGGATGGTGCTTATGTGTAGATGTGGTAGGATTGGGTTTAGACTGTTTTAAAAAAATTTTTTTTTATTTTTTAGAGAGAGCAACAGAGTGTGAGTGGGGGAGGGGCAGAGAAAGAGGGAGGCAGAGAATCTGAAGCAGGCTCCAGGCCCTGAGCTGTCAGCACAGAGCCTGATGCGGAGCTCGAGCTCATGAACCATGAGATCACGGCCTGAGTCAGAGTCAGACGCTTAAGTGACTGAGCCACCCGAGTGCCCCTAGACTGTTGGTTACTTAGTAGTCCTCACAAACTGGTGTTTTTTTCTCCCATGTGTACCTTTTTAACATGTCTGCCTGGCATGTTTTTGTTTTTGTTTTTGATCCTACCACTAGATGGCAGGAATAATAAATGGTAGGTTGAAATGTCAGCTTTAGCTGGTGGCCTCAGCTGCTTTGTACTTCTCTTAGTTCTCTATTCCCATTAGTGCTAAATTTGGAGTATATATGAAGTCTCTCAACTAGTGGGATTTAGGTAGATCTGGTACTTTGTAGCCTGAGAGTGCCTAGTGACAGGATAAAGGAGAAGGAACAGAAAACCTTTAATCCTGGGTATAATCATTGGTGTTCTAATACTTTGCTTTTCACTTGTTTTTATTTTTTCTTTGTGGAGGTCTATTCCTTTCCTTTATTTCTTGATTCTCTTACACTTCTATTGGCATCCATGACTGGTCATTTCTGTTGGTAGAACTGGGTGCTTTCTCATTTACTAGGTAAATATGTGTTAACTATTTTGTAAAATCTTATGCTACACTTTGCAAACAAACTCAGAGCTATAATTGACTTTATATAAGTCTTTTCACAGAATGTATTATTTCAACACAGTCTGTTGATAGCGTTTGAAGAGTGGACAGAGTATAGGGTGGTGGGAATGCAGCTTCATGATTATGTTACATTGTGTAAGACTGTATTACTAGTGGACTTGAACCTCAGACTTCTTGCTGGTTTATGAAGTCAGCAGCCTTGTTGGAGAAGTCCATGCACAAGGAACTGCGGGTAGCATCTTAAGAGACTCCACCCAACAGCCAGCAAGAAACCAAGGCCCTCAGTCCTGCAGCGTCAAGGAAATGCATTCTGCCAGCAACCTAAGTGAGCTTGGAAGTTCATTCTTTCCCTAAATGAGTCTCCAGATGAAAACGCAACCCTTTTAATGCCTTGATTTCACCTTGAGACCCTAAGCAGGGGATCTGGTTAAGCTTGGACCCCTGACTATGAAACCATGAGATAATGTGTGTTGTTCTAAGCCAGCGATTTTGTTGTAATTTGTTATGCAGCAATAGAAAATTTAAAAAAAGAAAAATCAAATATCCTTGATAAACCTTTCACATCTCTGAATATTGCCTATTTGCCAGGTGCTGTGGATACAATGGTTGTGAGTCCAAAAAGACATGAATCTAGTCTGGGGGAGAGAGAGACTGGAAACAATTAAGAATGACAAATACTGTGAAGGTACATGAGACCATGAGTGCATCTAATTAATACAAATATCTGTTTAAGACTTAATTGATCTTTTTAAAACTTATCCTAGGTTGTTTTCTCATTTTTTAGCATAATCTTCACATCATAAAACTTGATCTAGCTTTATTTCCTATTAGTATTATGAAAATAACTTCTGTGCTTTTTTTGTTTTGTTTTGTTTTTAGCCCTTGCTTATATGCTCTTTCTTCTTTCTAGAATGCTTCTATTCTTTCCTCCCTTTTTTGCTCAATAATCCATCCAGGTTTAAATTAGATGTCACTTGTAGAAGCCTTCCACGAGAGAGCTTTGTAAGAACAGGTCTATTCTGTTTCTCCAGTATCTAGCACAGTGCAGGTGAGCCCATTTAAAAAAAGAAAAATGAGCTTAATATGGAGTATGCATTATGGGTGGAGTATTATGGTATAACTACTTTGGAGAACTGTTTAGTATTTTTAAATATATGAATACTCTGTAACCTAGGAGTGGAATTGCTAAATATTTATCCAAAGAAATTAAAACACACGTCCTTAAAAAAAGACAGGAGGGGCGCCTGGGTGGCTCAGTAAGTGGAATACTGCTCAGCAATAAAAAGGAAACAAACTGCTGCCACATGAATAAATCTCAAAAACATGCTGAATGAAAAAAACCAGACACTTACAGAAAGTGGAATTTATGATCTCTTAATGTGAAATCTAAGAACAAAATGAATCTCTGGTGAAAGAATTCAAACTTTTGAGGAGAGGGAAGAGACTGTAAAAGTGCACGTGGGAACTTTGTGGGTGATGGTTTCAGGTGATAGTTACTGTTGATGGTATGTATAAAATTGTCAAAAGTCATTGAATCAAACGTGTAAGATCGGTATATTTTAATGGTTAATATAAATTATTCTTCAGAGAAATGTTAGGTGTCCTTTAGTAGCCCATATGTTCCCTTCTCTGCTTGATTGCTTGATTATACTTGGTCCTTGCCTGTCCCTTCTGCAAGATTGGCAAAGATTGTCAGCTTTATGAGGTCACAGACCAAGTTTGCCTTTGGTTCTTAGAATTGTGAACTTGTGTGCATAATGCCCAGGCTTACTGGCTCTTAGGGAAAAGTTATTTGTGAACTAGAATTTCTTCATAATTTGTATCTATACATTATGGTTGCATTTCAGGAAAAATATTTGCATTATTACAGAATCTTATATTCAGTGTTTTTCTTTATGTAGCTTCTAGCTTTTTCTGCTGTAGGATGCACAAAAGACATCTGTTTAAGTGTTGGTAGAGTAATCTTGCTCCAATTATGGCTTTGCCAACCACAGTTTGAGATAGCTCAGTGCTATATTTATATACCAAAATTTAAAAAATCTAATCTTTTTTATAAATGTGAAGTTTATTTTATTGCTCTAAAACAAATGAAAATTAAATATGCCTATTTTCTCCTGAATCTTTTTGTCATCTTTCCTTTTAATTTTTTGAGATTGGACAAAAAAAGGATAACCTATTATTTTACATTTTTGATACAAAAAGCCCTTAAGCACCACAGTAATTTGAAAGAGAACTGCGTGGTTAGATCGCACTTTGTCTAACTAGTGCTGTGCCTTATGGTGATTTTTTTTTCCTGATGAAATATTAAATTTTAAATGATTTAATGGCTAAAAAATAAGTATGGTCTTGATTTCCCACAACTGCCTTGGTAGATCACAGGTATAGTTTTTTTCTGAACTATTGAAGAAGGTAACTCAGCAGATTTTTCAGTGCTGGAAAGAAATGCCTTTCTAAAAGACTTATATGTTGGGGGTCCTCTAAAAATAAATTAAAAATTCTGCAAAATTTTTATGCACATTCTTCTGGTGAGAGATTCCATATTTTCATCAGATTCTCAGAGTCCCGCACCCAGAAAGATTTAAATACCTGCCTCCCCTCTGTTTTCTATGAGGTTTTTTTTCAAGGCCAGTCTGTGGTTTTGCTAGCTTTTCAGAAATGACCAACTGTAAAGTCAGCAGCTAATTACTTCATATTGAGTGCTTACCTGTAATGAACACTCCAAAACTGTGTTTGATATGTCTGTTGGTTCTCTTCATTTCTTCATTGCTGTTTTTGACATTTTTGGTTGCAGAACTAAATCATAATAACTGCCCTCTTTGCTTCTGTGTTCCAAACCATCCCAGACGTGGTTATAAGAATGATGAAGAAGAAATACTTGCTTCAGTAAATCTGATTTTTTTTTTGTTTTTTGTTTTGTTTTGTTTTGTTTTTTTAGTGGAACAAGCATCAGAAATGCTTGTTCTCACTTATAATACCAGTTTTGTTGGGGAAATGTAAACTTGGCAAGATGTTTAGGAATGTCAAAATCTGAAACTCTGTGGCTGCAAATATCTCTTTATTTGTCACCTGTTAACTTACTGTGTCCTGCCTCTCCTATTTCTAATCTTGTTGCTCTTATTCTTGAGGTGGTACCTAGCCTTAAAAACCTGTAAAGAGTTAAAAATAGCTTGATTGCAAAATTAAACTTTAGGGGCACCTGGGTGGCTCAGCTGGTTGAGCGTCTGACTTTGCTCAGGTCATGATCTCACGGTTTATGAGTTTGAGCCCCGCGTTGGGCTCTGCGCTGACAGCTCAGAGCCTGGAGCCTGCTTCGGATTCTGTGTCTCCGTCTCTCTCTGTCCTTATCCCCCTCGTGCTCTCTTTCTCTCAAAAATAAATAAGTGTTAAAAAAAATTTTTTTTAAATTAAACCTCATGTTAGAGTCACTATGTTTTGATATCTGTATTCTATTTTAGTTTTTAACAAATAGAATTTAGTATCATAGCTAAAGACCATGGGTTTTGTTTGTTTTTTTTTAAATAAGCTCTGCTCTGTGTTCAATGTGAGTTGAACTCACAACTATGAGATCAAGAACTGTGTGCTCTACCAACCATACAAGCCAGCCAGCCACCCTTATTTTAGTTTAAAAATACTGTCATATTATTATACTTTCAGTCAAAATATAATCTGAGGAGATGACATTTTTATCCTTTCTGTTGAGACCTGTGTCACTCATATCTCTCTGATTTGGCTTTTTTTTTTTTTTAAGATTTTATTTTTAAGTAATTTCTACACCCAGCGTGGGGCTCAAATTTATGACCCCAAGATCAAGAGTTGTGTGTGCCACCAACCGAGCCAGCCAGGTGCTTCTATTTGGCTTTCATTGTTGGGAAATGAAGTTAGATTTAGTTTTTAAATGTATAGGCCCTTATGTACATTTTGGTGTGTTTTTATCTACTCTTGAATTTTTATGTCTATACTTCTTTTGTCCTTTATCATTCTATATTATCTTTATTGTTTTTGTGGAATAAGAAGTTAAATTAAGGCATCTTACAGATCATAGGATTTTAAAACTAAGTTTTTTAATAGGCTTTGATTGCATAGGCTTTTAGTACTAATGGTATATTCAGTATTCAAGTCATTTTAACAAATATTTATTGTGTGAGAACTGTGCCGGTCAAAGTGTCAAGGGTTAGGAATGTATACAGGGGTCTCTGTTGTAATGGAACCTATTTTCTGGCAGGTGAATGTATAAACAAAGATCTAGATAATTTCAGTCGTGATAAAGGCTATGAAAAAAATAATATGGTAGCTAGTTCTGGGATGTATCTATAGATCTACCACTATACATCTGGAAGTGAAGAGGCCTTTATGAGGTGATATTTATGCTAAGATCAAAATGACGAGGAGTTACGTAGCTCTGTGAAGATCTAAATTAAGAGCATTCCTCCAAGCGGGAACAATTTGGCATGTTGAAGGGGCAAAAATAAGGCCCCCATGGCTAGGATATAATGAAAAACATGATGCGGAGAGTTGTTAGAATAGGACTGAGATTGGTAATTATGGAAGTTAAAAAAGAGTAAGTGGAACAAATTCTTTTGGCTGGCTGCAGCAGATGTTTTTCATTTCTGTATACGGTACTGGATAGTTTTGTGAGTGATCTAGAGGATTGATACAGAGACCAGAACAGAAAAACGGACCCAAATGCATTGACTGAGCTATACGGAACTGTTAACACATGAAAATTTAATTAAGTCAGTCACACCATTTTTATTACTTTCTACCTGAATAGTGTATTTTTATGGAAAGAATAGTTTACCTTAGAGTGAGAGTTAAAACATTTTATACAGCTCAGCCTCATACTGGCACTAAATCACTTTACTTGGCACATTTGTGGAAAAATTTTTTAAATTGGATCATATATAAAATGCTCAGACACTTTAACAAACATTTATTGAACTTACTATATGCCAGGCACTGTGCTTGGTGCTGAGGTAGGAAGATCAATTCATTTATCTTTGGCTAGACACCAAATCAAGTGAGAAAGACTGTGGACTTTGCTATTTATTAGTTGAGTGACCTTGAACAAATTAACCTCTGCATTTGTCTTCTCATCTGTGAATTAGGTATGACAATAATACCCATATCAATAAGTTGTCATGAAGGTTAAATAAACTAATACACATAAAGGTATATAGGACAGTATATAATTCATAATCACTCATTAAAATGTTCGCTGTTTGTGTTTTGATATTATTATTTACGATGGAACCTACTAAGTAAATTAATGCTGTTTTAGTATGTTGTGTTGAAAAAGGTAAAATAAAAAGTGCAATAAAAACGTGTAAAGGGAGGAAGTGCCAACCCTTATCTGAAAAGGATAGTTAAGGCTTAGGAGGAGATGTCTTTTGAGTTAGGTCTTGAAAGATAGGTGTGGGAGGATACTAAAGGAGGATTTGCTCTTCAGGTGACAAGAACATCTTGTGCAAAGGTATGGAAGTATGAAAAATCACAAACAGTATGGTTTAGCATAGAACCAGAAGTTGAGGTATGTAAGGTGAGAAAGAAGTAGGAAGAGCCATTTCAGGGTAAGGATAGGGAAGGGAGTCTTAAAAACATTAGGACTTCATCCTGTAGACTTGGGGAAACAGTTGAAGGATTGGTATAATCATTTTAGAGAGAAACTTTTCTGTTGTGTGGAGAATGGATTTCCCATCGGAAGGAAATACAGGAAGCTAGGAAGTCAGGAGGCAGGTGAAATGATCCAGATAAAATATGAAGAGGGCTTTAATTAGGGAAATTTAAGAGCTAAGGATAGGGAATGAGGATTTTATGATTCCCAGATACCAGTGATAATGGTAACATTTTAACTAAGATAGAGAGCTACTTTAAGAGTAGAGGGTAGAGTAAATGATGAGTTTAGTTGTAGGTATGTTGAGTATCATATCTGTGGAGACAGATTTCTAAGTAGATACTCAAGTAGGCTGTTCAATGTATGGATTTAGAATTTAGCAAAAGGAATTGTGTACTTGGGAATCCTACATCGTAGTCAAAGTTCAGGAAATAGATAAGAAAAAGAGAAGAGGTAATATTGAAAAGAGAACAGTGTAGACCAAGCTTTGACATCAATATTTGGAGCGTTGTAACTAAGAAAATGTCTTTGTATGGTACTTGATTTTTTTTCATCCAAGGGATTTAGAGGCATGTGATACTTGCAAGAGAATTTTCAGATTCTCAGCTTCTTTACTTAAAACTGAGGTTTAAGCATCACACTGATTTCCCCACCCCCATATCTTATTGCACAGTCATCCATTTCCCATTTACAAAAGAAAGATATATCACTCACTTGTCCTGTATGTTGCCCTGAGGTGTGAAAATCTAGGGTTCCAAAATGAAGGTACAGTTCACAATGTTGGTGTGAGAATACTGTGCTTTCTCTAAGAGAACAAGTAAGATACGTGTTACTGAGACAACTCCATGATTCTTTCTGACAGTTTTAGTTCTTAGAAGTTTATTGGCTGGATCATAATCTATAGAAATCAAACATAGCTAATTTATCTTTAATGACTAATATATATCCTGCGTTATTTGTGAGGGCAAGTTGAAAAAATTATAAAGACTATCTTACTAATTCTAAAGCGTGACGTAGAGTAGAAAAGTTACTATTAAATCAGAGAAAAATGAACAGAGGTCAGTTTCAGGGATAGAAATTACAATAAAAACCTTGTGATGCTTTGGTGAATTATGTCTCATTTGGAATTTTCGTATTCAGATGGTCACCCTTAGGACAGAGCCAACCCTTTACATAGTTAGCACAGATTTTATTATTTTAATAGAGCTGATAGTGGTTAAACAGCATTCTTTAGGAAGCAGTGTAGCATTCTAAAGTTAGAAAAATTGGTCTTTTCCATAAAAACGGTAACCTTCTCTAAAAGAGTGCTTTTTCTTCTTGTTTTCATATTGCAGTTTTTGCTATAGTGGTTGAAGAAATAGGAAAAGTTTCTCTTATGGAAGACCTAGGCTAATGCTAGGAAGAAAAGAGACACATTGAAATAGTTAAGTCTTAAAAATATATAATGGAGAAGGTGAGTTTCCATTGCTTCACTTAGGGTAGAAAATTATTCAAATACTGTATTACACCAAGAGTGAAAGCCAAAAGGAGCTACAAATTAGCCACTTTTACAGATTTTTGGCACTTTTTTTTCCTTCAGAAAGAGGGAGAATGGCTTCTTAAGATGGCCAAAATAAGTCTTATATAGACTTCATTTCTGAAATGAGTAAATGAACAATTTTCTCACTTGTTAGTAACAAGAGTAAAGTGTGATTTTTTTAATTCAATAAAGGATGAGAAACAACTGTACTTGAAATTCCTATGAAATTAGAAAATACTTGATAACAGGGCAAAGAGGAAGAAATTCAAAACAAATTGTTAAACTTTAAATCTCATTAGTAGTTCAAGTCAAAATACTGATAGATGATTATGGTTATAATGAAGTTGTATATGTCATGAGAGATGTTGCAGTAATGGGCAATAGAAACAATAGAATTAACTTATTAGCATGTTTGTCTCTGTCTTGCATTCTTTCTTTCTAATGAGAGCTTATGAGGTATCTTATAAGTTTTTAATTTATTATACAGTGTGTATATTATAAAAGTAAAGTAGCTGTTTTAGATCAAATAGAAATTCCAAAGTTTCTGTTTTATACCTTGTAAACATTTTAAAAACCATGAAGGGAGGGGCGCCTGGGTGGCTCTGTCGGTTGAGCGTCCGACTTCGGCTCAGGTCATGATCTCGCAGTTGGTGAGTTCAAGCCCCATGTCGGGCTCTGTGCTGACAGCTCAGAGCCTGGAGCCTGCTTCAGATTCTGTGTCTCCCTCCCTCTGCCCTTTCCCCGCTCATGCTCTCTCTCTGTCTCTCGAAAATGAATAAACGTTAAAAAAAAATTTTTTTTTTTAAAAAACCATGAAGGAGAAAGCTGTGAGAAGAAATATTTTCCCATCTTTTCTCACTTTTTTTGATACATTGAATATGCAGATTTTAGCAGACATTATTTTCATGTTATCATTAGATATTGTCTCAGAGTAGTTGTTTAACATTTGTGTGGCAAGCTGGTGTATAAGGGAGGAAAGATTGGGGAAAATAAAGCCTGTGTTGATAGTGGAAGGAAGAGGAAGGAGGGATTGCAAGTCTTTTGGAAAATTATGTGTTACCCATGCTTACATACGCCTTTATAAGATGGGAAATAAACCTTGAGGGAGTAAAGATTAGAAATTATAATTTACTGAGAAGAGTGTGGTTATCTGGAGACACACAGTGGTTGAACTGGTTTAATATATGAAGCATAAGAAAGGTGCCAAGAAGGGGAGAACCTTGAGGCAAAGATGGGGACCTCTTGCATTGTATCTCCTTTGTGAAAGTATATTTGTTGAAAGCCTTGGTAAAAGCATTGTGTGTGATGCTAATAAGGTGGTGGTGATGGTTATTTATTGGTCAAGCAGTACTTAATAAAGTTTCCTGGCTACGATTTTTTTTTTTTTTTTTTTTTTGGTCTAGGCTTTTGTTTTTTTTCCTTTTTTAATAATTGCTCATTGTTTAAAAAAAAAGTCAAGGTGGGGGGGGCTGCTGGGTGGCTTAGTTGGTTGAGCATCTGACTTCAGCTCAGGTCACGATGTCATGGTTTGTGGGTTCAAGCCCCACGTCGGGCTTTGCACTGACAGCATGGAGCCTGAATTAGATTCTCTGTCTCCCTCTGTCCCTTCCCTGCGTGTACACGTGCTCTCTTTCAAAAGTAAACACTAAAAAAAATAGTCAAAGAATGAGGCACAATCTATTGACAACTTGTTATGTAGTCTCCTAGGATTTCTTTGAAGCATATACAGTCTTTGAAATGTTTGCGTACATATACATGCACACATAACCTTTAAGTTATGTGTGGCATAAAGAAGATCATATCTATCATACATCAGTAATTAATTTTGCTTCATTTACAAAACAGCGCAACATATATGATAGTCATCAGTGCAATTCACCAATAGCCAGTTTCCCCTCTCTTCTGAGCACAGGTGTGGGGCCATGAACTGGAAGTGAGAAGAACTGGTCAATGAAATAAGAGTGTAAGTGATAATGTATTTCTTCCCAGCTGAGAACTTGTGTTCCGTCTTCCAAAGTTCTCTCTCTGGCAGAATGATTGTAACATTCAAGGTAGTGGGTATTCTGGCTGTGATTGTTTAAAAGGTAATATGTACCAAAGAGTTTTAGTCTAAAATGATATAATCAGTGATAATATTGGACTTCTCTGTCCTTCTGTTTCCAGAGTAACTCAGGAAAGGCCATAAACTTCAGGGTTCAAGTTACATCTTAACACATCTTAAGAGAACTGTGCTGGAGCACCTGGGTGGCTTAGTCTGTTAAGTGTCTGACTTCAGCTCAGGTCATGATCTCGTAGCTCATGAGTTTGAGCCCCACGTCACGCTCTGTGCTGACAGCTTAGAGCCTGGAGCCTGCTTCAAATTCTGTCTCCCTCTCTTCCCCTCCCCTGCTTGTGCTCTGTCTCTCAAAAATGAATAAATGTTAAAAAATTTTTTTCTTTAAAAGAAAAAAAGAGAACCGTGCTGATGGGTTTTTTTGCTTCAATAATTTTAAACATACACCAGTGGTTTTCAAACACGTCTTTTAGCTTTTGAACCCTTTCTTCAAATGCAGGTTTACACAAGAATCTAATATATAAACAGGTAAATGTATATTAAATAGGATAGTGATCTTTTCTCTTCATAAGCGTGTGTCCTACTCCCTTCAACGTTTATACCTGACTCATATCAGAAATGTAGTTCCACAGGGGGCTCTTTGGAATCCCTGAAGCACAGGGAACTGTTTGAAATTCGCTTAATAAGATTCACGATGCCCACCAGAGTCAAAGCTGCCTAGTTCAAATCCCAGTTTGACCACTAATGGCTGTATGACTTTGGATAAGTTATTTGACATCTTTGTACCTTAGTCTCTCATCATCTTTAAATTGGACATAATATTGTATTCTACCTCAGAGATTTTATTTTTGTGTGTGGGGATTAAATGAAAGCGATTCTTATATAGTACCTAGCAGTTGTTAACAGTTTTTAAAAATAATGATAGATAAATAGGGCCACTCCCCTTCTTGAACACCTTTCTCTTTCTTTTTAAACATGCTAAAAGCTCCCACCTTGAGGTCTTTGCCCTTGCTACTTTCTCTATGTAGGGACAGCTCTTTCCCCTTTTAGAATGATTGGTTACTCCCATTCTTAAAGGTCTCAGAAATATTGTAAGACTCCATTCACACCTTTCTTAAAGCAGTCTTTCCCCTTCCCCCCTCCTTCCCTTCTTCCCATTTCACTCTTTTATTTCATTCCTTTAATTTCTTCCAAAGCTCTTGTTTCAGTCTATAATTACTTGGTTTGTGTTTATTGCACTTAAACTTCAGGAGAGCAGTGACTTTGCCTGTCCTTTTCAATGCTCTGTTCCTAGCGCCTGACAGAAACCTGGTGCATACTTGTTGCTCAAGAATTAAAAAAAAAATAATAATAATAATAAGATTTGTATCTTTCAAAAATGAAAACCGTACTAGTCACCCTTAGAGGCGCATACTATTCTAATATTTTGACAGGCGAGAGTTTGTGGGAAGTTTTTTGAAAGACATGCTGTCTGTCCATAGAGGACAACTCTGAGCGCTCACTTAGAGTCCATGTATCCTTATTTTTGATAGAAACATAAGTTTAATCTGGTTTCTCATCTCAAGGCATGTTAAAACACTAGGGTGCCTCAGGTCTTAAGGGGGCTGTGTTGAGATGTGGTTGATCACTTGGCATAGAGCTCCACGACTTCCCTTTCTTTTTGCTCTGCCTCCCTCCTCTCCTCCCCTCATTGCTACTTGTGTTTGTTCTTCAGCACCTTCATTGATCAAAGCTGCTTGCCTCTCCTTTGTTTCTTTCCTCCTTTCTGTTTCTGATTCTTTTGTTTCTTAGATTTTATTTGCAAAGGCTAAGATAACTAGGCTTGCGTTGTCTTAAGAAAATTATATTTGTGGACTGAATGATTTTGGAATGTAGAACATGTTTGTCACTCTTTGCCTCTGTATTTATACTGGTTACTTCTGGTTTGTAAAATTTTTTTTAATGTTTATTTATTTTTGAGAGAGATAGAGGGTGAGTGGGGGAGGGGCAGAGAGCGAGGGAGACACAGAATCTGAAGCAGGCGCCAGGCCCTGAGCTGTCAGCATAGAGCCCGACGCAGGGCTCAAACCCACGAACTATGAGGTCGTGACGTCAAAGTTGGACGCTTTGCCGACTGAGACACCCAGGCACCACTGGTTGCTTCTAGTTTGAATCTATTTTATAAATCCTGATTTCTAAATTGCTAGCATTTTTACTGTGTTTATCTAACACTGTATTAATCTTGTGTCTGTGTAAGAAAAGGATATAGCGGGCACTTATTTGAGACCATCAGCTTAATGTCAGCGTTATGAAGGATTAACATCACCTGCCCTCACCTCCCTTCCTCTCTTCTTCAGAAATGTCAAATAGCAGACTTCAATGAAAGATTTAATTATTTGTATGCATTTGGTAAGTAGTTTTAGAGATGTAACCTAGTTTAGGGAAAAGAATGACAGAACTGGCCCTTGGGAAACTTGTGTTTTACTTTCAGTGTCACCTTTACTGTAGCTCTTGTCTTTGGGCGAGAAGTTTGTCTGTCATTTACTTCCTGCTATGAATTAAGTGAAACTTTTATTTCTTACCTTTTCCAGTTCAAATTCTACATGGGCCATATATTATGTTTCAAAAGCTAGTCCCAGAAGTATTAGGTGCCTTTAGGTTAGTTATAGCATTAAGGATAACTATATACTATTCTTCTACTTAATTCATTCTTCGGCATTTTCCAATTATGTTAATTTTTTTTTACCTGACACACTGCCATATTTTTGTAGAGAACTGGAAAGTTAATTAGACATATAAAACCCTTTCCCACCTCAGAGGTTTCTTTTTGAAGGTAGAAAGCCATAGGTTAATTTTAAGGCTGAGGCATAATTTTTTATTTAACCTTCAAGATTGAGGGTATATTGTGATATTTTGCTTCAGCACATAATTACGAGATTTTGTTGTTGTTATTGTTTTGAGTGTACGTTAGGTATTTTATATTAGATGAAGTAAATCCAAAACCAAATGTACAAGTGGTTACATCTCCGACCAAATTCATAGAAGGAATTCATAGAGGCAGCTGCTAGTGTCCTTTTCTCCTTGTTCATAAAGGTAGTCCTAGTTTGCAAATGGGGTGGAATTTAGTGTTTGTTTTCATAAAGAAACAATACCATATATGCTGGATAAGCCTTAAACCAGCTTGTAAACTTCTACTTAAGCTGTAATGTTTTGAATACAGAATTGTACTATCTCTACTAGAACCCAAGAGATAGAACCTTTTTTCCATAAATAGGATTCCATCATTTAATCTCATGCTGCTACTTTAAGGGGTAGTCTCTTCTCCCTAAATCAAGGACATAAGCTTTGCTTAATTTTTGAAAGGTATGTTGTGATGAAGAAATAATAAACTATAGGATTTGCAAGGATTTAAAAAAAAACCCAAAACAGGTGTGTGGCTTTCAGAATCAAGTTCTTTATTCCTATTTTCTTACTTTCCATTGTTTCCTGTAGATACAGGGAAAAGCAGTTATAGAATGCAGTGTCTTAGAAAGCCAAAAGACACTTTAGGTCTTACCTAATAAACATTGCAGAAGAAAACAAAATTAACGTATCTTAGCTTCTATGTAAAGGTGGGTCTTGTAAGCCCTCTTTTATTTTTTTGTTATTGTTGTTTAATGTTTTTATTTAGAGAGAGAAAGAGTGTGTGTGCAGGGGAGGGGCAGAGAGAGAATCTCAAGTAGGCTCCATGCTGTCAGGACAGGGCCCAACATAGGGCTTGATCTCGCTATGAGAGCAAGACCTGAACCAGAATCGAGAGTCAGACCCTCAACTGACTGAGCCACCCAGGCACCCCTCTTAAGACCTCTTTTAATTTGTAATATGGCTATTGCTGTTTCTTTATCAAATTTAAAAATCACATGTACTCTTTCATCCCCATTTTTTTCTCACATTTTTAAACTATCAGTTTGCTTGTTACTGGCAAGTAGTGGAATTACTGATATGCTTCTTTCAGAAATTAAACATGTCCATGTGAGAATTATTTTGTCTGTCTTAATAAAGTCATTTTTCCACACACTGGAATTGCAGAGTGGCTCTAGAGATTGGGTTGAGAGTATTTGGGGGAAGCATTCATTATTTTTAAAAAACTTTCATGAAAATGTTACATAAACCAAAAGTAGACCCATAATGATCTTCATGTAGCTATCATCTGTATTTAATAATTGCCATCCTTTGTCACACTTGTTTCAAAATAAATTATTGAAGTTAAAATACTGAAAGTTGTTTGACAATATTAATAAAAGATGGGATATATTTAAAATCTGATTAGTGTTCTCAGACTATTTTAAGATAGAGGTTATTTTACCACTTGTGTTTCTTTTATTTCCATTTTATTTTGGTGACTCCTGACCTTTAATACATTCATTTCTCAGTCAGTTTACCTAGTTTTACTTGGGGGAAGCTATAATTTGTATATGAGAGTAAGTTTGTGTATGATATTTTCCATAATAAAGTTTACATATATATGTATTGTGTGGCTATTCAAAGACAGCATATATGTAAACTATACACATACATACATATACACATACACATTCATGGGAAATTTGAAACATACACAGAAGTTAGAGCTGGGGAACCTGGGTGGCTTAGTCAGTTGAGCGTTCAACTCTTGATTTCAGCTCAGGTCCTGATCCCCGGGTTCTTGGATCAAGCTCTGCCTCAGGCCCCTTTCTGAATGTGGAGCCTGCTTAGGATTCTCCCTCCTTCCCCAACTCCCCCCCCCCCCCCCCGGCGTCTCTCTGTCTCTCTCTAATAAAAAAAAAAAAGGTAGAGCTAATACTATAATGAATCTTGAGTACATATAGCCCAGCTTCAACAGTTACCACTTTATGGTCCTCTTGTTTTGTCTCTATCACCCCACTCCAGTTACTTAAACATTTTTTAAATATGTAAATTGGACATGCTGAGATTGAAGACTGCTTTTGTGCACACAGTTGCTTGGGTTTAATGAAGAAGGGAATAGAAGACAAAAATTTAAGTCTGTGTTCCAATGACTGGTGTGCCAAAAAGGAGAATTAACTAAAACATTAGTTGAGTCTCGTGAGTGAAGTGCCATGGACTGGGATACCTCCCAAGTATACAAAAATCACTAAGGAAAAATATCTTAGGTGAACTAGAGTAGAGGTTCCAACATGACGTTTTCAAAGCACAAGTGAAAATGGACTGGAAAAGGGAGGATAGAATATTACAGAAGCTTCTTCAGGAGTGAATTTCAGGTTTGAGAGGATTGCGTGAAGAAGAGAGAGTAAAATGTATGCTTGTGGTGGGTTTCTATGTAGATGGAACAAAGACCTCAGAAGGACCATGCTAAAATTACTCAAGAAGGTGAAACTAAAAGCTGATAAATTCATTTTTCAGTTATTTACTATAATAGAATCCAGAGTAGTTGTGTTGTTGGTCCATATGCTTTTTATATTTGTTTGGATTGGGTTGTTGGTTTGTTCTCCTAATTTATTAACTTTTCTCCCCTAGGTTCTTTTTGTAAGAAATTGAGATTAATTAACATAGAACAGTAGATTAGTTTTAGGTGCACAACATAATGATTTGATATATGTATATACTGCAAAATGATTACTACAGTAAATTTAGTTTTAACATCCGTCACCACACCTATAGATTTTTTTTTCTTGGGATGAGTTTTAAGATCTAATAGCAACTTTCAGATTCTCAGTACAGTATTGTTAACTATAGTGATCATGCTGTGCATTACATCCTAGGACTTAACATATAACTGGAAGCTTGTACCTTTTGACCACCTTCACCCATTTCACCCACCTCTTGTCCCCCAGTTCTGGCAACCATCAGTTTGTTCTGCAATTATGAGGGGTTTATTTTAGATTTCTTATGTACGTAAGTGAAATCATACAGTATTTGTCTTTATCTTATTTTACCTAGCAGATCCCCTCAGGGTCTATCCTTGTTGTCACAAATGGCAGCATTTCCTTCTTTTTAGTGACTGAAGAATAATATTTGTGTGTGTGTGTGTGTGTGTACACACCGCATTTTCTTTATCCATTAATTGATGGAATCTTAGTTTGTCTCCATGTCTTGGCTGTGCTGCAGTGAACATGGGGGTGCAGATATCTTTGAGATGGTGATTTTGTTTCCTTCAGGTAAATACCCAAAAGTGGAATTGCCAGATCCTATGTGGCAGTTCTACTTTTGGTGTTTTGAGTAACCTCCATACAGTTTTCCATAATGGCTGCACCATTCCTACTAACAGTGTGCACCAGGGTGCCCTTTTCTCCACATCCTCGCCAATACTTGTTTTATTTCTTGTCTTTTTAAAAATAGCCATTCTAACAGGTGAGGTGATATCTCATTGTGGTTTTGATGTGCGGTGATGAGCACCTTTTCATGTACCTGTTGTCATTCGTATGTCTTTGGAAAAATGTCTATTTAGTTTGGATTGAGTTTTTAATATTCCCAACTGAGGGATTCTGGGAATTCACATAAAAGAAAATAATCAGACTATACTTGTATTAACAACTGAATCTGCAACATAGGGTCATGATATTTTATAAAGTTAGATTTGCATGCTTCTGGTTTAATTTTTATAAATATAATTTATATGTATGTGTGTAAGTACAGACACACACAGTGAGGAGTACAATTATGTGGTTGTTCAGTTTTGAATCAGAATTTCCTGTTAGGCTCCAAACAAACTTCTGCATCATTTAATTAAACAATATTTTTAACAACAAGGAAAACTTTTTTTTTTATTTTTTTTTATTTTTGCAAGAGACAGAGCACAAGTGGGGGAGGGGCAGAGAGAGACGGAGACACAGAATTCGAAGCAGGCTTCAGGCTCTGAGCTGTCAGCATAGAGCCCAATGCAGGGCTCGAACTCATGCACCGTGAGATCATGACCTGAGCTGAAGTCAGATACTTAACCAACTGAGCCACCCAGGTGCCCCACAACAAGGAAAACTTTTAAAAGATGATTACTGTTTATAAAAATTTTGACTAATATACATAGGTATCAATCTTGTGAGCCAAAACAAAATACTGAAATAAATTAGATTAAATAGTTAACCTCACTGGTTAACATCACTGCAACTATATGTAGCCTCAAGAACTTTGTTTTCATTTCTATTGAAAAATACACTTTTGTCTTTTATTTTTCATGGAGATTTAATTTGAATAAAGTTTCCATGCCCTTATAGTTTGAAATGTAGTAGATTATTCCATTTTGGAATTTCATATTGTGTATCTTAACTATTTCAATTAAGTTTGTTTACTTTGTAATTAATATGATTCTATTTTTCTGCTGACTGAAAAGATTGTCAATTTAGAATAAGCATTTGCAAGGTTTCTGGTTATAAAGTTGATGTAAAAATATCAGATTTCCTGTCAGTGTCAAACAAGTTTTAAAAAATAATTGAAGATACCATTAAAGATGGGAATAAATCTAAGCAAAGATGTTGCAAGACCTCTAAGGTGAAATTACACATTTTCTGGAGAGACATTAAAGAAGATTTAAATGAAGGAGGTAAACTACATTTATGGATTTGATGAGTCAGTATTGTAAAGATGTTAATTCTTCCCAAATTGATATATGGAGTTATGGACTTCCAATCAAAACGCCACATGTGTTTGGGTGTTTTTGTTTGTTTGGGGTTTTTTTTTGATGGAATTGACAAGCTTATTTTAAAATTTATGTCGAAATGTAAAAGGACAAAATAAAAAACACAGTGTAAAAAAGTTGTACCAGATATCAAGATATAATTTGAAGCTCCAGTAATAAAGGTTGCATGTTATTTTTTAAAAACAGTTTTTAATGTTTATTTTTGAGGGGGGGGTGCAGAGAGAGAGGAAGACAGAATCCAAGGCATGCTCTCGGCTCTGAGCTGTCTGCACAGGGCCTGACGTGGGGCTCAAACGCACCAACCATGAGATCATGACCTGAGCCAAAGATGAATGCTTAACTGACTGAGCCACCCAGGCGCCCCAAGGTTGCATATTACTGATGCAAGACATAAAAGCCACTTGAACAAAATAGAATCCAAAAACAGATCTGCACATGAACAAACGCTTAAAATATAATGGAAGTGGAACTGTAGAACAATGGAGAAAAGATCATTGTTTTAATAAATGATGGGAGAATGATCATATGTAAGGAAGTAAAAATAAAATTGAATCCCTATTTCTTACCATGTGTAATAATCCATTCCAAGTGTATTAAGGACTTAAATGAGTAAGTTGAAATTGTAAATGGTCATGAAGAAGAAAATAAAACAATATCCTTATGACTTTGGGGTAGGGAAGGACTTGTTTAACCAGGAGAAAAGCACTAACCCTGTAGCAGAAGTTTGGCAAATTAGGTTTATGTCAAGAATTTTTATTCTTTTAAATACCATTGTGAGTGAAAAGAGAAGCCACGTAATAAAAGAAGTTTATAGCTTATAAAGAACTTACTTAGGGGCACCGGGGTGGCTTAGTCAGTTGAGCGGCCGACTTCGGCTCATGTCATGATCTTACGGCTCGTGAGTTCGAGCCCCATGTTGGGCTCTGTGCTGACAGCTCAGAGCCTGGAGCCTGCTTCAGATTCTGTGTCTCCCTGTCTCTGTCTGCTCCTCCCCTGCTTAGGCTCTGTCTCTCTCAAAAATAAACATTAAAAAAAGTTTAAGGAACTTATTTAAATCACCTAGAAAAAAAATGTCTAAAGCACTTCAACACACATTTTACCCAAGAGGAAATTTTTAATGGCTAATAAATATATGAAAAGTATTCAACCTCCGGAGTCATCATGGAAATGTCAACACATAGTTATCATTGTTGGCAGAAATCATGTTTGATAATCCTGTGTTGGTAATATTACCAAGCAACAAGAACTCTTGGATAGAATGTCCACTTTTTATTTACTTATTATTTCTATAGTCATAGTTAATTTTGCTGTCACAGGGTTGTTTAGTTGAGTGCTGTGTCATCTGGGGGAGGAGTGAGAATGTGGTACTGTGTTACGGGTCTGGAAAAAAAAAAAAAGTAGTGACTGCTCTAACACTGAAAGTGCCCTGTAAAATGAGAGTGTATTGCCTTGGGGCTCCTGGGTGGTTCATTTGGTTAAGCATCCAGCTCTTGGTTTCGGCTCAGGTTGTGATCTCACGGTTTGTAAGGGTTTGTAAGTTCCAGCCGTACATCACACTCCGTGCCGTCAGCAAGGAGCCTGCTTGGGATTCTCTCTCTCTCCTTTTCTCTCTGCCCCTCCCCGTGTGCGCTCTATCTCTCTCTCTTTCTCTCTCTCTCTCAAAATAAATAAACTGTAAAAAAATGTACTGCCTTTTGTAGTCCTGTTGTTTCACTTCCAGGGAGTAAGAGATGAAAGCCATAGGACATTCAGAAGAATCTTCATGCCGGTGGGTTGGAAACTGAGCCAGAAAATGGGTAAAAAATAAATGACAATTCAGGCAGGAGGAAAGTAAACTGAAAAATCAAAGAGAATGGGTATGTGAGAATCCATAAGGGAGTTCTGGGAGTCTTACATACCAGGAGTAACTTGATCCTGGGGATAAAATGGGACTAAACATTCTACTTCTGTTTATGTTTAGTTTTTAGGTACCTTGACTAGATTTTCAGTAGAATTTTAATGAGCTCTCTTGTTTAACTTTTTGATTATGCCTTCAGGTTTCCATCTCAGGAAATACAATTAAATCAGTCTTAGTCTTTAATTTGGGGATACCATTTAAAATTGGCATTAGGTAGCTATCTGGGAAGCTGTTGTGATCTCACACCCACTGGAAAACATATTTATGAAATCAGTTATTCATTCAACAAATACATGAGGGCTGCTGTCTACTACATGCTGTTCTAGATGTTGGAGACACAGTAGCATCCTAATTGGGAGTATTTATCTAGTGAGGTAAATATTAATCAGGTAGGCTAATGTGAAATTACATCTGTGGCAAGTATTAGGAAGAAAAGTACATGGAACATTTTCAGAACAGTATCCTAGAAATGTGCTAAGGTTTGAGGATAAGTTATTTACGCCAAGAGAGGGGAGATATTAGTCATCCAAGGAAAGGGAATTGGTAGTAGTCTGAAGATCCTGGGAAGGAGCAAAATGAGTCTGGAGAACTGAAGGATAGATTCAGTAGTGAAACCCCCTCCTCCCAAATCTGTGGTTTCGCTTTCCGTGGTTTCCGTTAACTGTGGTCAACTGCAGTCTTGAAGCAGATGATTCTCCCATCAGAAGGTCAACAGTGACTACATCACAGTGCCTACATCATTCATCTCACTTCATCTCATCACGTAGGCAGTTTATCATTCACATCAGCATGGGAGAATGAATATGGTACAATAAGATATTTTGAGAGAGAGACCATGTTCACATAACTTTTATTACAGTATATTATACTTCTATTTTATCATTAGTTATTGTTAATCTCTGTGCCTAATTTATAAATTAAACATTATCATCATAGGTATGTATATGAAAAAATGTATTTAGGGTTCATTGCTATCTGCAGTTTCAGACATCCACTGGGGGTCTTAGAACGTGTTCCCCACAGACAAGGGGGGCTACTGTGTGTGGCTTTGATTATGTTAAGAAGTGGAGCTTCTTTCCCTTTAATTTCTTAAAATTTATTAAAAATTTTTTGGAAGAGGAAGCCTTTGAATAGTTTAGCAGCGGGTTGCAGTATGATCGCATTTGCATTTTGAAAAGATGTTCTTAAGACATATAGATTGGGGAATTAGGAGATGAGCAAAAATGGATCTAGGGAGATGAATTGGGAGACTACTGCTGTAGCCTAAGGCGATAGCTTGGATCAGAGTGCTAGTACTGCAGTAGGAAAAGAGTAGACAAATTGTCCAGTTTGTTGATGTATGATTCTTCGTAGCAGTCTTTTATGATCCTTTGTGTTTTTGTGATATCAGTTACAGTAGACAAATTTTAGAGATCTTTAATAAGAAGTAGTATGACAACTTGATTGTGATTTGTGTATAGGATGTGAAAGAAGGAATCATCAATGATTACATCTAAATTTTTGGCTTTAATTTAGATGGCAGAACGCCCTAAAAGCAGACATAGTGTATATATTCGTTTGGAGGTAGGTAGGAAGAGTCTGATCATGAGTTTAATTGGATGTTGAGTTTGAAATGCCTTTGTGACATTCAAGGTAAAACTAAACCCAAATTTTAAAAAACCTACGTAGGCAGGGAGATAATATTGGTAAGTTGTTGAGCATGCTGGTAATACTTGTTGAAGAGACCCAGTTGTGACCAGCATCTTTTGGGGAGAGTTAGAATGAATTAATGAGAGGATCTTGGGGTAGGCAAGGCTGCCTGTACAGAAAGCAGGAAGAGGACTAGAGATAGGACGTAAAAATTAGGAGACTTGTAGTTATCCTTAACATTTTGAAATTTATCGAGATTGTGTATGAGGCTTTTTTTTTCCTCCAGTTAAGATAAACATGAAAACTTCTGGATTTATCTTTAGATTTCTTAATTTTTTTTCATAATACTTCTTTCCAGTTCTATTGACATATAATTGACAAAGTTGTATATATTTAAAGTATATTGCTTGATGATTTGATAGACATAAATTGGGAAATGATTAGCACACAATTTAATTAACACATGCATTGCCTCAGGTAGTTACTTTTGTTTTGATGAGGGCTCTTAAGATCTACTCAACAAATTTCAAGTATGCAATATAGTATTATTAATTATAGTCACCATGATGTACATTAAATCCTTATAATTTATTCATGTTATGACTGACAGTTTATACCCTTTGACCATCCTCTCCCCATTTCCACATCCCCTGGCAACCACGATCCTATTCTGAGTTAAACTTTTTTTTAAGAGTCCACTTATAAGTGGTACACAGTATTTTTCCTTCTGTAGCTTGTTTCCTCATAGCAGAATACCCTCCAGTTTCATCCATGTTGTTACAAATCAAATAGAAAGATTTCCTTTTGTGTTGTGGCTGAGTAATATTCCATTATATATATTTACGTTTTCTTTTTCCATTCATCCGTTGAAATAACACGTAAGTTATTTCCGTATCTTTGCTGTTATGAAAGTGCTACAATGAACATGGGAGTGCAGATACCTCTTCCAGATACTGATTTCATTCCTTAGGGTATATACCCAGAAATAGGATTGCTGGATTGTATTGTGGTTCCATTTTAAAGCCTCCATACCATTTTCCATAATAGCTATAACAGTTTATATTCCCACCATCTCTGTTTGAGATTTTGTTTTTTTCAACACCCTTGACAACATTTGTTACCTCTTATTGATGATAGATAGCCACCCTGATAGGTGTGAGGTATATCTCATTGTATTTTTGATTTGCATTTCCCTGATGGCTAGTGATGTTGAGCATGTTTTCATGTATCTGTTGACCATATGTTATCTTAGGGATAATTCAGCTCCATTTAAAAATCCGATTTGGCAGGGCTCCTGGGTGGCTCTGTCGATAAAGCATCTGACTCCGGCATGGGTCATGATCTCACGGTTTGTCGGTTCGAGTCCCACATCGGGCTCTGTGCTGACAGCTCAGAGCCTGGAGCCTGCTTCGGATTCTGTGTCTCCCTCTGTCCCCACCCCTCCCCCACTTATGCTCTGTCTCTCTCTCTGTCTCTCAAAAATAAATAAATATTAAAAAATTAAAAGAAAAATCAGATTTGGCAGCGCCTGATTGGTTAAGCGTCTTCGACTCAGGTCACGATCTCACAGGTTTGTGAGTTAAAGCCCCATCTGGGGCTTTGTACTGACAACACAGAGACTGCTTCAGATCCTCTGTCTCCCTTGCTCTCTGCCCTTCCCCCACACATACACTCTCTCTTTCACAAAATTAAAACATTTTAAAAATCGGATTTGTTTGTTTGGAGGAGGTTTTTGTTGTTCTTACTGAGTGCTGTGGTTCCTTATTTATTTTAGATACTGACTGCTTATTCAATATGTTTTGCACATATTTTCTCTCATTCCATAGGTTGCCTTTTCATATCGTTGTTTCCTTTTCTAACTTTTTGGTTTGATATAGTCTCTTTACTTTTGCTTTTGGTTTTGGTGTCCCCTCCAGGAAAAAAAAAATAATAATAATAATAATTGCCAAGGGCAATGCCAAGGAACATTTTCTGTGTCTTTTTTCCTAGAATTTTGTGGTTTCAGGTCTCACGTTTCAGTCTATAATACTTGATTTGTTTTATTATTGTCATGTTTTCACCATCAAAATAGATGATCTTGGGCTTTCCTTCTTGGTTTGGTATAAAGGCAAAAGAGAGACATTGGCTGTTTGACAACGTTAAAGTGAATTTCAGGAATGTCACTGACATCATGACCTTTGTGATCAAATCCAGCAGTCAGAACCTCATCATTTTCCTTAACAAAATCCAAACAACCATCATTGGGTACGAAGGCTGTGATTTTTTTATTTTTATTTTTATTTTTTGCCTTTTTTTTTTTTTTTAATTTTTTTATTTTTTGCCATTCTTGATCAGCTGGACCCTGACACACTTCCCGATGGGAGAATTTGGCTGTTTGGCTTCAACCCCAACTTTTTCCAGCACAGTTCCTTTTGCATGAGAAACACCACCTAAAGGGTTGGCGTTCAGGGCTGTGACCATTAAATGGGCTTTCTTGTACTGTTTATCATGCCACTTCTGATCTTGTCAGTGGCCATGGAGCATCCTGGAAGTATGAAGATCTTGAACTCGCCCATCCTGCCTGTGCCACAGGCCTGAGCAAAAGAGCTCTAGAATACATTAAAATACATTAAAAATACATTTAACGTTTATTTATCTTTGAGAGAGAGAGACAGAATTCTGGCTGGGGGGAGGGGAGAGCAGAGGGAGAGGGAGACACAGAATCCGAAGCAGGCTCCAGGCTCCAAGCTGTCAGCACAGAACTCGATGTGGGGCTCAAACCCATGAACCATGAGATCATGACCTGAGCCAAAGTTGGATGTTTAACTGATTGAGCCACCTAGGAGCCCCACTCTTGAATACATTTTAGGTTAATTTGTGTGTATGGTGTAAGAGAAAGTTCCAATTTTGTGCTTTTGCATGTAATATCTACCTTTCCCAACACCATTAAATAAAAAGACTATCCTTTCCCCATTGTTTGTTCTTGGCACCCTTGTCAAAGATTATGTATAGTGTGGGTTTATTTCTTGGCTCTGTATTCTGTTCCAGTGGTCTATTTCTTTGTTTGTGCCAGTACCATACTGTTTTGAATACTATAGCTTTAAATAGAGTTTGAAGTCAGGAAGTATGATCCCTTCACCTTTGTGATACCACATTCTTTGTCAAGATTGCTTTCTATATTCAAAGCCTTTTGTGGTTCCATACACATTTTTAGATTTTTTTTTTTTCTGTGAAAAATGCCATTGAATTTTTATAGGGATTGCATAGAATCTGTAGAATGCATTGGGTAACGTGGACACTTTAATGTTAATGGTTCAATGCAAGAATATGAGATATCTTTCCATTTGCTTGCCTCTTGCATTGTCACCATTTTCAGTGTGCTGGTCAGGTCTTACACCTTTGTTAAATGTATTCCTAAGTACTTTATTGACTTTAACACTATTGTAAATGGTGGGTTTGTTTTCTTAATTTCTCTTTCAGATATTTCACAGTGTGTAGAAATGCAACGGAGTTTTGAATGATGATTTTGTAACCTGCACCTTCACTGAATCCTTTTTATTCTACAGTTGTTTAGTGGAG
The DNA here is from genome assembly GCF_027475565.1 of Acinonyx jubatus. Taxonomy (NCBI): domain Eukaryota; kingdom Metazoa; phylum Chordata; class Mammalia; order Carnivora; family Felidae; genus Acinonyx; species Acinonyx jubatus. Next base: position 145,075,663 of record NC_069384.1, read on the forward strand.
TCTTTAGGTTTTTCTGTAGATAAGATTGTGTCTTCTGCAAACAATTTTACTTCTTTCCCAACTTGGATTCCTTTTCTTTTTCTTGCCTAATTGCTCTGGATAGGACTTTAGTTTTGTGTTGAATAGAAGTGGTGAGAGTGGGCACCTTTGTCTTGTTCTTAATCTTAGAGGAAAATCTTTCAACCTTTTACCATCGAGTTTGGTGTTAGCTGTGGGCTTGTCATATATGACCTTTATTATGTTCAGATTACCTTCCTTCTATACCCAATCTGTTGAAAGTTTTTGTCGTGAAAGAATGTTCAATTTTGTCCAATGCCTTTTCTACATCTGTTGACATGATCATGATTTGTATTCTTCATTTTTATTAATCTGGTGTATCACATTTATTGATTTCCATATGTTGAACCATCCTTGACTTCCAGGGATAACCTGTTGGTTGTGCTCTATGATCATGGTGTGTTAAAGAAATGTGCTGTTGGTTTGCTAGTATTTTCTTGATTTTTGCATATATGTTCATCAGGGATGTTGACCTATAGCTTTTTTTGTTTTTTTGTTTTTTTGTTTTTCGCCTTGTAGTACCTTCATCTGGCTTCAATTATCAGGGTAAGTCTTGTCTCATAAATTGAGTTTAGACATGTTCTCACTTCTTCAGTTTTTTGGAAGAGTTTAAGGATTGGCATTAATTATTCTTTAAGTGTTTGGAGGAATTCGCCATTGAGGCCATCTTTTCTTTCTTGGGAGGTTTTTGATTACTGATTCAATTTCCTTATTGTTCTGTTTTGATTTTCTATTTCTTCCTGGTTCAGTGTTGATGTAGGTTATATGTTTTTATTATTAGTTCATTTCTTCTAGGTTGTCCAGTTTGTTGGTGTGTGTTTGTTCATAGTTGTCTCTTACAATCCTTTGTATCTTTGTGGTTTAGGTTATAATATTTCCCCTTTCATTTCTGATTTTATTTATCTGAGTCTTCTCTCTTTTCTTAGTCTAGCTAAAAGGTTGTCAATTTTGTTTATCTTTTCAACAACACCAGTTCTTAGTTTAGTTGATCTTTTGTTTTTCTAGTCTCTATTTCATTGATGTCTGCTCTAATCTTTGTTATTTCCTTTCTTCTGCTAACTTTGGGTACAGTTTATTCTTCTTCTAGTTCCTTGAGGTGTAAAGTCAGGTTGTTGGAGATCTTTTTTTTTTTATTTATTTAATGTAGATGTTTGTTGCTGTAAACTTCCCTCTTAAATCTGCTTTTGCTGCATTCTGTATGTTTTACTATGTTTCCATTTGTGTTTGTCTCGAGATATTTTTTACTGTCCTTTTTATTTCTCCTTTGACCTATTGGTTTTTCACAACTGTTTTTAACTTCCACATGTTTATGAATTTTCCAGTTTTCTTCTTGATTTCTAGAGTCATACCATTGTGGTTGGAAAAGATACTTAATATAGTTTTAGTCTTCTTAAATTTGTTAAGACTTGTTTTGTGACCTAACATTTATATCCTGGAGAATATTCTGTGTGTGCCTGAGAATAATATGTGTTCTGCCACCGTTATATGGAATGTTCTGTATTAATCTGTTAGATCCATTTGGTATGAAGTGTAGTTCAAATCCGGTATCAACTTACTGATATTCTCTCTGTATGTTCTGTCCAGTATTGAAAGTAGGGCATTGAAAGTCCTCTAATATTATTGCATTGTTCTCTATTTCTGCATTTGGATCGTTACTATTTGCTTACTGTATTTAGGTGCTCTGATGTTGAGTGTGTATATATTTATAATTGTTATATCCTATCAGGCTGCCAAGGCCTGTCTTAGGTAGTCTCTGTAGGTAGTCTTATTTCTGCTTCCTATGGTATTCTTCCATTTGTTTTTGATGCTTTCATATTGCTTACTTTTCTCAAATATTTGATATTTGGGTGTGTTCATTTTTGTATTTGATGAAATTTGTCTAAAAATGGTCCAGTGCATTTCTTCTCATTTATCTTTTGTCTTTCATTGATTAAATTTCTCATTCCTTAATGTCATTCTTGTTTTACAGTGCTCTTACACTTTATTTTCTTATGGTTTTAGTGCTATTATAATTTATTGCTTATTCCTGTAATTTTTAGGGTTGTAGGACTGAAGGCGATCATGTCAAGTTATTCTGATGCTGTCTTCTGTCAGTAGTTATTAATCTTTTGAGAGTCATTGACTTGGACCGTGTGGTGAATTCCATGTACCCTCACCTTGTTTTGTTTAAATCCATAGCCATGTACTGCCTGCATCCTAAGCAATAACCAAATGTTATTTTGAGCATTACTTGTTTTGTAGGCATGGGTTGGGGGTTGCGGGGGGGGGGGGGGAAATGGGCCTTTGTTTTTAGTTATATTGGCATTATAAGCCTATTCCTTGAAGAATAATGTTACTCAGTTTCTATGAAAGAAATATTTATGTAGCTATAGAGTTAAATATAAAGATATTTGTTTTTATAATATTAAAAAGATAGAGCTACTTGTTTCTAGTAAGCAAACTTTTATAACATTTCCTTTTTTCCTGTTTTTTCTAGGTTTAACTATAGATCAACACATCATCTTGCATCTCATGGGTTCTATGAATTTTTAAACTGGTTTGATGAAAGAGCATGGTATCCACTAGGAAGAATAGTAGGTGGTACTGTAAGTATCTCTGCAGTTATTTATGTTAATCACAAAGTTTTATAGTTATTTGAGTAAATCATTAGTTACTAAGGTGATGGAGATCCTTGAAACCTTTGTATAGTTAACTAATACAGTTTTCTGTAGCTGATTATCCAGTATTTTTTTATTTACTAAATCTCTTCCTGACACTCCCTCCCCACCCCTTCCCTGTACATGTTTGTGTTATCTCATACTAGCCACTATTTCTAACAAGGGGAGACTGGGAGGGGAGATTTCTTGTCATAGTACATCTTAAGTTCAGGTTATTTGCGGTTTTATTTTATTCTGTAACAACTTTGTTGAAATCATATTTTTTGGAAGGAAATCGAAATTTAGAAGAATCAGATAGTTTCAATTTTTAGGTCCTAAAGCTGCCCTAAATTACTTCAGGTAATTGAGTATTGATCATAGCTCATGGGAAGCTGTTATATTCAGAATGTGACATAAGGGAAAATATGTATGGGATCTGGAATGTAGGAAGAATGTTAAAAAGAAAATGATAGGTAGACATCTATGGGGAACATATATTTAGCCTTATTTTTTGTTAGAAGTTTATCACTTTTGTTAGATTTCTTAACCCAAAGAAACTTTGACGTTGTTGATTATCTGCATTATATATTTGTCTTTTGTTATGTTAATTTCAGTTTATTTCCTTCCCCACATTTTCTTGAGATTATTTTGATGTTTTTCTGACTTCTTGATACTTTACTCAATAACCTTTCTTTGTTTTCATTTCATTTCATTTCATTTCATTTCATTTCATTTATTATTTTAGAGAGAGAGCGCACACAAATGGGGGAGAGGTACAGAGGGAAAGAGAAAGAATCTTATGTAGGCTCCACTCCGAGTGCAGAGCTGTACGCAGGTCTTGATCCCACAACTCTGGGATCATGACCCAAGCTGAAACCAACAGTCATGCTCAACTGACCACCTAGGCACTCCTGATGTATTTATTTTAAAACTATAAATTTCCCAATAATCACTGTTTTAGCTACATTTATAATGTATAAGGTTTGATACATAGTATTTTTATTTTCATTCAAGTTGAAATTTAATTTCCATTATAATTCCCGCTGGTACACCGATTATTTAGAATTTGAGTTTTAAACATAAGAGGATTTCCTAGTTATCTTTTTTTACTTTATGCTTCTATTATGGTTAGAGAACAAACAGAAATTTCAGTCTTTTGAAATTTTTGAGACTTGATTTGTGGCCTGGCATATAGCCACATTTTATAAATGTTCCCCCCTCTGTGTCAGAAGAATACATTCTCCATGATAGTGAGATGTTTTTCTAATCCGGGGCATCTTCTTATCCTTGATGTAAACAGAGATACAGAAACAAGGAGAGGAGTCATGATGGTCTCCAGGGCAGATAAGGAAAATATATTCTGTTATATATCTTAGTGCAGTATTTGATGAGTACAGTTTGTTTCCTGGCATGTGTATAACTTTTTATTTTGAATTCGTCGTCACTGGAGGGCTTGTTTTCTTCTCCAAGTGTCCTGGTATTTGGGACCATTTTTGTAATACTTTTTTCTCATTTGCTTTCACCCTAGCCAATAGGGGTTTTACTGGTTTTAGGACAGTTTTTAGAGGTTATTTCTCAGCTCGAGGCTTCTTACATCTGAAGTTGTTGTAAATGTGGAACTCACATTTACACATGTATTGAATGAGTTTCTCATTTGGTTCTATTCAAAGCTTTGGAAGTAAGGCAAAAAAGTTCCTTACTGCTTCCCTTGATGGGTGGGTATAATTTGTCTAGTCTAGTTCCATAAACAGACCCTGGGTTTGTGCTGGGAATTAGGTATTTTCTCTGATCCCTGTCTGGAGCCGCCCTGCTAGCCTCCAGTCTCAAAGATGTGTGTCCAGCCTGGAGTGTTTTTCTTTTCTCATTGGGGCTCCCTTGGCATCAGAACCTACTTTAAATTCCTTCTATGTTTTTGACATCTAGAAGCTTCCCTTTCTTGTGAGCTTAAATATGTTTTTGTTGTTGTTGGGTGGGTGTTTTTGTTTGGTTGGTTTTTAAGGTTCTTTGCTCCTATACTTGTATGTATTTTGGCTCTATTTTGTGTGTCAACTTAGTCTGCCATATTATCTTGGATGTATTGACTACCTTAAGAGGTATTTTCAGATTCATTTTCATTTTGTTTTTTAATATGGCTGTCAAAATCGTGCGTTGGGACCTGGTATTCTATGTGAAAAAGCACAAAATTTTAGTTTTTAAGAATTGTGATGATTGCCACACTTTACCCCCTTCTTTAATCACATTCTCCTTCCATGCACTGAATAGGTATTGTGCATCTATTTTATGCTAATTGTTGTTCTGGGTGCTGGGGAAACTTTTCCTGCTCTTCCAGAGTTTATATTCTTTTAAGGGTGTTGAGTTTAATTGATAATAAATAAAGTAACGAAAAGTATGTTAAATGGTGGTAAGCGCTAAGGAGAAGCAGCAAGGGAAGGAGTTAAAGACCATAGAGGGTTTGCACTTTTAATCAGTTTAGCTAGGAAAAGAAACGTAACTTTTTTTTGTAGTTTCTGTGATAAAAGAAAGGAAAGAATCTTTCAGGTGTTAGATAAGGATGGAAATGTAAATACACATTTAATCACCTATGAATAGCTCAGAAATAATATCCTACTTATTTTTCTCTGAATTCTCCTAATGTGATCATGTTCCTCTTTTAGGGTAAGGTTTAATTGGCCCCTTGTAGTTTCTTGTTATTCTCTTCCAGCCTTAAATACTAAGTGGTGTAAAAATGTTCAACCTTTCAGGATCCCAAAATAATTATCTTTGAATTCACCAATTGACTAGTTGTATTTTTTGTTTTGTTTTGTTTCCCTATTTAGAGTTGTTTACATTCCAAATCTTGGCTTTGAAAGGCAGGAAGACACTTAAGTAATATGGCACATAACTTTTCTTCTCTTTTTTTCTCACTCCCCTTACATACACAAAAGTGTGGGCAACGTTGGAGCCTGTTAAAACCCTAAACTTCAGAGTAAGTTAGGGGGCACCTGGGTGGCTCAGTCAACTGAGCATCCGACTTTGGCTCAGGTCATGATCTCACAGTTTGTGGCTTTGAGCCCCGCATCAGGCTCTGTGCTGACCCCTTGCTCAGAGCCTGGAGCCTGCTTCAGATTCTGTGTCTCCTTTTCTCTCTACCCCTCCCCCGTTCACACTTTGTCTCATTCTGTTTCTCAAAAATAAATGTAAAAAAAAAAAAGAGTAAGTTAGACAAAGACCCTGTTTTATAGTGAAAAAATAGTAGAATCTATAAGAAAGTTGCCGACAGTTTTCTATTTCTAAACATTTTCAGTTTTAATCATTCAGTCTATCTGATCGTTTATTTAAATATGTATTGCTCCATTTATAAGCTTTTCCTTTGTATCCAATACAAAAGAACATTTAGTTTTGTAGTGTAGAAGTTCAGTGAAGAAGGCAAACTGTTTTGAGATCTTATTCTCAAACTTACTATAAGCAATATGTAATAATAAAGAAAAGAACTTATGTTAGTCTTTTTAATTCCCTTATTTTATATGCAGTTAAATTTTCCATTTTTGTCTTCCTAGGTTTACCCAGGGTTGATGATAACAGCTGGCCTTATCCATTGGATTTTAAATACATTGAACATAACAGTTCATATAAGAGACGTATGTGTGTTCCTTGCACCGACTTTTAGCGGCCTTACATCTATATCTACTTTCCTGCTTACCAGAGAACTTTGGAACCAAGGAGCAGGACTTTTAGCTGCTTGTTTTATTGCTATTGTGCCAGGTTACATTTCTCGCTCAGTAGCTGGCTCCTTTGATAATGAAGGCATTGCTATTTTTGCACTTCAGTTCACATACTACTTATGGGTAAGTAACACTTAATGTTTTGCTACCATTTAATACTCATGAACTCTGTGTGGATATGCTGTAGGTTGTATACATTTGTCCTTCATCAATTATAGTTCCATATAGGGATCTATTTCTATTCATAATCAACTTAATAATGCCATAACATTTTAAAATGTCAGGTACTGCTCATGCGTGCATTCTCCCTTCCTCTTCCCCTCCCACCCCTGTGTGCATATAAGATTTTTAACAAGAATCTTGTTATGCCTGTTTTAACAGATGATGATAATATCATTTATATGTCATAGCTCCAAAAAAGAGGATAACAGAAAGCATCTATTGATTTTGTTTCTTTTTGGGTGGAGAGAGGGGTCAAAAATACTTAAGATAAGTTGAAATGTGATTTAGTGACTTGGGATTTTGAATTCTATTGCAAAACTAGCACTACTTTGCTTTTACCAAGTTATTTCTTACCAATTTATATACCCTATATTTCCCTTTCTTGTCTTATTGCATTAGCTAGTACTTCCAATACAGTGTTCAAAAGGAGTGGTGAGAGGGGACATTGTTAACTTCTTCCTGATCTTAGTGGGAAAGCTTTGAACTTCTCAACATTAAGTGTGATGTTAGCTATAGATTTTTGGTAGATATTACCAAATTGAGGAGGTTCCACTCTATTATTAATTTGCTGAGAGATTTTATCATGAATGGATAGATTTTTTCAAATGTTTTTCTGTATCTATTGATAAAAGTTACATGATCTTTTTTCCTTGAGTTTTTTGATGTGATAAACATTAATTTTTTTAAGTTCATTTATTTTAAGAGAGCAAAAGAGAGAACGAGTGGAGAGGGGCTGAGAGATGGGGACAGAGGATCTGAAGCATGAGCTAATAGCAGAGAGCCCGATGTGGGGCTTAAACTCATGAACCTGTGAGATTATGACCTGAGCTGAAATCAGACACATAAAGATTGAGCCACCCAGGCACCCTTTAATTAATTTTCAAATGTTGAACCAGCTTTTCATACCAGGGATAAATCTCACTTGATTATAGTATATAATTCTTACAGTACATTGCTGGATTTGATTTGCTAATACTTTGTTGAGGATTTTTACATCTATGTTCATAATACATATGGCTCTGTAGTGTTCTTTTAATGTCTTTGCCTGGTTTTGATATTAGGATCATACTAGTCTCATGGAATGAGGAGGTAGTCCCCTTACTTCTATTTTCTGAAAGATTGTAGAGAATTGGTATAATTTCTTCCTTAAATGTTTGGTAGAATTCATCAGTGTACCCACCTTGGCCTTTTGCTTTCTGTTTTAGAAGTTATTAATTATGGGTTCAATTTCTTTAAAGGATACAGATTTCTTTAGACTGTCTCCTTCTTGTGTGAGTTTTGGCAGGTTTTTGTCTTTCAGGGAATTGGTCCGTTTAATTTAGGTTCTCAAATTTGTGGGCATAAGGTTGTTCATAGTATTCCTTTATTATTTTTTTTAATAAATGCCCATGGGAACTGTAGTGACATCACTTCATTCATTTCTAAAAGTAGTAATTTATGTGTTCTTTTTTTTTTCTTAGTCTGGCTAGAGACTTACTGTTTTGGGGTTTTTTTTTATGTTTTATTTGTTTTTTGAGAGAGAGAGCGTACACGCACAAGTGGGGCAGGAGCGGGGCAGAGAGATAGGGGAACAGACAGTCTGAAGCAGGCTTCTTCTGGCTAGAAGTCCTGTAATTCTTATCTTTGTTCTACTTTGGGTAAGGTGTCTTTACTCTTTCTTCGTTCAGCATTTTTTCGTTACTTTTAATTTTCTGTAGTTTGATAAGATGTGCCTGGTACAGGGTAGTTGGATTTTTTTTAGCATTTATTCATTAGTGCTTGATCTGTGGTTTGGTGTCTGACATTGATTTGGAGAAATTTTCTGTCATTGTTTCAAATATTTATTCCTTTCTCTCTTTTTTCTGGTATTTCCACACATGTATATCACACATTTTGTTGTTGTTCCACAGCCCTTGGATTTTCTGTTCTGTTTTGTTCCAGTCTTTGTTCTCTTTTCTTTTCAGTTTTGGAGGTTGCTGTTGATACCCTCTAGTTCAGAGATTCTTTCCTCAGCTCTGTTCAGTCCATTAATAAGCCCATCAAGGGCATTCTTCATTTTTGTTACAGTATTTTTTATCTCTAACATTGCTTTTTGGTTCTTCCCTAAGATTTGTCTCTCTACTTACATCACCCATCTATTCCTGCATGCTGTCTACTTTATGCATTAGAGCCCCTAACATATTAATCAATTAATGTAATTAATGTAATTGTTTTACATTTCTGATCTCATAATTCCAGTATGTTTGTCGTATGTGGTTCTGATGCTTGCTCTGTCTCTTCAACTTGTGTTTTTTGCCTTTTGGTATACTTTGCAATATTTTTCTCATAGCCAGACATGATCTGCTAGGTAAAAGGAATTATGGTAAATAAGCCTTTAGTAAAGTGGATGTAAGGTGTGTGGAGAGAGAAAACATTCTGTAGTTCTAGGATTAGCTGTCTTTTAGTAAGCTGGACTGTAAACTTTACCAGTGTCCCCCCCCGCCCCCCACCTGCCTTCCATAAGTAGATAGGGCTGGTTGGCTACTCCAGTTTGTCCTCTGTCATTTCCTCACTTACAGATCCAAGAGTTGTTGATTTTTTAGTCTGTTCAGCTTTTTACTTTTTGTTAGAATGGAATGATTCTGTACTTCTGAAACTAGAAACCAGAAGTATGTTGCCAAGTTCTATAAACTTAATGTTCTTTTTAACATGTAAAAGGATGTTACTTAGTACTGGCTTCAGCTTAAAGCTTGCATGTATTTAATTGTTTGTCTGTTAATTTACCTGTAGCCTATGCTCATACTCTTTCATGTTGAAAACTGCCAAAATTATTACATGTGAATATATTTTTTATACGTTGAGTATATTTTTAGGTAGCTAGGTGAGTGGAAGCATTATTTTTCTCTTGAATAAATTTCATCTTTTAAAATTACTGAGCTCTTGCATATATTTTCACTTTGGCAAGGAATTCCAGAGAAGAACAGATCAGTCAGATGGTTACTTGATACTGAGTTTCAGAAGAAAACACCTGTGAAGATGAAGATGCTGACAAGCAGTAGGATGCTGCTAATGCTGCTGTATTCACCCAAAAATGTTTAAAAACAAACTTTTTTAGTTTATTTTGTGCAGCTGAGAAAAAAAATGTTTTGGAACATCTGTTTAAGGCCTTCCAAATGACATGCAATTTTTTAAATTATAAAAGTATGTATGAACGTTGATAGATCTTGACAGTATACTGCCGAGTGGAAAAATAAGTTGAGGTAGGATATGTACAGTATAATATCCTTATTTAAATTTTAAACAGTACAAATTATACCATATGTTGTTTGTACCTATTTATTATGAAAGTATAAAAATATAGCATATATCCATCATATGCACCAACTTCATGCAGTAGGGGTGATTTTGAGGAAGGACTTTGAAGGAGTTTGCTATGTGAGTAAAAAAATGTTAATAAAATCAACAAGCAAATAGGTATTCTCATTTACAAGTCTGGATGGGGTGTGGGCGCCTGGGTGACTCAGTTGGTTGCACTTTGGATTCTTGAACTAGGCCTTGGTTATGATACCGCGGTTCCTGGGTTCTGGCCCTGTGTCGGGCTCTGCACTAATAGCACAGAGCCTGCTTGGGATTCTTTCTCCCTCTCTTTCTGCCCCCACCTTCCAAAGTGAATAAACAAACATTTTTTTTTTTTTAAATGTATGCGCTTTTATGTTTGGCTCCCATTCACTTAGCATAATCATTCATGTTACTGACATGTATCAATACTTCATTTCTTTTAATGGATAAATAATTCATTATATGGATATGCTGCAATTTTTTTTTAACTATTATCAGTTGATGGGACATTGAGTTTTTCTCACATATTGATTGTAATGAATAATGCTGCTAACTTTTGTGTACCAAGTTTTTTGGGGGATGTATGTTTTCATTTCTCTTTAGTATATATCTAAGAGTAAAATTGTTGGTTCACATGGTAACTCTGGTTAGCTTTTTGAGAAACCTCGAGACTGTTTCCCACAGTGGTTGCACCATTTTACATTCCTACCAACAATGTAGGAAAGTTTTAATGTCTCTAAATCTTTGCCAATACTTAATGTTTTTTGTGTGTGTGTGTGTGTGTGCGTGCGTTTTAAGATATCACCTATTGGCATGAAGTGGTATCTCATATGGTTTCTTTTTATTACAGTAAAATACACATAACATGAAATTTAACCATTTAGAGGTGCCTAGATGTCTCAGTCGGTTAAGTGTCTGACTCTTGATTTCAGCTCAGGTCATGATCTCATGCTTCGTGGGATTGAGCCCCACATCAGGTTCTGTACTAACAGCACAGAGCCTGCTTGGGATTCTTTCTCTCCCTCTCTCTCTGCCCCTGCCCTGCTCATGCTCCCCCTCTCAAAATAAACATTAAAAAAATTTAACCATTTATAAGTGTAGAATTCAGTAATGTTAAATACATTCACCATCACTGCTATCCATCTCCATAGCTTGTCACCTTGTTGCAAAACCTGAAACTACATCCATTAAACAATAATTCCCCATTCTTCGCTCCCCCCATCCCCTGACAACCACCATTCTACTCAGTCTCTGTGATTTTTGATTACCCTGAGTATCTCCTACAAGTGGAATGATGCAATTTTGTCTTTTTGTCACTGGCTTATTTCACTTAGCATAATATAATGTCCTCAAGGTTCATACATGTTGTAGCACAAAACAGAATTTCCTTCTTTTTTGAGGCTGGATAACATTCCATTATGTTTATATACCACATGTTGTTTATCCATTCATCTGTTGATGGATACTTAGGTTGCTTTTGTATTTTACCTATTGTGAATAATGTTGCTATGAACATAGGTGTATGGGTATTTGTGAGATCCTGCTCTCATTTCTTTGGGGTATTTGCCCAAAAATGAAATTGCCAGGTCATGTGACAGTTCTGTTTTCAGTTTGTTGAAGAATTAACCATTCTGTTTTCCGTAGCCACTGTAGTACCAGTTTACATTCCCATCAACAGTACACAGGATTCCAATTTTGCCACATCCTTGCCAAAACCTGTGGTATCTCATTGTAGTTTTTATTTGCATTTCCCTGGTATCTAATGATGTTGAGCATCTTTGCTTGTGGTTAAAAGGCCATTGGTAGTGGCACATGGGTGGCTTAGTCATTTAAGTATCTGACTTCAGCTCAGGTCATGATCTCATGGTTCCTGAGTTTGAGCCCCACATTGGGCTCTGAGCTCTGTCCTGGCGATGCAGAGCCTGCTTGGGTTTCTTGCTCTCTCTTCACTCTCTGCCCCTCCCCCATTCGTTCTTTCTCCCTCTCTCTCAAAATAATAAGTAAACTTTACATAAAAAGGCCATAGGTTTTTCAAAAATTGCGCCATTTGTATATGTGGAGAAATGTTTATTCATATCCTTTGCCTGTTTTTTGAATCAGGTTTTTTGTTGTTGTTGATCAGTTTTAGAAGTTCTCTATATATTCTTGATATCAATCCTTTCTAAAATGCATGACTTTTGAATATTTTCTCCCATTCTGTGGGTTGCCTTTTTTACTCTGTTGACATTGTCTTTTGGTGCACAAGTTTTAATTTTCCTTGAAGTTCAATTTGTTTATCTTTTCTTTTGTTGCTGTGCCTTTGGCGTCCTATCTGAGAAATGACTGCTAAATTTAATGTCATGAAGCTTTTGCCGTGTGTTTTCTTCTAAGAGTTTTTGGTCTTAGATTTATCTCTGAGTGAATTTTGTATATGGTGTTAGGTAAGGGTTCAACATCATTATTTTTGCACAGGTGTCCACCTTTCTCAGCACCATTTGTTGAAGATTGTCCTTTCCCCCATTTAATGATCTTGGGACTCTTGTTGAGTATCATTTGACCATATATGCAGAGATTTATTTCTGGGTTCTTTATTCTGCTCTGCTTGTCTGTCTGTAGGTCTTTATAAAGCCAGCACCAGACTATTTTGATTACTCTAGCTTTTTAGTAAGTTTTAAAATCAGGAAGCATATTTTGTCTGGCTTTGTTCTTTTTCAAGATACTTTGGTTATTAGAGTTGTTTTGAGATGCTATGTGAATTTTAGAATGGGGTTTTTACTTTTGCAAAAAAACATCATTGGGATTTTGAATCAGAATACATTAACCTTCATAGATTACTTTGAATATTATCATCTTATTATTGTCTTCCAGTTCATGAAAGAGCATGGTACATTTCCATTTATTTATGCCTTTAATTTTTTATAATGATGTTTTAGAGTTGTATAAGTCTTTTACCTTATTAGTTAATTCATATGTATTATTTTATTCATTTTGATACTATTGAAATTGGATTTTTTTTTCAGTAATTTCCTTTTTCAGATTGTTCATTGTCAATATATAGAAATACAACTGATGTTTATGTATTGGTTTTGTATCCCACTATTTAGCTGAATTCATTTATTAGATCTAACTGTGTGTGTGTGTGTGTGTGTGTGTGTGTGTGTGTGTGTAATCTGGAATTTTCTGCATAGAAGATCATATAATTTGCAAACAATCATTTTACTTATTTCTAATTTGGATACCTTTTCTTTTTCTTGCCTAATAGCTCTGGTTAGAACTTCAAGTACAATTGACCCTTGAACAACACCAATCCACTTATATGGGTTTTTTTTGGATAAATACAGTTCAGTATATAAATGTCTTTTTCTTTTCTTATGATTTTTTAAATATTTTCCATGGGGCACCTGGGTGGCTCAATTGGTTAAGTGACTGACTCTTGATTTTGGGTCAGGTCATGATCTCATGGTCGTAGGATCAAGGCCCACATCAGGCTCTGCTCTGAGCATGGAACCTGCTTGGGATTCTCTCTCTTCCTCTCTCTATTCCTGCTTACACTCTCTCTCTCTCCTAAAATAAATAAACATTAAAGTAAAATATTTTCTTTTGCTTACTTTATTGTAAGAATACATTATAAAATACATGCAACATACAAAATATGTGTCGATTAACTGATTATGTTAGGGGTAAGGCTTCCAGTCAACAGTAGGCTATTAGTAAAGTTTGGAGAAGTTAAAAGGTATATGTGGATTTGTGACTGTGTGAGTGTCAGTGCCCCTAATCCCTGCGTTGTTCAGTGGTCAACTGTAGTATGTTGCAAAGAAGTTGTGAAAGTGGTGGGGGGAGGGGTTGTGAAAGTGGGCCTTGTCTTGTTCCTGATCTTACAGGAAAAGCTTCAGTCTTTCACTGTTTAGTATGTTTGCTGTGGGTTTTTCATATATGACCTTTATTATATATGGTATATTAACATACACTGTTATTAAATATGTAATATATGTTATATATTAGTACATGATACTTTGTATATTCATATTTTAAAATATTTTTTATACATATTTCTCAGTTGGACTGAGATACTCCTCTAGAGGACTCCTTAGGAGAGTCTCATAAGAACAGTATTCATTCCTCAAGTCCTTGCATGTTTAAACCTGTTTTTCGATAGCTTGAGAGTTGAGCTGGATATAAAATTCTAGGTCATACATTCTTTGCTTGAATTTATTAAAATCGTACCACCTGCATTTTATTTTGCTTCCTACTGTCAAGAACCTAATTTCATTGTTTCATAAGAAAAGTGGTCTTTTTTTTCCCTGAAGTAATTTTTTCAGTATCATTAAAATAATAAATTTTCTAAATGTGTCCCAGAATTGACCTTTCTGGTAATGGTGCTCTCTTTCAACATGTAGATTGATAACTATTTCTGAGAAGTTGTCTTTGAAATCTTAAATATCAGTTTATTTCACTGTTTTTCTTGGATTTTCTGTCTTCTATATTTCTTTATGACCCTTTTTCTTTCTCTTGGCTGAATACTGCTGGTATTCAATCTCTCTGGGAATTCATACTTGCTAAATTTGGTTTTTAGTATTCTGTTGAGGGTTTTTGCATCAGTGTTCATGGGTGATAATTGGTCAGTAGGTTTTCTTGTAGTGTTTCTGTCTGGCTTTGGTATCAGGGTATAATGTTGGCTTGATGGAATGAATTGGGAACACTTCATCCTCTTCAGTGTTTTAGAAAATTTTGAGAAGTATCAATAATATTAGTTCTTTTAAAGTTTTGTAAAATTTACCAATGAAGCCATCAGGTCCTGGGCTTTTCTTTGTTGAGAATTTTATTTTTTTATTTAAAAAAATTTATTTTTAATGTTTGTTTATTTTTGACAGAGAGAGAGAGAGACAGAACATGAGCGGGGGAGGGGCAGAGAGAAAGGGAGACACAGAATCCGAAGCAGGCTCCAGGCTCTGAGCTGTCAGCACAGAGCCCGACATGGGGCTTAAACTCACAGACTGCAAGATCATGACCTGAGCTGAAGTCGGACGCTTAACTGACTGAGCCACCCAAGCGCCCCTTTGTTGAGAGATTTTTGATTACTGGTCCAATCTCTTTATTAGTTACAAGTCTATTCCGATTTTCTGTTTCTATGTGATTTAGTATTAGTAGATTTTTATATGTATAGAAATTTGTCCTGTTTCATCTCAGTTATCCAGTTTGTTAGAGTACAGTTATTCATAGCACTTTCTTATGATCCTTTTAATTTCTACAGAATTAGTAGTAATGTTTACATTTTCATTTCTGATGTGGTGATTTGACTTTCTTTTTTTTTTCTTAGTGTACCTAGCTAAAGATTTGTCAATTCTGTTGATGTTTTCAAAGGACTCCTTTTTGGTTTCATTGATTTTATTATTTTTTTATTCTTTATTTTGCTTACTTCTAATTTTTATTATGTTCTTTCCTTTAGTAGTTTTGGGTTTAGTTTCTTCTTTGTCTAGTTCCTTAAGTTTTACAGTTAGGTTGTTAATTTGAAATCTGTTTTTTTTTTGTTTGTTTTGTTTTTTAATGATGTGTTTATAGGTATTTTTTCTCTTAGCACTACTCTGCAACCTCCCATGAGTTTTGGTGTGTTGTGTTTTCAGTTTCATTCCTCTGTAAGTATTTTTAAATTTCCCTGTTATTTCTTCTTTCATCCATTGGTTGTTAAGGGCATTTTGTTTAATGTCCACAAAATTGTGAATTTTCTCATTTCACTTCTGTTATTCGTTTCTAATTTTACCCAGTTGTGGTCAGAGAATATGCATTCTGTTGTATCTATCTCTGTAGAATTAATCTGTTGCCTAAGATATGGTCTATCCTAGAATATGTCCCACGTGTACTTGAGTGGAATGTGTGTCCTTTTTCTTATTGGGTCTATTTGGTGTATTATATGAAGTCCTCGGTTTCTTCTTTCTGGTTCTACCAGTTATCTAGTGGTGTTTTGAAATCCCTAACTATTATAGAACTGTTTCTCACTTAATTTCTGTCAGTTTTTGCTGCATATATTTTGATGGTCTGTCATGAAGTGTCTAAATGTTGTAATTGTTATACTTACAGCATTGCAAGTTTTGTTAATATATATTGTCCTTTTTGTCTTGAAACCTTTTTTGATTTAAAGTTTGTTGTGTCTGACATTAGTATAGTCACCCATTCTCTGTATAGTAACAGTTCATTACTGTTTGCATGGAATATCTTTTTCCATCCTTTAAGTTTCAGATATTTGTGTCTTTAGATCTAAAGTGAGTGTCTGGGAGGCAGAATATAGTTGTACCATGTGTTGTTATCTATTCCACCAGTCTTTGTCTTGATTGGAGAGTGTAATTTAATCTAAAATAATTATTGATAAGAAGGACCTTATTTCTGTCATTTTGCTATTTATTTTCATATGCCTAGTAGTTTTTCTGTCTCTCATTTCCTTTATTATTGTCTTTTGTCTTTAGTTTTTTTGTAGTGAAATGTTTAAATGCGTTTCTCATTTCCTTTTGTGTATATGTTCTTGCTGTTTTCTTTGTGGTTATTGTGTGGGTTACATTTAGCAATCTAATACTATACTACTCTTATTTCAGTTTATACTAGCTCATCTTTAATAATATATAAAAATCTTCTTACAACTCTGTTCCTACCTCCTTTTGATTGGCAATGTCACAAAATTAGATTTTTATACATTGTGTGTGCAAAAACATAAACTAATAATTCTTTGTATTAGTTTCTTAAAGTATGTAGAAGACTAAATTTGGAGTTATAAATCAAAGTTAAAATAATACTAGCTCTTGGGGTGCCTAAGTGGCTCAGTCAGTTAAGTGTCCAACTCTTGATTTTGGCTTGGGTCATGATCTCATGGTTCATGAGTTTGAGCCCTGTGTCAGTCTCTGAGCCCTGCTTCAGACATTCTCTCTCCCTCTCTGTCTGCCCCTTCCCTGTTTGCTCTTTCTCAAAATAAATAAACATTAAAAAAAAATACTTGTATACACTAATAATTTTTGTTTGGCCATTTGGGGTCCTTTGTATTTCCATATGAATTTTAATACCTTCCAGTTCCATCCACATAGATGCAAATGGCAAGATTTCATTCTTTTTGATTGCCAAGTAATACTCCATTGCATATATATACCACATCATCTTTGTGCATTCATCCATCGATGGACATTTGGGCTCTTTCCATACTTTGGTTATTGTTGATAGTGCTGCTATAAAGGGTGCAGGTGCCCCTCTGAAACAGCATACCTGTATTCCTTGGGTAAATACCTAGTAGTGCAATTGCTAGGTTGTAAGATAGTTCTAGTTTTAATTTTTTGAGGAACCTCCATACTGTTTTCCAGAGTGGCTGCACCAGCTTTTATTCCCACCAACAATGCAAAAGAGATCCTCTTTCTCTGCATCCTCGCCAACATCTGTTGTTGCCTGAGTTGTTCATGTTAGCCATTCTGACAGGTGTGAGGTGGTATCTCATTGTGATTTTGAACTGTATTTCCCTGATGATGAGTGATGTTGAGCATTTTGAGTTATCATATTGCTTTTAAGAATGATAGAGTGACAAAATGATGAAAAGCATCCTAAGGACTAAAAGATTATGTAGTGAGTTTTTGTGTTCTATTTTTTAAACTAACATACTTAAAATAAATTGGGTTTAAAGTGGAAACAGCTTCAGTATTTGAAATGAGTTGGTTTGGAGTTCTGGCATAGAAAGCTATTTTCTGACTTGTGGCAAGATATTTGACACTTTAATCTCATTCACTTTCCTTATAAATGAAATAAAAATGTTTTGGCTACAGAGTTGCAATAGATAATTATGTTTATTTAATATCTGATCATTACCAATTGAAAATAAAAGTACTAACAGCTCTGACTACTCTGAAAAGTTGTTTGTAGCCAAATGACATTATGAAGATAAAAACATTTTATATGTAATCGCTAAAATGTAAATGTAAGTTGTCTACTGATTCCTCATCTGGTGTGTTTACTTTTAAACCAACTGCTGAACAAGTTACATCTTTAAAATTTTTAAGATAAAGTACTCTGTTTTCAAAGCACCGATGACAGACATTTAAGAAAAAAAATTTTTTAATGTTTATTTTTGAGAGAGAGAGAGAGAGAGCATGAGCGCAAGTGGGGGAAGGACAGAGAGAGAGAGGGAGACACAGAATCTGAAGCAGACTCCAGGCTCCAAGCTGTCAGCACAGAGACCGATGTGGGGCTCAAACTCACAAACCTCGAGATCATGACCTGAGCAGAAGTCTGACACTTAACCGACTGAGCCACCCAGGCACCCCCACAGACAATTTTCAATATGCTTTTAGATTCGTGTTCTATAGATTCTAACCTTTTTTTTCTCTCTCTCTTGAGAAAGAGAGAGCACACACACATGCGCGCGCACGCACGCGCACACACACAACACACACACACACACATACACACACGTGCACAGAGGAGAGGCAGAGAGAGAGAGAGGAGAGCAAATCCCAAACAGGCTCTGCACTGTCAGCGCAAAGCCCTAGCCAATGCAGGGCTCCAACTCAGGAACCAAATTGTAAGATCATGACCTTAGCCCATATCAAGAGTCAGGCCCTTAACCAACTGAGCCCCTCAGGCACCCTTAACCTTGTTTGTTTATTTTTTTAAATCAAGATCAAGTTGTGAAGAATACCGTCTTTGAAGCCAAACCACCATGGTCTGGATATTTCTTTTCTGAATATTAGCTATTGTCACTGAGAGTTGGGTTTTTTTGTTTGTTTTTTTCTTTTTCTTTTTCTATGTTCATTGAAAGTTGTTTAAACTACCCGCATGTCTGTTACATCAGCTATAAAATAGAAGTAATAATCGTTCTTACGTTATATAGTTTAAGTAAGTTAATGCATGTAAATGTATAGAACATTATAGGAACACAGAAATTGATGAGTACATGCTTATTTTTACTTCTGTTGTTACTATTCACCAACAACAAGGCTGATACAGATAAAATAGTACAAGGAACAGTGCATACATATATATCATTGCCTCCTATAGAATTTTTTTTAAAGGTTTTTCCCCTGTGCCTTTGTAATCATTCCTCTCCTTAACCCAAATTCCTTGAAACCACAGGTCTGATTTCTGTCTACATATCTTTGGGAGTTTGGTTTCCATAAGGTGTGTTGTAGAAACAGTACAGTAAAGGGTGGCCCTTTATGTCTTGCTTAGCTTCACTTAGCATAAGTCATCCATTGTTGCATGATTTTGTAGTTTGCTGTTTTTTATTGCTGAGTAGTATGTATGGCTGTACTATATGAGTGTACCGTAGCTTATTTGTTTTCCAATTTTGGGTGATAATAAAGTGGCTATAAATAGTTGCATACAGTGTTGCACATGGGCATATATATATTTGTATTCCTCTTGAATAGGTGCCTAGGTGTGTGATTGCTGGTTTATAAGTACAAGTTTAATTGTATAAACAGCTCCCAAAAAGTTTTCCGGAGTGGCTTTATTATTTTTCATTCCCTCCATCACAATATGAGGCATTGCTTTTACTTTTTTACCAGCACATGGTATGTTCAGATTTTTAAATTTTAGCCATTCTAGTAGGTATGTTGTGGTGTCTCATGGTTTTAATTTGCTTTACTCCAATGACTAATAATTGAGCATCTTTTCATGTGCTTATTTCCCATTCTGATTCTTCTTTGGTGAAATGTCTCTTCAAACCTTTTGCCTATGTTTTGGTTGGGTTGTTTTCTTATTGAGTTGTAAGAGCTCTTTATATATCTTGGAAATACATTCTCTATCAGATATATGTTTTGCAAACATTTGCTCTCAATCAGTAGCTTGTCTTTTTTATATTTTTAACAATGTCTTTCTGAGAGCATAAAATAAATTTTTTTACCTTGCCTGATTGTACTGGTTAGAACCAGTATAGTAGAAGCAGCATGTTCAATAGAAGCAGTGAGACTGCACATCCTTTCTTTCCTGATTTTAAGAGGAAAGCATTCAGGCTTTCACCATTAAGTATAATGTTAGTTGTTTTTTACAGATGTCCTTGATCATAGCTTGAGGAAGTTTTTATATATTTTCAGTTTGAGAATTTTTACCATAAATGGGTATTAGATTTTGTCAGTAGCTTTTTTGTGTCTATTGAGGATTCGTATGATTTTGTCTTTAATTACATTAATTCAGGGTTTCTCTCCTTCAACACTATTGACATTTGGGGCCAGGCAGTTATTTCTTGTCTTGTGTGTTGTAGAATGTTTAGCAGCATCCCTTCCCTCTACATGGTAGATGCCAGGAGTATTCAGTCCCTATTCCCCAGTTGGGAACCACTGCATTAATTTTTTTTTTCCAATGTTAAAACAACTTTGAATTCATGGAAGAAATTGGACTTGTTTATGGCATATAATCTTTTTTTATATTGTTGGTTTTGTGTTGATTTTATTTTGTTAAGAATTTTTTCTCTGTTTCCATGAGGGATATTAATATGTTTTCTTTTCGTGTGATATCTTTGTCTAGCTTTGATATCAAGGTTATTCTGAGCTTCTAAAATAAGTTAGGGGAGTGTTTCCCTGTCTATTCTCTGAAAGAATTTTTATAGGATTGGTATTGTACCTTCCTTAACTGTTGATACTTTTCACCAGTGAAGCCATCTGAACCTGGGAAGATTGTTTAATTACTAATTCAATTTTTATTGACACAGTTCTGTTCTGATTTTGTTTCTTTAAAAGATCTCTTTTTTTTTGAAAATTTTCGTATCACATAAATGATCTGATTTCCTGGCACAAATACTACATCATATTCTTTTGTAATTCTTGAATTTCTGTACAGTCTGTAGTGGTATTACTTCTCTTATTCTTAGTAATGGTCATTTGTATCTTCTCTCTTTTCTTATCAGTCTAGTTAAATTTTATCCAACTTTTGGTTTCATTTATTTTTCTCTGTATTTGTTTTCTCTTTCATTGAATTCTTGACTTTTATTATTCTACTTTGTATTTGGTTTGCTCCTTTCTAGCTAGTTGAGGTTAATGCTTAAGTTATTCTAGCTATTTCTATTTTTCTAATATGAAATTTAAATTATACTTTAATCATTGCTTTAGCTATACTCTGTATATTTCAATATGTTGTGTTCTTATTGTCATGTAGTTAAAATTTTTTTCTAATTCTCAATTTCTCCTTTGACCTTTAGACTCTTTAGAGGCATGTTGTTTAATTTCCTAATATTGGGGAATTTTCCACGCATTTTTTTCTCTTGATTTATATTTCCATTGTTGAAGAATTCTAATTCAGGAGTTTTAATATTAACATGTGAAAGACTGACTTAAAACCACCCATTCATACCTACCATCTGTTGGCCTTCCTCCTCCTCACTGATGGGTAGTACCTCAAGGTAGGAAACTAGGAGTTCTCAACTTCTTTTTCTGCACTACTCTAATTCTGGTTCACCAAAAATGTTGATTTGGCCCTTGAACATAGCCTCTCCTTTATGTCTACATTCCTACCACTGTAAATTTGGATCTCAATACTCAGTCATATATTAGCCTCCTGACTTGTATTTCTGTTACCAATGACATTCAGGATCTATAAGGACCTTTTGCCACTCAGTGTCTGTACTCATCACATGGTCTCTGTCATACTGGGCTTTGGCTGTAGTTCTTGCTTTTGTGTCTTACCTCTCCAGTTGGAGCATGACTGACTTACAGTTTTACAGTGTGTCCAACATAGCTTAGCAGACTTTTCTGTATATTATTAATACAGTGGAATATGTTTGATTCATAGTATATATCCTTTTCTCATTCTCTTTCAATCTATACAATTGGTTTTAGAGTTTGAGGAAATTTCAGGGTATGGACTATATTTAGTAGTTGTAAATATATTTTGGTTTTTTGGTAGTAGATTATACAGGACTGTGCCCCATCAATCCCAGTAGATTAAATAAGGGGAATTTTATATAGAGAATTATTAACTGCTATAGAAGACTAACTAATATAGAAGGAAACTGTATATGATTTGCTAGGGCTGAGGGAAAGTACCCAAAGAAGGACAAACTTGGAAAGGATTCAGATTTCATTCGAAGAGGGTCTGGTTCAGCCTACCAGCCCCAGAGAAGTTTCATGGTTAGGCCAAGCTAGAGCTGGCTTGGAGCTGCCTGACAAGCAATTGACCACCCTCTGGAGTGTAGGAATTCAGGAATGGGGAGCTAGTGACTTGTAGTATGGTGTGCAGTGGCAGGAAGCTTCTAGATAGAATGTGTATGGGGCTTTTGGTTACCATATCAAGAGGACTGCAGGAAAGTTATTTCTAGACTAATGTTGCAAAGTCACAGAAGGACTGTGTTCTGGGCCCATGGCTGGGGTCAGCACCACCAGATGTTCTCACAGCCACCCCACCAACTCCAGCCTGCACCTGAAATCATTGGAGAGCCTCTTGTGCAACGTTCCCTCAGCACCCTCTGCTGAGAAAACTTAACATCATACTCACTTTACAGGAGAAATAGTTAGAAGATACTCTGTTGTTAGAACATATATTGAAGGGTGCATTTGGAGCTAAGAGGCAATAAAATGATAACTGACACACAAATGTAAAAGACTGAATGGTCGTTTGCAAGTTTAACCTCAACATTCGTCATCTCTACCTCCAGTTTACTGGATGACCTGTCCTTTTAATTTTCAGTCTCTATGTAGAATCTTTTTTTTTTTTTTTTCTTGTTTATTGATCTACCTACGATAGTTTTCTGTCCTCCATTCCTTGGGATTTCATTTTGTTTCTGGCTCATCTCATCCTCTAACAACACTATTTCTTCTAGTCTCCCCACTTAGAAGTAGGCTTTCTGAATATTCTTTTCTTTCCCATTTCCCTGGTAGCTGCTTTCCTTTTTAAAAATCATTTTTGGTCTCTCTAATTTGTCTTTTGGTCTCTATGTGATTTTCTCATTAGCACTTGGTTCCAACTCACTTCTCCAATCTCTCTGGAGATCGGATATTATAGGAATCATTTCTAATCTGCCCTGGGAATTTTTTTATTTTTAAAATTGTCAAAATTTTAATATGCTGCCTTCCTTATTCACATTTTAGCATAGGTCAAGCTGGTTTTGGCAGTGGTGGGGGGGGTGTTTTGTCACACACATACACTATGATGTTGAATTCAAAGCAGTCTTTCACTATGTAACAGAAGTTAGTCTGAATAATATCTTGAAGTGCTGTAAACCAGGAATGTTTCCTTCTTCTTTCCCTCCTTTCATTGTGTGCATGTGTGTGTGTGCTTTACAATTCCCCCAAAGATTACATGTCACCTATAGTTTGTTTTAATATATTAGTAGAGGCTCATTTTAAAAGTAAATTCCTTGAAATTAGGTATGTAGAATATAGTATTAACTATTTGAACTTCCTATCAGAACATGGAGATAACTCTTTTAATCAGAATTGCTTGTAATGGGACTTAGGCTTATCATGTCTTTAGAACATTCTTAAAGATGACTCTTTACCCTTGGCATAAATAACTATTTAGAACTTGTGTTTTTGAAACTTAAAATTCAGTTTTCTGGGGCACCTGGGCGCGCAATCAGTTAAATGTCCAACTCTTGATCTCAGCTCAAGTCATATCTCACAGTTCATGAGTTCGATCCATGTATTGGGCTCTGCACTGATGGCACAGAGCCTGCTTGGGATTCTGTCTTTCCTTTTTTCTGTCCCACCCCCACTTGTGTATGTGTTGCATGTGCTCTCTCTCTCTCTCTCAAAATAAACTCAAAAAAAATTTTTTTAATTTAGTTTTCTGAACCAAACTTATTTTCAGACGAACATACAAATTTATCTGGGAATTATTTCTTTGGTTAGTTTTTTGTTGTTTTTTGTTTTTGTTTTGTTTTGTTTTGTTTTGTTTTAGACAGTAGAGATGTTATTTTTTTGAAACTTTCATCGATTGCAGGTTGTCTTTCTGGTTCAGAGTGATTGAGAATTTTACTGACATATCCTAGAAATTTCTTTAGGAATATCAATATCTTGAAGATATAGATAATTATTTATTGATTATTGGGTTTTTTTAATGTTTATTTATTTTGAGAGAGAGTGTGTATGTGAGAGGGGGAAGGACAGAGAGAGGGAGAAGATCCAAGAAGGCTCCACATTCATGGTGGAGCCCTACATGGGGCTTGATCTCACAACAGTGAGATCATGACCTGAAATGAAATCAAGAGTCGGATGCTTAACCAGCTGAGCCACCCAGACACCCCAATTTTTATTAATTGTTGATATTGGTTATGGTATCTGAAAATTTCTAGAGGATAGGTTTTCAAAAATGGATGCTTATAATTAGAATTCTATACAAGATGTATATATTCAAATGAAAAATTACAGATTAAGAAGACCAACTATGTAAAAATATAGTTCTGCTGAACAAATTATTTAAAATCTTAATTTGTTGATGTTAATCATTTTAAAATAGAAAATAAAGCAAATAGGAAAATATAATTTTTTTTAAGATGATTGTTTTTACTGAAAACTGCATAACAACAACAGAAAAATCAAGGCTATTTATAAAATGTCTGACTGTTGCCTGGTGTTCTAAATGCATATCTTAAGTGGATCTGAATATCTGAATAAAACCTCTGTACTTTTTTAATAACTTTGGCTTTTTGTAGTACAAGCTTACTAAATATTTAACTTTTTTTTTTCCATCAGGAACATTGATAAACATTTGCTTGTTTTTTAGGTAAAATCTGTAAAAACTGGGTCAGTTTTTTGGACGATGTGCTGCTGCTTATCATATTTCTATATGGTAAGAATTCATTATTGAAATTATAGAAGGTCTGGCAAGTCTTTCACAGTTAGACCAATTCCTCGTCCTCATCATTTTCTTCTCATCCAGACTAGTTCTCCACTTCCTTTTTTCCTAAAATCTTTGGATTTTAATTTTGTTTAATATAGTCCCCTTCATTACTGCTATCCTCTTCCCTACCCCCATCTCTGGAGTATGTATGGACTTTGCTTTAGTGGGGAGGGCTAATAAATGCCAATCCTTCAAATATAATATTTGCAGCAAGTGAAACAATTTTTCTTTTCAGATGTACAACTTTACCTAAATAATGGTGCTATCCTCTAGGTAAACTACCTATGTACTTTTTTCAACAGATTACTTAGGTTGGGGTTCAGAATTACCTCTTCATTCTCCTGCCTTTTTTCCCATACCACAGACTATCATCTAGTAGTCTTGTGCTGAAAACTAGTGATAATTTTAGGTAAGGTTTTGTTTGTTTGTTTTTGAACACATAGCATGGAATTTGTGCATCCAAATTATCCATGCCCCTTTTAAAGTGGTTAAGGCCAGGCACATTCTGTGCGCTTGTACCCAAGTAATAGAAAACTCATTCTCTTTGAAGTTTACATTTAAATTTTGGAGGTAATTCAAAGCCCTTCACTTAGAACCCCTGCTCAATC
Organism: Acinonyx jubatus; assembly: GCF_027475565.1. NCBI lineage: Eukaryota > Metazoa > Chordata > Mammalia > Carnivora > Felidae > Acinonyx > Acinonyx jubatus. The sequence continues at coordinate 145,100,959 of NC_069384.1, forward strand.
AGAGTAACATTGTTTTTGGTGTAAAATAGCATGTCAGTGAAGCAGTAAACATGTTCTTTATTGTATACCGAAGGCAGTTCATTACAAGTGGTTCTGAAATATTTTAGGTATGGGCAGCATTGTTAGAATGTATATATTAACATCTAGTGTCTTACTGTGTCTATTGGTCAAATGGTTCTTTCAAGCTTTTGATTATTAATGTACACCCACAACTTTGTTCTTGACAAGAGCTTATTGCCTATTGAATATACTAAAAAAAGTAATACTGTTGGTCAAAAATAAACATTATCTTTACCGAAACAGAGCCAGCTGGTAGAGCATGTAACTCTTGATCTCAGGGTTGTGAGTTCAAGCCCCACATTGGGCATATAGCTTACTTAAAAAAAAAAAAAGAAAGAAAGAAAAAAAAATTTAAAGAACCATACAAAAAAAAATTAGACCAGAACATACTCCGTTATTCTGATAGAACAGTCTAACTTTATGATACATGCTAAACATTAAAATGGAATCTTGATTTGTAATCCATTAGTGTGAAATAATTTATACTTAAGGTAGTACCTTTTATTTTGAGTATCTTGAAGCATATCCAGATTATCCGAGAGTTCCTTACAGTTCAGTTGTTGGCTGGTGCTAAACATTCATTGTTCTTATTCTCAGTGAAGCTTCTTGCAATGTAGTTATCAAAAGTGAGGGAAGTAAAAGCCTTTCTTTTCCCTTTTAAAAATTTATGATCTGTATCTTAAGAATCCTCACCTTTATGACAGACTTTTTACTACCAATTCAAAATTATAATGTTCTCAGTGTTATTAAGTTTAATCTGACCATTTCTCCAGTGAATATAGAAAAGCATGTTGGATTTATGGGATTATTATTTTAATAATACATAGAAATAGGTTATTTGTAGGCCTCATAAATCAATTTTAAGCATCTGTCACACTTGCTAAAAATCCTAGTGTTTGTTTATATTTGTTCATTATATGTTTAGATTGTCATGACAAATAAAACTGAATCTATTTTTAAAAGCAGGCATCTTAAATTATTTAACTTTGCATTTCTTAATCCGTAGGTCTCTGCTTGGGGTGGTTATGTGTTTATCATCAACCTTATTCCACTGCATGTATTTGTGTTGTTACTGATGCAGAGATACAGCAAAAGAGTCTACATAGGTGAGTGATTTGACGTTTGAAATCTCACCTCTAAGAGATGTTTCATTGAACAGCCATACATTTTCACTGAACAGCCATTTCTGTTTGGCCGTATTACTCATAAGAAGGTGAAAATAATTTCATATATATTTTTTTGTTTTTTTGTATCAATAAGGTGGGTCAGGCACTTTTACGTATATACATTGTTACCAACTTCTTGATGAGTTTTTGCTGTTGTAAAAATTAGTCTACAGATACTAGATTTAATATCTGTCAGCCCAGTTTTTCCTTAATTTGGGGGAATGGGTATTTTGTCTTGAAAATCATTCACATATGGGGCACCTGGGTGGCTCAGTCGGTTAAGTGTCCGACTTCGGCTCAAGTCATGATCTCGCAGTTTGTGAGTTCGAGCCCCACATCGGGCTCTGTGCTGACAGCTCGGAGCTGGAGCCTACTTCAGATTCTGTGTCTCCCCCTCTCTCTACCCCTCCCCTGCTCACGCTCTGTGTGTCTCTGTCTCTCAATAATAAATAAACGTTAAAAAAAAAAAAAAAACTAAAAAAGGAAAAGAAAATCATTCACATATGCATATTATTCAAATTCAGCACAGTCACTGTAAGAGTAAACAGTTTAATAAACTTTTGAAAACCTTTTCTGTATAATATACGACAGAGTACCTTCGTCCATTTGGGCTGCTAAAACAAAATACCACAGGCTAGATAGCATGTAAACAACAGAAATTTCTCACAGTTCTGGAGGCTGCAAAGTCCCAGATTAAGGTAACAGAATGGTCACGTTTTTGTAAGGGCTCCCTTCCTAGTTCATAGCTGGTACCTTTTTGCTTTGTCCTTACATTGTAGAAGGGAGGAACTAGTTCTCTGGACCTCTTTTAAAAGGTTACTAATCCCCAAAGCCCTTACTACCTTACTACCTCCCAAATGCCACCTCACAATACTGATACATTGGCCATTAGGTTTTAAACTTGCGACTTTTGGGAAGGTGAACATTCAGACGAACCTGTTTTCTATGAAATCTTTATTTTTTTTCTCTAGGTTTTAAAACATATCTTTTGAATAAGATACTTAGTGATAGATGTTGTCTCAAATCGTAGAGCTCATTATCCATGATAGAGACAGAACCTTTATAGGTTGAATTAATAAGAGAGAAGTTGTGGTTTGAACCCAATGTCTTAGTAAAATAATACAATTCCAGTATGACAATGTTGTTGGAAAGCAGTAACAGAAAGATAAAGCTTATTTACTTACCTAAAAAAACAAAATCAAACAACAAAGGGGTGCCTGGGTGGCTTAGTCGGTTAAGCGTCCGACTTCGGCTCAGGTCATGATCTCACAGTCCATGAGTTCGAGCCCTGCGTCAGGCTCTGTGCTGACAGCTCAGAGCCTGGAGCCTGCCTCATATTCTGTGTCTCCCTCTCTCTCTGCCCCTCCCCTGGTCATGCTCTGTCTCTCTCTGTCTCAAAAATAAATTTAAAAAAAACATTTAAAAAAATTAAAAAAAAAATTTTTAAAAACAACAAAATAAACCCAGTAGTCTGGCAATTCCTCAAAAACTTAATCGGAGAGTTACCCTATGACCCAGTAATTCCACTCCCAGGTATACCCCCAAGAGAATTGACAGTAACTATTCACACAGAAACATGTACACTGATGTACGTTGCAATATTTATTATCCCTAATAGCCAAAAAGTGAAGACACCCCAAATGTCCACCAACTGATGGATAAATAAAGTGTGTATATTCATATAGTAGAATATTATTTAGCCGTAAGAAGGAATGAAGTACCGATATGTTGTGAGGCTTGAAAACATTATGCTAAGTAAAATAAGCCAGACACTTAAGCCCATGTATAATTGTAGGATTCTTTTTGTATGAAATGTTCAGAATAGACTAATCCTTAGAGACAGAAAGTAAATAGGTTTAGTGGTTGCCAGAGGTTTGGGGAATGGAAGAGTGACTGCTAATGGGAATGAGGTTTCTTTGGGGATGAGGAAGTGTTCTGGAATTAGATAGTGGTAATAAATACACAACTGTATGACTATAATAAGAAAAAGCACTCTATGGCATATTTAAAAGGGTGAATTATATAGGGTGTATACCATATCAATTTAAAAAGTTCATATATAGTCATTTCAGCATACTTTATAACAGTCACCACTGAAATAATATATTATCAAGTGCTTATTTGATACCACAGACTAAGTTGTTTACATGTATTTAACTCATTTAATTTTCATAACCACATTGTGAGAGAGTAGTGTAGGTACTGTTACTGTCCTTATTTTACAGATGAGGAAGCAAAAAAGGACATAATTTGCTCAATTTGTGATTTAGGCCTGAACTTAGAAGTTTTGGCTCCATAGCCCATGATGCTACAAATTACTATTTCTATTAAAACTGTATGCCTACCATGTAAATAAATACCTTACTGTTGAAATACATTAGCCTATGATATATCTCTACCCTGAAAACACTGTAAACAGTCTTTAGGATCCAGAAAGGAGAATGATAGATTAAACTTCAAGTCTCAACTTTTAGTTTTAGAGATATGTAAGTAGAGAAATTTTTTAAGTTAAATGTAATAGGGGAGGAACTAAAAATTTGTTTAATTTAAAAACTTCTGGGTCTTGAAAATTTAATGGTCAGGGGAATAGAGTGGGGAGCAGATTGAGGAATAGACTTGTGAAATGTCCCTGAATCAGGAAGAGGAAGAAGAGCCAAGATAGAAGGAGCTAGATACGTACATTGTTAAAGAGGTCAGTCAAATGAAAGGATTTTCTACATAAAAGTTGAAAACATGAACAGTGTCCAACTTCCCTTGAGTGTTAGTACTAAGATCTAGTAGGGTGAGAATTAAGGAAAGACCTTGTATTTGGCAAATAGGATTTCTATGGTAACTTTACAAAAAGTACGCAATTAATACTGCTTTGGTTGGCTCTTGAAAATGTTGCTTCTTTTCAGAGGGAAGAAAACTAAAGTAGTTCAGGGATATTATATGTATGTGTGTGAAGTTAGATTAGTAAACACCTCAGATAATTTTGTAGTGTTGAGAGTCTCTACCCCCACCTTCCTTGTTTTATAGCTTATTCCGTTCATATGATTAAGGGTATTTTAGGTGATTTGTATACTCTTTCATAGTTTACTTTTAAATGGATGGGAAATGATGGTATAGAAAAATCAGCTATTCTCTACTTTATCCCAAATGTATCAAGATTTAAGTTCAATTTAACCTAACTTAATGGGCCTGGAAAATTTGAAGGCATTATAAAGCTACATATAGAGGTTTGTCCTCTGATTTTATCACGTAACATCCTTTGTCTGTAGTTCTCTCTCCTCATGAGCAGAACCATTTAGATAAAGAAAATAATGATTGATAAATAGCAAACTCATAATCATATAAACCAAATATTTGATTGGGTTCTTAGTATCAAATTAAATGAAGTAAAAATGAATCATTTGAAATAATTATGAAAAATGGTTTTCCCTTTCAGTAGATTTTTTGCACGTGTCTTTAGAATCCGTTGGTAAGCCAGGGAAAACTCAAAAGTTTGTTCACATGTGGAAAGAGGGGCACATGGAAGATAATGTGGATGTATAGGGTATGTGTGGCACAGGAGTGGGGGGTTGAGGGGCAAGGGAAAAAGAAAAGCCCCTTGAAATTTATGTGGGAAGAAAGTTAAATTATTTTGTGAAGATATATTTTGTACTTGGTGTATTCACCATATTGGGAAGTGAATTACACACAGTTATGTCACAAATAGGATTCTGATGTTTTAATAAGAAGAAAGAACACCCATATCTTAATTTGCATTTATAGAGAGAGTGGTTTACAGGTATCACATAACACTAATGGATGTAAAATCATTTAACCTTTAGAAATGTTTAATCACACTTTACATAATAAAGAAATTATTAAAGATATGAAGACACTTGTTTAGCAGTGTTCATTATGGTGTTACTTATAATTGAAAATAGTTTAAATGTCCAATAGAGAAATTTTAATTTTTAAGTTACACTTAAATTGTAGTGTTGCTAAATCATGAAATATTATGGCATCATTAAATGTAATCTTTTTTGGTATTTGGTGAGTTAGGAAAAAGTTAATAAAAAGCAGACAGCAAGGATTACTGGTGATACTTTTTCTTCATATTTTTCTCTGCTTTCCAAATTTTCTACAATGAGCATGTACTAAATTCATAATAAATGAGACTTCTTCATTTATAGAAATGTGAATTTTATCTCATGGTTTATTAGAATTAAAATTTTAAATTAGAATAACTTAAAGAGCAGGAAGAAACTAGTTTCTAGTATTGATAAGTGATTTTTAAATGTCACTGAAGAATTTGCTTATTGTGTGTGTTCTTTCGTTGAGGTCATTTGAGTAAGAAGAGAGTAACAATCACTTTTTATATTATATCTAAACTACATTTTTATGGTAATATTTGCTGGTGGAACCATCATATACAGAACAAAGTATTATAGACATATACCACATACTTTAGTTCTGTACAAATTGTTCTAGGATTGTAGAGTTTGTGAGTGAAGAAAAGACAGTCCTGCTATTGAATGAATTAAAAAGAAAACCAGAGGGGTCCCTGGTTGTGTCAGTCCATAGAACATGTGACTCTTGATCTTGGGGTCATGAGTTAAAGGCCCATATTGGGCATAGAGCTTATTTTAAAAACTTTCTTAATTTAAAAAAAATATTTTTTTAAGTAAAACCAATAAATTTTAGGCATCATGTTTATACTTGCCATACATAAACAAAACATATCTAATGCTACACAACAACAGACGTAAAAATTGCATGTAAAAATTCTACAAGCACGTAAAAAGCTTGGAAGCACTAGAATTTAGTTTGCCTAATTTTACCTTTTCTTTCTTTCCTTTTTTTTTTTTTTTTTTTTTGAGGAGCAAATCAGTTCAGTAGAGGATTAAATGTTTAATACTTAGTTTTGTGCTAGCCATTAGGATGCATAGATGATCAAAAGATGGCCCTTTTCTAGGGCCATCAATGTAATTGATATCCGTTAATACATTGTAATCATAGCATATGAACAAAATGGAAATGAGAAGGAGTTTGTGAAGATCAGTTTTGACTTTTAAGTTTCAGGAAGGTCTTGTTAGGCTTTCCAACTGACTGTCCTTCTGAAAGTTTTGGAGATAACTCATGATCTTGAGAGGAGAAAATAGTATAGAAATAGACTTACAGAGGGTTTGTGATGATGTAACCATAAATGAGAAGTGCCATAACAGGGTAAAGAGTACGCACTACAGGGGCACCTGGGTGGTTCAGTTGATTGAGTGTCCCACTCTTGATCTCCATTCAGGTCATGATCTCTCGGTTTATGGGATTGAGTCCCACATCAGGCTCTGTGCTGATAACAGGAGCCTGCTTGGGATTCTCTCTGCTCCTTCCCCACTTTTGCTCTCCCTCTCTCTAAAAATAAATAAATTTAAAAAAGAAAAAAAACTCTTTAAAAAGAGCATGTACTGCAGAACCAAATTAACAGGATTCAGTTTCCTGGTCTAGTCACTTACTGGTGGTCACTTTACCACTAGTCACTTACTAGCAGTTTTGGACAGATTACTTAATTTCTTTATGCCTTAATTAATGTCCTCATGAGTCAAACGGAGATAATAATAATTCCCACCTTGTAGAATTTAAGGATAATGAAAAGTGCTTATAAAAGGGCTAACACAAAGTGTTATTTAAGTGTTGGCCTCTGTTGTTAATGTTAAAATTATGAAGGAATAGCCAGGTAAGAAGAAAAAGTTCTGGGGGTGCCTGGGTGGCTTAGACACTTAAGCGTCTAACTCTTGATTTAGGCTCAGGTCGTGATCTCACAGTTCGTGAGCTTGAGACCCATGTCAGGCTCTGCACTGACATCGCGGGGCCTGCTTAGGATTCGCTCTTTTTCTCTGCCCCTCCCCTGCTTGTGCTCTTCTCAAAATAAATAAATTTTTTAAAAAAGAAGAAAGAATGCCAGAGGCCAAGAGGTGATTATAAAGACTGAGGATGACTAAAGATTGTTTTTTGTTTTAAATGTAGATAAACTTTCACCACAGCTATTTTGATTATGAAAAATATAGCAGAAAAATGACACTGGTGTGTTACATAGAGCATCACAGAGCAGCTAAAACACAATAATAGAGTGGTGTGCTTATTTTTATATTCAATTTAAAATTTTAAGATAATGTATATAATTGAGAAAGTCAACTATTACTACAAAGCTTAAAAGCAAAATCAGCAGTTCTTTTCTCTACCTTTTCCTTAATTGGCTTAGTCCTTAAATTCTTATCTTGAGACAACTACTTAGAGTTCTTTCAGTTGTTTCTTTTGGTTTTTACCACGAATGTACTTTCTAAACCACCAATTCCAACATGTGTGGGAGGTTTGCCACACCACCAAACTGTTCCCTGACACCAGCTAAGTGTCCTAACATTCAACTCAATTGTGATATCGTCTACCATTAGGTACCATCAGATGCCACAGGTTAAGGGTTCAGTCCCATAAGACTGGCCTCTGCTTTTATGCCAGTCACAAGTCCGGGTTGTCACCTGTACTTCTGACCATATGACTGTAAATCCGAGGTTCCCATGACCTCTTCCTTGGTTTGATTAATTTGCTAGAGTACAAGATTACAGGTTTATTATAAAAGGGTGTATGTAATTCAGGAACATGCAGATGGAAGAGATGTATTGGGCCAGGTATGGGGAAAGAGCATTGAGCTTCCCTTCTCTTGCCAGGCACTCCACTTTCCCCAAATCTCCACTTTCTCAACCTGAAGCTCTTGGAACCCTGTCCTTTGGAGGTTTTATGGAGGCTTCATTACATAGTCATGGTTGATCAAACCATTGGCCGTTGGTGATTGAATTCAATCTTGAGCCCCTCTCCCATCCCTGGAGGTCAGGGGGGTGGGGCTGAAATTCCAGCCTTCCGATCATGTGGTTGGTTCCCTCTGGCAACCAGCCTTCCTCTTAGGTGAGGTGCAAAAGTCATCTCAGTAATACAATAAAAGAACCTTAATCATTCTCCTCACTTAGGAAGTTCCAAGGGTTTTGGGAGCTCTCTGCCAGAACAGTGGATGAAGACCAAATGTATGTTTCTTATTATAAATCATAGTAGCACAAAATGAAATTCCTGTTTCTTAAAAAAAAAAAAAAAATTATGAAGGTGTATTTTTGAGAGAGGGAGACACAGAATGTGAGCAGGGGAGGGTCAGAGAGAGAGGGAGACACAGAATCCGAAGAGCCTCCAGGCTCTGAGCTGTCAGCACAGAGCCTGATGCAAGGCTCGAACTCACGAACCATGAGATTATGACCTGAGCCCGAAGTCAGTTGCTTAACCAACTGAGTCACCCAGGCGCCCCGAAACTCCCATTTCTTGATCTTTGTTTTCCAACTTCAGATGCTGTTAACCATCTTATTATTTCTACCCTTTTGAGATTTAGCTGCCATCCATCAAATTTCTACTTACACACAAATACACTTTCCTGTCTCTGCTCCTAAGTGCATTCTGTGTGTGTGTGTGTGTGTGTGTGTGTGTGTGTGTGTGTGTGTGTGTATATGTAAGCAGGTTCCATGAGTGTGGAACCCTACATAGAGCTGAATCTCATGACTCTGGGATTGTGCCCTGAGCCAAAATCAGGAGTCAGACGCTCAACTGACTGAGCCATCCAAGCACCCCTAAGTGCATTCTTTTGAAAAATAAAGTCTGATGTCTGTTTAAATAGGGAAAACTACCAATTTTATTTTTTGAAATATCTAGAATTCTGTGTTTTGGTAGCGTCCCTTGAAAAACACCATGAAGGGATTTAATTTTATGAGCTTGAGATCAGAAACAGCTCCCATTTGTTCACATGAAGTTTAAGAGATAAAATATTTATGACATTGACTCCTCACTGTCCATACAAATACCTTATTAATATATCCCATTCTTAGGCCTTGGGAAGCCTCCTGGAAAGAAGAGTTAGGAGTATTGTGAAATAACAGACTATAGGGCAATAGCATATACTTAGGTGGAGGCATGGGGTAATCAGAATAGAAGAGAAGTAACATATTTGGTCTTGCACATAACTTGTACTGCCTTAGAGGGCAATTTTCCCAAGAAATTAAGGTTTGCTGCATTTTACAATAAATAAAAACTCAGGAAGGAAAAAATTACAACTAAATAGAATAGAATTAGTTTTTTCTCAAATGACTTCTCTAAGTCAGCTAAGAATTCAAAAAGCAGCATAAGAATTATGTTTCTTACTACAGAAATGTATTTTGTTTAATTGCCAGTAACATTTTACAGGCTAGAAATGCTAAATATCAAAGAGGTGTCTGCCATTTCTGCTAATACATAGTTATAGGTAATAAAACATCTTTAAAACCTATTAATTAGCAACTTTTTTAAATTATAAAATAACTCTTAGAAGGGCTTCAGAATGTAAATAAACTAAAATCATTTTGATAGTTTAGATCTCAGATATTGAAAGTAATAAAGGGTTATACAATTTTGTATTTGTGGCAGATAAATTCTTACCACAATAAAAGATTACGTTTATAGCCTATAGATGAATTAGATTTTTATAAGGATTGAATATGTCCATATACCATTAAAACATGATTTTCCCATGCTGCATAGAATGTTTACAATTTGTTACTGATATCTTATTTTGACTTAATTGATTTGACTTTCTTTTTTGTATCTTCAAGGGAACATGAGCCAAGAGCAGACAGACAAACAGGGACTATCATAATTGCCCCTCCCCCAATTTTTGTACCAAGTTTTCATTAAAAATTTCACTAGAATTTGCAATATTAGTTCCATAAAGTGAGTTTTCCAGATGTCTATCTTACAATAGGTAATTGAAACTAATTATCGGAGGAAGTGGATAGGGAAATTTTCTTTAAACTGGTTTATAATAAAACTTTCTCAGTGATTACTTTAGGGGAAAATTTACTTCAGGGGCACACTCGAAGATGCTGTTGCTTCTGCTGCCATCAGTATTGTTAATATAACTCATTATTTAGTTTGCATGGGATTAGTCTTCTACTATCTTCTTACTTTAAGACCCAGGATATTTAGAACAAGTCTTACCTATGATGTAGCAGTAATCATTAGCTTAATCAAAAAAACTTTTTCAGTGAATAGAAACAAGGAATATTCATGTTCTGCAAACAAAACAGAAGCAATAAATCATTTGGTATTCTTATCTAGAAGAACAGATCTGAGATTTCCTTTAAGGGTCTGTTTTACTGAGAATTTTATATTCCAAAGTCCAAAGGTTTGCTTTTGTGTAGTATAAATTAACAGAGTCTTAGTGGTATTAGTTAAATGAATTAAGAAGCCACTTAACCACAATAGTTGACATTAAGAAAAAGATAGATTAAGAAGAATTTAAAAAAGTGTTTTTAGGTTTTTAGTGATAACATGACCTGTGATTCTGCATGGTTTAAAATATTTATTTTGTTTTGTTTATGAGTGAATTGAGGTTGCTGATATTTGTCTGTTACTGTTTCTTGGCATATTAAGTTTAGTAACTAAACTTAGCTCTAAAGGTGTTAATTAGGATCATTAATACTTTTATGTTATGTAAAAATTATACATATTTCTTGAGTTCTTCATATAGTCTTTAAACACACACAACTTAGTTTATATTTTAATACATTTCTGTAACTCATCAACCATTGCCAGAAAATAAGTGCATAATTCTTTCACATGATACAAATAAAACCAAAACCCGGATGTTTATTTACTTTCTGCTGTATTCTTGATTTCATCTTATGTATCAGTATGAAATATATATGCTGTTTTTAAAAGTTATGATTAAGTGTCTCTCAAGTGTTTTGAACAAGTCATTGCTGCTTTTTACAAATCGAACTTGTAAAACATCTGTTTCAAAGATTCATTCTCTCCAAAATGAATGATGAGCAGCATTTTTGAAAAAGAAAAATTATTTTTTTTACTGTATTTGTTAAAAATTATATTTCTCTGCTGGTAAAGAAGAATTAATGTTTTTTATGTTTCGTTTCATTTTTAAGCTTTGATTTGTGTTTCTTACCATTCTTCATCCTGCTTATTTACCCAGGATTCACAGTAATCAAGTAGTAAAGTATCTTTATAAATCAAAAGCTTCAACAGTCTTATGGTTCTTTAATCATATTTGTTAATAATGAAGCAAGATTGGTTGGATTATAAAATACTTCCCCACTGTGTTTCTTTTGGTTAATATTGCTTTGGTTTAGAGAGAATTGGGAAGGCAAAGGAATATTTTGTTAGCCCTTTCCATTAAATATCAACCAGGAGATGAAGCAGCTCAGAAATGCTAAGGTGGTATGGGGTGCCTGGGTGGCTCAGTTGGTTAGGCGTCCCGACTTTGGCTCAGGTCATGATCTCACGGTTCCTGAGTTCAGGCCCTGAGTCAGGCTCTGTGCTGCTGACAGCTCAGAGCCTGGAGCCTGTTTGAGATTCTGTGTCTCTCTCTCTCTCTCTGCCCCCACCCCCCCTCCCACGGGTGCTGTCTGTCTGTCTCTCTCTTAAAGATGAATGAACATTAAAAAAATGCTCAGGTGATTTAATAGTGGATCAAAGTTAATGGAAATACAATATTCACAAAATATTTTCCAACTTTAAATAAAAGGAAGTACAGTAGTATTTTATAAGTGTAAAGAGTACCATCAACATTAAGTCTTTGGTTTGTCAGGGAGGAGGTCCTTAAAGGTTGGTTGGGGAACAACAGGAACTTCTTGAAAACTTACAATTTTAATGGAGCTTGAATCAGAAGTTTCAGTGCCTTTTAATTAATTGTATATAACAACTTATTCGTGCATGTTAAGTCAAGGATGGATGGTAGTTTTCTGTATGAATCTGGCCCTACCCATACCCTTGGATAAAAAAATAAATATTTTAACAGTGAAAGATAGTTAAGCTCTGTTTAGAAGATTACTATTTGAGTCAAGTCAAAGGGATTTTCTTTGGTGGCAAATAAACAATAATAGAGAATGGCCATTTTTTCTGGAATTCTTCGAGCACATTGGGAGTATCATATGCAGTAGTGAATGCCAGTAACTGTGCTTCCACAGGATGGCAGTGTGGTCACATTTTCATGATGTAATAAATGATTTACAACACTATTGGTATCGTGCATTTTCTTAGAGTTCATTACTCTGATGGAAAGCTTTGTTCTTCTGGTTAAAAGGGTAAGAAAAGTAGGCTAACATGGATGGTTTGAAAGTTGTGATAGTCGTAGGTAGTAATTTGGTCAAGTTTCCTAGAGAGTTCATAGGAACAATTAGTGGGGAATGGTTGCTATCTATGGGTTTGTGTTGTTGAGGTCTTCTTAGAACATTAGAGAATGGTACAGATGTTGTCCACTGTCTCTTCAGTGCTCATGTCAAGAAGACATCTCTCACTCCTTGAAGTTTTTATAGAGCTAGGGTTTTGTTTTGTTTTTTTAACCTTTGTGACATGTATATGTTTCATTGTATTATGGTTATTTGTGTACATCTCTGCTTTTCCCAAATAGATGTCTAACGCTTAGAGGATAGGATTGATCTTAATAGGGTTTTTGTATCCTTAGAATGCCTGGACCATAATTACATAAAGTTAATATTTGAATGAGTTAATTAGGTAATTTTTAAACACACTGTTAGATGCTGTTGTACAAAGCGTGGAGTTCACTTTGTAGTGAAGTTAAGAATTGAGCGTTATTTCACTATTTCTTTCTACTCAAGTATGTCTAATTCTTATTTTCTGTGTTTTAAAACATGGGTTTTGTAAATGGGATTTAAACTGAGGTACAGAGATGTGTATCTAATTTTACAGATTCAAGGAGGAGGACAGTATTAAGTAAGATGAGTTTGTGATATTTTATATTACCTGGCAAGCAGTCCTGACTTTAATTTAATGGAAGTACTGTCTATGTAGTAAAAAGTGCTATGAGAAGGAACATCTGTTCCCCTATGTAAACATCTCAAGATCAGTGATCCAAAAAATAGGAAATATAGGGAAACATGAATCCAGTTCTCTTAAAAGAAAATGGTGATCTTTGGATTATTGCGTATATCACATTTATCAGCTTTGTATCACTGGTGCAAATCTAATATGTATAGGAGTATTCAAAGGTAAAATATTGTTGAACTTATTTCTGTTAATGTAGTTTAATTTGACATTAACCTCTGTTTACAAAATAATACAAATTAACATCCCACCTGGTGTTTTATGTTATCTGAGATTGAGGTTCTTTTTCTTGAATTCCTCTCCATCACTCATTACTAGTGCATCTGCTTCTGTATAGAGTTTTTTTCTTTACTAATGGTAGTGTCTCTATGAAGTTGCATAAAAACACTGAATTGAGAATATTAGAAGGTTTATTCTTCTTTTTGAATAAGTCTGGAAATGAGCAAATCCCTGGGAGGAAACTTCAGTAGTTCCCAAGCAAGTGATTGCTAAAGTTTTTATATCGCCAAGCATAGTATAGTCCCATTTGAAGAGAGAGAATATGCATATGAATGTGCTTATGTGTGCTCACCATATCTTTTAGTGATTAATTCTGGAAAAGTAATTATTAAATGACTTAGGGAAGTAAATCGGGCTAGAGACTTTTACTTTTTACTTTTTGTTTGTTGTTACTTTTACATTTACAACAAACTAGTAATCCATAGAGACAGATGAAGATTTGTATTTACCTTCTGGAATGGGGGGAATAGGGAGCAGCTACTTACTGAATATGGAGTTTTCTTTTGGGGTGATGAAACTGTTTTGGGGTAGAGTGGTGGTAGTTGCTTAACATTGTGAATGTACTACATGCCTCTAAATTGTTCACTTTTAAATGATTATATATAAATTTCACTTCAGGTTTTTTTTTTTTTAAAGGCTTTACTTTTTTGTTCAGCATGTGCCATTTATCATACTTAATCCAAATTCTGTGACAGTGTTACAACATTCAGTGTTCATTAGTATTTATAAGAAAGAGAAAACTAGCCTAAGAGGTGATGGTGCTGTTTGGACATAAGTAGACTTAACTGTAATTAAAATACAAGGTTTTCCTGTGCCTGGCCTTTCTAGATGTGCCTCTCTCTGTTCAGTTACTGTCTAGGGTTTGATTTTGCAGCTCTAGGTGCCTAATAAAAGGCCTGTCTAATAAAAGAATCTTAGGTTATTGTTGGGGGGGGGGGGCGGTTAATCTACAAATCTTTTTGGCCAAACCCCTCATTCTGTAGTGAGGAAACTGAATTTTTTATTAGGTAGTTCAAAATCAAGATCACTCATTCCCATTTTTTTTCTGATTCTGCCTTTATGACTCTGTGCCAGGTGATCTACACAAGACTGATAGAAATATACTGATAACTAGAAATCTCATCAAACAAACTGAGCCACAGTTTAAGTCCCATAATATAGAAATTCTGATTTACTTAGCTTTTATTGCATTTGTGTTCAAGTACCTCACTGAGGATAATTCCATTCCAACATTAATATGTCTGGAAAGTATATTATTAGGTGGATTACTTCTGTAGTCTCATCTAGACAACCAGTTCTCCATTAGCTTGAGGATATTGGGAACTTTATTCACATACACTTGTCCTTCCTATTAAATTTACTTGAGCTTCTTATCCTTTTCCTAACACTGTAGTCATCTCTAATGCAGCTTGAGAGACAACTTAACGTTTGAACCATTAGCCCATGATTTACCTTCTACGGATGGGTTTCCTTTGAAAGCAGATAAACTCAACTAAATGTGGGGGAAGAGAAATGTATGCTGCTGAATGCTATGCTACATACAGTGTAGAATATGGATATATATACTTCTAACAGTTCCCTTCCTAAATACACCCCAGTCTTTTCCTAATAGAATACTTTATTTGCCAACAACTATTGATTATGCTTCATAAAATGTTGTGAATAAGCTTTATAAACGGAAGTTTTCATATTAACCTATTTCAGATGGGTTTATCTTCATTTCTAAATAATTTTCAATTACAGTGATTCTAAATTCTAACTTTCTCTGTAATGAACTTAATTTAATAATGACCTGTGAACATCTAAATGCAAAACAAGTCTGTTACACAAATTCTAACCCCTCCCCCATTTCCCTATACATTTATGTTGATATGTAAGCCAAGAATACTATAATGTACTCAGTGTCAAAAGCAAATAATTTTCCTTTATTAGACCCTAAAAAATTCATTAACTAGTCTATTTTATGGCTTAACTTCTGTATACTTAGTCCTTTTCTTTTATGACAGGAAACTTTGTGGACAGGCTTTTTTGTTGTTTTTGGTTTCTTAGATGTACTGTTAGAATGTTAGACTATAAAAAGGATGTGGAATACTTGAGAGCTTTTGAGACAATAGCAGCTCTTCATGTATGATGAGGGTAAGTATTCTTTATCTTTAGGTCATGCTTCAGAGTAATGCCAATAGGAATAGTGTTTACTTATTTATGTATTACTTAGCTTCTGGGTCATGTCAGTTATTAATGATATATTGAAAACTCGATTCCATTTTAAAATGGAAAAGGAACGCAGCACCAGTCTCCTAAACTGTTCTAAATGATATTTTGCAAAATTAAGTACTTAACATTTTTTTAAAGATTGGCAGAAAGAATTCTCATGATTTATGTGATTAACCATCAAATATCTATCGAATAGAGCAGTCATTTCAAGATTCTGTGCTTAAAATAAGGTTAAAGTTTGTTAAAAATGTATGAGTTATGTTTGAAGTACTTAATGGTAGTAGTAAATTATCCTTATTTCCTATTTTGTCTTTATAGCATATAGCACTTTCTACATTGTGGGTTTAATATTATCCATGCAGATACCCTTTGTGGGATTCCAGCCAATCAGGACAAGTGAACACATGGCCGCTGCTGGTATGCAAAAATATTTATTTTCCCTTTTCTGAATACATGAATGCATGACTGACCAGTCTTCAAGGGAATGAAGTTTTTTTGGTGTTTGTTGTTTTTAATTTTCATCATACTGGTTCTGAAACATTGCCACTATAAAATGTGAATGTCTGTTCTTGAGACTTTTCTGATACTATGTTCCGAAATGTGCCTATTTTCCTAACTACTGTTGTTTTGAAAAGGGAGATTATCCCTTTTTGCATAATCCATGTTATTTGCAGACACTAAATAACATATGTTTTGTTTAAACAGATATTAAGTAGCATATCTGTACACTGAGTTTACTGTACCACTGGGTTTGCATTTTAGCACATTCAGAAAGAACATGGTATAAATGTTTATGTCCCTTACATCTCCCTAGAATATTTTATCCACTAACTGAAATTAATGGCTTTAATACAATATTCCTCCATATAAAAGACTACTTTGCCATTATTAATCTAGGTTACAATTAACAAGATAATGGGAGATCTTTGAATAAAACTTCAACAGATTCTCAACACAAGGTCCATGACACCCATAGGAAGTCTGTGGGTAGTTATTTTATTTGCAACATTTTATAAGTATCAGAATGTTTAACTCTCTGAGGGGATGTTCCATAGCTTTTATCAGATTCTAAGTTAGAATCTTGAAACCCATCCCCTCCAAATAGGTTAAGAACCCACACCTTACTGTTACATAGCACTTTATGAATACTTTTACTTACATTTCTAATTTTTAAAATATATTTATTTATTTTTGAGAGGGAACGAGTGGGGTAAGGGGCAGAGAGTTAGAATCCGAAGCAGGATCCGCTCTGTCAGCACAGAGCCTGTCGCTGGGCTTGAACCTATGAACCATGAGATCATGACCTGAGCCAGAATCAAGAGTTGGACGATTAGCCAGCTGTGCCACCTAGGCACCCTACTTTCATTTCTAATTTGATATTATGAAATTACCAACTAGTTTGATAGAGAAACGCATATCCAGTTTTGAGTATATATCATTTATAGCAGTTCTCTCACTTTTTATGTATTTGGGTTATTATTTCCTAAAATCTGAGTCTTTGATTATACCTTACCTAACCATTCTAAAATGGTTAAAAGTGTGAAAAATAACTTTCATTACTAAATTTTTTAGAAGAAAAGTCAATATGCCACGTTGGATTTTTAGAGTTTTTGTGTCTTTTAGTTTTACACCTAGTGCTTTTGTATTATGTTTTGTACATTTTGACAATTAAATACTTTTTGCTATGCCTACTTTAGTTTTATCTTAGCACTCACCCTTATGTTTAGTAATTTAGAGTCTTACATAAGTGTGTAATTGAGGTCACGTCCTGTCACTCAGCTATAAACAGTAACTATTAGGATTCTTCTGATCCAAGTCATTTGTATCCTTCAGTAAATCTTAGAGCTATTTTTTAATGGCAATTCTATATTTTTTTCTCCCTAGAAAACATGTCACTAAAATATGGGACAAGAGAGGAGTTTAATGTGATAAATAGGCTCTAGTTATTGAAATGAGATTTTTCTTACCTGGTCTGTGTATGGGGAGTCTGATCATGTAAAAAAAAAAAAAAAAAAAAAAAAAAAATATATATATATATATATATATATATATATAAAATTTTTTTTAATTGGTTAACTGTCATTCGACAAAGGAAATGTTGGTTAGATGAAATGACTAGTCTTTGATATGTAAAGTACAGGGTATTCTAAGAAGCTCATCTAAATTAACATCTTAAAATATCTTTGGGAAAGTGCTTTGTTGATTATTTATATCACCCTTTTCTTTAATCAGGTGTCTTTGCATTGCTGCAAGCTTATGCTTTCTTGCAGTATCTGAGAGACCGATTAACAAAACAAGAGTTCCAGACCCTTTTCTTTTTGGGTGTATCACTAGCTGCAGGTGCTGTGTTCCTTAGTGTCATCTATTTGACTTATACAGGTAGGTGTCATAACCTATAGACTGCAAATCTTGTCTCTAGATTTTTCGAGAAGGTAATTCTTCTACAAATTTTGTGCACTTTTCATTTATCCTAGTAGTTCAAATACTGTGGTTGTATTTACAAACAATATGAAAATAATAGTCAAAAGTTCTAAAATCTGAATAGCACTATAAATTTTGATTTTTTTTTTTAACTGTACCTAATTTTGGTGCTTCAGGCTCTGATAAATATACTTCCAAACAGCCTTCTCTTGATAGATGAACAGGCCCAAACTGTATAAAATTCAAAGTTTCCAGTGTTACTTACTGCAAACTTGCCCTTTCTTGTGTGTATTACACTCTTTCTGTCTTCTTTCCAACTTTTAAACACTCAACCAAATCAGTTTCCATCTGCTCCTGACATAGCTCAAAACCAAGAAGGATTAATTGACAAGAGTAAAGGCAAGAATGTTTAAAATCATCTTTGAACTTTATCTAAATTTGGCACACTGCCTTAAATAATTTAGACATCTTCCCCCTTTTTAAGTTATCAAATGCTATCTTAATGTCTTAGCTTTATTTACTAGTCAACTAGAAGTTTAAAGGAGAATGGGAAAACATTATACAGTTTTATCTGTTGACTTTTTGTATATCTCTGGAAATGTGATCGCCATGGATATTTGTTTTTATATGATTACTAACCTTATTTTGCCTGACTGCCAGCTGTATGAAATATGTTGTCACCTATAAAAGAAAACTGAAATTCTTTTAATATTAATTTAACCCATAGCAGTCAATAAACATAAACAATAAAAAGGCAGATTGATTTCCTCTACATTTTTTCCTTCCAAGGTTACATTGCACCATGGAGTGGCAGGTTTTACTCATTATGGGACACTGGGTAAGTGCAGATAAGTTATTTCCCCTCATACTACTTTAAAATACCTTTTTTCCTCTGTTACATGTCAGTACTTGGGCAGCGTTTCTTAAGTGTACCTAGCATATACTAGTTCGGTAAATGTTGACTCCCTCGTAATTTATCTTTGTTTAAAATTCCTGTTTAGAATACACCTTTAGTATGATACACGTAAGTCATGCATTTCTTTTCTATAGAGTCAACTCCTTATTTTAGTTTTGTTTGTCAGAACATTTAGGGTAACATTTGTGCCCTTTTAATGATTGATTTTTGTTTTTAACCATTATATTGTTTCCATCTTCTAATAATATTTAATTTTTAACTCTTAAGGTGCTATGTTATAAGCCCATATGCCATAGATACGAAGGAAGAATTTAAGTTTTTTCCTAATACCACGTTATCCTAAATTCCTTGATAGTTTTAATCTATCAAATACACTTGAGGATACTTTTTGCATTTTTGAAGAGTGCTATTATAAAATGAATTAATAAAAATTTTGGTTTTAAGTTAGACATCTAGTTCAATAAAACCTGTCTCTCAAATCTTTTCCTAAGGATAAGAGTATACGCTGCTGATGGTAATTTATCTTTGTTTCCTCTTTCCGCTTTTCTGTCTTCTTTGTTATTCCCTATGTGGCCTAATAAATCTATTAATAAAAAATTTATTGACTGGGCCTGCCCTTTGATGTGATACCAAAAGGGTTCATGCCCAGGTCTAATTAAAAGTGTAAGCAAATTGTTTATAAATGACTGAAGCTGACATTTAGACACATATTTCAAGAGATCGTGGATCACCAGAAAGTTTGGGGGAAATCCCTGGTTGTAGACAGTTACTCTGAATAGGTCAAATTACAAGGTCAAATTTTTGTAAGTAATTTATTTGACTATTTTGGGATCCCAGGGTATTTCAGGAGTAATTTGTCCTCTCCGTTTCCCTCACCTACATTTGCATCATTTTGTTAGGAAACGTATTATGGCAATATGGTACCTTAACAGATAAGGTGTTTCTGCTAGTAATAAGTCCAAAAGAATGAAACTTGCTGGTACAAACGTAGGAGATGGTAAGCAAAACTGCAGGAAATTCCTATTTGAGCAAAGATTTTTGTATTAAAAGTCAGAACCAAAACTTTTATAACTGGTTTTGGAGAACTCTTCCAGTATTAGGGGTGGCATATTGGTTTTTAGTTTTACCCATGTAGACTAGATTTATTTCTAGTTTGCAGGTTACATTGGAACATACTTTTAAGCAAGAACGGGTGGGGAATAGGAACCATATTTACAGTCAAAGGAAATTTCTTCATCTAAAAGGAACGCCTTCCTATTTTAATTTTAAACAATATTAACTTTTTAAATACCAGGTATGCAAAAATACACATTCCAATTATTGCATCAGTGTCTGAACATCAACCTACGACTTGGGTGTCTTTCTTCTTTGATCTACATATTCTTGTGTGTACCTTCCCAGCAGGCCTATGGTTCTGCATTAAAAATATCAACGATGAAAGAGTATTTGGTAAGAGATTTTTAATCAATACTTTGATTTGGAACAATTGTTTATTTTCTTTATTGAGATTATCACTTTAAAGTTTTATTTCTCTTTGCTGGGGCTATGCATATTCTAGATAAATTTCTTCTCTTATTTTGTGTAAGTGTTTAGCCAAGAAAAATTCTGTGAATTTGCATTATGTATATACTCATTAACTGTTTTAATTGAGAACTAGTATATAAATTTTTCATTCAATTGATGATGTTTTCTGAGAGAGTAATGTTATTTATAGACCATGGCTGAGAATTGGAAATTGTAACTTTGTTGACAATATAGTCTTTATTTTCTATATTAGATCTGATTATATAGGAAGAAGTTCGCAGGGGCATCCATTGCCCGAATTTCAGTGTAAACAGATGTAAAATTTCATCTTTAAGTAAACACCCTCTTCACTGATAGATTTGTATATATTTCCAACTAAAAAGACAGTAATACAAACTATTTTAATGACATTTGAAATATAAGTGGGCAAAATAAGCAGATACCAGAGACCTTTACAGGATTCAGTCATCACAAGAAGTATATTGTGGCTGTTTTGCACATGTTAAAACATGAAACTTTAAAAAGGTTTTTAACATGCACAGGGTCACACAATCAAATAATTTGTAGTACCAGGACTTGAACCTGTACAAGTATGATAGATGAACCATGAGTGACACTCAAGTTACTCTTCCAGAGTAAAGTCAGGAGAGAAAAATAGCACTTGTGCCAAGTTATATAACGAAGGATGGTATTCCTTCTTGCCCTGTTTATATAGATCAGTGGACTCTGGATAAGGCCGTATTAATATCCCGTCATTAAGAAGGATTTAGCTTAAACATTTGCCCACCTCATTACTCAGCAATCCCAATCCCAGGTATATACATACCCAAGAGGAGTGAGTGCTATGGCCAACAAAGGACATGTTTAAGAATGTACATAGCAACTTTATCCATAGTAGCCCCTAATTAGAAACATTCCAAAGATTATCAGCAGTAGAATAGATTAATAAATTCTTACTTGTTTGTACAATGTAGTATAACACGCAATTAATCAAAGAATAGCATGGGTAGAGACACCTGATGGGCAGTTCAATCAGTTGAACAACCAACTCTTGATTTCGGCTCAGGTCATGATCCCAAGGTCATGGGATCCAGTCCCCCATTGGGCTTTGCGCTGGGCGTGGAGTCTGCTTAAGATTCATTCAGTTCATTCTCTCTCTCTCTTTCCCTCTCTTTCTCTCCCTCTCCCCCCTTCCATCCCCCCACCTTCGTGTGCACTCTCTTTCTCTCAAAACAAAAACAAAAGAATAGCATGGGTAAATAAAGAAAAACAATACAGAAGAGAACTTTTTTTATATAATTTCATTTTTAAGAAGTTCAAGAATAAAATCTGAATTGATGTTTTAGAAGTCCAAATCCAAATAGTGATTACCCTTTTTGGGGTGGGGGGGAGGTGTGATAGCAGCTATGAAGTGGGAAGAGGCATGAGGGTTCCTTCTGAGGGAGATATATACAGGAGTCCTATATTTTGGTATTGGTGGTAATTACATAGATGTGTGGGTATGTAAAAATTCATTGAGCTATACATTTAAGGATATGGTGTAATGAATCTATTTTTTAGTCAAAAAATTAGTTTCAAATGAGATACGAGTTCTTAAATCTCTTGACAGTAACTTTACAAGTTCCTCCTTTGGTTAATAAGTTATATTCTTCTCATTCCATTCTTTTTTTTTTTTTTTTTTTTTTTTTTGGTGAGAGGCCAAAAATTGAGAGGGGCAAAGAGATCCCATGAGGGGGAGAGAGAGAGAGAGAAAGAGAGAGAAGCAGAGCTCACCTGAAGCAGGGCTTGAGATCACAACAGGATCATGACCTGGGCTAAAGTCAGATGCTTAACCAACTGAGCCACCCAGGCCCCTCATCCTATTCTTACTTTAAAGCAGGCTGTATACCAGATACTTGTACTGGCTTCTGATTGACTATTTGCTTCTGTAAACTTATTGAGCCTAATAATATAATTCACCCAATATGTTTTCATCTGTCAGCTGTGGATTTCCTAATATGTGATGCTATCGACGAATAATGAATTGTCTTCTTTCCCATAATTAAATTTAAATCATGATACATTTGCCTAAAACTGTTGATATGTAATGTTTAGTCCATTTGATTTACAATTTCTAAATATGACTATTGAAACAGTCAGTCAGTATTAATCAGTTTAAAAACAATTAGCTCTTTTATGAGATGTTTGTCTCTTTTTAACTTTGGCTTATTTTTAGCTTTGGTAGCATTAAATATTGAGTTGAGTTTCCTGTGAGCATCTTCTGAAGTGTCATAAGAGAACTTGTCTTTGCAGTTGCTCTGTATGCAATCAGTGCGGTCTATTTTGCTGGAGTGATGGTGCGGCTGATGTTGACTTTGACTCCGGTCGTCTGTATGCTATCTGCAATTGCCTTCTCAAATGTTTTTGAGCACTATTTGGGGGATGACATGAAAAGGGAAAACCCACCTGTGGAAGACAGCAGTGATGAGGATGATAAAAGAAACCCAGGAAATTTGTATGATAAGGTGGGAATCTAAGTAAGGCCTTTAAAATTTTTAAGTATTTTATGTTTTCTACCATGGTGAAAACTATACATATTAAGAAAAAGGATTTAGACAGCCTGTGACATTTCTAGTTGGTCTTGACTGTTTGCCTCAGAATTTGAATCCCGTTTGGTCTTTTAGCTTGAAGAATATATGATGCAATCACAGAAGGAATTCTCATTTCTTATTGTCAGGTTTTCTCTAAAACTCCTCCACTTTTAAGAGGAAAAACCTTGTGCTCTATTTAGTTACATAAAATTTTGCATTTCTGAAACTATGTGCACAAGTGCTTCTCCTTCAGATCCTTATTCAGTGTAAACTTTTTAAATATTTGGTTGATTGAAAAGTAAAATAAAGGGAAGAAAGCCTCTAGTTTGTTAGCAACAAGCGGTTGGCCAATATGATGTAATTCACTTTTAACCTCTCACGTAACAGCAGGAGTATATTTGATTCAGGAATAGAAAAGACTTGTAAGAATTAGAGCACTTGCTTTGGATGACTGTTTTTGGGTTTTTTTTGTTTTGTTTTTTTTGTTTTTCATCCCAAGTTGTTACTTATTTTCACGAGGGTGGGGGGAAAGAACCTTTCATGAAAAAATACGGAATGCTTCAGGAATATGCATGTCATTCGCACAGGAGTTATACTAATCTTCTCCATGTTGTTCCAGTTTTAGTACATGTGCTGCCGAAGCAAGCACTTGGATGACATATTAAACTTTACTGTTTGAATATTAACTAGGTTTTTAAATACCAATAACCAGTGAAACTTCCTCGTGTAAATATTAACTTTAAAAGTCTTCATTTCATTATTATAAGTCCAATTATAACTCATACAGATTTGTAATAAAGCACATTCTTTTGTGGTGGTGGTTTTGTTTTGTTAACTAGCCTTGCAATTGAGAACGTATGAGTCTGTTCTTTCAGTTTTGGGTGGGATTTTTTGGTTGTTTTCAAAAATGTAATCTTCACGAGTCTGTTATTTTGGGGTTTTGGTAATTAGAAGATGGATTCTGATAATGCAGGCTTGTCTTATACTGAAGTCCTGTAGATCTGAATTGTAAGTGGACATTGTCATTTTCAGGACAAGAAATTCACATTTTCTAAGAAAAGGTTGCCAGAATGAGGCCTTTTGGTTATCTCCTTTGTTTTGTTTTGTTTTGTTTTGTTTGTATTTAAGTAAAACAGAAGGGCACCTGGATTTGAAAGCTTCTTACTGGAGATATTTTGCCCTGTAATCAGCTCCTGGAATGGGTAGCCTTCTCATTCACATTTAACTTTAGAATTTACCTTGATAATTTTTAGAAAACCTTGCATCACCCACACAAGAATACCTGAGGATTGTACATTTTCATTCTCAAAGAATTAAATTGGTTTAACATTCTCCCAACATTTTCCCTGAGTGTTTTAATGAAGCAAGGCAAATGATGAACTAGTCTAACCAGTATTTTCTATCTTCAGGCAGGTAAAGTGAGGAAACATGTAACAGAACAAGAAAAAACTGAAGAGGGATTAGGTCCTAATATAAAAAGCATTGTCACCATGTTGATGCTGATGCTATTGATGATGTTTGCAGTCCACTGTACTTGGGTCACAAGCAATGCCTACTCCAGTCCCAGTGTGGTCCTTGCCTCTTATAATCATGATGGGTAAGAAAGTAACTTGGCTACAAAAGGATTTTATACCTACTCTTTTTTTTTTTTTTCTGTCTCAAGATAGAATGATGTTTGTGAGGCTCTGCATTTGAACCTACCACGTTTTTCTTTCAAACCCCACCCCCGCCCCCCCCCCGCAACCCCGTACACCCTTCCACCCCAGCTTCTGCTTCACTTGGGTACTTAGACTTACAGAGTATCAGGCCCCTACTAAACCAGAATCTGCTCTTTTTTTTTAAGATAGCCAGGTGATTTGTGTGCATATCTAGCTCTTCATGGACATTTCCCGTCCTCTTGTTGAGGCTTTTAAAATATGAGCTTGTTTAATGGTTCAGCGCCTCAAGATTTTAGATTACCCTCTTCACATTTAAGATCTTATTTACAAGAATATTGTGATTCTTTTCAGCACGAGGAATATCTTAGATGATTTTAGAGAAGCTTATTTTTGGCTAAGGCAAAATACAGATGAACATGCCCGAGTGATGTCTTGGTGGGATTATGGCTATCAGATAGCTGGAATGGCTAATAGAACTACTTTGGTGGATAACAACACCTGGAATAACAGCCACATAGCACTGGTAAGAATTTGATAAAAGATCAGAAATTCCGAATCCTTAGCAGTCAGGCTTCACTTGTGATTAAGTAGAGAATGTGGGTAAAAGTATTCTTTCCTGAATTCTCAAAATAACTCTTCACACATTTATTGAACAAAGCGAATTCCAGGTATGCTTATATATTTTGTTTTTAAGAATGGTATTTACTTGGGGTGCCTGGCTGCCTCAATCTATAGAGCAAGCGACTCTTGATCTCAGGGTCATGAAGTCAAGGCCCACGTTGGGCATGGAGCCTACTTAAAAATTTTTTAAAACATGAAAACGAAATGGTATTTATCTAAGTTTCATTCAGAATTGTAGACTGAATTATTTGCAAGGATGTAAAGCCAAAGGTACTGCATTGTATGGGCATGTAAATTATGTCCATTCAAATAAGTAATTTGCATAAATTAAGGTAATCCCCTCTCGGTTCTCTAAAGATTTTAAATAGATAATGGATGTTAACCAAATGAGTTCTATTTGTATTAGCATTGTAGCTAATCATTGGACATCCGGTAGACTGAGAAGAATATATTTGTACCAGCGAGATCGCTGGTCATCCCTGGCCTCGCACTTCTGAGAAACTGTATTTCTATTAAGCTTGCCTGCTTTTATATTAAAATATTAATTTCATGAAACTTAACTCTTAGAACATGTATTCAGATTTTGACATTCCTGCTGTAATTGGCTCTGTTAAGTGAGGTGCTTATAAATCTTGGTAAATTTGTTGAATTCATAGCAGATCATTTCTTTAAAAAGAATTCCATGTAAATCAATGTACATTCCATCCAATGTACATTTTTATTTTTAAGTGTATTGTGGGACTAAATATATACATTCTCATTTTTTATTCTATAGGTAGGAAAAGCTATGTCTTCAAACGAAACAGCAGCCTACAAAATCATGAGGAGTCTGGATGTAGATTATGTTTTGGTTATTTTTGGAGGAGTTATTGGCTATTCTGGTGATGACATCAACAAGTTTCTCTGGATGGTTAGGATAGCTGAAGGGGAACATCCAAAAGACATTCGGGTAAGAAACTAGATCATTGCATATGTGTGAAAGACAGCTTCCAGTGTCCCAAGTAATTTTCTTATGCTAATTGTATAATATTTGTTTTTGTCATCTTATGCCCCAAATTCGTCCCTCACTCTTACTTTACTATTTATTAAAAATGTACTATGAGCATTTTTCCAGGTTTAAAACTTTTGAAATTCACCCCTGATACTTCTATTCTCCCCTACAAAACAGTCCTTTCTTAAGACTCTTGCTTTTTACTCTGTCACAGCCTCTCACTTCTGCCCCTTTTTTCCACTTCCATTGCTTCCACTCTGATACTAACCCTTATGATTGTAAACCCGAAATAGGATGGTAACCTTGAAATTGCTGTCTTTGCCTTAATCTTGCTTCCTCTCCCTATCTAACATGACATTGATCATGTCACTTTCCAGCTTAAAAGCCTTCAGTAGATTAAGGGCCTTGAAATCAGAGAGACATGAGTTGCAACGAAAACCCTGCACTGTCAGCTTGGTGCTATGGACCGCTTATTTTTGGCCAGTCAACATTACATGCTTGAAGCGCTAGGTCTCATTCTTGGTTCTGGTGTTATAATGCTGATTAAGGTAGCCTAAGATTATCACTGATGGGGAGACCGGGAATAGTTAATTTGTGGTGCCCTTATGAAAATTTTGTGGTAACGTGGATGAAGCTCAGCCTAGTGGTTGGTATGAAATAATCTCTGTAATGAAGCAGTGGTATAAGATCCAAACTCCTTAGCTGGGAATGTAAACCCCTTAATGCTTCAGTTTCCTGTGCTGGCCTCTTATCCCTCTGCCGACTTTTTTCCATCTCAATCTACTCTAGCCCATGAAATTTGCCTTGTGGTTTCTTTCTTTGACTTATACCTGTACTTATATACTCTTCTCTTTCTTGAATACTTTCCCCACCACATTTGTGTCCACTTTCCAGAAGCCCGTCTCTGGTGCATCTGTGCATCAAATCACATGCAGCCTGTTCTTTTAGTAGATTTAAGCTATATCTCCCTCTCAGTTGTGAGCTCATAGAGGATTGGCACCCATCATTGTGGTTTACTTGATGAAGGGACAAAAGATGAGAGTAAGATTCACCAGTGACCCAGAATAAAAGAACCTTTCGGGAAAGTGTGTGTATGTGTGTCAAATGACAGGGACAGAGTAAAGCGCTCGATTTTCTGTTCAAATGTAAATGCTCTGATGTTTTCCCTTCATTATGATTTTAAAATGTTACTTCATTGTATTAATCTTAATTTTCCCGGTACATGATTTCATATGTGGATTTGCTTTTTAACAGTGTTAAAATTGCGACATATGATAGCTCCAGTTTCCATGCTTTTTAAATTTAGTGTTTTTGAAATTTGAGAATAGTTAATACATTCACATTGTTCAAAAAATAAAATATAAAGAGATACACAATAATAACCTAACCCCTCCTCCAAGAAAAGCAAAAGTCCATGGTAATCACTTATTATTTTCTTGTGATTCTTATTCAAGCAGGTAAGCAGTACCAAAATACATATCTTGTTTTTGCTTTTTTCACTTCGCAGTAGATCTTGGAGATCTTCCCGTATTAGAACATGGAGAGCCTTCTCCATTCCTTTATTGCATATGTGCACAGTGTGCTTTGTTGTGTGTGCGCACCATGATTCCTTTAACCTTTCCCTACTGGTGGACATTTAGGTTTTTTCCAGGTTATGTTAAATTTATAAATTAATCTTCTAATACCATGTTTTTTTCAGATGTAACTAAATACAGCTTTTCGAAGATATTTCAAAAGCTGCCTCTATAAGGGGAAATAAAGGGGGAAACTGGTAGCTTTGAATCTGTTATACTGAACTGACAGAAATTTAATTTCTTTCTTATAGGAAAGTGACTATTTTACCCCACAAGGAGAATTCCGTGTAGACAAAGCAGGATCCCCCACGTTGTTGAATTGTCTTATGTATAAAATGTCGTACTACAGATTTGGAGAAATGCAGGTTGGTTATATCAGTTCTTACATAATCTTCTTCAAAGGAATAGTTTTAAAGTAGTCTTGTTTGTCTCTAGAAAACAGGATAATGAATGTTACAATTGTGCTGTGAAGAAAAATGTGCTTATCTATAGATTCCGTCTCCCCACCCCTGAAATTTAGATTTCTGAAACTATGAAAAGTTAGGGAGAGAATTTTTTAGAACAAAGATTTCTTTCCAACGTATTAACACTAGGCTCAGATACCTCCTTTGCTTGCCATCTCAGAACCTTTTGACCTCATGCCTTTGGAAGACATTGTTCTACAGAGAAGTCTTCTAGGTAGGAAACAGTGTGATCTTGAGTAGGTTACTTTGCTGCTGGGTGGGGAATAGCCTGAAATTAAAGAGTTTAGTTACATAGTCACTTCAGATACTAGTTCTATCCCTGTTCTCTTATCATAACTAGTTAGGACTATCTGGGTGAGAGTTTCCTAGGATATTAGAATGATGTGGGTACAAAAGCTTAAGGGTCCATAAAATGAGTGAATGTGCAAAGAAACATGGTGGCAAAAAGAAAACACTGGACCTCCTGCCATAGTACCTCAGTTTCAGATTCCGCTCTGGCTGGACAAGTCACATTCCCTGGACTCATTTTTTTCCTCGTCCGTATAATGGGAGTTGGACTGATGACTTGATTTCTGAGGTCTTTTATAGCTCTTAGATTGCATGACTGCAATGCCAAGTTACATCTTCATACTGAGATTTCAGTGAATACTGCCCAATTTCATATTGCTTTCTGATAAGCTGATGCTAGAAGGCAGAGGAAAAATTGCTTGTCGAACTTTATACAAATACCAGGAGTCAAGATAATTATTAGAATTATTCTATAGGTGGCTTTTGTTTTTCCATTCTCCTGGTTGTTTTTTTGTTTTTTGAAGTACAGTTGGCAACACAGTGTTACATTCGTTTCAGGGGTACAACATAGTGATTCCACAAGTTTAGTTGTTATACTCACCAATGTAGCTGCCATCTGCATACAGGGCTATTACACAGTACCAGTGATGATATTCTCTATATTCTGTAGGTGGCTCTGAGAAAATAGACAATTTTACTACTGGATTTAGGGCTTTGTTTATGTTTTGATTTTTTTTTTTTTGAAGGCAACTGCTTGGTCTCTACACTCACATAAGAACGAACCACTTAAGTCATGATAACTGGCTACTTTAGAAAATGGGTCAAAGATTAGTTTCTCTGGTCATTAATGATAGCATTAAAGGACTTTTCTTTCGTTTTGGGGGGGCTATCCTTTAAATTATTAACAGTTTTAAGCCATGTTTCTACCATGCGCTCATTCTGATGCGTTCCATAGTCAAGAATAGTAAGTGCTTAAGATAGGAGGATAACTTTTCTATTGTGTAGATCTGCAAGAACAATTTATTCCCTTATTAGAGTTTGTTTTGTTTTAAAGTTGAATTTGCTCATGCTCTGTGTGAACATAAACTTAGTCTGAGAATCTCTTAAAATCTTCTCCCCTCCCCCCATTTTTTCCTCTTTTCATTCCTCATAAATCCTCCCGTGGTTTGGCTTTTCTAACTTCCTTTATAGTTCCCACTTTCTGGATGTAGTATCGCTGCTTACTTGTGCATTTATTTAACAAATAACACTGGGGAGATAAAGCCACCCTCTGAATAAGATAAAGTCATCATGCAGCTTGCATCCTGGTGGAGGATACAGGTAACTTTAAAAATAAATAAAACATTTTAGCAGTGAATGCTAGAAGAGTAAAAATAAGGAAATAATGGAGGAGACTTCTCAACCACCAATTTCAAGAAAATATTTCCCTGAATAGATGGTGTTGGGCTGAGACCAAATGATAGAAAGGAATCAGCCTAGTGGAAGAGCTGAATGAAGAACTTTCAGGCTGAGAGAATCGACTCGTGCAAGGCCCTGAAACAAAAGAAGTCCCTTCTGTGTGTTTCTCTGTAAACCTATAAAAAGGGCTTTGATGGATCTCATTTGGCTGTTTTGGGTTTTTTAATGCCCGCAGGCTGCTCATCTACTCTAAGGGTGCAGTGCAATTCTAATTCTGCTGTATTTAATTTCTCTCTTCCTGAGTTCTTCCTATCTAGTTAGCAACATATGAGAAATGTTACAAGATACTACTCTGATTCTGTTTTCCTAGTTTAAAGGGAGAGAGTTTCACTCATTAGAACATTTACATCTGAATGTTTTCTAATATGGTTAACATCCCATACTAATGTCACTTTTGCAGCTGGATTTTCGTACACCCCCAGGTTTTGATCGAACACGTAATGCTGAGATTGGAAACAAGGACATTAAATTCAAACATTTGGAGGAAGCCTTTACATCAGAACACTGGCTTGTGAGGATATATAAAGTCAAAGCACCTGATAACAGGGAGACACTAGACCACAAACCTCGAGTCACCAACATTTTCCCAAAACAGAAGTATTTGTCAAAGAAGGTGGGTGCCAAGGGAAGTCATTACTGAAAAACAATTACTAAAAATTCCTGGTAAATTTTAATTTGCTAGATCTCTGTAGACTATGGCTTATCTACAAAGTAAGTATCAAGCTAGCCTCCTAAGGCCATTCCTTTCAAACTGAGCACTTGAGATATCTCAAGCAGCAGCCTTTTTTGGATAGCATAGTGGTTATTAGTAAACTGAGGTGAGGTTTTCCAGAGGCATTCTGGCTTTTAGTTTGGGTGATTCCAATTAGTAAGACTTATTTGAAAGTAAGATAGGTCTGTGGCCATCACTTTCTAAGCTTTTATGAAAGTAAAAATGCCAAATACCCAAGTACAGTTGCAATTGGTTTCTCTTTTGGTCAAAGCTAATTTATATTGCATTTTCATGTTCCATTCTTAATATGTTGTTCATTGACTAAAAACTAAGTTTGAATTGGTCAAGTGCTGAATTTTTGAAAAAATCATTTCTCTTAAGATAATTATTTTTAAATGTAGTGATCATGACAAAATTGTAGACAGGAATTATGATGATGAGACTATTATAGTCCCTTTGTAAGCAATATTTAGTAAGATATGAAGTATTTTATTGAAGGTCATTATTGCTCACTTAAGCCAAATAGATCTAATCTTAGCTCTAAAAGGCACTAAAAATGACTATTTACATAGGTTGCTCTCTATGGGAGATGGGAAATAATGAGCCGGTCAAGTAAAATATTAAGGTTGCATTTTATGGGACTACGCTTATAATAGTAATTATTGGACCCATTTCAGTCGTAAGTCTTGAAAGATGCTTAGGTTCAGTTTACATTGTTCAGAATTTTTTTTAAAATCATTAAAACAATTGTCTTTCCCTTTGCATTACTTAAAATGTATTCAAAGTCGATTATTTCAGTGTGTGCTATGAAAGTGCTGAATATTAGCTGTATGATATATAAAAAAGAGCTTTTTAAATTAGTACTTTCTGTCAGATATAGATCACTATATCTAGACTGATATATTTAAATGTGGAGCTGACATGCAATGTGTTAGTCATATCACATTCACTTAACAGTCTTTTTGTACATCACATGACACATGATCTGGTTTTTTATAGTCATGTGGCAGGAGAAACTGGTGAGTCACATCAGTGCAGAAGTCAAAGCAAATGGTGCTAGTCTCAAGGCAGTTACTCCCGAGACCTCTAAGCCCAGTTAAGGCCCACCCTTTCTGAGAAACAAGGCCACTGAAATTGCTGTCTAGCTGATGACAGTGGGTTTTCTGAATCTGACCTTCCTTCTCTTCCCGTCATTTCCCCCAAATCAGCAAGTGAATGGATCAGTAAAAATTGTCTGCCTTGTGTGCCCAAAACATATATTCTAGTAGCCAGCAATATGGATTTTGAAGTTTGGGTTGCCATGGCTTTATGTTCTGTTTTATACTGCACTAGAGGAATATTTGCTTTCCTCTCTTAAGTCTCCAGCCTCTTCTAACCCAGTGCTTTAAATCACCTGTTTGAAAAAATTAGCACTTTTTTTCAGTATCAGTGGAGATATGTCAGAGTGGAGACCCATGTGTCTTTATGATTTATCTTCTAAATTTTTTGCAATAAGTTCTACCATCACATTTGTGTAGCGATTTGTTTCTTACACCAGAAAACATCTGTTGAAAGTATTTTAGTGGGATCCTGAGGTGTTTAGAAAAATGTTATTTTTTAAAGATCTGTGAAACTCAAGGAATGTTACAGCTTTTTTTCCCTTTGGTGTTTGGTTTTCACTTTTTAAATTATTTTTCTGCCTGAATTGGGAGGATGTGCCAAGTAATTCTGTTTCTCTTTCATCTTTGTAGATAGGTACAATCGCTCTCATTTTACACATACCAAAACTAAGTTAATTTGGTTTCTGACACACAGCTAATTCTTGGAGGCTACACCAGGAGTAGCATTAACATTTCCTGATTCCTTAGTCTAGTGTTCTATTCTGTCATGCCTGGAAGTGTGAGTAATTCTTACAGCTAGGCATTTAGTGTGTTGAGAGGGGAGGGAGGGGCTCATTTACCTGGAGGTGAGGAGTGTATGCTGTGCATTTGAGGAATGCTCTGGGTAGTGCTTTCATCTGAAAGCTAGGAACCTAGTCCCACTTATCTTGGATCTCTCTGCATCCTCAGCATAGAACTGTTATTAGTGTTCATCGATTGTTCAAGGAGGCAGCCAAGAGAAGAACTCTTAAGGGCTTATTAAGACAGTGTTTGTCACAGCGCTGTCAACCATGTGTGTATATATTATTCTGGGAGAAACCTGCACTAATACCACATGTTCTGTTTTCTTTTTTAGACTACGAAAAGGAAGCGTGGCTACATTAAAAATAAACTAGTTTTTAAGAAAGGCAAGAAACTATCTAAGAAGACTGTTTAAATGCACTGTTCGGGTTCCTAACTTGAAGCAGTTGTCCTTGTGAGAACCGGTCTTTGCCTTTAGCTCATGTCATGTTTCACAACAGAGGGTACAGAACCATCACTGGTCCAGATTAATGTACAAAATTTTCTGGCAATGCCTGATTTAAAAACTAAAATTGGCTTATTGAGAACAGCTATTTTCTATTTGTAATGTGAAGCAAGACAGAGCACTGCTGTAAATGTCTAACAGCAGGTTTTTTTTATTGGTACATATTATCCTTCAAATCTGAGAATTTGGACTAATTGCACCAAAGAACCCTCTAATTTGGTCCCTGGCACATGCATACTTGTCAATGTTTTTATTTTTTACGAGACCTACATTTTCTCTGAATTACCCAAATAGCAATATGTAAAATACAAATGACAAAATGTGATGTGATTCTCTTGAACCAGTAAACTAGTACAGGTCTGAGAAAGAGGTATTAGAAAAGTAATTATACTTCCTTGAACTATATTTATTTTCATGTTTCTCCAGTGCAAAGAATGTTTCATCAAATGTACATTTTCTGTTGCTTACTATTTGCTCTAAGAAGCTGCTGTTTCAAAGATGGACCTCTGAGTAACTAATTGATGCAAATAGTTTTTTATGTTGACACATTATTGCTGCTGTTAGCAGTTGTTTTCACCAGGTACTTACAGAGCAGATCTCATGCATTGTTCATTCAAGGGCTAGATTTATATCCTTCGGAAAGCATGGCAACCGCACAGGAGGTTTCCTACCAGGATTGGGTTTGGTATCACTGAGATGAGCACTATGTTTACATGCAAAAGATTAAGGGGGAAGAAAAAACCCTTAAAGTGGACAGGTATCCAGAGTTCCTTTTCTGTGACTCTTCAAAATGACAAAGGATTTGTAAACTTTGCCTGGATTTGTCTTATTTTCTGATAGTTTCACCTTTCACAATGATTTTATCTTCTGCTCCGTGTTTTTTTTTTTAAATTCCTGAAGCATTTGATGAAACACTCTTTAATGCTATATGCATTTTCTTACTTTTATTAAAAATGTGACAATTGTCAAAAAATGCACTAAAGTATAAATGGAGATTGAACATGTTCATTTTCCAGCTTATAGGCAACTTTATATAGACTTGAAAATTTTCTCCAGTTGTTTAGTAAAAGTGAAAGAGAAAGGGTTTTTCCTGCCACAGGATATAACTTTTTTTTATATAAACAAGCATAACTTACCACTGCTTTTGGTGGAAAAGTGCAGAATAGTATGTACCTTTTATGAGGAAAAGTGTAATTTACAATATTCAGTGAGAATGTTACTGCTGATTTTCTTTTCCAAAGTGTAGAATATACTTTGATTTATAGAATTCATTTTTGACCCAGATGATGGTTCTTTTACAGACCAATAAAATGGCTGAACATTTTCACAAAGTGTAACTAAATCTGGATTTCTGATACCTTGTCATTTGGGGGATTTTATTTTACTTTGTTGCTTTAAAATTCAATGCAGAGAAGTTGTTGACTGTAGGGGAAATAAAGTTAATTCAAATTTTGTGTTAAGTGTTGTCTTTTACAAAAATTTTCTTTTTGAAAGGAGTTACAGAGTACGGAACATGTAATTCCTTCCTTGTTCACTTTTACAAAGGTTTCAGAGAATATGCGTACAGTAGTCCTCCCTCCTTGTTTGTGGTTTTGCTTTCCTCAGTTTGTTGCCCGAGGCCAACTGTGATCCAGAAGCAGATGATCCTCCTTATGATGCGTCTTCAGAAGGTCACTAGTAGCCTAACATGCCTCACAATACCTGCGTCATTCACCTCACTTCATCTCACGTAGGTATTTTATTCTCTCACATCAGCACAAGAAGGGTGAGTACGGTACAATAAGATGTTTGGAGAGGGGGAGAGAGAGAGAGAGAGAGAGAGAGACCACATTCACATAAATTTTTATTACGTAATTTATAATTTTGTTGATAATCGCTGTGCCTAATTTATAAACGAAACTTCATTATAGGTATGTATGTGTAGGAGAAAACAATTATAGAGGGTCGGGTACTGTCCGCATGGTTAGGCATCCACTGGGGGTCTTGGAACGTATTCCCCCACAGATGGCGGGGGAGGGCGTTGTAGAAAAAAAAGTCCTAGATTAGTTGGGTCTAGACCTACTGTTTTATTTTTCCTTCTTTCTGCTTCTTCTAACTTGGCTCAGGGAAAAGTTGTATAACGTAGATCAAAGGCTGGGGAAAGCTGCAGAAAGAGGAATGCACTGCTCATAAAAGCTGCAGGGATGCCACAGACCCGATGATGACGGGGCAAGAAATTATGGATACAGGAATGAGAACATGTAAGGTCCTGAGAAGCAGGGAGAAAACTAGAAAACTAAGACATATAAAAGGCGCGTCTGAAGTGGGGATAAAAAACAATACACAGCCGCGGGGGAGACGTGCCCAGAGAAGACTTGAGAGCTCGGACACTGCAAGTTAGTGAAGGTCTTCCCTGGCACAGGGCCAGCATGGAAAAGCTGGAAGAGATGGTTATTTTTCCAGATGCCTCATTTTCAGCAAAAGATCACAAAGCATATAAAGAAACAAAAACATGGCCTACCTATTCAAAGGAAGAAAATAATGTGGCAAGAAACCTCCTTTATTTAACAAACGGGCATTAGACGTATTAAAGACTTCAAACTGTCATCAATATGCTAAAATACGAAACTGAAAACATGAACGAAATTAGTATCGACTAAGATAGGAATTATCTTTTTAGAAAAAATCAAATTCTGTGGCTGAAAAATGAAAAGTTCCTCGGGCTTAACAATACTTCAAGAGAAGAATCAGGAAAACCAGTCAACTCAAGTTATTTGGTCTCAGGAGAACAAAAAATTTTGGAAATCTGAAAAGCGTGTATGGGCCACCATTAAAAGGTTGAAGCTTCCCTCGTGGGAGCCCCAGAAGCAAAAGAGAGCTGCACCAAAATTTAAGAAATAGTGGCAGAAAACTTCCCAAATTTGAGGAGAGAGATGAAGGTACAAATTCAAGCAGCTCAGTGAACTCCCAAGTATGTTAACCCAAAGGAACCCACAGACCACACCAAAAGACACATTATAATCAAACTGTTGAAAGCAAAAAGAGCATTTTGAAAGTAGCAAGAGAACAGTGATTTGTAACATAAAAGCGACTGGATTATCAGTGGGTTTTTTAGCAGAAGCTTAGGAGGTCAGAAGCAGTAGTGCTGAATGAAAGTAACTAAACCAAGAAACATTGTCAACACTGTCCTTCAAGAATGAAGAAATTACAAGATTTCCACATAACAAAAGCTGATGGAGTCCATTATTTGCCCTCCAAGAAATGAAGTCTCTTAAGTAGAGATAGAAGGCCTTAATAACTCAAACATATACCAAAATACACAGGTAAACACAATATGAAAACCAGTATTACAATTTTGGTTCTCTTCTGAAGGATTTAAAATGCATAAAATAATTATAAATCCATGTTAATGGATATACATATAATATGTAATTTGTGAAATTAGTAACAGAAGGGTAAAACTGTAAAATAGAATTTTTTATGTGACAGAAGTTGGTACTAATTTAAAATAGATTGTGGTTACCAGAGAGATTACAGAGAACATCTTAAAATTATAACAAAGAAAACTAGGGAACAAAAATAAAAGAAAATGAGAAGAAAAATGTAGCAGTACAAAAAATTAAATACAAAGGAAGATAAATGAGAAACAGTGAAGCTGTTAAGATACAGAAAACATAACAAAATGGCAAAGTCAGTCCTTATCTATGATTACTTTAAATAGATGACATTCCCAATCAAAGGCAAACGCTGGCAGGATGAATTTTTAAAACAGGATCCAACTATATGCTGTCTGCAGGAGACTCACTTTAGATCTATGGACATATGCATTCAACGTGAAAGGATGGGAAAAACAGTTCATGCAAACAGAACAGGATTGGCTGTAATATCTGACAAACTAAGTCAAAAATTTGCAAGACACAAGGATATCAAAAATTGATAAAATTAATTTGCTAATAAGATATAACTTACAAAACATGCAAGCACCAAATATGAGAGTTCCAAAATATATGAAGCAAACATTTACAGTATTGAAGGTAGAAATAGTCCTACAATAAGAGACTTCAGTACCCCACTATTAATAATAAAACAACTATGCCAGATCAGTAAAGAAATAAAGTCTTGAGCAACACTGTTAGGCCAACTGGACCTAGCATACAGATCATTCTACACAATAAGAGCAGAAAATTCATTCTTCTCAAACGTGCATGGAACATTCTCTAAGACAGACCATGTGCAAGCTCATAAAACAAGTCAATAAATTTTAAGACGAGCCATACAAAGTATCTTTTCCAGTCACAATGCAATGAAACTAGAAATCAGAAGGAAAACTGGGTAACTCTTAAATAGTGGGTCAAAGAAGAAATCACAAGAGAAATTAGAAATTTCATGTCTCAAGACATGGAAATAAAAACGCCAAAATGGGATGCTGTGAAAACAGTGCTAAAAGGAAATATATAAACTGTACACACATTTGTAAAGATCAAATACCAACAATCCAACTTTGAGACTTAAGGAACTAACATAATAAAACTACTAAATCCACAACTAGCAGGAAGTATTAAAAGATTAGAGCAAAAATAACAGAAAAATGAAAAAAATGGTTCTTTGAGAAGATCAACAAAATTGAAGAACCATTAACAAGACTAAGAAAAAAATCAAATGAAAGTGGGGGCCATTACAACCAATTTTGTAGAAGTAAAAGGATTATAAGAGAATACTATGAGCAACTGTACATCAATAAATTGTCTAACCTAGATGAATTATACATCAATAAATTGGACAAATTCCTAGAAACATTACCTACCCAAGACTGAATCACAAAGAAACAAAATATGAAGAAGACCTATGTCCAGAGAGAGACTGGATCAGAAATTAAAAACCTCTTGTGAAAAGCCCAGGACCATATGAATTCTACCAAACATTTAAAGAATTAGCACCAATCCTCAAACTCTTCCAGAAAACTGAAGAGGGAACAGTTTCTAACTCATTATAGGAGGCTAGCATCCTGATACCTAAGCTAGAAAAGGGTACTACAACAGAAAAATTATAGAATATCCCTTATGAACATTGATTCAAAAAATCCTCAGTGATCGCAAATTCAGTAACCTATTAAGAAGACTACATATCATGACAAAGTGGTGGGATCCTTCGAATGCAAGGATGGTTCAAAATATGAAATCAATATAATAAACCACATATTAACAGAGCAAAGGGGGAAAACACATCTCAGTAAGACGCAGAAAGACCATTTGACAAAATTCAACAAACCTTTCATGATAAAAACACTCAACTAGGAATAGAAGGAAGCTATCTCAACATAGTAAAGGCCATATATGAAACCACAGCAAACATTACAATGAAAGATTGGAAAATTTTCCTCTTAAATATCAGGATACCAGCTTTGCCACTTCCATTTATGTATTGGGAGTTCTGTCCAGAGCTATTAGGCAAGAAAAAATAAAAGTCATCCAAACTGAAAAGGAAGTAGTAAAATTGTTCACTAAAAAACATTTTATATCTGGAAAACTCTAAATAGGTTCTGCACAAAATTGTTAGAATAAATACAGCAAAACTGCAGGATGCAAAATCAACACATTAAAGTCTTGTCTAGGCATATTTCAGAGATGCTACAGTTTTAGCTCCAGACCACCGCAGCAAATAGCTCAATAAAGCAAATCAAATGAACATCCTGGTTTCTCAGTACAGACAAAAGTTACACTATGCTGTAGTTTTACCAAGTGTAAAATAGCATTGTGTCTAAAAAACAAGCCACGTACCTTAACTAAAAAATACTTCTTGCTAAGGAAATGCTAACCATCTGAGCTTTCAGGAAGTACTAATTTATTTTGCTGGCAGAAGGTCTTGAAGATTGGAGTGGCTGTGTGGCAATTTAAGACAGTGAAGTTGGCTGCATCGATTCGTTCACGAACAATTTCTCTGTAGTATTTATTGCTGTTTGATTTTACCCATAGAACACTTCAAAATTGGGAGTCAATTCTTCTTAAGCCTTTCCATTGCTTTATCATCTAAGTATGTGATATTCTAAATCCTTTGTCATTTCAACAGTTTTCACAGCGTCTGCACTAGAAGTAGATTCTACCTCATGAAACCATCCACACGATTGTTTGCTCATCTGTAAGAAGCAGCTTTTCATCCATTAAATTTTTTTCATGAGATTGCAGCAATCCAGTCACATATTCAGGCCTCACTTCTAATTCTAGTTCTCTTGCTATTTCACCACATCTGCAGTTACTTCTACTGAAGTCTTGAACCCCTCAATATCATCCATTAGGATTGGAATCAACTTTCAAACTCCTGTTGGTGTTGATATTTTGACCTCTTCCTATGAATCATGGATGTTCTTAATGACGTCTAGAATGGTGAATGCTTTTCAAGAAGGTTTTCAATGTACTTTGCCCAGATCCATCAGAGGAATTGCTATCTGTAGCAGCTATAGCCTTACAAAATGTATTTCTCAAATAATAAGACTTCAAAATTAACATTACTCTTGATCTATGGGCTGCAGAACAGATGTTAGTAGGCATGAAAACATCTTGTACATCTCCATCAGAGCTCTTGGATAACTAGGTGTATTGTCAATGAGCAGTAATATTTTGGAAGGAATCTTTTTTTCTGAGCAGTTCTCAATGATGGGTTTCAAATATTCAGCAAACCATACTGTAAACAGATGTGTTGTCATCTAGGCTTTGTTGTTCCATTTCTAGAGAACAGGCAGAGTAGATTTAGCATAATTCTTAATGGCCCTAGGATTTTTAGAACGGTAAATAAGCATTAGCCCCTAACAAGGGTTTCATCCTGTCCTTTGAAGCTTTGAAGCCAGGCACTGACTTCTCTCCTCTAGGTTTCAAAGTCCTAGATGGCATCTTCTTCCAATAGAGAAGTCTGTTTCATCTACATTGAAATCTTTTGTTTAATGTAGGCGCCTTCATTGTCTTAGCTCAGTTTTCTGGATAATTTGCTGCAGCTTCTACATCAGCACTTGCTGCTTCACCTGGCACTTTTACATTGTGGCCTTGGTTTCTTTTAACCTCATGAACCACTCTTTGCTAGCTTCAAGCTTTTCTTCTATAGCTTCCTCACCTCTCTCAGCCTTCCTAGAATTGAGGAGAGTTAGGGTCTTTCTCTGGATTAGGCTTAAGGGACATTGTGGCTGATTTGATCTTCTGCCCAGACCACTAACACTTTCTCCACATCAGCAACAAGGATTTATTATCATTTTTCTCTGGAGTAGCACTGTTAATTTCCTCCAGGAACTTTCCTTTGCATTCGTAATTTGGCTAACTGGCACAAAAGGCCTAGCTTTTTGGCCTATCTTGGTTTTCAATATGCCTTCCTCACTAAGTTTAATCGTTTCTAGCTTCTGACTTAAAGCGAGAGATGTGTGACTCTTCCTTCCACTTGAACGCTCAGAGGCCATTGTGAGGTTATTAATTTCAACATTGTTCTGTCTCAGAATAAGGAAGGTCCAACGAGAGAGAAGGAGATGGGAGGTGGGGACACAGATGGTTGGTGTAGCAATCAAAACACACCCAACATTTATCCATTAAGATTGTCACCTTACTGGGTGCAGTTCATGGTGCCCCCAAACAGCTACAATAGTAAGATCAAAGATCTTTCATTACAGATCATAAGTATAATAATGAAAAATTAAAACATTGCCAAGAATTACCAAAATGTGATACAGAGACACAAAGTGAGCAAATGCTATTGGAAAACTGGTGCTGAAAACCCTACCTTAAGCAAGTCTGCCATAAACCTTCAGCTATAAAAAATACTGTATCTGTAAAGCACAATAAAGCTGAATGCAATAAAATAAGTGAAAACTACAAAACATCTCTGAAAGAAATGGAAGATGAAATAAGTAGATCAACAGGGTTAAAAATGGATTGAAAAACGAGATTTGTCAATACTATGCAAAGTAATCTACAGAGTCAATGCAATGCCTATCAAAATTCCAGTGATGCTTTTAACAAATATAGGAAATTCCATCTATAAGTTAACATATATAGCTGTTACTCTATAAATTAACATATATAGGAAACTTCCTATGGAATCTCAAGGGACCCCAAGTAGCCAAAATAATCTAGAAAAAGAAAAATATTGAAAGTCTCACTTCCTGTTTGCAAAATTTACTTCCTTCCAAATTTACTACAAAGATAATACAAAGATACTACAAAGATACACTACTTCAAAACAGTGTGATACTGGCATAAATACAGATGCAGACTAAGGTAACAGAATGAAGAGCTCAAAACTGAAACAGGAAGAAATAGAGAATTTGGACAGACCCGTAACCAGTAAAGAAATAGAATCAATAATCTAAAGCCTCCCAAAAAACAAGAGTCCATGGCTGGATGGCTTTCCAAGGGAATTCTACCAAACATTTAAAGAGTTAACTCCTATTCTTTTGAAGCTGTTCAAAAAATAGAAATGAAAACTTCCAATCTCATTCTGTGAGGCCAGCATTACCTCGATCCCAAAACCAAAGGCCCCACTAAAAAAGAACTATAGACCAATATCCCTGATAAACATGGAAGCAAAAATTCTCAACAAGATACTAGCCAACAGGATCCAACAGTGCATTAAAAGAATTATCATGACCAAGTGGGATTTATACCTAGGATGCAGGGCTAGTTGAATATTTGTAAATTAGTGTGATACATCACATTAATAAAGGACAAGAACCATGTGATCCTCTCAGACACAGAGAAAGCGTTTGACAAAATACAGTATCGTTTCTTGGTAAAACCCTCAAGAAAGTAGGGATAGAAAGATCATACCTCAAGATCATAAAACAAGTTCTTTTTGAACTTGTTGAGGGCTAATTTGTGACCCAGTATGTGATCTGTTCTAGAGAATGTTGCATGTGTACTCGAGAAGAATGCGTATTCTGCTTTAGGAGGAAATGTTCTTAATGTTTCGAATGTATACGGAAGACCCACCGCTAGTATCATCCTCAGTGGGAGAAAACTGAGAGCTTTCACCCTAAGGTCAGGAACAGGACACTACTCTCCCCACGGTTATTCAACATAGTACTAGAAGTCCTAGCCTCAGAAATCAGACAACACAAAGAAAAGGCATCCAAATCGGCCAGGAGGAAGTAAAACTTTCACTCTTCACAGACGACAGGATACTCTATATGGAACATCCAAAAGATTCCATCAAAAAACTGCTAGAACTAATTCATGAATTCAGCAAAGTCCCAGGATATAAAATCAATGCCCAGAAATTGGTTGCATTTCTATATACCAATAATGAAGCAGCAGGAAGAGAAATCAAGGAATCAACCCCACTTACAATTGCACCATAACCCATAAATACCTAGGAATATACCTAACCAAAGAGGTAAAAAACTTTCACACTGAAAACTATAGAAAGCTTATGAAAGAAACTGAAGACACAAAAAAATGGGAAAATATTTCATGCTTATGGATTGGAATATTGTTAAAATGTTGATACTACCCAAAGCAATCTATATATTCAATGCAATTCCTATCAAAATAACACCAGCATTCTTCACAGAGCTAGAACAAACAATCCTAAAACCAGAAAAGACCCCAAATAGCCAAAGCAATCCTGAAAAAGAAAACCAAAGCTGGAGGCATCACAATTCCATACTTTAAGATGTACTACAAAGCTGTAATCATGAAGACAGTATGGTACTGGCACAAAAACAGACACTTAGATCAATAGAACAGAAATGGACCCACAAACATATGGCCAACTAATCTTTGACAAAGCAGGAAAGAATGTCCAATGGAATAAAGTGTCTTCAGCAAATGGTGTTGGGAAAACTGGACAGCAATATGCAGAAGAATGAACCTGGATCACTTTCTTATGCCATAAACTCAAAATGGATGAACGACCTAAATGTAAGACAGTAAGCCATCAAAATCATCGAGGAGAAAGCAGGCAAAAACCTCTTTGACCTCGGCTGCAGCAACTTTTTACTCAACATATCTCCAGAAGCAAGGGAAACAAAAGCAAAAATGAACTGTTGGTATCTCATCAAAATAAAAAGCTTCTGCACAGCAGAGGGACATTCAGCAAAACTAAAGGCAACTGATGGAATGGGAGAAGATATTTGCAAATGATGTATCAGATAAAGGGCTAGTATCCCAAATCTATAAAGAAGTTACTGAACTCTACACCCAAAAGACAAATAATCCAATGAAGAAATGGCCAAAAGATATGAATAGACACTTTTCTAACGAAGACACCCAGATGACTGACACATGAAAAAATCCTCAATATCACTCATCATCAGAGAAATAGAAATCAAAACTACAATGAGATACCACCTCACACCTGTCAGGACGGCTATAATTAACAACTCGGGCAGCAACAGATGCTGGCGAAGATGTGGAGAAAGAGGAACCCTTTTGCACTGCTGGTGGGAATGCAAACTGGTGCAGCCACTCTGGAAAAGAGTGTGGAGTTTCCTCAAACAAAAACAACTACCCTACGATTCGGCAATTGCCCTACTAGGTATTTTTCCAAAGGATACAGGTGTGCTGTTTCAAATGGGCACATGAACCCCAATGTTTATAGCAGCACTATTGACAATATCCAAAGTATGGAAAGAGCCCAAATGTTCATCGACAGATGAATGGATAAAGAAGATGTGGTATATACATACAATGGAGTATTACTGGGCGGTCAAAAAGAATGAAATCCTGCCATTTGCAATAACATGGATGGAACTAGAGTGTATTATGCTAAGTGAAATTAGTAAGAGGAAGACAAGTATGTGACTTCACTCATGTGGAATTTAAGATACAAAACAAATGAAAAGAGAAGGGAAGCAAAAATAATATAAAAATAAGCAGGAGGATATAACATGAGAGACTCTTAAATATAGAGAATTGAGGGTTGCTGGAGAGGTTGTGGAAGGGGGATGGGCTAAATACGCAAGGGGCATTGGGGGGGGGGGGACACTTGTTGGGATGAGCACTGGATGTTACATGTAGGGGATGAACCAATCACTGGATTCTATTCCTGAAATCATTGCACTGTGCCTAACTAACTTGGGTGTAAATTTAAAATAAAAAAAGGGTACCAATACCACTCAATGGAAAAAGGAGAGTCTTTCTAATGAATGTTCCTAGAAAAATAGGATATCCATATGCTAAATAATGAAGGTGGACCCTTACTTAACACTGTATACAA
Organism: Acinonyx jubatus; assembly: GCF_027475565.1. Classification (NCBI taxonomy): domain Eukaryota; kingdom Metazoa; phylum Chordata; class Mammalia; order Carnivora; family Felidae; genus Acinonyx; species Acinonyx jubatus. Next base: position 145,145,315 of record NC_069384.1, read on the forward strand.
AAATTAACTTAATGGATCAAAACCCTAAACAGAACAGCTAAAACTATAAAATTGTTAGGGGGAAAAAAGCTTAGAGGAAAAGCTCTATGAATAGATTTGTCAATGATTTCTTGGATAGGACAATAAAAGTACAAGCTACAAAAGAAAAAGATAAATTGACTTCATCAAAATTAAGTACTTTTATACATCATGGACCCTGCTGACAGGGTGAAAAGGCAACCTACAGAATGGGAGGAGCATATATCTGATAATATCCAGAATATATTAAGAAACTCCTACAACTCAACACCCAATTAGAAAATGGGCAAAGGACTTGAAAAGACATTTCTCCAAAGAAGATATACAAATGGCCGATACACACGGGAAGATGCTCAACAACATAACTAATCATTAGGGAACTGCAAATCAAAACCACAATGAGATGGCACTTTACACCCATTATGATGATTATTATAAAACAGAAAAAAGCAAGTGTTGGGGAGGATGTGGAGAAATTCAAACCCTTATGTATTGCTGGTAGGATTCCAAAATGGTGCAGTCACTGTGGCAAGCAGTATGGCAGGTACTCAAAAATTAAACATGGAATTTTCATATGATACAGTACTTCTACTTCTGGGTGTGTATATCCCCAAAAGAAAAGCAGGTTCTCAGATACCTGCACCCCCATGTTCATAGTAGCATTATTCACAACAGCCAAAAGATGTCAACAGCCCAAATGTTCATGGATAGGTAAATAGATTAACAAAATATGGTATATATACATACAATGGAATATTATTCAGCCTCAAAAAAGAAATTCTGATGAACTTGGAACACATTATGCCAAGTAAAATAAGCTAGACACAAGAGGACATGTATATAATGATTCCACTTATATGAGGTGCTTACAGTAGTCAAATTCATAAAAACAAAATAGAATGGTTGGTTGCTAGGGGTTGCAGAGATGGAGGGTAGGAGTACAGAGTCATTGTTTACTACATACAGAGTTTCAATTTGGGAAGATGGAAACTGGAGATAGATGGCCGTGCTAGTTACACAATAATGTGAATGTATTTAATGGCATTGAACTGCATACTTAAAAACTACTAAAATAGTAAATTTTGTTACATATTTTACCACAGTAAAAGAATATAAAGTGTAAATTCAAAAAAAGAATAGGAAAGTGAACAAATAGAGCAACTCGTAACATAGATTGGCCCATAAACGAAATGTTAGCTCAAATAGACAAAACCAAGCGTGCTCTTTATAACTACACATAGAATGTGTGGGGGTTTAAAAAATGCACAAACATAATAATAATAATAACAAAAACCACAATTACTCCAAGAATCAGGACAGTGCTATTGCCTCTATGGTCAAGGAGGGGGATACAATTTTTTAGGGACACGAAATGTGTCATTTAAGGTAAGCAGTAGGTATATGAGTGTTTATTCTTGGAACTCTAACACACTTTATAGAAATCTTCTGTATATATCTCACAATATTTTATATTTTTATTTACAATTTTTTAATGTTTATTTATTTTTGAGATAGAGTGTGAGTGGGGAAGGGGAAGAGAAAGAGGGAGCCACAGAATACAAAGCAGGCTCTAGGGTCTGCACTGTTAGCACAGAGACCAATGCAGGGGTCAAACTCACAGGTTGTGAGATCATGACCTGAGTCAAAGAAAGATACTTAACTGACTGAGCGACCCAGGTGCCCCTATATTTCAAAATTTTAAAAAACTGCAAACCGAGGGGCACCTGGGTAGCTCAGTTGGTTAAGCGTCCAATTCTTAGTTCCAGATCAGGTCACGATCTTGCAGTTTTGTGAGTTCAAGCCCTGCATCAGGCTTTGTCCTTGCAGCATGGGAACTGCTTGGTATTCTCTCGCTCTTTCTCTGCCTCCCCAATTTGCACTGTGTCTGTCTCTCTCAAAATAAATGAACTTTAAAAAAATTAAAAACTAACAAAAAAACCCCCTGCAAACTGAACCCTCTCCCACCAAAACCAGAAAAGTGAACTTTGTCCATATTTACTTCCCAGACGGTTTATACTTTGGTGTAATGGAAGACTGGAAAAATCTAAAACACACCACAGTGATTATTTTTCAGTCTTCTCATTGAGGATTTTTTTCCCCTTAAAATACCATCTATTCTGCTTTCCTTCTCACAAAGTGGTTCCAGATTTAAGACTCTGAACCTGAACAGGCCTATCATTAGGACTTCGGCTGGTACTAACGGCTCACAAAACATAACATTCACTAGATAGGAGTTAAATGTTCTTAGGAACTTTCAGAACATTTCCATAAATAATGTTTATCTGGTAGATTTTAAAAATGTATTTAAAACGCTGTTTTGATAGAAATACGATTGCTGTTCACACCAAATTGGCAATATCCAACCAATAAAATTTGAGCTGAGTCAGAGCCACCAATTCCAACTGACATTTTGGATCCCTAAAAATAAAATACACACACACAGGCAGGTACAGTACTTAATCGAAATATATTTGTCTAATATCTACAAAGTGAACAATTGTCTTAAGAAAGCAGACAAAAAGGCACAAAATTAGTATTACTACAGAGAAGCATTCATGCTACTGGGTTTTATAAATATTCTGAGTGGCACAGTAAAAAATAAATTAAGCACTGAGCAATAATCAAATACTTCATTTTCCTTGCTGTATATTCTAGTCATGTCTTGACCTCATTTGTAAAGGCAGAGGACTGAAATTCAGCTGAAACCATGGAACACTTACATAGTCTTTCTGTGTGTGTTATTTAATCACAGTGGTTTTCCTGCAGAGTTTGGGTCAAACAAGAGAGGCGCACTTAAAAAATCCACAGGACATTCTTTTCTCTTTCCCCAAACTAAATACAAAATTGAGGCTGTGGTTGTGCAGTTCTGGATATGGATGCGTGTATTTAACTTCTAAAGCCCTTTTTCATCACAAAAGTAGTGAAGTCTCTGTATGACTTGGTTTCTACTGTAAAAGAAGCATTACTAATACTTTGAGCATGAGAAATTGTCAGATTTTGGGGCAAGTAGACAGGAGGAATATTCCAAGGTGGGCTCGGTCCTCCCAAAGGTGCTCCATCTTGGAAGGCTCTGGCATAAACCTTTAACAGCTTCTTGCCCACTCACCATTCAGCAGGAAATAGCAGTTTTTCTTTCTTAAGGACAAACGAAATGCTGAAGTGGACAGGGAGGTGGGAATCACAACAAGAATTGTGAAGTAACAGCCACCTACACTTCCACCAGGAATGAGCCACTTTCTACCATATGGACATCAACTGGGCCATGCCAACTCACCTTCGTTTTGACAGGAGTTGACTACCCGAGAGTATTTTTGTGAGTGCAAAACATTTTTGGCAAAGTGAAAAATAGAAAACTTCAAACCTCGTTGATAAAAAGGAGCTCATAATTACCCACTTAAATCTTGGTTAAGTGCAGTATTTACATGTGTAATAATACCCAGCAGACATGGGCATATAGTGCATGTGTGTGTGTGAACATACAGTGTACTGGGAGCTCACACACAAACTGTATACACACATGCCCCAAATGGCTCTTGAATAAATCCAATCCACTAGTAGTTTGGTGGTGCATTTTTCACAGTATATAAGTTCTCTCTCAGGTACCATTTCTTGAAGGATAACAAGAGGTCTCCGTGAATGCCAGCAGAACCTTGATACTGAACCACTTTAATTCCTACAAAAAACAGAGCTATTTCTGAAAGCTGCACCTCCACCCCATCAGTGTGCCTTCCAAAGAGGATTGAAGTATACCCAGCCGTCACCCTGTAAGAGAAAGAAGGAGACATTTTATGAAGACCTCTCTGCTGGGCAAGGGGAGAATCAGAGGTAGCTCGCAGCCTCTGCTACGTTAGAAGCCAAGTCCCACACAGAGCAGTGCTCCATTAGCATCTGTTCAGGACTGCCACTAATACGTGTGTGCGTCTTGTTCTGGGAGCTCACCACCACACCACGCCGGCGGTCTCGCCACCCCTCCTCAGCCCGGCTGCTTTGTGAGACAAGATCTTCACATTTTGGCATGTCAGGAGGAAAACCCAAAAAATAACTAAGATTAACCAAAGAAGGGGGGCTTTGTCGGGTTACATCATATAAGATTAGTTGGCCAAAAAAACACCTTTGAAACAGTGGGACAAGAAAGAAAAAGAGGGTGGTGCAATGAACGGACACGAGAGAAAAGGCAAGGCCTGCCTCTGAGGAATTTTTCCTGATCAGTGATGTACAGCCCACCCGCCTGGAGGGAAGTGCCCAACCACGGCTCCCTGCAGCAGGAGGTGGCCACGAATCCGCACACGTGAGTAATGACGCCAACCAGCAGAAAAGGGCGAGTGTCAAAATGTACACAATCTGGGGCTTGACTAGAAGGGAATGTGCCAAATAGTAACAATTCTAGTATTGGGATGATTTTTATTCTTTCCATATCCTCAAGTTTTCTGTTACGAACATACTGGTTTTCCTTAAACCCAGGAAGAAGAGCTGTGCTTTTGTTGTTGTTGCCTTTTAGGGTTTTTGTGTGTGTGTGTGTGTTTTTGTTTTATGGCCAACTTTTCACAAAAGCCAGGCAAACTGGATCCACCACACAGAAGGGTCCTTGAAGCATTTTTTAATGGTTAATTTTATGTGTTAACCTGATTCACCGTGGTGCCCAGATGAAACATTCTGAGTGTGTCCATGAAGGTTTCCAGACGAGATAAGCACTCAGTAAAGTTGATTTCCCTCCCTACAGTGGATAAGCATTATGCAAGCCTTTGAGGGTCTGAAAACCAACAAGGTAGAGGCAGGAGGGACTGACCCTCCTCTTTCTGTTCTGCCTCCCTTCTTTAGTTGGGATTGCTCATCTCTTCTGCCTTTGCACCAGCATTTACACCACTGGCTCCCCTCCTGGGTTCCCAGGCCTTTGGGCTGGGGCTGAATTATACCCACTGGCTTTCCCAGGGTCTTCATTCAGCTCTGTTGTTTCTCTGGAGAACAGATTCACCTCACCGAGGCAAGGCTTCCAGACGTGGTTCCCGCTCAGAGTCTCATAAAGGCAGTCTGCTCAAGCAGGCTTCCTGTCTGAATCGGAAGCCAACCTCGAAGTCTCTGTTCACCCACAGCCCCAGTTGCTGCCTGGGGGAGAGCAGCAGCTGCTTCTGCTCCTGAGCGTAAGGGCATCTCAAAGTCATTAACACCCCCATCAGCCCTCCTGCTACACAGAATAACCCTTCCTTGCAGCACAAGTCGGACAGTAGCAGTCCCGGGGCCAAAGAAAGCTTAGACAGATCTCGACTGGCTCTATGTTTAAACTGAAGATTCCTTGATACCATGTGAATATCAGATTTGTCATAAAAATTCAGATTTGTGGCTTCTTGTGAAGAATTAGACCGTCGATGACCACCTGGAGGTTAAATGGTATCCGGGCCCTTCACAGACTCTTGTGTCTGCACCAGTCCTCACGGGGGTTTCCCTCAACAATGCTGCCAGGCCCTGAGGGCCTGCGTTAAAAGCTGTGGCTCCTTACCCTTCCATCGTTTGCAACTCTGTTCTCAGGATGCTCCTCAACTGCTCCACAAACAACTTTAGAAGCATAAGAGCCTCAACCGGGCACATGGTGCCTTGCCCTCTTGCCCAGTGGGTGGGCAGACTGGCGGAGATGACTGCCTTGCGGTGTCACTTCTCCGGGCGACAGTGGCAGTTCACACCCGTCCCACTTGGCCCACGGGAGGCAGGGCTCCGAGAGGGCGCTTGTTCTCAGTCATGAAGGTCCCAGTCCCCCGGCTGTGCAGACAGGCTGTGAGATGCTTCACGGCTAATTTGTCACTGATGATAAAGTAGCAGGGGCTGTGTTTGTTGTTTCTGTTTTTTTAATAGGACAGCATCCAGATCTGCAATCCCATTCATTCCTTGCCCCCCTGTCGGGCTGACAGGCTATTCTGATGGAAGATGTCAGAGGGAAGTGTCACAGGACAGCCTGGCCCAAAGCCAGAGCCAAGCTGCCCCAAATCTTCCCAGGACCATCCTCATTCATACAAACTGCTGCATTAGCAAGACCGACCCATCCGCCCCTCACCTGGGACAAGTCCCCAAAGACAGGTGGCAGAGTTACCTCCTGGATAAAATACTTGGGCCGCCATGGTGTGTGCAGGTTCTCCCGCTTCCGCTCCTCTACCCGCTGCTTCTCCTCTAGGAGCCGCTTCTGCTCAGTGGCAGCATCAATGTCCCCCAGCCGCAGGTATCTGGTCACCTCCTGCCAGAGGTTCCTGGAGACGCATGGAGGAGAGGAGGTGGTCAGACAGGGACAGCTCGTTTGGCAATGACAGTTCTCAGCAAGGGGGCCAGAGCTGCGGCGGGGAGGGCATCTGGGTGGGCCATCTGTTAGGGCTAGTTCATTCCAGGTGCCTCAAAGACCTCTAGAGCCAGGATTTGAACCCAGGGCCAACAGGCCCCAAGTTTCCACTCTCCTCTTATCCTGAGCAGCATGACTTTCTCAGGGCTGAGTGTCTAGGAACTGAATCTAGTAATAGGAGGAGGAACCAGTATTAATACCACTGCTGTTACAAACAACAATAATAGCAGACACTTTCATTGCATTTATCATATTTCTAACATTTTACATATGTAAATGCTCATTTAATCATAACAACCCAATGGTATAGATGCTATATTCCCATCTCCATTTTAACGAGAAAGACAAGATCCATATAAGGTGAGGTGTCCAAAGTCAGCAAACTGGTAAATACGAGCGATGGCTGCTTGTTCCCAGGGGATTCCACCGTTAGGAGTTACAGACAGGGCCACGTGGGAGTGTGCGTTTATGTGGTAGGATCCATCATCTCCCCCAGGTCTACACAGAAAATTACTTCTCTGCCTCACTCACTCATTCATTCGCTGCAGAAGGCAGCCTAGATTGGCTCCTGATGTGCAGCTTTCCGCACCCTCAGGAATGTCCCAGGACCATCCCTGATTCATACTCCATTCTAGAGGGTGAGGAAAGGGACTGAGGCAAAGCGAGACACCATCACCCGTGCACTTCCTCACGTAAATGCATCAGGGCCACTTGGGATTGTGCATAAAAGGAACTATCAGAATTCTCAGCAGCGAGGATTCCCTCCCTGAGTGGGGCTAACAACACCTCTGTGGCCAGGAGTAAGCAGACACTCTGTAATTAGATCCAGGGCCAGAGAATGCTCCCACAGTGGATAGCCCTGACCTGTCCATGAGAGGGCCTCGAATAGCAGGAAGCCTGGAGTGTCAGATGATTAAGCTGAGAAAGGCCACACAGGGCTGCCAGCAAAGTGGGGACAATGAGCAGCCCCTTCTGAGGGGGACCAAAATTAGGCAACTGACAAGGGTTAAGCTCCCACTGGACACTCAGCCTGCCCACCGGACCTGCCCTGAGCCCCACCGTACAGAGCCCCAAGGAGAATAATGCTCTCACTCCAATTTTACAGCAGGAGAAACTTCTGGGAGAAGCTGGGCACAAGGACATCTCAGGTGGGGGTGCTCTCAAGGGCAGGACCTCCCATGAAGAGTCACTTCATAAGCTGGTGGTCCCAAATTTAGAGGGGAGAGACCTCTAAAAGAGGTCAGCAAACATTTTCTATAAAGGGCCAGGCAGTAAACATTGTAGGCTTTGTAGACCATATGGTCTTGATCACAACTGCTTAAATGCTATACAAAGGCAGCCATAAACAGTAGGTAAATTAATGATCATGGCTGTGGTCCCATAAAACTTTCAAAAAATCAGCCACGGCCTGGACGTGGCCCATGGGCCACAGTTTGCTAACCTCCTGGACTAAAAAATAAAAATGGTATATTCTAAGAAGATGCTGCTTCTTCTGAAGATCCATGCAGAAACATCGCACGGATGTTTAAGTGGCTATATGAATACTATATGTATTCATACCATGGAGTAGACATACTAATTGGGTGGATACTCCATAATTTAACCATTTTCCTATGTTGGACAGTTGGGTGTATTTTTTTTTTTTACGTTTACAGTTTTTTTTAATACCCAATTTAGAGGCACCTGGGTGGCTCAGTCGGTTAAGCATCTGACTGGCCATGATCTCACAGACTGTGAGATCAAACCCCGTGTCTGGCTCTGCACTGACAGTGTGGAGTCTGCTTGGGATTCTCTCTCTCTGCCCCTCGCCTGCTCGCATTCTCTCTCCCTCTCTCTCTCTCTCTCTCTCAAATAAATTTTAAACAAACAAGTAAAATTTTAAAATACCCTATTTTATATTTAAAACCTTTTTTGAACTTAAGAATTTTCCTTCAGAATAGATTCCCAAAGACAGAATACAAAATTAAAGTGAATTCATTTGAAGCCACTGATCCATGCAGCTACCCTGCACACATTCTTACTATGAGCATATGACCCAGGGTGTCCATTTTATCACGTCCTTGCCATGGCTGACTTTTTTAAAATAATGTCGCTAATCTGGCGATAAAAATAAAATATCCCACTGCTTCTATGCACAGTTCTTTGATGACTAGCAACTCTGTATTTAATTCTGCAATCAAGCAACAGACCAGTTGAGTTGACAAACTCTTTTAGGACAGGCATTAAAAGCCTACTGTCAGCGGGCACCTGGGTGGACCAGTTGGGTAAGCATCCAATTCCTGATCTCGGATCCGGTCATGATCTCACAGTTTGCACTCATGGCGCAGGGCCTGCTTGGGATTCTGTCTCTCCTTTTCTCTGTTCCTCCCCAGCCTGTGCTCTCTCTCTCTCAAAGTAAATAAATAAACTTAAAAAGTTTTTTTAAAGGCTATCCTCAAAACCCACCCCACACTTAACATAATAACTAAACTGAAAGCTCCAAAGACCCCAAAGGGTCTACCCCTAAGACACATACAGTGGAAAATTCAAGCACCCCAACAAGTGAGAAGAACACTATTCCTGGCCCATTTCCATTCGCTGGGCTTTCAGAGGCTTCTTCTCTGTTCCTCGGGTCAAGTGCTAAGGATCGCTAAGCTGGAAAGAAACAACCCAACCTGACTCCCACCTGGACTCCATGGGCCCCTGCTTCTCCAGAGGTCTGATCTTCTTGGGGTACACTGGCAGTGTGGTCGTATCAATGACTCTGGTTTCTCCGTTGCTGTAAGTGAACTCTAGGGTACCATTCCATTCTCCGTGGGCTTTACAAACAATGGTGTTGGTTGGGTTGTGCTTCACTTCTGCTGTGACCCTGAATTCATGAATGAGTCAAAGGAACATGTTTTCCAAGATTAACAAAACAGAGACTTGCTTCCAAAGGTGTACTCACATTTACAGATTTTTTTTATGAGTTGGCAAGGAGGAGGGATTGCTTTTTGCCATTTTGCTTAATGACTAGCTCTTAAAACTGTGACCTAATATTCTTGATCAGAAAAAGAAAGCATTGGTAGAAAAACAGGTGAGATCTGAATGAAATCTGTACATTAGTTAATAGCAATGCAGCAATGTTAATTTCTTAATTTTGATAAACACACAAAAGGTACATGTTATTATTGGGGTGAAAATCAAGCAATTCAAGAAAAATAAAGTATATACTTCTCCTCCCCAAAATAGCATCTAATAGTGCTACATTTGAACCACCAACAGGTCCTGGGTGTGTACTAAGAACTGTGGGTCAAACAGGACTGACCACAATCCGCCTGAGATCACGTTGAAAAAAGGGGGAAACGTTCAGCCTGGCATCTGCACATTTCCCTGAACGAAGGCTGAGCAAAACCTGGACCCTTGGCATTGAGTGAACAGCATCTTACTCACAGCAGTGGCTTTGAGGGACCACTTTTTACAAGGGGCCTTTGTGGGATCTGTGCCCTCCTCACTTCGCCTGCCTGGTCTGAGGGAGCTCTAGGCCTCCAACTCTGGGAGAAAGAATACCCCCACCTCCCTCACCACCTTCAAGCTTGTTGCATAGAGTAATGCAGTAGAAATGGGAAAGCCTGCTCCAAAGCAGCCAAGTGTGGGAAGGAGCTAAGCTTCTTTCCTTCTAATGGCCCAGCTCAGTTGAACTTAGAATTTTCAACATGGGCTTGGAAGCCTTCTCCCTGAGTCTGAGAAACACCATGGCTGCTAGATGCTGAGGCAAAGGCTTGTGGGTGGCATCAGAAATCTTCTGGTATGTTCTAGAAGGGTATGAGGGGTGCACTGGCAATGTTTTAACAACTGGCTCTCTAAAGGGAAAGAGACCTGATCTGTAGCATTTGCCATGTTCTGTGGTGCCCACCACAGCTGATCTCAGGCTACAGACATGGTCTGTGGGACTGTGGAAAAGCACGTACCATCAGCTCTTGCAAGCCAGCGCATGTGGCTCCAAAACAGCCACCAAAGGCATCCACTTTCCCAGGTGACACCCTGGCATCCTCACATGAACCACACAGAACACTTTCCAAGAAAAAGGGCAAAGATTGGAGCTTGCTTATATGATGCTCTAGGACTATGGCAATAAAAACATCTTAATGCTTCCCTCAAACAGCAGACTTTTCCTTCAATTTCTTTGGATCAGGCTTCCCCAGCTACTAAAAGAAGTAGCCCTGATCTGAGATGATACAGGATTCGGGATTATTTAATGGATCCAACTGAACATGAAATGAGCTCTCAGGCAGTGTCTAAGCTCACAGATGGAACTGCTTCAGAGCAGGGAAACAGACTGTGGCCCGGGAAGGGAAAGGTTATTCTTACAAATGGAAGCACTTCCTATTCTGCTGGTGTGTGTTGTGAATATATCACCAAAGGATTTCACTGTAAGTGCAGAGTGGGAAGGGCTCAAAAAAGCACCGTGTTGAGGGGTGAAAAGAAGAGTACCTCTTTTAAAAAAAGGTCTTTTAGCTTTATCTTGATTTCCAACTCATCCCATGGCTGGAACCCAAGCTTCTAACGGAGGAAAGAAAGGGTATTGTGATAAGGCAAAGACAAAGGCTTCCTGGCGCCTCCTACCTGTGGACTTTCCCTCCGTAAAAAGGCTTTGTGTGGAATATCACTGTCGCTGAGTACCCAGTCTTGGCACAGCTGATGCTGACTTTCCCTCCAAGCTCCACCCATGGGATGGTGAGAATAGACCGAGCATAGGCACTGGGCAGGGTAAACACGTACTCCTCCCCGTGTTCCAGGAGCCTCAGCACACCTCCAGGGAGAGAGGAGGAGAGTCAGACACACAAGAAAAGGGCAGTTAGGGATCAAAAGACATAAAGATGAGAAACCACACAGCTTCCTGCAACAGACATCTTGTCTCCCACTTCTGCAAAGGTAAGCCACTCCCTGGCCACTTATTTATCTCATAACCCTACGGGGGGGGGGGGGGGGGCGGGGGGGGCGGGGAGAAGGACAGACACTGTCCAAGGTGCTGAAAACACAACGGTGAATAGACCCACTTTCTTCCTTCAAGGAGAACAAAAAGGTGGACATTAATTGCCAATCCAGCACAAAACTAACTATAATGAAGGCAGGAGAGAGAAGTGCCCGGTGCCATGGAGACCTTCGGCAGGGGTTGACCTGGAAATAGAATTGTCCCTAAGGAAGGGACGTTTGGGCCGGGGAAGAGTTGAGAAGGTAAAGAGAGGAAGGAAATATTCCAGGCAGAGGGAAGAGTGCAGTGCAAAAGTGCTGTGGTGGGAAGGAGCCTGGTGAGCAGGAAAGGGCTGAGGGAAGGGCCCATGTGCAGAAAGAAAGGGAATAGGTACAGGTGTGCAGACTGGCCGACTCAGCAGACCTTCTTTTCAACTTTGAAATAGCATGTAAATGAGTTTTACCTTTTCCTGAGAGCAAGAGACCTTCGTGGTTCACATGAAATTAGAGAACTCAGACCATACACTGCTCTCAACCTGAGGCAGACACTAGCCACATGAGCAACCCGCCTCTAGATCGTGGGTTCTCTGACCTCGGATCCACGCATTAGGGGTAGAAAGGTCTCAGTCCACTGGAACAATGAAAAACTGTGTGGGTTTCCCTATTTTCTAGGGAAAGGGGCCATAGTGTTCATCAAGTCCCCGAAGGCTGACATGACCATCCTATAAATGCACTAACTCCCAGGGCTGTTGCATAGTTTACGTGCTGCACAAAGTGGCCACCAAGGGTTGAAATCCAGCCTTTGCTTTGGCCTGGCTGGCCAGGTGCCCACAGTGGAGGTGCAGCATCCCACTTTACTCCGAGGCCTGTACAGGCCGGCAGAGGCCCCAAGAACCAGGCTCCAGGCCAAGATCTGTTCTGTGTAAGGTACCTTCTCAGCATCCCACACTCCAGCCCTGGGGCTCAGCGACCTGTGCACGTCCTCACCACTCTGTCCCAGCTCATTCCCAGTCTGACAATTATCTGGTGCACTGTGCATCTAAGGAAGGAAGGTGCTGCCCTTTGGCCACACATGGTCAGTGATGTCCCCTCCCTGGGCCCCCTGTTCCTCCACTGGAAAGAGTGAGGAGTGGTGTCAATGGTGCTCGTGTGTGTTGGCACTTTCTGGCTGCATTCCTGGGGGCCTCCCGACGACTCCATTTGGCAATAATTATCATTTTCAAATAAGGATGAGGAAATGGAAACTCAGGGTAAGTGATGTGGCTGGTCAGTACTTCCCTCTTAGGCTAGACAAGTATCTATATCAACTAGAGCTAAAATTTGTCCACTGAGACATGTGTTTCTCTCAGTATTGACGAGCTTGTCAGGGGGTCTGAGGAGAGATGGGACTTGAACGTAGAGAGCAGTCATACATGTGGAGTTTCTAAAGTCAATGTGGAGATGCATACAAGTATAATTCAACTTGCCCTTGAAAATTCCTTTAATTGGGGGTGCCTGGGTGGCTCAGCCAGATGAGCATGTGACTTTGGCTCAGGTCATGATCTCACGGTTTGTGGGTTCGAGCCCCACATTGGTCTCTGCACTGATAGCTCAGAGCCTGGAGCCTGCTTCAGATTCTGTGTCTCCCTCTCTCTGCGTCCCTCCTCTGTTCATGCTCTCTCTCTCTCTCTCTCTCTCTCTGTCTCTCTGTCTCTCAAAAATAAATAAACATTAAAAAAAATTTAAAAAAGAAAGAAAATTCCTGGAAGCAGCAGCTTCACTCTCCATTAACTCCAGCAAAGTCAGTTCTGCCAACCCACAGAAACAGAGACCTGGTCTGTAAATCCAGGGTGACACGCCCACACGTGTCTAGGGGTCTTGATCACTCCCAGAGTGGAGTCTGGATGTTCAAGAACGTGGGCAACTGCACGAGCTCAGACCATCAGGGAAAAACAGATTTGTGGGTCACTCATAATCCCGTGGACAGGACTGAAGGACAGATGTCACAGAGCATTTAAATCTCTTACCAGGAGTATAACTGATTGTATGTAACATAAACACACAAATAGCATGGCTCCAGTATACCAGATACACTGAACATCACAAGGGACCACCTTCTCCCCGCTTCTCCAACTGGCCTTAGCTCTCATAACTGAATTAATGCATCTCCCTAAAAGCAAAGCGGCAGGCCATCGAATGCTCCCATGCGGACCCTTGTCCCTCCTCCTACCTGGCAGAGAGCAGACTGCTCCAGATGTCTCTCAGGGCCCTGCCCTGTGCACACAGAGGGAGGGACACTGTGTGTGGCAAGAGAAGTACACTTTGCTATGTCCGTCCTCTTCTGATTCAAACCCTTGGAGGAAAATGGCCAGAACTGATAAGAGTTTTTGTTTTAGAGCCCACTTTGTGCCTGACTTCCTCAGATTCGGATGCTTGAGAAGACAGCCTGGGGCAGGTGGAAAATCGCAGCTAATACCAGACACAGGTAGGACACCAACAGGCAAGAAGGACCTGGAGTGAAAGTCGGGAAGAGACGGGTCACCTCGGATTTCCCTCCCTGGCCCAGTTCTACCCGCAAGTTTCTGGTTCCTCCAGGGCCAGCCATTCTCATGGCCTCAGAGCCTGTGGCAGCTGGAGAGGACCCTGGGACCCTGCAGAAGAGGCTGCCATTCCCCAGCCAGCCTGCCTCCCAGGACCCAGAGAAGAAGGCTCCTCGAGCCCCCATCCCTGCCCTCTGTGCTAATGGGCTGCTCGGTAGTCAAACCCTTCCAAGCTGGCCAGTGTGCCCAACAGCACCACCGCACCTCCGATGGCTCTAGTGTCCCCGAGTGGTGAGCTCTTCCAGTCCATAGTCGGGAGTGTCCTGGAGGCTCTCGCCCGGTTACACATCTTGCCATCAGCCTCTCTTCCGACAAGAGCCACACACATCCATGAGTTCCTCCTGCTGCCTCCTCCTGGCCCCATTCACAAATATAAACTTTGTGATGTAGGACCATACAGCTCATATTTTCTTTACCACACACTTACATGGGGAATATGCCACGTTCTTCCTTAAAGACCTGCGTGAGATCTCAGAGGGTCCTTCCACGTCCTCACTCAGCAGCCTGGCAACCTGAACCTCTCTGTGCCTCAGTTTCCTCATCTGTGACACAGGGATGATGGTATGCATACCTCACAAAGCTGTGGTGAGAAGGGGATTCTAGAAGCCCACTAAAAGCATCAGCCTGACACACAGCCAGAATCCCAGAAGCTTCATATCCTAGTTACTCCTCACTCTCCAGAGCCGCTCTCTTGCTTGGTGACCTCGGAGTTCCATTTATTCCATTTGGGAATAAACAGCGAATCACAAAGTGGCAGCGGGTTATGGCATACGGGGGACGAAGAGATAGGTGGGAGGCATCTTCTTCCTCCTCCTCTTTAGAAAACGCTCCTGCAAACCTGAGGTTCACAGAAATCAGTGAGCCCCACGCTGAGCGGGTATGAAAGCACTGGGGGGCGGGGGGAGACCACACTCCTTAGCTCTTCTTTGAATATCCATAAATGTGTGTGTTGCCATTAAATCACCTGTAATTATGCCTTCTCATTATGCTAACTCTTTTTTCAGGGCTGAATAGAAACAAAAAACAAACAAAATAACCCTGTCCTGGGGAACCCGGGTAGCTCAGTTGGTTTAGCATCTGACTCTTGGTTTACGGCTCAGGTCATGATCTCAGGGCTCCTGGGATCAAGCCCCACATCCGGCTCCAGCCTGACAGTGTGCAGCCTGCTTGAGATTCCCTCCCTCCCTCTCTCTCTCTCTGCCCCTCCCTTGCTCATGCTCTTTTTCTCTCTCAAAATAGATGAACTTAAAAAAAAAAAAAAAAAAAAAGGCCTGTCCTTAATATAGAGAAAAGACTATATTAACACTAGACTTACAGATAGGCTAATTAAAGAACTTTCACTGATGAGCCTAGGGGCTGAGAGAAGCCAAAAAATGCCAAATAACCAATACTTCCAAGCCGTGGTTCGTCTTCAAGCTGCAAGACGTTCATTTTAAATCCCACAAATTGATTTACCTAGAAACATAAGGCAAGATTTTCCAACTGATACATTTAAACTAATTTCACACCCGGTCTCAATCTGAGGAACCAAAATATTCCAGTAGGATGCCGCTTCTGGGAAGCACCGAATCAAAGAAAGTCACTCTGGGGAGCTGGTCGTCAGGCCCGATCATGTCGGCGCTCACAAGCACCAAGCCAACGTGTCACTTCTGTCGCTAGAACTAACTGCCTTTCCCTACAGACTCAATCAAGAAGCTGTGCCACGTTACTGGGCTCCAGCTCTGGAGTTTTGGGGGCAGCGGCCACGAGAGCAGCTGAATGCACCTCGGCTCCCTCCCCCACAGCGCCAGCGGGGTGATGGGCAGAGGGGGGCGATGGGCACAGGGGAGCGATGGGCACAGGGAAGCGATGGGCACAGGGGGGCGATGGGCAGAGGGGCCATGCTTCCCCAGGGACAGAGCCACAGGCTGACTGAGCAGTGTCTCCGGCTAGGGGCTCCGAGAGCCACAGCTGAGGGACCTGAGGGGGGGAGGCAGTCTCTGAGCTGCAGCCTAAGTGAATTCAAGTAGTAATAAAGCACTGCATGATGGCATTTTATTGTAGCCAAATATGGCACGGCCTAAAGGCAATACTTTAAAAGACAAGCCCGTGTGTTTACTTACATATAACACTTACAGTGGACCGACCTGAGATCTCATTTTTATTGAAAAAAAAATTTTTTTTTAATGTTTATCTTTGAGAGAGAGAGAGAGAGAGCGAGCAGGGGGAAGGGGCACAGAGAGAGGGAGACAGAGGATCCGAAGTGGGCTCCTTGCTGAGAGTAGAGCCCGACACGGGGCTGGAACTCACGAACTGTGAGATCATGACCTGAGCCAAAGTCAGAGGCTCGACTGACTGAGCCACCCAGGTGCCCCTCATTTTTAAAATAAGGGAATGGAAGGGCACCTGGGTGGCTCAGTCAGTTAAGCATTTGCACTCTTGGTTTTGGTTCAGGTCATGATTTCACAGTTCATGGGACTGAGCCCCACATTGGGCTCTGTGTTGACAGTGTGGAAGCTGCTTGGGATTCTCTTTCTCCCTCTCTCTCTGCCCTTCCCCAGTGCTCACTGCGCTCTCATTCTCTCTCTCTCTCTCTCTCCCCCCCCTCCTCTCAAAATAAACAAAAAAAAAACTAGGGCACCTAGATGGTTCAGTCAGTTGAGCTTCTAACTTTGGCTCAGGTCATGATCTTGGTTTGTGAGTTCAAGCCCCACACTGGGCTTGCTGCCCTCAGTGCAGATCCGGCTTCGGATCCTCTGTCCCCCTGCCTCTCTGACCTTCCTCTGCTTGTGTTCTCTCAAAAATAAATACTTAAAAATAAAATAAAATGAGGGAGATGAAAAAACTGTTACTTCAAGCCCAATCAACAAGTTTATGGAATGTGCTAGATCAATATAAAGAATATGTGAGGAGGGGCACCAGCGTGGCTCAGTTGATTTCGGCTTAGATCACGATCTCATGGTTCATGAGCTCGAGCCCCGCACTGGGATCTGTGCTGGT
Organism: Acinonyx jubatus; assembly: GCF_027475565.1. Lineage (NCBI taxonomy): Eukaryota > Metazoa > Chordata > Mammalia > Carnivora > Felidae > Acinonyx > Acinonyx jubatus. The sequence goes on from NC_069384.1 coordinate 145,162,142, forward strand.
GGTGTGGAGCCTGCTTGGGATTCTCTCTCTCCCTCTCTCTGCCCCTCCCCTGCTTGTGAGCTCTGGCTCGCTCTCTCTCTATTAAAAAAACGAATAAGTGAGGAAAAGTAAAACATCCTGACTCTCCACACCCACCCCCAACAAAGGGGCTCTGAGTATAGGAACTACAACCTTTTGCTCCGAAATGTGGAGATTCTTAGAAGTATTTTCTGGGAAAAACGAGGATCGTGGGTGTTATGGAGTGCACATTTAATTAATACAAAAGGGGGATGGATGTCGCTGCTTGAAAGGATTTAGGGAAACTTAAGGCCTCACAAGACTGAGCCAACGGTCCCCGGACCCTTCCCAGCTCCATCCACAGCAGGAATACACTGGGTGACCAGGAAGGGCTATATCCAGGGAGGGCCCTTGTAGAGACTCTCTCTACATCTTTCTGATTTCAGCACTCCACTGAGAAGCTCTACGTAGACTTTCCAAGCAAGTAGACGTGGGAGCAGCACATTCTATTTCCGCTTCAGGGATGGCAAGGGCGAGGGCGTTAGGATTTCCCGCCCACGAAGAGCCTTGTCCAGTGCACCCACAGCTGTGCCAAGTGAATTAGAGGCCCCAGACCCCATCGGCCACCTGTGGGGAACAGGGGAGTGAACCCCGAGACACCAGAGGCCTATGCTTTGACACACTGACACTCAACAGCCACCAACAGTAGAAGCAAGTGAAGATGTCTGTTCACCTCAGGGGGGAGGGTGGGGGGCATCGCGGGGGTAGAAGGACCCACCGTTCTCAAGTGAGGTTCCAGAAGAGATGAACGGAGGCCATGTATTCTGCTGGGTGAAGCGAGGAGCCCCAGCAGCACAGGACAGAGCGGGGGTAACAGAGAACGCAGGGGAGAGGGGAGCAGGATGTGCTGGGAGGGAGTGGGACGGCCACACGGCTCTACACCCCCGTGCTCACCACAGCCCACCCCTCAGGTGGATGGCTGGCAAGACATGGAGCTTCACAGACCAAAGAATTCCTCACTCACTAGATTTGCAAACCTCCACATTTACGCAAAATTTCCAGATCTTCGTCCAATGTCAAGAATCCCTGCTTAGGGGCCCAGAGACTGGGGGGCCCCTGCCCTGTACTATTATTTAAGCATCTGTGGTTTTCCGCTGCCTCGACACATGGCAGCAGGCATTTCTGCGGAGCGCAGGGGAGTCCCCAGAAAGGAACCCGAATAGACTTTCTGTACCCGAAAATACGTTTATCCGAAGATACCATCGTCACTGAGCACTTACGCTGGCTAATCACAGACTCGACGTACGTGTGTGTAGGAGGGAGGAAGAGAAAAGTGACAACCCGTCTGTCTCCCCCTAGCTTTGCCCCATGCCCTCGCCACTCCCGCCCCATCTGTCCTCACGGCGGCCTTGGGGAGGCTGCCAAAGCCACGTCCACTCTCCACGGACCCCCACCTCACTCAGGTAAAAGCCCGAGCCCTCCCACGCACCCCCCGCGCAGCCCCCCAGTGATCGGGCCCCTCCTCCCTGACCTGTCCCCTGTGCCCCAGCCACAGAGCCTCCACGAGATTTCTAGAAGACCCCGGCCTCACGCTCCCGCTCCCGCCCCGGGCGTCTGAGCCTTCTGCTGTCTCTGCCTGGAGCACCCTTCCTCCAGCCATCCCCGTGGCTCCTCGCTCACCTCCTTCAAGCCCTTCCTCGAAGGCTGCACCTTGTTGGGGTCTGTCCTGTCGAAAACGGCAGCACCCCCCCCCCCACCAGGCACCCCGCACCCTCTCACCCTGTCCTGCTCTGTCTCCTCGGTGCCAGTGAGCGGTCACACTGCACATTTCCCGCACGTGCCTCGTTTTCTGTGACGCGTGCACAGACGGAGGCTGAGGGCAGGGGCCTCTGTCCTGTCCCCATCGCGGCCGTGTGCCCGGCACCACTTTTCGCAAATGGACGGATGAACGGATCAATGAATGAACAGATCACGGCCTCCCTGAACCGCCCCCGTAAAGATAAGTAAACCGGCTTGAGACAGGTGGCCTACACACGCAGGCGGGAAGTGTGCACCGAAGGCGTGAACTGCCTCCACGCCCCACCTTCTCTAAACAAACGTGTTTCATCCTTGAATAATTCGTTCCGTGGGAAATTCAGGATAAGGAAATTAAACAGGACAAAATGAACCTCCTGAATACTGATTTTGGCTTCTAAATAAAAGGGAAGACTTCGCCAGTACCAACCTTGGGGCGCTGGGGGGGGGGGGGGGGGGCTCTGGCAACCTGCGGAAACACACAGCCCCCAAGAAGTCAAAACCAAGGTCGCCAAGGTCGACGCCACTCCCATTTCTCACTGCACGCCCAAGTGTGCAATCCGTGCAAACACAGGCCTCCCACGTGGGGTCGCCCGCAAGCCTGCACTGGGCTCCCTGCTCTCAGCAGCAGGGGCTCCCCCGTGGGCTGGGCCCCAAGCCCTCTGCTCACGGCGCCTGGGGAGCCCACGGCCCAGGGGGCCAACGCACCTCTGGGACCTGCCACGTGGCCTTAACCCAAACAGTCCTACGCGGGGGCAGCTCCCTGTCGCAGGCCATGGGGAGAGACGAGAGTTGAGAGCGACAGTGATCGCTGCGACCCCAAGAAAGGCCTGTGAGGGAACACTGGATCTCGTTCCCCTACCCCTCAGTCTCCGGAAGCACATCTGAGTCAAGTCTGTCTCCTCAGCTTCAGGGAGACAGGCCTCTAGGGCCCTGGCTATGCCCCTGGAGGCACCCTTCTGCCACAGCTCCATCTGCTGCCCACTCCACCCCCTCTGTTTCTGGGCTGGTGGCCTCCTGTGACTCCCAGACCCCTCCCTGATTCTGACTTCTGGTCCACAGATCAGAGGTGAGTCACTGACAGAAGGTCCCTGCCTCACGGAGAGGCCAGCACCCTCCTGCAACCCCCCTCGCCAGCTTGTGGTGACGGAGGGTGTGTACTGTGGGTGGCACACATGTGCCCTCGGGAAGTGGCTTCTCTGGGCTCCTCTTCTGTAAAGTGAGGCGCAGCTGGAAGGAAGCAGAAGCCCCCACGCTCACTCCTTTCACCCATCTCCGCCCCGGGGTCCCCTGCCATAGAGCTGGAAATGCAGGGGTTTGCAAGATGGACGAATCATCTCTGTTAAGCTCTAAGCTTCTGTGGGTCCTGTCATCGTCGGGAACAATTCCTTCTTAAGAAAGAAGACCACTTCCGACACCACCCCCTTTCTTATGGCAGCCATCAAAGCTAGACAAACTAATCTCCTATAGGGATTGTCCTGATTGGAAAATGGCTGCAAGGCTGCACTCGCACAAAAGAGCACGTCACGGGGAGAAGAACATTCGTCATCAGCGGGTCGCCTGGTGCCTCAGTGGGTTAAGCGTCCGACTTCGGCTCAGGTCATGATCCTGTGGTTCGTGGATTCAGGCTCCGCATCGGGCTCTGGGCTGACAGAGCAGAGCCTGGAGCCCGCTTCGGATTCTGTGTCTCCCTCTCTCTCTGCCCCTCCCCTGCTCACGCTCTGCCTTTCTCAAAAACAACCATCAAAAAAGAAAAACCATTTATCGTTGGTGTGACTTATTCAAAGTCCTTCCCCTCAACACATACAGCCCAACCCCATCTGAATCTTGGAGGAACTAGGTGGCCTAGGTTCATCCTGGTGACAGGTGAGTCCCTGGCCTCCTTCACAGATTGATTCTCCCTTTGGTGAATTTCTTGACCCTAACTGATCCTCGAGAGGAGGGTCCCATCAGCACAGTGCAGGTGGCAGAATATTGAGCCCGTGCGCAGCGAGGACCCCCACGAAGGCCTGACATGGGTCCTGGGCTCCTCTGTGGGGGTCCTGCAGTTGCTGTCTCATCTATGCATGGAGGATAAGCAGTTCAGAGGGTGAGCCTATAGCCTACAGACAGGACAGAGAGGCGGAACCCAAGAGTGGTTTGGGCCCTCACACAATAAATAAGGAAGTGTTGTTTGTACTTAGTGTCTCTGCTTCGGGTCCTCCCACCCTCTCTCGAATCTATTCCAATCAGATTTTCACAAGCACCATTCCATGGACAGCCCTTGTTAAGGTCACCAAATGACCATCACAGGCCACCATCCAGGGGCCCGTTCTCGGTTCTCATCTTCCCAGAATGAATCGACACCGTCTGCCTCAGCTGACCACTCTGTCTCCTCCCGGGAACCCTTTCATCGCCTAGCCTGCAGGAAACAAATCCCTGTCCCCTCTCCTTCTCAAGCCCCTCTTCTTCAGTCCCCCTGACCAGTGCTCCTCACCTTTTGGGCCTCTTAGTGCCGCAGGACTGTGGGGATCAGGCTCCCTCCATAATCTCGTCAGGTGCCAGGGCTTCAATCACAAGTTTCAACATCTGCTGGCCCCTCTCCTCAGAACTCCAGCCCGTGTCCACAACTGTCCACTCGGGCAGTCACTTGCATGTCCGAACCATAACGTGACCTCGCTGAGCTCCTAAACTCTTCCTCCAAATTAGTTTTCCTCCCAGCGACTCCACTCCCGGCCTCCCCAGCTAAGCAAACAGCTAGCTGGTCCTTCCAGGTGCTCACCTTGAAAGCCTTGGTGTCACCTCTCAGACCCCACTTCCAACCCGAGGCAAATCCCTCTGGCTCTCTCTCCCTCAGAATACATCCAGACTTTTGGGGCACCTGGGTGGCTCAGTCAATTGAGCATCTGACTTTGGCTCAGGTCACGATCTCGTGATTCGTGGGTTCGAGCCCCACATCGGGCTCTGTGCGGACAGCTCGGAGCCTGGAGCCTGCTTCAGATTCTGTGTCTCCTCTCTCTCTGCCCCTCCCCCACTAGTGCTTTCTCTCTTTCAAAAATAAACATCATATTAAAAAGAATACATCCACACCTTCACCACATCTTACCTCCTCCACCATTTCCACCCTGGTCCAGGCCACCATCGTCTCAGGCCTGGGTTATTATCATCATCTCCCAACTGGTCTCCTTGCTTCCACCTTTACTCCTCTTATGATCTATTTTCAACAGGCAGCTGGGACAACCTTGCTAAATGATGCGTCAGATCCTGGTATTCTTCTGTCAAAAGCCTTAACGGCTCTGCAGTTCACTTAGTGCAGGAGCCAACACTCCCCGCGAGGGCCGCTGAGGCCCTGCGTGATCTGGCCTCAGTCGCCACTCTGACCTCACCCCTGTTCCCTGCCTGCTGCAGCCCCATAAGCTTCCTGTCTTCCACATGCCAGGGACCACCTTGCCTCTGGGCCTCTGTCTTGTTCTTCCTGCAGCGCACACCCTTCCCCCCGTGGCCAGATCATCAGCGAGGCTCGTCCTTCGCCACCGGCTCCGGGGCTTTGTTCAAATGTCACCTTGTCCGTGAGGCCATCCCAGTCGCCATCCCATCCCCTCCCAAGGCTCCACTGCCCTCTCACCACTGCTCCCGGGTCCCTCCCCTGCTTTATACTTCTCCATAGTACTTAACACCTCCCAACATGGCCTACGTAATTTTATTTTCCAAGTAGAATAGAAGTAGGTAGAGTGGAAGGAAGCTTGACAAAGACAGAGATGTTTTGTGTGTGTCTGTTTTGTTCCTACAAGTATCCCCAGCTCTTAACGCAATGTCTGGCATAGCAGGTGCTCAATAAAAATGTCCTCAGTGAATGAAATGTATTCTTATCTCATGGGGTTCGGAAGGCCTTCTTAGGAGCCCTGTGCCGCCTGAAGACTAAATTTTGTGGATTTTTTCTTTCCCTGAGAAGAGAGTCTGTAGCCTCAGAGTCTCAAAGGAATTTGTGGCTGAAAGAAGTCTAAGGACCAGGGGCACAGACATTTCAATTTAAGAAGCATCATTACAGGTTTCTTCAAACAATGAAGAACTTCATGCACAGCTTATTTGCTAAAACAGGAACGTGCGATCCACAAGTGGCGTGGTTACACTGCTCTTGCTTCAGAATCCCTAGCAGAATCCAGAGATTTGCCTTGGGAATGTTTAGGAGCGGTATTTGGAAGAGGCAGCACTATTATCCCTACTCTCTGTGAGCCAAAACACAGGGGAGAACGAACAAAAATGTGTTTTCACAGGTCTGGTGCCAACTCTAATATTCACTCAAAGCTGAAAATAAAAATATACGTAAGGTGCCCCCCCTCCCCCCACGCATCACGTGTAAAGATTCAGGTGTGTCCCATCTAGCCCATGACCTTGGCCCCACCGGGAAATTACCAGGCCCTGGTCCCCAAATAACAAAACCTATCCCTCTTTACCACCCAAGCTCCCACTCACCCTCAACTGCAAACCAAACTAAAAACAGGTCCGCACACAAAATCATCCTCAAGTATACAGACATCCCCACGGAAGAGCCGAGCTCCATCAAATGTTCGACGTGGCTTACCTTCCCCTATCATGGAGACCCCCACGGACATGCCCATGAACTTGCTTTTGGTCCATATGTGAGTGTTGACGCACAGTCTCTTCTCCTTGCACTCACAGTAGAAGCAGGAGATGGGCGGGTGATGGGACACCTGCTCAGCCACGAACCTGAGTTTGTAGCTTTTGGAAGGGTCCTCGGCCATCGGGTGTTCGTGGCTAGCAGGAGAGTGGGGAGCAGTCCTCTTTGGCTTGACCCTGTCCTTGGGGACTTCCCAGGAGCAGTGAAACGTCTCACCGATGATGGGGTTATAGGGCTTCTTGGCCAAGGCCCCCTTGCGGCCCTCATGGAAGGCTGTGAGGTAATACTCCACAAAGCAAATGACTCTCTCCTCTGGCGTGGCTCCGGCAGTGATGGCCAGCAGCAGGTCCGGGTGCGCCATGAAGTCTGCATACATCTCCAGCAAGGATCGCTTCTCCAGGATGAACGTGGGAAGCACCACCTACATGCAGAAGGGGACAAAGTCAGACAGGAGTCCCTGTGACTGCATGAGAAAGGCTGCAGCCGCCATCCGCAAAGCCATCACGGCCTAAGCCAGGGAACAGTTTCTTTTGATTCGTGTACGAACGACAAGCCAGGGGAAACGACGTCAGAGAAATGAGACGTGGCCGCCGTGACGGCACATCGCCCACCCACCGTCGCGGACAAGACGGTTCTGACAGGCTTTCCTCTCTGCTCCTCTGGACCTGAACAGCGGTCTCTGCCTCCCTCTCCACCACGGCCACACAAAACCCTCTTTTACTCCTCGTTACTCAGACCCGTGAGGAAGAGAGCTCGGAAGGGCTTTTTTCTTTGCTTCCTGACATCGGGCACAACTAAGGGGGGTGCGCAGTGCCTCCCCACAAACATGGATACTGGGCACTTGTTGGCACCTCATCAAAGGGGGTCCAAGTAGACCAGCACATAGCATCCCTAAGAGTGGCTTCTGGAGATCTTGGTTGAAAGAGTAGCATATAAATCCTGACACGATCAAGGCAGAGCAGGTCTCTGGGAGGCAAGGCCGATTAGCAAGCAAATGTCCCGAGAGCTGTCGTGGAGCAGAGGGGCCATTTATGGAGGCTGCCGTGCAAGGCTGGGCCAGAAGAAGTAAGCGGAAGTTACAAAGAAGTGGGCTGGCACTTAATACGGAATCTTCTGGTAAATGGACCGGCACGGCGGCCACTCCTGGGTCTGTTTTCAGCACCACTACTAAAGAGGAGGAGAGATCTGGATGGGATGAGACAAAGAGACTCCTCCTTGATCCAAAATGGATCCAGGCGGTCACTCAGGTGCCCACACAGCCCCAGGGAGGAGGTCGGTCAAAGCAGATGAAGGACATTCTGAAACCGGTCTGGAAAGCAGATCACTCGTTACTATCGCTGACACGCAGAACAGAGCAAGCCCGTCTCTCGTGCTCTACGGTGAACTTGACGTGACTTGGTTAGAAGGGTATCCGTATTCCACCCACGTGGCGGCCGGGCACAGCCCGGATGATCTCACGTTGTCCTCCTCGTAGGGAGTCACAGGATTTTGAAGCCAGAGGGCTGGCCATGGCTCCTCCCTGCCTCCGAGAGAGACGGGGGTGGGGAGCCACACCGGTTCAAGGCCACAGGGCAGGCTTACGCTCCCTCCTTACGTGACTGCGTCTGTCTTTCCTTCACATAGTACCCAGCTGAGAAAACACTCACTGACCACAAACAGCAGAAGGCTTACAGATCTGCCACCCTGCCCCCGCCTCAGTTGGCTCAGATGCTTCCCAGCAAAAGGAGGAGATACAATGGAAGCGAGCTGTCCCGAGAGGAAGAGACAGACAGGCAGACAGGAGATCAAAGCACAGAAATTTCAGTGGCAACTGGAGAAAGCCCAGCCCACTGAGGAAGTGACACTGGCATCTTTATTAAGGCTGTTCTTTCCGTTCCACACTATGCCAGAGGAGAGTTTATGTACACGCGTTAGGTAAAAAGCAGCCAGCTGGAAAGTTCTACACGTTACACAATCTTCGTGCCATAAAAAGACCCCAAATGGTACCATGTATTTCTTGGGGTCAGAACGGAGTGATTTTCACATTCTTTCCTCGGTATCTTTCTGCTTTGCTCTTACAATATACCGGAAGAAAAAAAACATTATTTAGGAGATAGCTATGCAAATTAATGGCGATGTTCTCATTTTCTTTCAGCCAAAACTTGATGAAATTGAGAATCTGGCTGCTGGAGGACCTGAGCTGGCCATACGCAAGTCCATTCTGGCTCAGATGCCACCGGTATTACTTCCTGTGTCTTTTGTGGGGACAGGTCCTCCGTCTGCTCTTCCAGTGAGGCTCTCGGGGGACCAGGCAGCCACACTCTCCCCGTGGCCTCCCTCCAGGCAGGTGACCAATGGCAGAGTAAAGGGGAGGCAGAAGCTGCCCCAAACACTCATCGTCGCTCCCTCTCCTGCCCCCAGAGCTGCCCAAAGTCTCCCCCGGGAGCTCCGCCAGACAGCCTGTGCAGGGACTGGGGATTTACGCAGCCCTGGAAAGACGCCCGATGAGGCCAAACCAACTAAAAAGGAAAAGAAGCCACAAATGTCTGCACCTCCAGGCCTTCCCCAAACGGCTCCATTTCCTGCCCGCTCCCTTCCCTGGCAGGACCCTGTGACCATGAGGGAACCGAGGAGGGCAAGGGCAGAATTACCAGGAGGGGGGTCAGCCCTGACAGACACAACTCCCGTGAAGGGGACTCCGCGTCCCTGACTTGCACCTTTCTCTGCACCTGTGGACTAGGGCTTCTCTGGCCACAATTTCAGCTCTCAACAAGGAGAATTCTCGAGTTTGTAGCCGAGATTGAAATTACAAGGGAAGAAGGGCGCCTGGGTGGCTCAGTCGGTTGAGCGTCCAACTTCGGCGGAGGTCCTGATCTCGCAGTCCTTGGGTTCAAGGTCCGTGTCAGGCCCTGTGCTGACAGCTCGGAGCCTGCAACCTGCTACGGATTCTGTGTCTCCCTCTCTCTCTGCCCGTCCCCTGCTCACGCTCTCTCAAAAATAAATAAACATTAAAAAAAAAAAAAAAAGGCAATTACAAGGAGAGAACTGCCCACAGTGGTTGCTCTCTGTATACACTTCTGAAAAGGGCGAGAATGTAAGGCAATTCCCCCAACTTAGCATCTCTGAACTCCGGGGGCTAAGGGATTAAAACAAATCAATAGGAAAAAGAACTCCACTCATCACTCCAGATCACTTCACATCAGAACCGAAAGGGACCCTCAGGGTGATGGAGTCTAATGCCCTGGTCTCACAGGTGAGGGGACAGAGACGGGCAGTGGGGAGAGAAGGCACCACGCAGGAACCCTGGAGCTCCCAACGGCCACCCAAAGTTCTGCCCATTACCCGACACGTCATGATTATCTGCTTCGGGCCAACAGGAGCATTTTCTCTCCCTCAGTGGACTAGGGAGGTTAGAGTTCACTGGACAAACTGAGACCCCAAGCCACCTCATCTACTGTCATAAGCGGGGGGGCAGGAAGTGGCACATGGGCCCCACTCCCTAGTCCATTCTACTCTTCCCGGAATGACTGGGCAATCCACCCATCCAAAAACTATCGTGAGTGTTAATTACCACCAGGAGGGAGACCATCGGCAGTTAAGAAACACAAGCAGAGCGCCCCCGCCTGGAAGAGTGCAGCTACGACTTCCTAACTGGCCTTCCAACTTTCTGTCAGGCCCACCTTGATTTCTTCTCCACACCATCACCAGACCCATCTGTAGAATCTCTACAAGAGATAAATGAAGTCCAGCCTGGCCCTCGCATCCCTCTAGTGGGACATTATCCCTCACTTTCTGCCCCCAGCCCTCCCCTTACAAGTACCCGTTCCCCCCTCCCCACCCCGCACACTCAGTCCTCTTTCCCTTTTCTGCCCTCCTCCTGCCTTGTCTAAGTGACAGACTGGAACTCCGCTCAAGGGTGAGCTCCTCTGCGGAGCTGTTTCTGACAGCCCCTGCTCCCGAGGCTAAACCAACACCCTCACCGCACCCCCACATGTCTCCCTCACGGCATCGCCAATGCTCCTTGGGATGAAGAGCATTCCTGGGACAATCTGGGAAGTTTGTACCGTGGGCATACACGAAATAGTACTGCATCAGTGTTCCACTTCCCGGCTGTGCCAAGTGCGACGTGTGGGAGAACGTCCTCGCCCTCGGGGGATACTCGGGGACAGAACCGTCACATCTGCCAACATACTCTGAAAACAGACATACGCTCATACACTCAGGTGGGTATATGGGGCTGCACAGCGAGAGACGAGGAAGACAGAAGTCGAGAGAGTGGGAGAGAGGAGAGAAGGAAGAAGAAAGGCAAAGCAGCAAAATGTTAACAACCGGCGAACAGAGGTAAAGGTTACCTGAAGTCACCTGTACTATTTGTAGCGCTCTCATAGACCGGAAAAGAGGCAAAAAGGCGGAGGGAAAAGAGAAAAGGCTCTACTGGGGATGCAGGATCTGACAACTGATCCAAAAAGATTTTGTTTTTAATCTGAAAGAGAGAGCATGAATCGGGGAGAGGGGCAGGGAGAGAGAGAGAAGCTTAAGCAGGCTTCATGCTCAGAGTGGATCCGGACGCGGGGCTCCATCCCACGACCCTGGGATCCTGACCTGAGCTGAAATCAAGAGTCGGCTGAGAAATCAAGAGTCGGATGCTCAACCAGCTGAGCCACTCAGGTGCCCCAGAACTTATCAATTTTCAGAGACAACCCTCCCAGAACTGCAGACTCAGGGAATGTGGTCTCCCAGGCAACAGCAAATCCAACCCACTAGGTATATATTCTCCACTTGGAAATGATGCTGCTTTGTCAGATCTGGAAAAAGCAGAATACCTGGAAAGATGGAAGAGAATGGACTGGGAGTGGAATGACCATTTCTTCTCCCGTCGCCTATCGGTCTGTCTTTTCGGTGCTTTGCACAGAATATCAGATCAATGGCTTTCAAAACCAGCATCCTGAACGTTTTGGGCAGGGTAACATACTTTTCGTTAAAGCCGATTTCTATCTCTCATACGATCTCCCTGCCTTGTGTGCGTGCCTTTGCAAATAAGTCACTTAATCATCTGTTCCTTGGGCAATGGACACTGGAGGTACAGAGCCAAGAAGCAGTGAGTGCTAATTGGGCTGTCTGCCTCCAATGGAGACATGAGTGATGGCCCAGCTGTTCAGACCGACAGCATCCAAATGGCTGAAATCCCTACTGCAGATTTATCGAGCCATCAATAAGGGCTGCCTTTTCTTCCATTAACAGAATTAAGACAATGAACGACTCTGGGGAAAGAAAAAAAAAAAAAAGCAAAGATCTGCATTCGGGACTCGGAAAACAATTAATTACGTTTAAAGCTGCATCAATCTAGAAGTAAGTAACTAATCTTCAGGTTGGGCTCTTAAAACTTTGAAATAATTGATCGCCCATCGAGAAAGAGGGCCCCCAGAAAGAGTGAGAGTCCGTCCCTTCCCCCTAATACAGGAACACAGAAGGTTTCTGCAAAGCAAGGCCAAGGGCAGGTGCAATTTTCTCCAAAGAAACATCAGTTAACTTAATAACCTTGAGAATCATCTACAAAACACTCTGTCCGTAGACTGGCAGACCCACCCGGTGCAAACAAGCAGGCACAGAGAGGCTGAAACTACCCACCGAGATTGATCTATGTACTCCTTTAAGGGCATGTACACAAAAATCCAAGCTTACAAAGTAAAGCCTACATAATTCATACTGGCAAAGATTTCTTTACTTAGCCAACGGGATGCTCCCCTGGCTTTCCTTAAAGTGCCGGCTCCCTTCACATGATCTCACAGTGCTTGGAACATCGGGAAAGGCATTCGTTAAAACTTCAACTGGATGGGAAGAGTTTGAAATAAAATTTTACTTTTTCCAAGAAGATATTTACTACACAGAGGGAGAAGCATCTGCGAAAATCAACTCCTGTGTTCCCTCCGAGTCCCAGATGTTGGCTTGCGTTAGGGAATCGGAAGCCGTGAGTGGACGCTCATCTCCGGGCGGCTACCGTCATGTCTACTTGGACAAGGTCATCTCTCCAAGACTCAATTCCTCTGCTGTAAAATGGGAGACATAAGAATACCAACCTTCTAGGTTTTTGTGAGGATTACATGACAGTGCAAAGTCAGCCCAGTGCCCACCGAGCACATAGTGCAGGCTCATTCTGCTGGTGGCTGTTGTAAACAGCGATCGTCTACTTCACCTAGAGACCCGGGGAAGCTAAGAACAGTGTGGATCAGACAAAAACTTGTCACAAAACATTTCAGTGACAAAGCTGAAGCCAAAGTCTCAATGACCAGAGCAACCCTTGGGACCGCCTCTGATGCTTCTGCAAACACTGAATTATCGGAGCAAAAGGAGAAATAACTGTGTAAAGCAGGGAAAGTGTGGTAAGAGCGTATGAATGTTTCCAACTTAAGCCATATGTGGAACTCAAGCCAGGCACCGTGCTTTGGGCTTCACGTGATCTTGTTTGATCTCCTGAATAACTGTGAGCAGGTATGACAATTCCATTTTACAGATGAGAAAACTCCAGCCCAGAAAGGCCAAATAAGTAGGGAGCCGGAATGAGAACCAGTTCTGCTGGGTCAAGGCCTGTGCTGGATCCCTCACTGCCCCCAGGAGGCCAGAAGGCTCGCCCTCACTCACTGGAAGTCTTCCTAGAAAAGCAGGGCTGACGAGCTCCTGCCAATAACATAGGCAGGAAGTGTGGGCAGGACACATGCTGCCTCCCTCCAGACACAGATTCACACCGACAGGAAGCCAGGTTACTACTGGGTTTTCTACGAAAAGGCAAGCATCTCAGGACAGGAAGTGGGCTTTACTTGACAGCATATTAAAAACAAGATTTGGAGAGAAGAGCCAAAGGCATCGGGAAGTGGACGCAACACTTGCGGGAAGAGAACACTGAGTACCCACAGCTGCACTGGGTTCAGCTCCAGGGTAAACCCAGGCCCTTCGGACCCTTCTCACAAAAGTTGCCCCCTCTGAAGGAGGAGCTCAAGCACAGCAACACTCATCTTTCTGCAAACATGACTGAACCTGGCAATGTAGCCAGGAGAAAACCCGAGGGCGCCTGGGTGGCTCAGTCGGTTGAGCGTCCGACTCTTGATTTCAGCTCAGATCACGGTCTCGTGGTTCATGAGCTCGAGCCCCCCATCGGGCTCTGTGCTGGGCGTGGAGCCTGCTTGGGATTCTCATCCTCGCTCCCTCCCTCTCCCTCTCTCCCACCACCCCTCCCCCACTTGCACGTGTGCGCTCTCAAAAAACCCCAAAAAACAAACAAAACAAAAAGGAGAAAACCTGTACATTCGAAGATGTCTACCATCTCATTATAGGATCCAGAAGCCTCCAAGAGACACGTGACCAGTCACACCAGTTGAGGAGGGCCCTGACAAAGTAGCAACTTGGTGGAAGGTCAGGCAGCCGTCGTAGACGACACGGCTGATGACAGCGCTCGCTTCCTCCCACGTGCCGGTGAGCACACGGCTGTTTGCTGTAGGGGGTCTGTCATACGCAGGGTCAACAGACTACACCGGTGTGCTAAATCACCAACTGGTTTTACAAATAGTTCTACCGGAACAATTCAAGCGATTCTTGGAGAATTCACCGAAGTCTAAGAACTGTGCGGGCAAGCTTCTCTCTCAAAGTGAGAACCCTGTCCACCATAACTGCTGGTGTGAGCAGAAAGTTAGGGGTCCCTGGAAAAATAAAAAGGAGATGTAGCTTTCTTGATATAAAAACAGTCGTTTTAGGCGCTCCCACCTGCCACCTTGTGAGAGGAGGTAAGAACCAACAGCTGCTATCGGGCGAAGAAGAGACAGTCTTATCAGAGACAATAAATCAGTGGTAAATCTCCCAGTGCTGATTCAGAAGATGGACCTGATGCACATTCTTGAGTCATCTTTCCTCTGCCAGACCGAGTGGAGTCCGAGACCTAGGGATGCTGACCCTTGCCGGCCCCCCTGACCTTGACCTGAACTCTGTCACCTTAAGATGACTTCTGCCCCAATTCCACGCTGTATTCCCCACTGTGCAAGTCTCTTCGTGAATACGTATCACCCTTAGCTTTAAACTTCCCCCATTTTGTTGTTTAGGGAGACACTGCTTTGGGAAAGATCCCTGGTGTTCTCTTTTATCTGTTGCAGGTAAAATCCTTCTTCTTCCTCGTCTTCGGCTTGGCTGTCTTCTGGCTCGACACCCACAGAGAGGTGAGCCCAGTTTCAGGTAACAATGGGATATGCATCGTATATCTTCAGGGTCAGGGACCTCATCGCCTGAGGAGAGCCCAATCCTCCCTCTCTTTGCCTTGCACTTTTTAAGTTTTTTAAATTTATTTTTATTTAGAGAGGAGCGCGTGCACACGCACGAGCAGGGGACAGGTGGAGAGAGACAGAATCCCCAGCAGATTCTGCACTGTCGGCGTGGAGTCTGATGTGGGGCTTGAACCCACAAACCGCGAGATCTGATGATGACCTGAGCCAAAACCAAGAGTCGGACGCTTAACCGACTGAGCCACCCAGGCACCCCTACCTTGCACTATTTTAACCACAGTCGGTACCCTCAAAACTCCCACCTACTCTATGGAATCAGCTGTGCCATCAGGAAAGGTTCAAAATCCGATGTTGGAGATGATCTCCCTCCCACCTGATCCTGTAAAACTGGGGTTTAGACTAACCACCCTCCTTCCCAGAGGAATCCCTGTAGGTCACAAATCGGCACACCCTAGACCTCGTTGCTATCCGTAACTACCACCGTCCTCCAGATCTCAGTTTGAAGCATTCTCTCTCCACCCGTTAGCCCTGAGGTCCCACCTCACTCTCTCATCCCAGCGCCTCCAAGACTGACAGCCTGTTGACCCTCTTCTGTCCACCACTCTCTTGCAGCCTCCCTTCCAGCCACAGCTTCCTGGAGGGAAGGAGACAACACGCTGAATGGTCTCTCTTGCCATCCGTGACCGAGCAACCTTAAGTGCCCCGTGGTAGCAAATGGCCACCCTCCTAACCTTCTAGATCTCCCTGAAATGAACACCCTTTTACTGCTGTCCCCCACCCCACTTTCAATCCCTCTCAAGCCTCCCTTTTCCTCGCGTCTCCCTTGCTTCTTTTGTCACCGGGAGAAGCGAAGCCGTCCACGGAGAGCTGCACACGATCGCCGCAGCACCTACTGTGCACCAGGCCCTGCTCGGAACCCCTCGCACACCGGCTGCACGAGCACAGGAGCAGCCCCGTGGAAGGCACAGCTGCCCCTAGCTCACAGGAGAGAAACTGAGGCAGCCAGGTTAGGGAACTCGGCTAGGGTGCAGCCAACCCACCTGGTTAACCCTGGCTCTCCCGCCCCTTTCCCGGTGTCTGTACCCCGGGGTTCTGTACCATCCTGTCAAAGGGTGGTCCTCTGCCCACGCTCTGGGCCCCACGCCCGCTGGCTCCTCAGGTCGCTGCGGCCACCCCGCCCCCCCCCCTCCCGCTCCTCTCCACTCCCACTAGCACCCAGACATCTTCAGAAACCAAGCCTCCCAATTCCAGGTCTGCCTCCAGCCTGCACCCAACCTTCTGCTCCCCTTTTACTATACAAAAGCTCTTGGAGCAGCATCTTCACTCCCGGCTAGCACTGTTCTTCCTATTCTCCCTCGAACCCACCCCATCAGACCCTGACAAAAACAAACGATGGTCCCTTCCCAGGCCTGACCCTTCTTGACGCCTCCACAGCAGATCCACACAGCCCATGGCTCCTTTCTCCTGGAAGGACCCTCTTCCTGTAGCTTCCATGACATCACACTCCTGGTTTCTGTCCTAGCTCACGGGCTCGCCCTTCTCAACCTCCTTTCCTGGATCCTTCTCATGTCCCCAGTCTCTATATATTGGGGTGTCGCACGACTCATCCCTGCATCTCTACTCACTTCCTAGAGGAACCCATTGCCAACTCCTGGCCTCAAACGCATTCGGTTCCTTATTTGTTCTCAAACTTGTACCTGAACCTCATCCATAAGCCCCAGACTTCTATACCAACTGCCTACACATCCTCTCTCCTTGGAAGCCTAATGAATGCACATCTCAGACCTAAGAGAGCCACGATAAATTTGTGATGTCCCCCAACATCTTCCCATGGTCTTCCCCTTCTCCGTAAAGGGCGGTGGTCATGAGAGGCCCTGGTGGCCTCCAATGAACCACAGCTCCAGCTCCTGGAATGCACACTTGCTTTGATCGGTACAGGGGAAGTGACACTGTGCCACTTTGCGGGCTTGGGTTTTATTGCTTATTTATTTATTTTGAGAGAGACAGGGAGGGGCAGAGGCAGAGAGGGAGAGAGAGAGAGAGAGAGAGAGAGAATCCCAAGCAGGCTTTGCATTGTCAGTGCTGAGCCCGAAGTAGGGCTCGAACTTACGAACCATGAGATCATGACCTGAGCCGAAATCAAGAGTCGGACACTCAACCGACTGAGCCACCCAGGCGCCCCCAGGAGTCTAAGTTTTAAAAAGGCTTATCAGCTTCACTCTTGTCCTCACGGGAACGTTGAGCCACCGTGTAAGATGTCTGGCTTCCCAGCTAGACAGACCATGTGAGAGGGATACAAGGAGAGAGAGAGAGAGAAACAGAGAGATCCTAGGACTTCATGGAGAGAGAGAAGCCCAGCTGTCCCAGCCAAGTCCAGCCCGCAACCACCGGCCAACTGACAAGAGGCACATGAGCGACCTTTGGTAAGACCAACAGCAGAACTGCCCAGCTGAGCCCAGCTCAGATGGTGTGACTGTGAACAAACAAAATGGTGATTTTCAGCCACACATTTGAGGTGGTTAATCCCTCAGCAGTGGGTAAACGAAACAAAGGGCAGCTCTGGCTTTTCTTATTCCGGCTGCTCAGATCGCAACCTTAAGAGTCATTCCTTATTCCTCTTTCCCTCACACTCCACATCCAATCCACATGCAGTCGGCACATCCATACCCTATTGGGACATCTGCCACTCCGCCATCATCTCTCCCCTCCTCCCCGTTTCTACTCTTTCCCCTGCTGCCCGCACCTCACTCCTCACCCTGCCCCAGTTTACCTTCCAACCCAAGAGTCAAAATAATCCTTTACAAGTACAAGAAAGGCCATGCGTTCCTTTGCTCAAAACTCTCCACCACGCCACTCAGAGAAACATCCCAAGTCCTTACAGCGTCCTAGGAAGCACCCACCCCCACCCTGGCCCCAGCCCTCCTGTCTTGCCAACTTCCTTTCCTGACAACTGGGGCATTCTGATTCGATCACACTGGCGTCCCTGCTTACCCTCAACATGCCAGACAAGGGCCATCACGGGCCTTCTTCACCCGCTGTCCCCTCTGGCCAAAACAGACTGCCATACACCATCTCCTGCTGACCTCCTCACCCGAATCTCGTCTCTACTCCAGTGTCACCTGGGAGAATCCACCCTGAGCAGCGTCTCTGGGGGGCCTGTCCCCGCCTCCACTGCCGGGCTCTGCTTCTCTGCGCTACTCTTCCCACCTCTGTACTCTCTTCTTCTCTCTCGTTTGCCGCCCGCCTCCTTCCGTTATCACCCGAGCTCTAGGAGGGTGTGGAATCGGAACGTTTTGTTCACTGCCGCATTCTCGGCATCTAGAACACTACCTGGCAGGTAGGCTGCTCAACGAATATGCGAGCACAGGCGCTACTAAATGTTGTCTTTCACGTTCCCGAAAACTAGGTTGAAAGGGTCGGATACTGCTCCCGGGGCCCCGCTCCCTGGAGCCCAGGTTGGAGCAGAGCAGCTCCTGAACACGACGTGGCGTGTCTCACCAGCCTCAGACCCTCCAAAGCTTTCCCGTTGCCCTCAGGATCGGGTTCACCCAGCTCCACGTGACCCACAAGTCCCCGCAGGATCTGACGCCACCACCCACTCCAGGTTCAACAGTGCCACTCACCAGCACATGCTGCACTCTGGCCACACCGCCTTATGCTCGGCAGCTTTGCCCATGCTGTTCCCTCCACCAGGAACGCCCTTCCTCTCACTCCTTCCACTAATGTCCACTCATCCTTCAGGCTCAACCTAAATGTCCCTAACTCAAAGAGCCCTCCTGTGGCCCACCATCTTTCTGCGGGTCCTCCTTTCTCCGTCTCCTTTCCAGGCTACCCGCGATTTGTGGACATGCAGCAGGTGACACAGCGGAGGTACTCACCGGCAACCCGGGGTTATGGAAGGCCGGCCGAGGAAGGAGGGTGCACAGGAGTGCTTCCAGAGGCAGGACCAGCCGCATGTTTTGTGGGGCAAAGTGAAAAATGAAAATGGAAGTCCCCTTCTTCATAATTCTTAAGAATTTCAAGAGAGCAACAGCAGAACCTTCAATCCAGCATGGGATGCCTCTGGGCATGGGGGGCTGTGGGACTCCACTGGTCACACGTCCATGAAACCGGCCCTGTCTGGTGGCCACAGTTCATTAACTAAGGCAAAATGCGGCACCAGATGCCCACGCGTGTCGGTGACTTGTGGACGTGTCAATACTTCCCACTTCCTGAAAGATGGAGCGATACAGTTGTTTCATGGAGAGGGACCAGAGCTCCATTCTGGAGCCAAAGAAGATTTAATCTGCCTGCTCATCGGAGGCTCCGTTCAGGCTAAGTGCTTCCATTGCCAAGTTAGCACGAGCTTAACTTAATGGCTCGGGCAAACGTCAAGAAGAGAAAAGGCGACACAATAAGGAAAGAGGGCCTTTCGTCAACCTTTCTCTGATGCAGTGGAAGGCGTACCTCTTCCTCTCACAAGTATTCCAGCTCAGCAAACCTTCCCTTGCTTTTTGAATAATAGCTTCTCCCCAGCAAAAAAGTGAATGAGCTATGGGCCAGAAAAGCTTTTCTCTCAAAGAGCCCACTGAATAGTGGATAAACATAACATTTGCTCTTTTAGGAACGAACCATGGCTCCAGAAACGCACAGCAATTATATCCTAACAAAATAATAACAGAAGATGCACAGTTCCTAGGATTTATTTTTAAATAAAACAGCTGTAATGTGATTATCTCTCAGACCCTCAACCTGCTGTAAGTCAGTCCCTTCGGCCTTTTATTGTATTATTCCACATCTGACCTGGACAATTTCAGCGACTGTGACGTTCTCTTTCCTATACCCTCCATGATTCTACATCACTGTTTTACAAATATTTTTTTTAATACGATCCACAAGGAGAATATGTTTTACGTTGTGACCCACTACACGTGTCAACCGAACTAAGATAAAAATTTCGTGTGCAGCGCGCGCTGAGATTTTCCGTCATATTTGATTTCATTTTTTAGAAGTGATCATCTGACCCTCTACATTGGTTTTATAACCGACTAAATGGGCCACGACCCACAGTTTGGAAATGTGGTTTTAGATCATACCGGTGTAATTACCCACATTCCTTCCACCAGATCTTAACTCAAGCTCTGCTCAAGTGTCTATGAATGCACCAGAATAAAAGCAGTAGCTTTTTAAAAGGCAAGCATTTAAATGATCCCTCTAGTAAAAAGGACAGGAGCATTCTAGAGTTACAAGGCTGAAATGCAGGGAATCAGGCAGGATGATGCAGAAAAGGTCCTCACAGCTTGACGGGCAGATCGAAGAAGAGAGCAGAGAGCGGCCAAGGCGGGGAACCTTCTGAGGTCAGGCCTCCCCAGTGTGAAGCCACTGTTTTGTTTAAAGTGCCACTTTCCCCCAGAATATCAGACACACTCACATTCAAACACAGAAAAAGACTGTGCAGAAAAGGCTTTTCTGTCATCTTTGAAGCTCCCAACTCCTCTGCATCTTGTCATCTTCCTCTTCAAAGAATCTCTCCCCCCCCCCCCCCCCCCACATTCTCTGGAATCCAGACCATTCATGACAGCCAAACAAACCAACTACCCTAAAGGCGGCTTCCCTGGGCGATGCCTTCAGTGGTGTTGACCCTCTCCAGTATGTCCACATTCGCCTGGCTGGCCTTCAGGTTCTAGAACCTCCATTCCCCAGCCCACCACGGGTCTCTTCCCAGTAGCTGTCCCTCTACAGCCCTGCTCACTCCCTCTCATCTCACCACACGCTTCCAGGGAGGCAACAGGATTCAGTATCTGGCTAGAAATGCAACCAGCTGGGCACCCCGGCCCTATGCCACCGTACAACCCTTCAGCCACGTACAACATCGCTTTCCCTGCTTGCCTCCAGAAGGAAGCTCCCGCTCAGGGCAAGGGAGGATCTCTATGGGCTCATCAACTCAACCATCAGTAATCGGGACACTGGGTTCTCCTGACGCCGTCCCTCAGGAAGAATCCTGGCCGAGCACAGCACCAGGGAGAGTCAGCTGCCCTTCTGCCAAACGGCAGGTCTGTTTCTCTGCAGGTGGATCGTGGGATCTGAATCCCCAACAAGGTTGCCGTTGGGGACTAGCTGTCAAAGCTAACGCCAGCTGGCGGCAGGCTGCGGCCAGGGGCACAGTGGCCTCACTCCTGGGTCCGCCATTTTCCTTCCCCCTGCCGTTCTGTCTGTGGCCAACAGGCCGCATCTGTCTCTACACCTTTAATTTTTTCTGGAACACAGCAGCAAAACCAAGAAGTCCTACGTTGAAGTTTCCCTACCAACTCCTGTGCTTCCTCTCATGCTCTCCTTGCCCTGCTAAAGCAGCAGCTTCTCCAGGGAGTCAAATGCCAGGCTCACACTCTGAGATGAGTACTGACGTAAAACAACACATCCTTTCACATCATAACCGGGATACCTGCGCCCGAGTGCCTTTCTGGCCTTTTCCCCGCTCTGTTTTCCCAATCTCACCACGGCGAAGAGAATGAGAGCAGGGAAGGCTTTGGCGGGGGGTGGGGGGGGCGGGGTGAGGGAAGACAGAACCCAAGCCACTGGCCGCAGACCCAGTGGGACGCGCCAACCTACCTTGGTCAGATCCATTCCCAGTTTGAGCTGTGAAATGAGATGAAGAATTATACTACGCTGATCCTCCATGGCACCCAATTCTGTCTCTTCTTTGTCTTCAGTGTCACTGTCCTCATCTTCGGACAAAACCAGTTCAGGGCCCGAGTTTGGCTAAAACAAGATCATCGATACAAATCACCAGCTGGTCCAGCAGAAGTCAGAAGCACAGCACAGGGACCCACAGGCTCAGCAACGACAGAAGGAGCTCAACCCTGCCCCAGAAAGAGTTTCTCTGTGAACCAGTGCTATTAGCCATATGGGGCGACAGAGGGACCCTTTCCGGGGGTGCGGGCCCTTTGGGCAAGGCCGCCCACCGCACGCCCGTTCATTTTCCCCACCATGCGCCCTATCCGTAAACTTTCCGACCTAAGGACCTTACCCAACAACAACAACAACAAAAGTTTTCTGCTCAAGAAGCTACATGGGTCTGAGCTCCCTTACCTGGACTATTCCCATACGATATTCTATTAACTTGCACAACCCAGAACACCTTATATCTAATGTAAACTTTTCTGTTTCATAAGCGAAAGGCAGATGCTCCTGGAATTGACTGAAATTACCTTAGTGACGAGAAAATTTACTCTGAGACTGTTTCTACTCACATCACTTAATATCGCTGCGGCAAGTGTGGAAAAAAAAAAAAAGAAAAGAAAAGAAAGAAGTCTCAGAGCTGACATTAATTCAGGAAGGGTGACAAAAATAAAAATTTAAGGAGACACACCAAAATTTTACAATGCTCACATTTGTGCTCTCCAACAGACCCTGCTTTTCCTCAATGCAAGTTCATTCATTCCACTGCTGGATTCCGATTTTTCAAATTGCGTAGGAAACAGGCAAGTGGCGAGCAGAATGTGCAAGAGGGCTGAGCACCACATTTTCCAAGTCCCAGACATCAAGAACTCTGGCTATAATGGATAGTTGTCCTTGGAATTCTATTGAAAGAGGTAAGCTTAATTCCCCTTTCCACATTTACCTGTGTTCTTACGCTGCTTGTCCATACATAAGCCGATGCACTCTGCAAACACATTACACAATTGTTTCTAATTACCGATGACAGGTCAGGCCAATACACTTAGTAGACACAAATGCAGCAGCTCAAGGTATTTAATATAAATAGACACAGACTTGCCCATACGTCTCTGCAAAAAGTAATGATTTATCAACTCCATTAGGCCCCTCTCCTTTTATCTAAAGGCACTTCCAACACCCAAAGGTTATCTTATAGAGATCGAGGTGGCTGTAACTGACCCGCCTGACCTACATGTGTTGGCCATTCCTTACCGACACTCCACGGAGAAAACACGATGCTCTTCTCCCCTGGGGTAGGCATTTGAACATTTTCCCATTGAAACAGACATTTTTCTACAGACATACTTCTCAAGTTATTCTCAGTCACCTCTGAACACCCACAATTCTGGAGAGACCACTGGGGAGACCTGAATGAAGCCCATGGCGGTAGGCTCTCCCCCCGCCAAGAAGAGGTGCGTTTTCCTCCACCGTGTGCCTTGTTCTCCAGTCTCATCGCAATGCGTGTTGTTTGACATCCCTGGAAAATTGTTTTGCTGGGAATATGCTGAAATAACTGGGGGCCCCGCCCCCCATCCTGCTCCAGAAAGGACTAGCCAGATGAAGTCGGCGGGGACTGGGCTGCCCTGATTCTAACGCTTGAATGTCGGAGAAGGAGGGGCTCCGGAGGCCACCCTGCCTCTCCTCTAGCTTCACCTCCTGGACACCCATCTGCTGTGCCTCCGTGCCGGCCGCTGCCAAGGCCGCTGAGCCAGAATGGCTGAAAGGCCAGGAAAAGCAGGGCCACCCTCCCACCAGCCTGCCCCTCCTGACTCTTCGTTCTCCCTCCTCTGGATTTCAGTTTTGAAACGTAGGCCTGTCTCATTGCGCTAGGAGTCTACGGTTCCAATCAGATGCCACTGAAGTCAGAAAGCCCAGACGCCATCCCTCCCCATGGCAAAGGTGCTGCGGTCGCTACTTCCTTCGTGGTGACCTGGTGGGCAGTGGTAAGTTATTAGCAGCTTTCCCCTCAATGCAGGGGCGCCTGGAGGAGAAGAGGACAGCGCCCCGGGCATCTTGATTTGGGAGGAAAAAGGACAATCAAAACCAAATCAAGCTACCAGCATGCACCCTCTGGGGGAAGCGGGACGGCGGCATGCAAAGCCCTTAAACGTCTCAACAGGAGAGGTAGCTGCATCTCGAGCGCAATCGCTCCTGCTTGGAATTAAACGCGGTACTGAACGCAGTCCGCACAAATCATTTGCTCAAGTGAGGCTGCCAGAAGCTTGATGAGGCAAAGGATGATCCCTTCCTCTGAAAGTGTGACGTCCCATTTGTGCACACACCGGCACACAGGGAAAGCTCCATCCTCCCCACGCGATGCGCCGCACCCGGTGCACCGCGTTCAGAAACGACCCGGGACCACACTCCCTCCTGCTGCCTGCCTGCCATGCTCGGAAATTAGACCCAGCTTGTCCCCGACTTCCGGCAGCCAGGAAATCTTTCTACGAGATCCTGCCACGAGATACTAAGTACGTGCATCAGTGTGCGCACAAACCTCTCCAGCTCCTCCTACTTCAACCCACAGGACATTTCCTCTGTGGCTGGTGATGCCTCTCACAGAGACACTGGCTATGGGAGAGAGAATTAAGGCTGGTGCAGGAGCCCCAGAAGCGGACTCACTCCGGGGGGAATGGAGGCCAGAGCTCGTGGGGGCCCTCAAGTCCTGCCAAGGGGAGAAAGCCACGAGGAGTCTGACACACATCATTGGCTTGGACCCTCAGCCAACGGCCTAAGCTTAACCGAGGACCCAGCCATAGTTTTCTCTCCCAGAACTCCTGGGAATATGCCTGTTTTCTTACGGTAGGATTTGCAAAACCCTCTCCCACTCAAACTCAAGTGAATAATCGGGGTTTAAGAAAAAGAAAAAAAAAAAAAAGGAGGCGCCTGGGTGGCTCCGTCGGTTGAGCGTCCGACTTCGGCTCAGGTCATGATCTCACAGCTTGTGAGTTCGAGCCTCGGGTCAGGTTCTGTGCTGGCAGCTCGGAGCCTGCAGCCTGCTTCAGATTCTGTGCCTCCCTCTCTCTCTGCCCCAACCCACTCACATTCTGTCTCTCTCTTAAAAATAAATAAACATCAAAAAAATTTTTCAACAACAAAAAAAAAGGTGGTTTTTTTTTTTTACCACCAACATTTATCATGTTGTTAATGAGCATCTTAGGGGAAAGAAGGCCCCGATTCTACCCACAATGGAACGCAGTGTTTTGCAGAAAGGGGAGACCACCCTCTGCTGGGTCCAAAACGGAGGCACGAGGAGAGAAGGTAGGAGTATCCGACTGGTCAACCCTGTTGGAAAGAGGTCGGCTGGCAATGTACATACAAATCTGCCAGCATCCACAAAGCAGCCACTGTCAACGGGCACCACCAAGAAATGCAGAATTTGAAGAACAAGGCTTCACTGGCATTTTAAAGGCTAAAAGACTTCTTCCCCTTTGGGGTCAAGAGTTTGTCAATTCTGTCTGCTGTGAAATCCAGTGTTTCTCAATCTCAGAAGAACGACTGACCCGGGCCATGGTTTTATAAATGCTGAGAAAGTTCCTAAGACTGAGCAAGAACAATCGTCACATCCTGCCATCCCCCAGAGATCTTTGCAAATGAGCCAGCCCAGCCATAAAAACATATGCCAACCTGAAGATAAAATGGAATCAGAATATGTCTTAAGGAGAAGCAGGCTTTGGAAAAATGAGGCTTTCAATAAAAACAAAAATAATGAGTCAATATTTCTACCACATGAGCACCTCAGGGCATATGATGCTACAAAAATGAAGTGACTCGTATCTATTAGCAAATAGAGGGAAGGACGAGTAAATGTGACAGACAGGAAAAAGCTTCCTGGCAGCAGGCTGGGGTTCGGGGACACTCCTCGGTGGCTGCAAAGGGACTTGTGCCCCAGAGCAAAGGTTCTTAATCTGGGCATTTTGGACATTCCTAAAAATATCCACTGCTACCTTTGATATTTGATACAAAAATTGTGTATCTGGACATTTTCTCGAGAGAGACAGCCCACGTTCTCCTTGGATTCTCGGGAGAGGATCTGCCCCTGGGCTGACCTCAGGCCTCTCAAGGAACGAGGGGCCTCAGACCCCATAAGAGAGATGAACTCTCAGGATGGGACGCGTTCCAGTCAGAGACAGCCACAGGATCTGCAGCCATGTCACCACAGACCTCCGCTTCTCATCTGGCAACGGGCAACACATCCGTGAGGCGGCGGCCAAGGGCCAAAGCCAGAAGCAAAATCGTGACTTGGGTTAGGTTGACGTGGGTTGAACAAGCCTCCTCCAGGGGGACACCAGTGCAGAAGGGAACACAGAACTCTGCTTCCGCCTCTTCTTCGTACCCAAACTCTTAATTCTGCAATACAAATGCAAGTTCCAAGCAAGACGGAAATTCCAATCTATTTTATTCAATACACATACGTAACTGAACTACATTTTGAGTCAGTGCCAGGAAAAACCATGAAACAGACATTTATGTTCGAGGTCCATTCATTTCCCTGCCACGGGTCTCACTCCACCCCCACACCTACACCTGCTCCCCTTCCTCAGACAAAGTGCATGCAACCCAGCCCTCTTTCTTCACGACAATCTCTCCTCCTTGCTTAACTGGCTCTCAGAGAGCTGAGGCCAACTTGAGTAGTTTGATTTACTAACATTCTCTTTATTTGTAAATGTCTAATAACCTAGTGTCTTAATGCAAAGGGCTGAATCCTTAGATTTGAGGCATTATGAGAGAAGCCTAGGTGGCTACATTATTCGACCTTTAAAGACGACTATTTACTCTTGAACGTGGATCAAGGCCACGCTACAGCCCTTAGATCTCCCACATGCAGGTAGGTGGGCTCTACTGTAACAAAGATTGAGATGGGCACCTGCTGCCATCTGTCGCCCAAATGAGTGCCCTAGAACAGGTATTCTTAAGTAAAGAATATCTTCATCAGAAAACATACCCACTGAGTTCAAGTGATCTTCAGCTCTCCTAAAAGTCTACCCGACCAAGGACAGAAAATACAGGCAGCTAGACAACGACATCAAATTCTATTCCATCAGCAAGCATGTTGCAGCCCAACATTTTGAGAGGCTGGCATCTCTCCCCCCACACTGTTGCCTAGGCACAGGGTAAACTGAGTCAGACCCAAGAACCTTGGTATTGAATGGTAAGAACCAAACATTGTCCAGATATCGTCTTTATGGCGAAAATGGGGAAACCCAGCCGTGTCAAAAAGAACATCTGATATTCTGAGGGTCACAGAAAGCTGGACGGTGGGGGAGAAGACCCAAAGCACCACCCTCAGATATCCACCCTCAAACGAGAGAAACCTTATGATATACAGCAGCAGCAGCAGCAGCAGCAGCAGCAGCACAAAGGAGCAACTGGGCAACAAGGTGTCCCCCTACATGACTTATTTCTCGCTTCTGCTACCACACAGAACATGCAGTAACATGCAATAATGGCTACCAGGACAAACACACATTTGCTTACTTTACAGATAGGAGTCAATAGACATTGGTTTGCTAGAAAATGAGAGGTTCTAGAAAAAATAGGGAATGTCAAGTCGAAACATGGATAGAGGCTGAGGGGGTGTTCAGAGAGATTGGAAGAAGAGGTAAATGAAAAAAAAAAAAAGAAGAGGTAAATGGAAGACAGAGAAAGGCGACACATAAACACAGAGAATATTAAAAGACAAGCAAGGAGTTCGGAGTGTCTAAGAGGTACAAGTGCCCAGGACCAACTACTGAAACAATTTTTTTGTTCTGATGATAACGGTGTTACCGTTGTTGACGACCTGTATGGAATCCATAAAACCAAGTATTAAGTCCCTTATATCTCTAGTCATTTTTTTCACTCCAATATTTATAGCATATTTAACCAAATTATCACAATCATTACTTGATCCTCATTGTTTATCTTCACATTCATAAAAATTTTATATCCCAAGGAGCCCCATCTAATAGCCAAGGTCATGAACACCGGCACAGCTGTTTCTGAAGACCCAGTCCAACTTCCTACACAAGTCAATAGAATAGCATTAGCATAGCATGGGGCATACAAAGATGGCCAGCAGTCCAGCAAATGTCACTTGGTGTTTTTCTCCCTCATTCCCCAGTAAGACATTTTTATCACATGACTCTCAAGTGCAAGGCACTCACTGTATCACACGCTTGGAAAAACTATTTCCCCTGAGGACACACACAGACATAAAGTTGTGTCATATGAATGTAAAACGGCTGTTCCTGATGACCCACTGTCCTTCCCGCACTTAGCACAGGTGGGATTTCTTCCCCAGAAGAGTCTCTCTTGTGCCTGTTTCCAAGTCCCCCAAAGTAGGCCATCCTCGCTGAGCGGAGGGTCTCCCAGGTGAACGGAAAGATGCTCTCCTCTGTCAGAAGTCATACCAAACGGCGTGATGCCAGACACATGTCTTCAGGTGATGTCTTGTGCAGCTGACGCCCCGTGGCCCTGACGCAGGGCGGCTACTGAAGCCTCCTCGCGTGTACTGCCTTCTTTGTGGAGCCACGTCCAAAGCTGGGTGACCAACTGTGCCTCGCAGGCCACCACCGTATCTGGGGGACCTTATCTTGCCACTTGGAGGTAGGTACAATGAGGCCACTGTGCGGGGGTAACCCAGTGGAGGAGCTGGCTCTAATCCTTGACAGCTTCAAGCACAAGCATGTCCAAACAGCGGGCTTGTCCCCGCTGCCATTTTGGAGACGCTGAGTTGGTTGCCACTGACATCACAATCCTTCTGCTGCCTCCCAGTGGATGCGCTGGCTTTCTTGCTCTAACCACACATACACACACATTTACCACACTTGGCTCGCACAGACTGGAAGGACAGACGCTCTTCCTGAGCAAAGGGGCCAACCTGCAGAAAGGTTCATTTTAAAGAAAAGACACCCTGGAAGGTAGAAGGAAGTCACTTCTGGGGAGGGGAGGGAGTAGGGGGCATTCGTCATCAGCCAAGATAATCAGGCACAGTTACGCCAAGAGGATGCGACAGGTGTTCTTTCAAAAGATATCTGCGAGAGGCGTTCACAGCAAATAACATCAGGCCTTTTCTCATTCCACAGAGCTGCTCAGAAACCGTTTTCAACGAAAGCAAGAAAGAAAGGAACTGAGAAGGAGCAAAGAAAACCTTGAGTCCAAGGCAGGGAAGGAAGCGGCAGCAAAGGGGGAGGCGACGATCTTGCAGCTGGGGACCTGGGAAGCAAGCGTGCCAATGACAAAGCAGGCGTCCGGAGGCCACAATCCACGCCTCAGCTCCTCCAGCATCCACGGCCACCAGGAACAGAGGGAAGGGCACATACGTGACGAGAACGCCCAAGAGCCAAGCGCTGCGTCCCGTGCGTTATGACACTACATCGATCGGCAAAAGCCGAGCGCTGCGCAAGCCAACCGGGCACAGGATCGGCGGCCCAGCCGAGAGCTCGCCAAGACTCCCTAAAAACGAAGCTATGCCAGGTTGCGGGGCACCGATCACCATGGCCCTAGGCCCGCAAGCAGCACACGCCACACTCTCAAGTTCACAGGAGGCTTGTGAGCACTGGGGTCAAAGTCTCAAGGAGGAGAAGAGGGAGGGCACGAAAACAGAGGACGTAATCGCCGCAGCGAAGCCAGAGCGATGGCCTGGATGTGAATCCTGAATCCGCTACCTTCCGCCTGTCAGGCTCCAGCTCATCTCTGAGATGGAGGCGGAACTCCCCACACCTCAGGCGACTGCCGAGGGGCCTACAGAAGACAAAGCACAGAAAGTGCTGAGCCCAGAGCGGGGCCCAGGCGAAATGCTCAGTAAGCAAGCACTGCGCTCAGGAGCCTGTGGCTCTCCCACGGGGGCCCGGCGGCACCCGAGGGCGCGGGGATCTAGAAGCCACGGCCACGGCACCCGCGTCCCCCTCGCCATCCCTCAGAAGCTGTGTGATGCTGGACAGGCTCCCGTGGCAGGTTAGCCCCCCCACAATGAGGACACGGAGGGCTCCGGGGCCGTCAAGGTCTGGGTCCCCCGCACGGTCCACGGCCCTGGCCGTGAGGGAGCATTACTTCCGGGATCTAGGGCTGCACCAGTAAGGGATTCACAGAAATTCCGGAACAAATCACATGCGGGTCCGGGAGCCACAGGAGACAAATACAAAGCGGCAAGGGTCACAGAGAGGCACACGCAGGAGCCACCCAAGTTCTCTAGAAGGCCCAGGAAAGGAGGGACAAAACCCCTCCGAGAGCCACTCTAACATCTCTAGGCTCTGGCGTGAGGAAAAGCAACGGTTTAAGACACAGAAGGCCTCCTCTAGGTGGGCTGAATGGCGAACAGGCACGAGGGCTGCAAGAGTTACCATCCCCCGAACTGCCTCCAACGCCCCCATCAGCTACTAAAGATACAGGATGCTGAAGACCTGGTCTCCGCATTTGACCAGCTGGTGACCCGCTGGAGGAGGTCATGGATATTTTTCTCCCCTGGCCCTGGGTGGAACCTCTAAGTTCCATCTCATCCTCTGAAACTCAGTTTAGCCACACTTCACAGGGGCAGACGTGGCCCCCTCCGTCCTAACGAGGAGCTCCTCGGCACCCTGGAGGCACCCGATTTGGCACGCCCCGACTGGGTTTATGCGACTGCGCATCTGCTTTCCCGCTGGAACTGGGAAGTCCAATCTCTTTCAGTAGAGGAACACGGATTATCTGGACCGGCTACTTAGAGCTCCAGGTTGATGTGGACCTAGAAGCCACCTCTAGGCTCTGGGAGAAAGAACACTGTGATCAATCAGTAACATCAGCTAGGAACTGAGGGGTGGGACGGAGTGGCCCTGTTCTCATCAGCTTAGCCTCATCGAAACTCCTTCACGACAGTCTGCCGTTAGAACTCCTGTCTACTTTGGCCTTTCATTTCTAGAGTCTCAAAACAAGGGTTGGTTTTTATAAAAGGTGCTCAATAAAAAAAAAAAAAAATTTTTAATGAATGAACAAAACAAGAAAAACGGGGACAACTTGAGTGTGCAAGGACAAAATCCAGATTTAAAATAAAAAGGACAGGTGTGCCTGAGTGGCTCCGTGGGTTAAGTGACTCTTGATTTCAGCTCAGGTCACGATCTCACAGGTCGTGGGATCGAGCTCCATGTCGGGATCTGCACTGGCAGAGTGGAGCCTGCTTGGGATTCTCTCTCTCTCAAAATAAATGAACTTGAAAAATAATAACAAAATGAAAAG
The DNA here is from genome assembly GCF_027475565.1 of Acinonyx jubatus. Taxonomy (NCBI): domain Eukaryota; kingdom Metazoa; phylum Chordata; class Mammalia; order Carnivora; family Felidae; genus Acinonyx; species Acinonyx jubatus. The sequence continues at coordinate 145,192,679 of NC_069384.1, forward strand.
GGCAGCCAGTCACAAAAGATCACATATTACATGATTCCACTTACAGGAACAGGCGGATGTATGGAGACAGAAAGCAGGTTAGTGGTTGGAAGGGACTAGAAGGAGGGGTAGAATAAGGGTGACAGCTAAAGAGTATGGGGTTTCTTTTGGGGGTGATGAAAATGTTCTAACATGGACTTATCTGGAAAAAAAAAAAACCCAAACCCATGGAATGGAACATTTTAAATGAGTGAATGGCATGGCATGTCAATTATATCTCATAAAGCTGTTACCTAAAAAATTAGAACAAACATATAAATAAAAGGACGCATCATGTAAAGTCAGACACAACGAGGGCAGAAGGAAGGCCGTGGCCCGGGTGACCAGAAAGGCAGGCTCTGAGATGAGCGTCACCAAAGAGCAGCGCTTGGGGCAGCCGGAGAAAGGAGGGGACATTCCACCAGAAGGAGCGGCATGCTGGCCGGGGCAGTTTGGCCGAGGCCAGGTGGCAGATGGCTTTGGACTTATCGCTAGACTCCTTCCCTCGAAGAGCCCACCTGACGCCACGCCTTTCAACCATTTATTCACTGATGGCCTCTAAATGTCTGTCTCAAGCTCAGCCTTCGCCCTGAACTCCGGCTTCGTGCATCCACTGCCTGCTCACCGTCTCTCCCTGAGCTGTCTGTCTGTGGTAGAAAAAGTGTCCCCGAGAGGTCCAAATCCTAGTCCTGGGACCTGTGAATTTTGTCACCTGCTGTGACAAAAAATAGGCCTATGTAGAGGTGATTGAGGTCCTTGAGACAAGAGAGTCCTGCATCGTCCAAATGGATCCAGTATAATGACAGGAATCCCGAAAGCTGGAGACTCTTCCCTGGCTGTGGTCAGAAGGAGGCGTGCCTAGGGAAGTGTGGTCAGGGAGAGAGCAGCTGCTAGCTTTGAAGACAGAGGAACGGGCCCCAAGCCAAAGAAAGCAGGCAGCCTCTAGAAGCCAGAAAAGGCAAGGAAATGGATCTCTCCTACAGCCTCCGGGAAGGGTCCCTCCTTCATTCCGTAAACGTCCGTGTCCTTCATTCCGTAAACAGGCATGTCAGGCTCTCTCTGAGGCACGGTAGAGGAATACAGAAATGGGCTTAGTCCTCTTGGAAGCTGCGGCCTTGCTGGGCAGACAGCGGTTTGGTTTGGGGTTCCCATTTGTGGGATCCAACAGTGAGCTATCGCAGGGGCCCAGGAATCCCAGGGGAAGCAGAACGATGGTGGCAGGCAGGTAAGCAAGTGAGCACCGAAGGGAGCAGGTGGAACCAGAAGCAAAACGTGACTGGCCAGAAGTGCCTGCAGATGGATTATTTTAGTAAGCCATGGGCAACATAAACCAGCTAAGGAGGCTCATTCAGGCAGGTAGCATTCAAGGGGGAGAAAGCTTTTATCATCTTACCTTCCCTCCTCTCAGATCCAACAGACACCTTACAAGGGCCCCACCAGCATCCTGACTCCGTGTGGCTCACCGTCCTCCTTGCCCATCCAGACGTGAGGCCTGCAGGCGCACAGACACCTCCCAGCGCCCCACCACCCAGACGGCCCCCTGGTCTCCACATCCCTCCTGTCCTCACTCTGTCATCACGCTCGAGGCCCTAGGCACGTAACTGTAGGATCCTAACACTCTGCAGATTCTCCTTCTGTTCCAAACTCCTCTCACACTTCGCCTTGTATTGAGCCACTGGCACGTTCTTCCCCAAATACCTTCTTCTCTGCTCAAAAGTCTTCAGAGCTGTCCCACTGCCCAGAGGAACTATCCAGTCAGCCCAACATTTAAGGCTCTCCTCAACCTGCCCCCTTTCTCCCTTCCCCTCCTGCTCCCCACCCTGAACTCTCTCCAGCCTATAGCTGACAGCACCCTCACTCCGTCCTCTAGACTTACATGCCCAGTGTGGTAGCCACCAGCCACGCGTAGCTGGGTAAATCAATTAAAAATAAATACATAAAATTTAGGGGCGTCTGGGTGGCTCAGTCGGTTGAGCGTCTGACGTCAGCTCAGGTCCATGATCTCACGGTTCGTGAGTTCGAGCCCCACGTCGGGCTCTGTGCTGACAGCTCAAGCCTGGAGCCTGCTTCCGATTCTGGGTCTCCCTCTCTCTCTGCTGCTCCCCTGTCCATGCTCGGTCTCTGTCTCTCTCTCAAAAACAGATAAGCATTAAAAACTAGACAGATGATAGATAAATAAAAATTTTAAATTCAGTTCCCTAAAGGCACTAGCCACACTTTAGGTTCTCACTGGCCACATGTGGCTAGTGGTTACCTTATTGGTCAGCATACAAACGTCCCATCACTGCATGCTGTATGAGACAGTACTGCTCTCCACCTTTAATGCTCTCCCAGTTCATTTTCCTCTACCATTTGTTACTTCTCTGCAAAAATAGCCCCATGCCAGGACACAGACTCCCATGACCCTGGGTCAGGAACAATCCCTCCCTCCTCTCAAACCCCATGGGTAAGTTTTGCCAAGGTCACTCACAGGCCACTGCCAGCCCTATCTTTCCTTAACGTCCTGGTAATCTAAAGCTCAGTGAGAAGAGGTCGTTTTGAAAATCCAAAATTCCTAAGGAAGCACAAAAGAACAATCTTACAAACGCTGTCACCTCAGAAATAAAATGTTGAAGGAATGATGCATTGGGGGTAACCAATAGCAATAGAATTACCCTGTACCTAAAAACTCAAAGAAAGGAATTCTACTACCTATGGTCTGTTTCTGTCGTAACCATGGATGCACATCAAGAATTCTGACTTTCTATATCCACGGTTTAAATTATTATTGATTTACGCTTTGTGCTGGGTGATGGATCTCTTCTGCTTCTGCAGATGGTAGATACCTTTATTCAGAAAGTAAACACAATGAAACTCAGGTCGATGGCACCACGTGACGCCGCTAACTGCTAGGATGGCCTTGCTTATGCCACAAGTTATGCCCGGTTATGGGCCGCAACTCCTGATGGGGACAGGAAAAAAAAAAAAAAAAGATGCAAAGCACCGAGGGTATGCAGAGCCACCGTGGGAGGAGCCCTGCGTCAGGCCTACGTAAGCTGTGTCCCCAGACCTGCAGGCTCAGCGTCACTGCGAGCTTGACGGCAAAGACTATTGACAATAAATTTCATATTAAAAACAAATGCAAAAAAAAAAAAAAAAAAAAGGTAACCAAGTCTAGGGACCCATCCCAGACTGATGGACTCAAACGCCGGGGACAAGCAGCCCAGATCTGTGTATGTTGGGGCTTTTTTGCTTTCATTTTTTAGTTGAAATAGAATTTATACATGGTGCAACATAGAGACCTTAGTGTATAATTCCACGAGTTATGACAAATATATCACTTTCTACCCTCGCCATCTTAACTTTTTTTTTTAAGCGTACAAGGCTGTCAACCGCACTCACACTGTTGTCCAACAGCTTTCTAGAACTTTCTCATCCTCCCAAACTGAACCCCTATGCCCACGGAATGACCTCCCAGTTCCTCCCCCACACCTGCCACAGAACTTGTGTTCTGCCCAGCCCTCCAGGCACTTCTGATGCGCTCTAGCATTTGAGAAGCGCGGCTCTAACCACTGAAGGCCACGGGGGGGGGGGGGGGGGGGGGGGGTCGAGAGGAGCACCAGAGAAAGGCAGCAGGCACGTGAAGACTGGTAGAAGACGTACTCCTGCCCCCCACCCCCGACCCTCCACACCGCATCCCGAGCGCCTAGTGTGGACACCGCACCGGCTTAAACGCCAGGCGATCCAAACACGGACAAGTGGACACCTGTTCTCAAACACTCATGTAGGCGCAAGCTGAAGAAACAAAGTGTGTTTCTCAACAGGAGACCAGGTTCGGGACATTTCACGTGACAGCCCTAAAATGGAAATGGAAAGCCATAAACTTGGATTGGAAGAGGGCGGTCCTTTCGTTGTGACTTTCCACTTCGTCTGTCCATTTGAAGCATCGATGCCTCTCGTTGAGAAATTCCCGACTGACTCTTGCCAGCGGCAATTTTGGAAGGCTACGGTAACACAAAGAACACTGGAAAGAGCCAGCAGCACAGCAAACCACAGAATAGTCTCGATTTACAAGTCATTAAAAGCAAGAGGCATCTACTGTTCTTTGCAAGCAAAAAGGGACTGTGTCATGAATAATGGAAAGACGCTAAGTGCATTAAGGACTCCGCTGCAGATAATGCTCTCTCCAGGCCACACAGAACGCACACTCGCCGAGGATTTCCTGCGTGCCGGGAGTACACGGTTACATCCCAGGCTTCAAGGATCTAAAACCCAGCAGATCTATGCCCTTTCACTTCAAAAGGTAATTTCTGGATTATTATTACCTGGCTCTCAAAGGAGCCGATGAGCCAGGAATTTTAGAAACCCCACAAAGCTCGGGCAACTTGAGACTTTTTACTCTGCTTAAGAAGAGTTCTGATATATTTCCACTATATCCTGGTTTTTGTAAATATTAACGGACAGAAAAGCATCTGGGAGAAACAGGCTCTAATGTTGTGTAGGAAAAAACAAAACAAAGCAAAACCACCACGGCTCTTAATTCTACGATGAGGAAGCACCAACAAGGCGCTGTTAAAGCTACGATCTCTAAAATTCCACTCAATACCTTTGGGCTCAAATAGCAGGCGTTTTCTCTGCTTTTTAATTTGCACTGTGTATGTCCGTTTCTCTTAGCCACTGTGACAGAGGACATTCAAAGAAGGTTTCTCTGTGCTTGCATTCAAATGTGAATTGATACTTAGGATCTAAAGAGGGTAATCGTTAACGGTTCATTTTTTTTTTCCCTATTATTCCACTGCCATAAAATCCAAATGAGGCTTACTGTGTCTCCTACTTTAAAAATTGTCACATTATCACACTCTGCTGTGCCCCATTTTCAAATGTTTCGTTCGGTGGAAACTTCAAGGGGAAATTTGTGAGACAGCTGTCGTCTTCCTGGGGGACCATGAACACATGTGGGGGACCATGAACACATGTGGTGAGCACTATTAACGATCAGAACTGTGGGTTATCATAATTAGCACAAAAAGAAGACAGTGAATTTTAAGGTGTAAACGTACTCAGGGAGGACCTACAGGCTTCTCAATACTCAGTTCCTGTTTTCGTTTTTTTTTTCTTTTTTCTTTTTTTAAGATCACTCTGATGCACAGAGTTTCCATGACTCTCCAGCACAACATAACCCTATGAGGGTTCTCGAAGCCAGGTTTTGTCACTTGGGTAAATGTTTTGACAAATATTCTACCCTTGTACAGTTAAGTCTTCACCCCATTCGTAGGGCATGATCACGAAACAAACACCCCTCTTGCAAGTTTAAAAATAACCCACCGTGGGGCGCCTGCGTGGCTCAGTCAGTTAAGCATCCTACTCTTGATTTTGGCTCAGGTCATGATCTCACGGTTCATGGGATCGAGCCCATGGTGGGCTCAGCACTGACAGTGTGGCCCCTACTTGAGATTCATTCTCTCTCTCTCTCTCTCTCTCTCTCTGCCCCTTCCCTGCTCACACACGCTCCCTCTCTCTCAAATGAATAAACTTAAAAAAAAAAAACAGTAAAATAAAAATAACCCATGGTATGTGAGATTTAGCTTGAAATTGATATTTAACTGGTAACTTTATTTTATCATGTCATCCATAATCTAAGATCTTTAGAAAAAAAATTAACTTCTGACATTTCTTTTTGAGAAATGTCTTTTCCAACTTGAGAAGTATTCCGCATGAAACTGCCTTAAAAACCGGCAACATCAGACCCTGGGTGAAAACGGAGGGTCCCAATCAGAACCACTGTCAAATGAGTCCTTACACATTTAGCCATTTGCTTCAGAGCAAGAGGTAGGACCAGGGAGAAGGGAAGGGGAGGGGAGGGATCACAAGGGCTCCGTGTAGCTAATGCTCTCCGTGAGAGGACCGCCTGGTTCTTGCCAGATGACGTTTTCAAGAAGGACAAGCATCTATCTTGCCTCATGGATATTCCCATAGTTGCTGTACCTCCCTATAAATCAGCCAACACAAATCCAGAGCAACATACTGGCTCATCCCGGTGGTGTTCCTGGACAGCAACACATACAATTCTGGGGCTTCATTTGACACTAATGCTAACTTACAGAAGGATGAGAGTCTGACTCTCAAGCTGATTCAAGAGAAGGAATCCTTCATGGGAAAAGATTCTATAGTGGTGACTCTAATCATAATTGCTATTGCTTCTTATCACTGAAGTGCACCCAAGATGTGGACAAAATACTTGCCCCACATTATGAAGAATTGGCTTTATATAAAAGGAATGCTTGGAAAATATTAATTAAAAAGTCCACATGAATTGAAAAATGTGCAAATGCTATGAACGAGACACTTAAGAGAAACACCGATGGCTGAATCCGTGAAACATACTCAATTTCATCCATAATTATAAAAACAGAAATAAAACAAGACACCATTTTTTCCCCCGAATTAAAAACTGGAGGAACACCTGGCCAGCTCAGTCAATGGAGCATGTGACTCTTGATCACTGGGTGTGAGTTTGAGCCCTACGCTGGGCATACAGCTCACTTAAAGATAAATATCAAAAATAAAATGTAAATGAAAATAAAAACTAGCGAGACAAAAGGCACTTGGTATTCATTTCTAATGGCAAAAAAGACAGGAAAATAGCAGCCCTCACATGCTGCTGTGGGATTATAAATTTGGCTCCGTCTTAGGGGGCAATTTGGTAATACTTAGCAAAATGTTTAATTCCCACATTTGTTGACTGAATTCCACTTAAATTCCACTGCTAGACACTTGCCCTACACGAGACATAGTTGCATAAGTGTGCAAAACATGAGCAGAACGCTACCTGTAAAAGAAAAACCAGACAACCTAAACGTCTCTCCTAAGGTCTGGTTAAATAAGGCTCAGGGTCCCCGCGAATCGTGATACAATCCTAGAGTTGACTCCTCTGTAGCTGTTGAAAGGAATTCAAACAATCTATGCACTGACGTGAGAACATATTGAAGATGTACTGTTCAATTAAAAAGCCACTTTACCTGTATACGTTATCTACAGGGCCATTTCGCCGTCGTAAAAATTTCTAAAAGAACATGTACGTAGGTTTGCTGTGCAAACAAACTCCACAGAAGAGAGACAGCAGCCCCCTGCAGGAGGCGGCCTCGGAAGGAGGAGTTGAAAAGGAGTTGAACGAGGGGACTTTTATTGCTGACTTCCTACAGGGCCTCGGCTGTATTTTTTATGCAACAATGAAGTGGGGTCACAGTCATTTTTTTTTAAAGTCGTCCTCCTTCCACTGCCTGGCTAAGAACTGTATAAAAACTGTCAGAGGTGACTTCACCGTTCCACATCTGGTGTAATTCTGAGGCCCCTGGAAGGCAGTAGGAGTCGGTGAAGGGGTGAGGGGCAGTGGCAGACCGGCCGGAAGCAAGGCTGAAAAGGTTTCACTGTGTACAAAAAGCAAAGCCAAGGACTCTTCTCCTAATAGCACAGCCAGCTGAGCTGACTGGTTTCCTCAAAGGGAGCAATTGAACGATTTGCTCTATTTCAAGCCAGCGATGGGAGCTCAGGTTGATGTCCATGATATATCTAATGTACTCGGTGAGTACCTACCAACTTACTTGCTGCGGTAGGATGATGAATGGCCCAAAGACAGCCAAGTCCTGATCCCCAGGATGGTGATTTTAGGTTATATGGCAGTAAGGGTATTGAGGTTGCTAGTCAGCTGAGCTTAAAGTAGGGAGATTTATCTTGGGTTATCTGGGCGGGCCCACTATAACCAGAAGGGTCTTTAAAAGTGGAAGAGGGACACAGAAGAGGAAGCCAGAGGTAGACAGGACTATGGAAAGTCAAGGAGAAGCAATGTTCTTGGCCCATAAGAGAGAGATAGGGACCACGAGCCAAAGAGGGCAGACTCTAGAAGCTTTGGAAAAGCCAAGGAAATGGACTCTCGCCTAGAGCCTCCAGAAAGGAACGAAGTCCTGCCAACATCTTAATTTTAGACTTCCTACCTACAGAACTGTAAGATTACAAATTTGTGTCATTTAAGCTGCTAATTTTATGGCGATTTGTTACAGCAGCAACAGAAAACTAAAACAACCCACTGAGATTTCCTTTATTTCTCGACACCCCAAACTTCCTCTGGTGGGCAAGCCTGGGATATGCTGTGAAAATCAGCCCACCTGGGCATACGCACCTCACAGACGCCCAGTGACCTGGGCCCACACGGCCAACCGGCTGGCTGGTTTTAGGACTTATTCCAAGAGAACCCAGACAAGATACCAGTAACACGACTGCCTTGATGATTATTAAATTAGTTACATCAGAAGCAGCTGTATTTGAAGAAGTTGTTCATGAAAGTCCTTTGTAAATCAAGCCTCACCATACAGATATATTTACACTCATTTAGACCGAGGCTACTCTTTTGAAAGACTAACAAAGGAGAAATGAGTGTCTCTTGAGGAACCCAGGATGGCACAGCAACACATTCTTGGGGGTTTCTCAAGACATTTATATCCAGGGACAGGGACTGCCAAAGAACAATGGGAGTAAGGGCTGATTTACCACTGAGCACCTACTATGTGCTAGGCATTAGGCTGAACACTGAAAATATGTGATCTCATCTGATTCTGACATTTTCAGCAGGAAATGACTCCAATCATTACTACTAACACTGCCATCCCCCCATGGCAGCTGGTGAAGGGGATGGGTTTCAGACTGCCCTGCCACATCCTAGAGAGGCATCCTGCCACCCCTCATCAAGGACAGCAGCTTAGTGGCGCCTGGGTGGCTCAGTCCATTAAGCACCTGACTTTGGCTCAGGTCACGATCTCGCGGTTCGTGAGTTCAAGTCCCACGTCAGGGTCTGTGCTGACAGCTCAGAGGCTGGAGCCTGCTTCTGATTCTGTGTCTCCCACTCTCTCTCTCTCTCTCTCTGCCCCTCCCCCACTTGCACTCTGTCTCTCAAATATAAACAAGCAAACAAAAAAACTTAAAAAAAAAAAAGACAGGAGCTTAAAGTGACATCTACTCTATGCCAACATGCTCAAGAGAAGGAGGAAATTTTAGCTTTACTCCTATTATCCTAGAAATGTAATCATTAACCTTACCTCCCCAAAATACCCTTGGGACTCTCCCAAACTTTTTACTCCTCTCAACAGCCAAGTTATCTAAAACAGGATCCCTGTCTTTATTATTTTATAAAAAAAAAAAATTTTTTTAAGTAATCTCCATGCCCAAAGTGGGGCTTGAACCGAAGACCGTGAGATCAAAAGTCACATGCTCCACCAAATGAGCTGGCCAGGTGCCCCTCGTGGCCTTTATTATGATTTTTGTACTTTATATTCTACTGACTGCCTCTTCAAGGAATCTGTGTTCTAAACGGATATAAACAAAAAACTTGCTTTTGTGGGGCAGTCACTGTGATGTTTATAAAGGCTTTCTGCTAAGGCTAGGGAAGCAACCATTGTGACACCTGTCCCTCACATCTGCAGGGCACAGGAGTCTCCACTCACCTAGGTGAGGACCACTGATGTCACAGAGCAACACCTAAAATGGGTGGGTATTTTCCCATTATGGGAATTTCTAGATTTCTATATAAAAGCTGATTCTAAATAAAGTTTTCAGGGGCATCTGGTTGGTCCAGTCAGTTAAGCATCTGACTCTTGATTCCAGTTCAGGTCACGGTCTATCTCATGGTTCATGAATTCGAGCCCCACATCGGGCTCTGCCCTGACTGCACTGAGCCTACTTGAGATTCTCTCCCTCTCTCTCAAATAAACTAACGAACTAACTAAATTTTTTTAGCTCTAACAATGCATCCCAGTAGAACACAAAAAGGCATGTAAACATAAAAGTGGTCCCTTCCCCTGTCTCCATTTCTTTTCTCAACTCAGAACATGAAATTGGTATCCGTCTGCTGTGAGAAAACTTCACAAATCCCCAAAGGAGTCCTTTCCTCCCTGAACTGCATAATACGTTTCTTTTTTAAGTCAGAACTACAAGCTGGCCCTGCATTTTAGTACACAGGCCATTGAAAAGAAATATTTGGAATCTGAAACACATTTTCCAAAACATACCGTCATTCGTGGAGTAAGGGCCTGGAATTCTGGAGTGACCCACAAAGCTCTTTGAAACTCGTAATGTGGCTTAAGTACTCTACATTCATTCGCTAGAACGAGTGGAGATCTAATACTTTTGCACTACAAATTTTGAAACAACTCTAAGAGGGGCGTCTGAGTGGCTCAGTCGGTTGAGCGGCCGACTTCGGCTCAGGTCATGATCTCGCGGTTTGTGAGTTCGAGCCCCGCGCCGGGCTCTGTGCGGACCGCTCGGAGCCCGGAGCCTGCTTCGGATTCTGGGTCTCCCTCTCTCTCTGCCCCTCCCCCACTCACACTCTGTCTCTCTCTCCTTCAAAAAATAAACATTAAAGAAAAGAAAATAACTCTAAGAAACAAAGTTACATACACTCTTAATTCTTTTGAAAGGAAAGAAACCCTGAGGAGATCGGGAAAAAACGTGAACAGTGACGGGGGACCCGCTGAAGAGCACCTACTAAGGCTCCGCGGTTCCCCAGTATGGTGAATTCCATTTCCGAAAAAGCTGCAGTTCCCTTTCCTTCCGTGTGCCCGTATTTCCGCCCACTTCCTTTACTTATTCACAACGAGGCCACCTGCTGGGATTATCGTGGCCAACGGAGACAGCCACATATGGCATGAGGACAGTCCAGCGTCTGCTTAGCTGGGTACAGAGCGGGTGGGGGGAATGACAGAGAAAAGGGGAGGGATGGGGGTGCCCTGGAAAGACGAGAAAGAAGATGGTGGTGTCGGGGCGTCACATGACACCTGACCGCACCTGTCACCCCACAGGAGCCACCTTGTGGCCCTTGTTGCTTCAGTATCTTCAGGGGCCAAGGACAGCCACGGTCCTGAGGTGACTGGAGACAAGACGGGCAGCCACCTAGCCACTGGTGAAGTATACTCAAGCGTTAGAGAAGCGGTGTTCCTGTATCCACAGAGTCTGAAAGTCGCTACGGGGACTTGGTGCTACAGCTCTCTTACTGGTGCACATGCAATCGACGTTCCGCCTGCCTAGTTGCTCATGCCCATCTTCCTCACCCCAAATTTGAGAATCCACAATCTTGATTTAGCACCCAGAATGCCCCTGCACTGCACAGGCCCACGAGCCAGCCACAAAACTCAATTCAAATTGCAAAAGGGATACAGACCTCATTGATGAATGCGGGCAGAGCCCAGAGTACATGTGAGAAAAGATTGTATTCTTTTCTTCCATAACGTTCTTTCCCCAAGATCATAAATCTCTGAGCGCCGACTTTCCATCTCAGGAAAGTGAACGTCATCCCAGGGCAGCATATAAATCACCTCGAGAATAGTTATTCATTGTGGGCAAATAAAAATGTAAGCCAGGCAGATGGTGAAAAGCTCGTTTCTCCTGGTATAATTTCATGGGAGGAGGCTGGCAAGGGGTTGTGAAACGTGGGGCCACGTTCATAAGCAGAGAAAAAAACACCCCCAAAACCAGAATACTAAAAAAAATATCCTACCACATCCTTACAAACTCTTCAACTCTTCACCTCTGGTTCAGATCTGACTTCCTCCCTTCGTGGCAAGAGCAATGAGAAGGAGGCAGAGAGAGGAGAAGGAAGAGGCGGGAAAATCCATACTAAACACTGCAGTGTTTTAAAACCATTCATTCACCAGGTTCAAAGCACTGGATCCTTCGAGTACTGCTGCGGGGTAGAACAGAGTATACCACTTGGTGCTGATTCTCTTCATATGGCTCCAGCTCACAATTGTCAAATCCAAGGTGGCTACCTCCCTTTGTGTTTATGTCACAAAGCCACACTGGCTTGGCGGGGGGGGGGGGGGGGGGGAGGGAGGGGAGAGAAGGGAGGTAACATGGTGACCACTCCTAAGGCTACCCCCAAAGACCTGTTGATTCCAGTGTTGAAACCCAATGAAAGTCCTGAGACATACCCTACAAGCCCCCAAGAAGGTAGATTTGAGACCTTCCACTATATTCCACCCCTCTCTTACAAAAGCAACACCCAGTCAAGAAAACAAAACTTTAGTATCACCCACAAAAAGCGAAAGAGGAAGAGGAAGAAGTAGGATGGAAGGATGAAAAAGTCCTTGAAAAAGTAGCATACACTGAAATGAATCCCCCAAAGCTGCGGAGGAAATTACACCATCATGCCTTGTAGTAGGAGAGCTCATTAATGCCACCGGAAACCAAGCTCGAGGAGACCTTGAAAAATGCACACGGGGCTCAGGTCAGTGTGCGATGGTTATAGTTGTTGGTTTGTTAAAAGAAGAAAAAAGGGCAAAAAAAATGTGAGGTGTTTTTTTTCGGCAAGAAAAAAGGCACTCTTAGCCACGGAAGGAACAACATACTAGAATATCACAGAAACACGTATTCGTCTTTCATGGCATCTCAGAGATGGTCAACTTTTTTTTTTTTTTTAACATTTATTCATTTTTGAGAGACAGAGTGAGACAGAGCACGAGCGGGGAAGGGGCAGAGAGAGGGAGACACAGAATCTGAAACAGGCTCCAGAGCCTGACGCGGGGTTCGAACTCACAAACTGCGAGATCCTGACCCGAGCCGAAGACGGACGCTCAACTGACTGAGCCACCCAGGCGCCCCTCAGAGATCGTCATTTTGACTGCTACAAGCCACAGGCAGATTTGTGGCCACATACCCCAGGACCTACATAGTCTTGGCATAACTAACCTGGAAACATCACTTCCTGGAAACATCACTTGCCTAAACACCATCTCTTCTGCTTCTAATCTCAAAATATAAAACAAATCCTAAGTATTGTGAATTATGCAAGTTGTTAAGAAGCTGAGTATCTTAGCTCAGGTTGCCATAACAAAATGCCATGAACAAGACGGTTTAGACAAGAGAATTTTTTTTCCAGAAGTTTATTTAGTTACGTTGAGAGAAGCAGGGGAGAGAGAGTGGGAGGGGCAGAGAGAGGGAGAGAGAGAGAATCCCAAGCAGGTTCTGTGCTGTCAGCACAGAGCCTGATGCAAGGCTTGAACTCTCGAACCGTGAGATCATGATCTGAGTCGAAACCGAGAGTCAGACGCTTGACCAATGGAGCCACCCAGGTGCCTGAGAATTTATTTTCCTCGGAGTTCTGGAGGCTGGACGACTGAGATCAGGATACCAACATGGTTGGGTTCTGGTGAGAGGGCTCTTCCTGGTTTGCAGAAAGCCGCCTTCTCACTCTGTCCTCACAGGGCAGAGAAAGGGGTCTCCTTCTCTTCCTTTTCTTACAAGACTACAGTCCTATTGGATTAGGGTGCTGGATTAGAGCCCCACCCTTATGACCTCACCTAACTTTAGCTGCCTCCCAAAGACACTATCTCCCTGATGCGTCACATGGGGGTTGGGGCTTCAACATATGAACTTGCAAGGGGAGGTAGGCACAATTCAGTTTATAGTACTAGGTTATAAAAATCTTCTGAACTAAGGAGTTCTCCGTTCAATGTCCAACACATAGTAACTCCATGTTTGATGAATAAACAAATAACTGAGTAGATGAACAGTTAACTGTCTTAGTATATTCAGACACAGAGCAAACTTGGGAGAAGTGTGTCTGCAAAGGTAAGTAACGACCTGAATCCTTCTGATTTTTTAATGTCCTGAGGGTCAGATAGCAATCTTCTACATTTGCCCGATGGATGGACTACTTTCCTTTCAGACCAGTAGCCAGAAGAGCAGAAGAAAAAACACCCAGATGATCAAGCCACTGTGCACTCCTCATGTCAGGACCTAAAACTGTCTTCAGTGGCTATAACAAGGGTCCCACATGTAACTACCACCATCTAGTACCTTTTGCGTAGGTGGTCAACGCCAATGGCTAGAAATGGACCAACGAGGAGTGCCTTCTGCCTGGAAAGGTCCAGGACACGGGCCAATAATGAATCTTTTGTCACAGCAGCCTACGTAACTCAATATGCCACTCAATAAGTTAAACTTACTTCTACCGGGGCTTCCAGAACCACCAGGAAGAGCGAAGCCTAGAACTGAGAACAAGGGAGAAGCATGCCCTTTAGTTATGAACAGTACAAATGTACCTTATCATTCACATTCCTTCGGCAAATATTTATAAAAGGTCTACTATGTGCACAGTACTTTCCTAACTGTTTTGGAATCTTCAAAGAGGCACCAGAGGTGGGGTCTACCTTCAAAGAATCTGGTCTCCAAGATGACATGGCCGGGTTAGAAAAGTCCTAGGGAAGCTGAAGATGATTTCTGCACGAAGAAAAGCTGCTCGGGGCACATTTAGGGATCCAGCAGACGCCATCGGTTACTGCCCAAAGGCAGATTCCTCTTCCAACCTTGCTTAACGAATCCAATTTTGAGATCTCTAGGACTCGAGATCCTTTGACCCAGGGAAGGCACACTCTTCCACAGCCACAGAGGCAGACTCATGATTGCTTTGAAGTAGTTCTAGAAATCCAGTTACCAACAGTGTGTTCTAGGTCTTGGCGTGGGCCCGTGATCCAGTTCTGGCTACCATATAACGGAAAGAGTGTATGGGGACCAGCGGCGGGGGGCTGCCCTTCCCACATCAAGAGTCTTGGAAAAGAGTAAGAGTCTTTAGAAGAGCCCCCCCCCCCCCCATCTCTTCCTACATTCTAAAGGATACTGTTGTGAGGATGTAATGCTGGGGACTGTAGTTGTCATGCAGCAATCAGGAAGTGACACGCCTAAGGATAAAAAGCCAATAGTAAGAAGAAGAGCAGAAATCCATCCATACACACACGCACACGCACACACACACCCTTTTAAGCAGAAATAATCAGTTTTTACATGATAAAAACACCTGAAATGTACCCACTTGATAAATTTTTAGGTGTATGGTATTAGCTACATGCACACTGTTGCACAGATCTCTAGAACATTTCCACCTTGCATGACTGAAGCTTTAAACTCTTTGAACAGCATCGCCTCAATTCTCCTTCTCTACCACCTCCCTGACCCTGGCAACCAACAGTCTACTTCCTGTTTGACTTTGAATACTTAGATACCTCATGTGAATGCAATCATGACCAGTTTACCTCACTCAGCATCATGCGCTCAAGGTTCACCCATGTCGCAGCCAATGACAAGATTTCACTCTTTTTAAAGCCTGAATGCAAATCCATTGTGTAACCACGTTTTCTGTACTCATTCATCCACGGATGATCATTTAGGGTCGTTTCTGCCTGTTGGCTATTCTGAATTACAATAATCATCTCTTTGAGAGATTCTCTTAGATAAATACACTAAAGTGAGATGACTGAATCATACAGTAGTTCTCGTTTTAATTTTTTCAGGAACCTCCATTCTGTTTTTTCAGAAGCCTGTGCCTTTGAGGCCATCAAACCTGGAAGTATTGATTGGCAGAATTCTTATTCTGTGAGAAGATTTTATTTATTGCTTGAGCCACTAGTTGTTCGAGTCTCTGCTATTGTAACTGAAAGAATCCTACCAGATATAGGAGATGGTCTGGTGTGGAGGAAAGGTATTGGCTTGGGAGAGAGGAAGTCCAGATACCAATCTTGTCTCCCATGGGCCAGTTTTGTGGACTTTTGGCCAGTTAGTCAGTCACTCCATTTTGGAGAGCAGCCATCTGACCCCTAATGACTACTCTAAGATTTAGTGATTCAAAGAAAAGATTTAAAAAAAAAAGAGGTGTTCTACAGGATCTGGGAAGGAGATGCAATCAAACTGGTGACAGGATGGGGAGTGGGGTGGGGAGGGGAGGGGATCGTTTTCCCCATGAACTCCCTTGGAACAAATTCTAACAAATGTGATCAACAATATTTCCCGTGTAGCGACCATTTGAAATTAAATTCAGAATTCAATAAAGTGATTTTCAATTGCCAGAAGTCAGTGATAAATGTCTCACTCCTTCATTAAATGGTTGGAATCAAATAAATGGGTGTCACATATTTTGAACAAACACGTAAGACTGAACATTTGTGTTAATTATCCAAAGGATCAAAACAATCTATTACCTTATCTTCCAAAATCCATCACCATCCTGTGCCTGATACATACCCTTAGTCATAAATACCTATACATTTATGTATCATGGAGGTGAAGAATCAGGAGATGATAAAACTGGGTTGAGGGGATTATACTGGCCAGGCGTCAACTTGAATGTCAGACGATTTCAAATTCACAGCATTCTGTGTTGTTAGGTGGTTCAAAAGTTCAGTGCTAAAATGATGAATCCACCAAGGGCATGGAAATTCTTCTTGAGGCAAAATTCAGCTAAATCTTTTATATCTGTCTCCTTCCTTCATTTGTAAAACAATTTCCTCCCCTCCCTTGGGGAAGTGGGGGAGAGATTATGACGTGCTTACTTAAAAATTCAATTTTGCAATTTTCTAACCAAAGCCCATTTGGCTAAATGCTCAGTACTTAGGGACATTAGAAGAAGTCTTTCTGTTAAAAAAAAAAAAAAGGCGGGGGGGCACCTGGTGGCTCAATCAGTTAACATCCGATTTCGGCTCAGGTCATGATCTCGCTGTCTGTGAGTCCGAGCCCCACGTCGGGCTCTGGGCTGAAGGCTCAGAGTCTGGAGCCTGCTTCGGATTCTGTGTCCTCCTCTCTCTCTCTCTCTCCCCCTCCCCCACTCACGCTCTGTCTCTCTCTCTCTCTCTCTCTCTCTCAAAAATAAATAAATGTGAGAAAGAAAGAAAAAGAAGTCTTATTGAACCTGCTAGATTTGGGGGGATGTAGGGTGTGCGATCTCTTGACAACTTTGTTGCCCTGAAGTTCAGACAATTAACCAGGCAATGTCTGTAAAGGAACAGTCAACGCAGGGGTGCACAGCAACTGAGAGCGGGCTCTCGAGGCACTAGCTTAAATACCTCTGCTCAGGGTCTCCGAGAAAGAGATTAGTAGTACTGATTCTCCACCTCCTCCCTCCTGGCCAAGGGTAGGTATCCAGACACCAAATATCTGCCTTAAATGATTAACACATGCTTCCCTGTTTCTAAATCCGTGGAGGATTTAAGTTAAGTTTACCAAATGTTCTTCGATTGGTGAGTGGGGAAACCAACTCTGAATCCAATGGATACAAGTCAGCAGGAAGAAGGCGGGAAGCCCTGATTAACACGCCAACGTGCACGGCTCTCAAATGCATTACGCGAAACAAAAGAAGCCAGACTCAAAAGGGGACACACACCGTATGATTTCATTTCTGTGGATTTCCGGAAAAGGCAAAGCTACCTGGACAGAAAACAGATGAGGACTGTCCGGGGCTAGGGGGAGGGGCTAACTATGAAGAAACACAAGGGAATTTTGTCAAGTGATAGAGCTACTCTGTGTTTTAATTCTTTAAGAGTGTCAAAACTGCATTTAAAAGGGCGGGTATGAGGCCCCAGGGTGGCTCAATCATTAAGCATACGACTTCGGCTCAGGTCATGATCTCACGGTTCATAGGTTCAAGCCCTGTGTCCAGTTGTCTGCTGTTGGCACAGAACCCACTTCTGATCCTCTGTCTCCTTCTCTCTCTGCCCCTCCGCTGCTTGCACGCTCTCGCTCTCTCTCTCAAAACTATTTCAAAAAGGGGTGGGTTTTACTATTTATGAATTACGCCTCAATAAAACTAACTTTTAAAAAAATGAAGGTTCTGTCCCTCCAGAAAGGTAGGTCCACAGGGTCACACACACGACTGTCTCCATGTCACCCTCTGCTTTCTGATCCCCAAGTGCAACTGACTGGTCTTGATCTGCAGCAGGAAACAGAAACCACACCAGGTATTTCAATCAGAAAGGGATTAGATATGGGAATTAGGTGCTTACAGAATCTCTGAGAGGAGTGGAAGAGCAAAGACCCCTTCAACTTTTATTTCAAGGACACACCATGGTAGGCGGTAGGTAGCCAAGGTCCCGATGGTGGGAAGCGGCCACAGCTGCCACCCCAACAGCCTCTCCAGCCCAAGCAGGTGGGCCTGAGGCGCTCGGACAATGCGTCTGGCCCCCGCAACTGCTTTGGGACACACACACCCCCATGACTTGCCCACCACCAGCAGCACCAGCACAAGGAACCTGGTTTCCTCTCAGGCTTCCAAGTCTCACACAAGTTCATTTATGAAGCCAATCATGCATTCCGACACCTAGCCGTACAAAATTCCGGGACATGCCATTGTTACGTTTCCCATCAGGAGGGCCGAGAGGGTCAATCCCGGTATCTCCCCATCACTGTTCTCCCTTACCCTACTACAAGGTATTCTTTCCCAAGACAGCACAACAAAAACCTTTTTCTAAATTTCAATTTCAAACGGTGCGAAGGGAGTTGAAAAATCGTCTGCTAATGGGTAAAACCAAGATCCTAACTCATTTCATTATGGACGAATATTTCATTTTCACATGCAGTTAGTTCTAGCCCCAGCAGAATAAAATTTTAGTAGAGGAGAACCACAGTTCTACTCTAACTCATATATTAAATACACACTGGTCTTTCAGTTTTATTCTGCTGGGAACTGAACAGACTAAGCTTGGAAATGCATTAATTTTCCAGGTATCTATGAGTTGTTTTACAGGAAAGCCAGAATAGGGGAGGGGGGGTAGAACACTTTCATAGTAAGAAAGAGTGTCTGTCCCCATTCTGGGCACAGAGCTCTTAAAACTCTGATAATTCCCTAAGGGATGAAGGGGTGAGGAGGGTGGGGCGAGAAAGAAAGGTGTCTTTTGTTATGTTAATGAATGACATTTAGAAGCCCCTAGGTAACCTAAGGAAGGACACAGTTTCCTGGGGGAACTAAAACGGATTAGAGGGGCAGTCCCACCCCCTGACATCCAGGGAAGGGAGAGGGGCCGGAGGTTGAGTTCAATCACGAATGATTTAATCAATCCCTACGTAATAAAGCTTCCACAAAACCCAGAAAGAATAGGGGTCAGAAGCTTCCAGGTTGGTAACACACGGAGGTGGCTAGGGAGGGCATGGAAACTCGTGAGCCTTCCCCATGCACCTCTTCCATCTGGTCCCGAATTACAACCTTGTATATAATAAACTGGTAAACAGTTCTCTGAGTTCTGTGAGCTGTTCTAGCAAATGATCCAAACTCACGCTGGGGTTTGTGGGAACTTCTGACCTATAGCCGGTTGGGCAGAAGCACGGGTGGCCTGGACTTGTCATCGGCTGGAGCCGTGGGGGGAGGGGGGCTGGGAGAGTCCTGGGGGGCTGAGCCCTTAACCTGCGGGGTCTGACACTCCGCCCAGGTGGATAATGCCAAGAGTTGAACTGAATGGTAGGACAGCCAGTCTGTGCCCAGTGAGACCTGGACTGAGTTAATACAATCCTGAGTTCCCCGGCAGTGACTCACATATAACTCTACTCTCTGTATCAAAGGGTTCAGGAAGCTTCTCATAAGGAATTTCACTGCATTTCTTCTTGGGTTAGTTCTCCGAATTGTACAAAAGGGAGGCAACGGAAACATTTTCCTTTTTTCTGACAGGAAAACTACTGGGTGGATATTGCTAGCTTCTTCAATTCTTAAGACAAAAAAAAAAGTGACAGAGGACAAAATAAAAATAGAAAACGACCGCTTTTTGGGCTGTGAGACTCATCTACCAGAGCGGTCGCTCGGGGGAAAAAAAATGAGAGGAGTCTCTAACCGATCCCGTCTCAGAAAACCATCAAAACACCATCACGCGGCCATCACCCCTCCCCCATAAGTCCTCGCTGCTGTAGGGACATACCCAACACCACCTTAGGCTGCTCGGGCTGGAGTAAACGTAATACGACAACCAGAAATTAAAGATGTTCCTAACTTGAGGGGGAAAAAGTTCTCCCTGCTTCTTCTCCCTCAAAGTATTTTTAACAAGTTGAACTGGGAAGCTGGTTATTTCTCGTGGACAACAATACACTCTTCTGCAGACGCTAGTGATCGGTACAGCAAAGCGGACAACCATTTTCGGTAAAAAGGACAGATCTGGCCTCTCAAGAATCAGGGTTGGAGGGAGCACTGTCAGGGAAGAGCAGAAGGCACAACGATGGATTCACAGGACGGGCAAGGTCACCAGCCCCGGTGTAAGTACGCTTATTAGGTGATGGCTTCTGTTAGGTTTTGCCCAAGAATGCTGCTGGGAGTGAGAACCTAAAGATTTATTACTAAATATCTAATAACTTACTCGCCTACTCTCTTCATTTTTCCCTAGAGCAAGACCTTAAATATAAATATATTTATTATGATGCGACCCCCCCCCCAAGGTTTGTTGAGGAGGAAATGAAGCATACTGCAGTTTTCAACACTCCCATGCGACCCCACCCAAGGCTCTCAGAAGAACAATAGGGCAGCAGGGCTCCTACCATTTACTCAGCTGCCACCAACTTACCTTCTGAGTCACCTTCACACCAGCTGCAGGTTGATCAACCGGACTCTCATCGTACAGGTAGAGGCAAGTGCTTTCAAGAATCTCACGCCCCCTGTTCATTTCACGCCCTGCGAAGGCACCTGATAGATGCTAATGAAATACCTGTGGGCAGGCTGATCCTGCCTCTGGGAGAGCTAAGCTACCAAGTCCCTGTCACAGAATATAATCGTGTGAAGCTTGGACAACATTTCTAAACGGTATTTTTTTCTTTAATGTTTATTTTTGAGAGAGAGAGAGAGAGCGCGCACGCGAGCGTGAGTGAGTGGAGGAGGGGCAGAAAAAGAGGAGACGCAGAATCCGAAGCAGGCGCCAGGCTCCGAGCCGACAGCACAGAGCCCGATGAGGGGCTCGAACTCACCAACCGTGAGATCATGACCTGAGCCGAAGTCGGACCCTAATCGACTGAGCCACCCAGGTGCCCCGGAAAAACATGCTCCGTCGACAACCAAGACCGTTTGATCCAAGAAGCTGCCTTGGGGCTTTCAACCTCCCAAAGCAGATTTTATGAATGCCCTACAGTTTTCAGGCTACGGTGTTTTCATCTGGAAGGAAGAAGAACCCCTCACACCCGGTTCAAGTACGGCTCCGCCTAGGTCACAGGGTCACGTCAATAGGACGGGCGCATCCAAAGCCACAAACAACAAAGTTGCCTCGCGACGCAAAGTAAAATTAACAAAAGGAAATGCTGCACCTGGCTTCCTTCCGGCCGCCACTCAGGGGTACGGTCAGTCGGGAGAGTCCTGCGGGCAGGTGACAGTCCACGAAGCCTGCCAGAGCCCAGCCGGTCGCGAGGATCTGCAGGGACTGCCCCTCCTGGACCAGGCAGGATAGCTGTCCCCTGCAGCGGGGACCCGGCTGCAGCGCAATGCCCGGGAGTGCCAGCCACCGCGCCCGGGGGGACCCTGGCCTGGTTCTGGAGCATGCAGGGCTCGAGCGTGTGAGGCAGGCGCTTAGGTTAGCACGGACCACATGAAGAAGCCATTATTCAGGGGAGCGACATAATACATTGTAACTGCTCCCATCGCATCAACGGGCATCGTTTGAATGGGCGTGTTTGAGTTTCTCCCATTTGGGAGTTAAAACGACTCCCATTTCAATGCAAACAGGAGATTCCTCGTGGGTCGCATCGCATCGCACCCACAGCAGCTGCCAGACACGAGAACAGACGTGCCAGGCGCACGCCGACCCGCTTTTCCCACTCCAGGCAACGCTTCCGTTTTACGATTTGGCTCCTCTTGAAACAAAGAGACGAGCAAGTTACAAATATGATTGCTACGTTTCGGGACAAGCGAGAACACAAGCCACGCAGGTGCCGAGAGAGAACGCACGGCTCGCTTACCTCTGGCTCTGGCTGCGGGCTCTGCTCGTCTTCGGCGGAGTTTGGTAAAATCGCCCAGGTTACGTTGGCGCTGGCCGCGGGCAAAGAGCCAAGCGTCCCGTTTCTCAGCTGTTCCGTGGAATGTGACTCGGGCCCGTGCCATCCCAGGATGTTCTCTGAAAGAAAGACCCGGGATGATGCCTAGGATTTTCCAAGGCAAGCATTTACGGCTCAACAGAGACCCGTGCCCCACTGTATAAGGAGGCTGACCCGAAAGGGGCCCAGGAAGTGGCCTGTGGCAAATCTCAGTGGCCCTGTTTTGGATGAGGTACCAAGGGCCGTGCAGATCTGGATCTATTTATAAACTGGAATCTGTACAATGGCAATGCCAGATTCACCACAGGCTGGCTCTTTCCCCGTCTTTCGGGGGGGGGGGGGGGGCACATTCACCAAAGCCAGATTTTTCTTAATTTTTTTAATCTTCAAAAAATATTTATAAAAAGGGGTGCCCGGGTGGCTCAGTCAGCTAAGTGTCTGACTTCCGCTCAGTCAGCTAAGTGTCTGACTTCCGGTCATGATCTCACGGTCTGTGAGTTCGAGCCCCGCCTCGGACTCTGTGCCGACAGCTCGGAGCCCGGAGCCTGCTTCGGATTCTGCGTCTCCCTCTCTTTCTGTCTCTCCCCTGCTCATGTTCTCTGTGTCAAAACAAAAATTTAAAAAAAAATTTTTTTTGCATTTAAAGAATTAAAAATATATATTTATAGTGAAAAACAAGTCAAATTTGATCAGAAATGGGCGGCTCACATTGTGGCGTAAATGCCAACTGATGGGGCACCTGGGTGGCTCCCTTGGTTAAGCGTCCAACTCCCGGTTTCGGTTCAGGTCGCGATCTCACAGTCGCGGAGTTTGAGCCCCTCACTGGGCTCCACGCTGACAGTGTGGAGCCTGCTTGGGATTCTCTCCCCTCCCACTCTCTGCCCCTCCCCGACTCATGCTCTCTCTTGAGTGAGCTCTCTCTCTCAAAATAAGCAAACATTAAAAAACAAATGCCAACTGACATCATGACCACGGCTCTGAAAAGGTGCCTGCATCACGTGCCCCCGCCTCTGCCAATGTCAGGAAGCCCCTAAGGACCGATGTTCATTCCACTCTAGCAAGAAACGTTTTACAAACACCAATCTCGTAAAACAAAAGCATTTTTCTAATCTTCCCTCAATCCTTGGGGGAAAAACAAAGACTTTTTTTTTTTTTTAGCTCTCATACTGTTTATTTCCGAGTCAGGTATTATTACAGACTATCTATATATGCTTACTAATGGGGACAGGAGTGTTGGCAGGGAATTCCCTTTCCTCTTGAGAATAGCAATTCCACCATTAGAATTAGAAAAGATCTCGAACTCAGCTGACCCTCCCTCTGGAGGCTATGTTCTTGGTCTAAGAGCAGGTATAAGGGATGAAGAAAAGGTGGGCTGAAGCGGATCCTGCCTTATGTGCACTAGAACTCGACCTCTCAGGGTCTCAGGAGTTCCACCTGTAAAGTAATCATATCCATCAACCTTTTCATTACAGTCAGTCAAAGAAAAACCTGCAAGTATCCCAGGCTTTTAACACTGGGGAGACTCTGGCTGATGGAAACAAAGTAACAGAGGCAGATCAAAGAGCTGGATATGTGCTGCGTGCCTGTGGCTGTGTACGGGATTATCCTACACAAGCATAGTTTTATGCAGAATTTTTTTTTTTTCTGTCAGGTGTTCGATCACATAGCTGTGGCTTAAAAGCCTCAAGTGGCTCCTCGCGGCAACTGGAACATAATCTAGCTGTTTGGCTTGCAAGACTGCCCAGTCTCATTTCATTTTCTCCTCATTGCTTACTGGGCTCAAGTCAGGCTGGTAGTTTTTCCATTCCTCAAGCGAGCCAAGTTCATTACAGTCAAGAGCCTTGGCGCCTGGCGCTCCTCCCATTCAGAACACGCCCCCCCCCCCTCCAGTTCTACCTGGGGGAGAGCTCTCCTGCGTAAATCCAGGGGTTGACGCAAACATCACTTGCTCAGAGAAGCCCCCTGGGACCTCCCCAGCCAAAGCACCATCCCCAAAGCACCCCCGGCCCCGTCAGTCAGTTTACTGTCCTCACAGCACGTATCTAAACTCCCCATCTAAGCTCACCCTGCTCATTTTTTTGTCTACTGTGTTTCTCTCCTTCCTAAAATGTCAGCACCTGAAAGCAGAGACAATATTGCCCCTGCTCGTGGCTGTGTCCCCAAAACCTAGAATATGGTCTGAACAAACAACATGCGGTCAATAAATACGTGCCAAATAAATGAATAACTATTAAGACTTTCAGAGACAGTAAATTTCAAAAGGAATGTGAGTTTCACAACCTCCTAAAAGTTAAAAAAAAAAAAAAACAAAAACGAGAAATGGCAAAAACAGACGGAAAGTAGAATGGACAGTGGTCGCAAGGGGAAGGGGAGTTAGTGTTTAATGGGTATGGAGTTTGTTTCACAAGATGGAGAGTTTTCTAGAGGTTGGTTACACAACAATGTGAAAGTATTCAACACTGTACTGAGCTAGATACTTAAAAATAGTTAAACTTGGTAAATTTTTTAGTATGTGTGTTTTCCACATTTTTAAATGGCAAAATGGCATCTGCATATCAGTTCTTGAGGCCATTTGAAAAAAGGTGAGGAGCGCCTGGCTGGCTCAGTCAGTGGAGCATGTGACTCTTGATCTTGGGTTTTTAAGTATGAGTCCCATGGTGGGTGTAGAGATGACTTAGAAAATAAATTTTTAGGGGCACTTGGGTGGCTCAGTCAAGCATCCAACTCTTGATCTCAGCTCAGGTCATGATCTCATGCTTTGTGAGTTCAAGCCCCACGTCAGGCTCTGCACAGACAGTACGGAAACTGCTTGGATTTCTCTCTCCTTCTCTCTCTCTGTCCCTACCCCTCTCTTGCCTTCTCTCTCACTGTCTCTCTCTCTCTCTCAAAATAAATAAACTCAAAAAAAAAAAAAAAAAAACCCAAAAACTCCAGACTTGGGAGGAGTCCCCATAAATAATAAGATGGATGGGGATAGATGGGGCTGGGCTAAGAAAACCAACCCAAAGTTCAAGACACTAGAATCTGCCATGAGAAAGGAGGAAAGAGACTTCTTACACCTGTCTTGCCAACCAACTACTTCTCAGGGACTGAGAGCTGGATTCAGATCTTAAATACTGGGCAACTAGCTCATAAATACAGGAGTGCTTTAAAAAAAAAAAATTAGGGGCTCCTGGGTGGCTCAGTCGGTTGAGCATCCAACTTCGACTCAGGTCATGATCTTACAGTCTGTGAGTTCAAGCCCCGCGTCGAGCTCTGTGCTGACAGCTCGGAGCCTGGAGCCTGCAGCCTGCTTCGGATTCTGTCTCCCTCTCTCTCTACCCCTCCCGCACTCACACTCTCTCTCTCTCTCTCTCTCTCTCTCTCAAAAATAAAGATTAAAATTTTAAAAATAAAAAAATTAAAAATAAATTAAAAAAAATTATACAAGTAGTAAATTTCATCTAGAGTAATTAAGAAATCTTAAAAAGGCAATCAAGACAATGTTCCCTTCATTTTCCCACACCTCAACTCTGTCCCTCCCTCACCTCCCTATCACCATCATTCAGAGGTGATAACCCAGGAGATAATGGGGAGGGAAGCAGAGTCTCACAGGCAGTGACACACTGCATCCTGGGATAGACAAAGGCCGGGACTGGAGGAACAAAGGTAGCAATGCATGCTGGGGAATGTAGTTTTTTGTATACTCTATGGCTTCAGCACAAAGAACCACTGAGTCAGTACTAACCCGGGTGCTCCAATAAATGATCACTTAGTTTAGGAGTCTGGATAGGCCTGCTTCATTTCAGGACGAAGGAGGAAAATTCTAACACAGAATAAATGAAAAGGATTGTACCGAGCTGGTGAAAAGAAATGGTATCCTCGGAAGGCTTAGAGGAAGGAAGCACCTCTCTGAAATTCCTAACGTAAGGCATCAGAGAAAACATCGGGAAAGGCATCTCATCAGTACGACACAGAACAAAGGAGCCTCTATGAAACAAGACCAGAAAGCTGGAGGAGAAAACAGACTGAGGTGAAAAAGGAGATAGATGCACTAAGGAATTATGAGGAAAGTGAATCAGCATTAGTAGAGTTAAAATTAACACTGAAACTGGGAAGAAGAATCAACACCAAAGAAAGTCAAATAGGTAATATGTGGAGACAAGGAAGCTCCCCCAGGTACAGCTGCAAAGAGCAGCAAGGCAACAGTGAGACAGAAGAGAATCCCAAAGGTGCACAACAGAGATCCAAGAGATCCTGATGGACAGAGGTCCGGTCAATGGAACGGAAACAGCAAGTGACGACAGCAGAAAAGAAACAGTCTGAGCTGGGGCGCCTGGGTGGCTCAGTCGGTGGAGCGTCCGACTTCGGCTCAGGTCACGATCTCACGGTTCATGGGTTCGAGCCCCCATGTCGGGCTGTGTGCTGACAGCCCAGAGCCTGGAGCCTGCTTCAGAGTCTGTGTCTCCCTCTCTCTCTCTGTCTCTCTCCCGCTCACACTCTGTCTCTCAAAAATAAATAAACGTAAAAAAAAAGAAAGAAAAGAAAAGAAACAGCCTGAGCTGAAGACAGAGCCGTGGGTGCTGACGATATGGTCTACCACATTCCATCAAAGTCAACGGGAAAAGACACATGTAGGCACAGCCCGGCAATCTTTTTTTAGGCTTTTCGTCGCTGAAATGTCCAACTCATAGGAAAGTAGAGTATAATGAATGCCTAGCTCATGAAACTCGGCAATATTTTTGAATAACAAAAATCAAGGGAATATTCTTCCAATCATTTAAGGCAGAAAAGTTGGACTTGCCTTAAAGGAAAACAAAAGAGTAATGAATTTTGCTACAATACTGTCAGAAGATGCAAATAAAAGTCTACAGATTTGGGGTGGGGTCAGGGGCCAGGGGACCATGCTGTCTGGAGCTAACTTACCTTCCCTCTGCTAAAAAAAAAGTCAACATTTACTGAGCTCTTGTGAAGTGCCAAGGACTAGTGTATACACCTTATATGTGTTAACTCATCTAATCCTAAAAACGACCCATGAGGTAGTAAGTCTTACTATTAGGCCCATTTGACAGATTAAGAAACAGAGGTGCAAATAGCCAATGGGTGGTAAAGTCAAGATTACAACCCAGACAGCCTGCCTCTAGAGCCCAGACTCTTGAACTCTACACAGTGCAGGCTCTCCCATAGCCCTAGAGAGACTCAAAAGTTTCCGCCTTCTGGGGGTTCAAAACGACCTGCGGACACGTACCAGTATATGATGAACAGAAGCACAATTAGGAGCTGGAGACTAGAAAAGTCCTTTTGGACTGGTAGTGTGCAATGAGCCCAGTTAAACACACAGCTGAGCAGAACTGGCATGAGGGGAGGTAAAAAGGACACCCCCCACCCTCCCGCCGGGGTGTAAATTTTAAAGTGGCACCAAGACACTCAGTTATCGAGATAAATGACATTTTCACACAATATTTTTGAACCAAAGTAAATGAAAAGAAAGAAAAGTCTCATAAGACTCCGTCTCCCTTGCCTCACTGTGCTGAATCCCGTCTTTAATTTAAAATTTTGATATTTTGCTCATCCTTCATTATTTTCGCATTAATTTTGGTTTAAAAACATTTCATTAAAACGCCATTTATCGGGGCACCTGGGTGGCTCAGTCAGTTGAGCGTCCGACTTCGGCTCAGGTCATGATCTCACGGTTCGTGGGTTCGAGCCCCACGTCGGGCTCTGTGCTGACAGCTCGGAGCCTGGAGCCCGCTTCGGATTCTCTGTCTCTCTCTCTCTCCCTTTCTGCCCCTCCCCGCTGCTCATGCTTTCTCACTCCGTCTCTCAAAAATAAATAAACGTTAAACATTTTTTTTAAGGAAACAACATCATTTATCTTAATTACGTCCGCACCCTTTCAGTGTGTGCTCAAGCTGAGTACCTCACTCAGCTCACCCTAGTCCCAGCCCTGGAAGTAAACTGAAGTAATTTTTCTAAACATGGTTACATAACGGAATGTTGAGTCAAAATTATTTTTTTAAAAGATTTGACCGTTATCACATGAAGTACTGAATTAGTATTAAAATATTAACAACACCTCCCACCACGTTATATTATCAAAAATTGGGAAGAGTATAGCAGAGAAACAGGAAATTGGAAGTAGGTGGCTTACAACTAAACGAGAGTCAAAAAGAGGTGTCATTCTTGACTCTGAGGATTAGAAAAGTATAGGCTAAACCTATGTTTATAGCAGCATTGTCTCGAGTAGCCAAATTATGGAAACAGCCTAAGTGTCCACCAACCGATAAATGGATAAAGAAGGTGTGGTGTGTGTGTGTGTTATTCATCCATAAAAAAGAATGGAATCTTGTCATTTGCGATGACACGGATGGGGCTGGAATGTATTCTGCTAAGCGAAATGAGTCAGTCAGAGAAAGACAAATACCATATGATGCCACTCCTATGTTGAACTGAAGAAACAAATGAGCAAAGGAAAAAGGGAGAAAAAAAATATAGGTTAAAGAATGCTCCTGAAAAATGTACTGTAACCGCTACTAGGATTTATATACGTACTTTTCCCAAAACGCCGAAGGCGATGAGTCAAGGAAGCAGACTATGTAGCAAAAGAGAGAGAAAACAAGAAGGCGACACGGAAGCAGAAAAACGAAAAGCATAAAGGACACCAGAAAAACACCAGTTGAAAGAAAGAAAGAAGTCGACCACGTTACTCTACTGAAAGACAGACTCTCACGATCGTGTCCTAAAACAAGATGCAAGTCTAAACCATACTTCATCAACTCCTGTTCCGCAATGCCACGTCTCGGACACCGGTCTGTCCCCCGCTCAGCGGTGTCAGATTTTATCGGCAGCTCTTCCTTCTCAGCAGCACGGAGGATAATGGTGTGTTTTGCTATCGATGGTGTCTGACGGGTGAGGAAATAGGGCACACCTACAGAAAGTGAGTCAAGAAAGCTCTAGGATAGATGGTCGAGAACAGACCAGGACATCTAAGTGAAACGACAACTGGGAACAAATATTATCAGGCACCTGCTGACAGACCGTCAAGGCAAGTAGCCGGAGATCTTCAAAGGTGATACAACAGAAGAGAACAGGAAGGCGGAGGGTGGTCCACCAAATGGCATCTCCGCTCCTCGAAACAGGCTCTGACACATGCCTCCGCTCCTTACACGACACACCGCGGTAGACAGAAGCACACGGGAAAGAGAGAAAGCAGCTATACGTGTTTTAGACCAACGAGAGGCAGAAAGAAAGCAACAGAGGATTTAACCGTGGGCTTTAAGGTCTGACCGTGAAACTCTTCTAATCCGTCCTTGGCCCTGGGTTAAGCCTTGCCTGGAGTGCTGAGAGCTGCGGTCCCCATGCCGGGGCTAGGAGGCCGCTCTATCCAGAGGCCGGTGACAGATGACAGCACCTGTCCCTCTTCCTGCAACACAGTGAATCCATGCCTCCTACACTCAGTAAACCTACAAGGGTTTCCCAAAATAGAGTAAGCTTAATATTTACAAACTTGGAGACAACATAAGGCACGTTTAAAATGGAAAGTGAGGATGTTCGTGTCTTTCGTTAGGGAGAATCTGCCACCCAAAAGCTCTGTTTGGACAGTTGTAACAACCACGAAAGAAATCCACCCACCTGAAATATTCTACAAAGTTAGTTTTTCTTTTTTTCCCCACAATACACTATCTGCTAGAGGACTCAGCACGTTTCCATCTTGGCTTTTAACCACAACACAAAGGAAGGTGACTTATGTGGGGCACACTTTCACCAGAAGCAGTAGGTTATCAGGAAAGAAGGTGTAAGAGACAGAGACAACAAGGTGGAGAGAGAGGAACACCGGGAGTCTGAAGGCATCTCTGGAAGGAAAAAAAAGGAAAGAACCAGAAACGAAAAGAAAAGAAAAAAGCACGGCAGAAGGAAGGCCACCGGCCAGAGAGCCCAAGAAGGCTTTATGACAGTCTCACCTCTTGGACCCTTTTTGCCAAACCCCAAAATGGAAAGACCAACGCAACTGGCTTCCTGACCGACAAGCCCCACGGATCTTGAAAGAGAAGAAAAAGTTACTGGAAAGACAAGTTAGGGAAAGCACATGCAACTCTGCTCTGGTTCTCCTCTTCGGTTACGCGTCTCTTGATCTCTCGTCCTGATTTATGTCCAAGGGCACGCGGGGCACCCACTGCAATTCCCCAAGGCTCTGCGGTCACCCGCTGTGGCAGCTCTCATCCCAGAGCTTTCTCCCAACATGCCTTGCACCGCTCATTCTCTCAGCACCCAGCTCTTGCCTGGCACTCGAATGTGCCTGTCTGGTTACGAGAGTCTGCTCTGCCTTTGAACCATGCTCCCTGGATCAGGACCTTCAAGCAAGGAAGTGACCAGAAGCACTGCCAGCAGAGTACTCCACACCCCGCAACACTTCCAGGGTCTCATTTCTCTCCCGCACCGGCCACCCACCTAAAGCCCAGACCCCCAAGGGGCTCAGCCTTCTCCAGCTGTGGGTGGAGTCCGGTCCACCTTTCCGGGAGGCACGCATCTAGACCCGGGAGAACAGATGCCCACCTGCCCCGCCCCCATCAATCATTTGTCTCCCTCAAGCTATTCAAGGAGATTTCGTGGTCACCAGGAACAGCACTGCAGAAGCCTTGGCCGAAAAGGCAAGTTCCCTTCTTAATCTGAATTAGAAACTTCTCCATAAACGGAAGTGAAGTGAGACATTTCAGGCCACTGTATCTTAGAGAGACAATATCAGAGACAAGACAAGTCTAAGAGTCCACAACACAGAGGTGGCAGGCAGACAGATACTGAAGTATTTCTGGATTTCAGTCGGTGGCTCGCATGCTTTAGATAAAAGGAGCATTAAGGAGCAACATTTGCGGACAAAGGCTCCAAAGCCAACATATTGCCCAAAAGATACAAGGAAATACTATGGAAGATGAAACGCTGGAAGACCACAAATTAATTTTTGATTCAGAAAAGGGGCGGAAGAAATAGTGTGGGGGGCAGAAAGCAAGTGGCTTGAAGAACAAGGCGTCTATTTAGTATGCTGTGGGTAACCTGTGCCTCCCTGCCCGTCAAACATTTAAAGGAAACCCTGACAGAGTTTCGCTTTAATGAGGTTTTGATTTCCGTCAACCCAGGCTGGCACTTCCTTAGATACAACCATTATGTTTTTATCAGGGGGGGTCAGGCTGCTGTAACTACTATCAACCTCAAGAGCCCTGAGATTCTCAACAGAGGTATTTTGTGGTGACGCTCCCCAGGTTGCCACATTCTCTTATTCCGCTAGTTTGAGATTCTGGAACTCCATTTTAACGGCAGGCAAGCATGATGTTTTGGATGAAGGAAGGAATTCAATTCTTCCCCCAATGTTGTCAACAGATTGAAAAGACACGCGCAGAATGTTTCAAAACGTAGGGGCTGTTACAGGAAATGTAATTTTTAAAAGGGTTAAAAGTGAAAAAGAGGGGCGCCTGGGTGGTTCGGCCGGTTGAGCACCCGACTCTTGGTTTTGGCTCAGGTCATGATCTCGTGGTCATGGGATCGAGACCCACATCTTGCTCTGCACTGTTAGCTCAGAGCCTGCTTGGGATTCTCTCTCTCTGCCTCTCCCTATCTCCCTCTCTCTCTCAAAAGAAATAAATAAACATTTTTAAAAGCTGAAAAGATGACAAGAAAACAAAATAACCACCGTGATGCCTCATGCTCCCTCTATTCTTCAACCTTCAGCCAAATCCCTTGGTGACAATGGTCAGGGGGACCCTGGGTGGCTCAGTCCATTGAGCATCCGACTCTTGGTTTCGGCTCAGGTCATGACCCCATGGCTCTGTGGGTTCGGGCCCCACACTGGGCTCTGCACTGGCAGTGTGGAGCCTGCTTAGATTTCTCTCCCTCTCTCTCCCTCCCTCTCCAACTCTCCCCAACTCATGCTGTCTCTCTCTCTCAAAATAAATAAATGAACTTAAAAAAATGGTTAAAAGGAGGGGAGGGGAGGGGAGGGGATGGGGGATGGGTGAAGTGGGTGAAGGGGATGAAGAGGTAGAAACTCCCAGTCATAAAATAAGTCACAGAGATGAAAAGTCCAACATAGGGAATAGAGTCAATCACACTGTAATACACACTCACAGTGGTGAGCATTTTGTAATGTATATATATTGTCATTGTCATTGTAATGTGTATACAATCGCTGAATCACTATGTTGTACACCTGAAACTAATTTATTCTAGGGCAGTAGGTCAACTATGCTCAATTAAAAATAAAAATGAGGAAAGGAAGAACGGGAGAACATTAGTGATCAGTAAGCCTGTGGACTGTCATTGGATGAATATGCTTTTAGCGTGAACATAATAAATATAGTGACAACAAAAAAAAGTGGCTGGAAATAAGAGAAGATGGAAAGTCAAATGGGGCAGGGGCACGGGAACGGGCAAGGAAGACGCAAGGAGGTGACGCTGTACAAGACACAATTTCAGAGACACTGCTTGGTCCTCCCAGATCATTTCCATTTCAACCTCTCATCACCTCTGAAATTCCACCTTGAGCTTTGTCCCTCCAACCCCCTAAATCAGGAAAAAAAATTTAAAAATCTGCTAGAAACTAACCCTGAAGGAAGATGTAAGGGCTTCATTTCAGGAGTAACAAAATGGTCCGAGTTTACATTTACCGGTGAAAGATTCTTCAATGTGCCCATTAGGTTCCAAAGGACAGAAGTTATGATATACTATAGGAGAGATCACAGACACCTTGAATAGCCTCCAGTATAACTCAGAATCTGTGCCCAAGCCCCAACAGGGCCACTGAGACTCCATCCAGGTCAGAAAATGTCAAGGAGTCTCATGGGGACTTCAGCATTAAAGTTCCATTTTTCAAGTAGAGAAGAAAGAAGAAAGAGAGAAAAGCAGGTTTCGGCATCTTTACTCTGTGCCTGAACATACGTGCATCGTCTCCTAGGCTGGATCCTGCACCAGAAACTTTTTCTTTTGTTATGAAGGACATTCACAGAGTAATTGGCAAAACTTAGTAAGGTCTACAGACTGGGGAATAGGATGCGTCCATGCTAATTTATTGTGCTGTCATTGTATAGGAGACATTATATCAAGAACATGATATAGTCTTTTTTTTTTTTAAGGAAATACATTAAAGCATATGAGAGTGAAGATATCATTTCTGCAACTTACTCTGAAGTGGTTAGACAATTATAATATGCTATAGAGAGAGAGAGGGAAGGTGATGAAGCAAATGTCATAATATGTTACCGTTTGGGCAATTGGGAGGTGGATATAAGAGAATTTTTTCATACTATTCTTGTAATGTTCTGAAAAGTCTGAAATTATTAAAGAGAAAAGTAAAGAGGGGCGCCTGGGTGGCTCAGTCAGTTAAGCGTCCAACTTCAGTTCAGGTCATGATCTCACGGTTCGTGGGTTCAAGCCCCATGGTGGGCTCTATGCTGACAGCTCAGAGCCTGGAGCCTGCTTTGGATTCTATGCCTTTCTCTCTCTCTCTCTCTCTCTCTCTCTCTGCTCCTCCCCCAAATAAAGAGAAAAGTAAAGAAAACAAAATACCTGTCTGTGAGAAGGTTGTGACATGAGCAAGACAGCGTTGCCGGCCCCCGTTTGAGGTCCCCAGAGGCCACCGGTGGTCTGTTCAGAACTGAACAAAGGCCCAGTGGGGAGTGCCCGTCTCTCACCTCAGCTCTGCTACTTAGATGAGTGGCCATGGGCCAGTCATTTTCCTGCTATGAGCCTCAGCATCTCATGCGAATGAGGGGCATGATGCATCTAGTCTGTGACGATTTCAAAAAACGGGTATCAGAGGCCAAATACTAGCAGGATCGGAGCTCAGTAAATGATGCTGAGTACGACACAAAGAAACTTCTCTGGAAAACCAACATCCCTCTTAACCTCAGTGAAACGGAGGGCAAAGAAGACCTGAGAACAGCAGGAATTACAGACTGTCGCTCAGACCCTAGCTTCTCTTTCATCACCTAAGTCGCCTCGTTTCCTCATTAAGTGAGTCCCGGGCAACAAAGCTCAAAGAGGCGTCTGTTGGGTCTCCTCATTCTAATGCTTTATAATTACACACGACATGACCGGCCTTGGCTATGTTCACCTTTATCACTGAATTTAATCCTCACTAATACCTTCCTATCTGCTTATTGATTAAACACTCCTCCAAAAGGATTGGGCATCTTAAGGGAATGCCTCATCATCTCCAGCTCCTTGATAAAGAATTAGAAATGTTTCCAGTGTGTGCTTCAGAGAAGCGCTCGTGCAGGTCCACGAGGGGACACGCAGGTAGGTAGGTGCTGAGCAAGGCGAGCCGGGCAGAACGCAGGGAGCAGTGCGGGTGTCCTTCGTCAGAGTGTGGCGCGAATCACGGTGGACGCACATCGCAGGCGCGGTCAGAAAAACGGACCGTATGGCAATGTGTCTCAAAAACGCAGCACTGAGTGCAAAGTCACAAATGGAATGAGATACAGAACATGACAGCAGCAAGTCTAAAAGGAGTTCCACTGCATTCGTGTCAACATGTTGGTTAAATGTGTCATGGGATGTGAGAGTTCTAACTGGTCAAAGAGAAACACATCCCAAATCTGGGTAGAGAAGGAGGGAGGGACAAATGCGGAAACAGATGGAATAAAAGGGCGGACAGAGGCGGGCACCTGGGTGGCTCAGTCATTTACGCATCCGACTTCGGCTCAGGTCACGATCTTAAGGTTGGTGAGTTCGAGCCCCGCATCGGGCTCTGTGCTGCCAGCACAGAGCCTGCTTCAGACCCTCTGTCTCCCTCTCTCTCCGCCCCTCCTCCGCTCACGCTCTTGTGCTTTGTCTCTCGAAACATAAATAAATAAAAGCATTAAAAAAAAAAAAAGGATCAGCAGATGGAAGGTGGACAGACGGAGGACTTAGAGGAGGAAGGCCACGGGAGCAGACGCACGCACACCCATGCGCACACACAGGCCTCAGTCGCAGACACAGCAGGGCCCGCTGGAAGGTCTTACCTGAGGCCCCCGGCTTGTGGCCGGGCTGGCCCGCCCGGTGCACACTCTGCTGTAGCAAGTGGAGGCACTCCCCCAGGCAGCTGAGGGTAGC
This sequence comes from Acinonyx jubatus, assembly GCF_027475565.1. Classification (NCBI taxonomy): domain Eukaryota; kingdom Metazoa; phylum Chordata; class Mammalia; order Carnivora; family Felidae; genus Acinonyx; species Acinonyx jubatus. The sequence goes on from NC_069384.1 coordinate 145,227,539, forward strand.
GGCGGAGGTAGCTTTCAGGAGCAGCAGATCCTGGTCCAAGGCGGTGAGGGGGCCAGAGCCGGGCAGAGACTCGATGGCGTGCACGAGGTTCTTCTGCTGTCCTTCCACCTGGTTCATCATCTACAAAACGGGAAGAGACGGCACAGAGGGGAGAGTGAACGGTCCGCCTTTCGACAGGCTGGGGAGCAGCTCTTCATTAAAGCAGAGGACGGCACAACAGAGGGGGGTGGGGAGAGGAACCGGCGCCCCCAGACTGCAAGTGACATGGGAGTCAGCTCAGAGGGCGTTCAGTACACAGCAGTCCTCGGACCAGGCGGGCCAGGTGACATCTATGTGAATGTGGCCAAAGGCACACAGCGGCAGCTCTGATCGCAGGAGCATTTTAGAACTGTCCAGCTGAAAGGGCCCATCAGGGCCATCTGCATGTATCATTTTACTGGTCCCCTGCAGGCAAGTGAACACTAAATACACCAAAGGGAGAAGTCCTTGGAGCCACCGGTAAGGCTCTTGAAATGTGAAAAGTTATCTGAGACAGTGGATGAGGCACAGCTTTGCCTCAGAGCTAGGCTGATTCTTTGCTTTTCTTCCCAGCTCCAGCGCCCATGTCCTTGGCAGTCTTTTTGAAGTTCAAGAAACGGAAGTGAAATTTCAGGCTGGCACGGGTAGGAGTGAGATCACAGTCAAGCCAGCACTGAACCATACCACCCCAAAAATGCTAAGTCGGATGAGACTTTCTCTCCTAACACCGTGTGAGACACCAGGAGGAAAGAAAACCCAGGAACTCTAGGGCCAGCCCTCCATCAGAGCCAAAGCTAGGACAACCGTAAAGAACCGTATTTTGTGCCCTGGATTCAATTGAGAAGCGGCAGATAAGCCAGAGGCTAACTGCATCTTCGAATTGACATATCAAGGAGAAAGGAAGTCAAGAGCAAAAAAGAAACTTGATGGGTTCGCTCGTGAGGTTCACGGCCCTCACGTTCCACAACTTTCCAAACAAGATGACATGCATCGAGCACGCATCTAGCAAATAAGCGGTCACTCTAAGGAGTGGGGGAGGCTGAGCAACCCGCCCAAGGTCCCGGGGGCTGCTCAACAGCACAGGCTACAGCCAACTGCTGGCTTCTAGACTCTGGGCCATTGTTCTTTCAGCCCCCACCCCACCCCCACCCAACAACAGCCATCCTTAATTTGAAGCCATAACTCGCTCTGTCACTGTCTTCCCTGGAGGATCCTTGCTTTATCATCATGATGGTATCAGGTGGGGAGAAGCAATAATTCTGTTAAAGACTGCTGGACTTGGACACAAAACTCATTCTGTGCTACGCCTTATTTTTCTATTTCTTTTTGAAAACAGATACCTGCTGTTTCTGTGTAGTGATCTGCTGAAATAAAAAAAAAATTTAAAAACAGCAAAAAACAAAAACCTCATCCATTGCAATTCTACTTACCAAAATAGGCGTCATTACTTGAAAAGATGGTTTTTTTCTAAATCACTGTTAAGGCTATTGCACAGACATGGCTTGGAGTTGTCACCTCAGTGTGCACACCAATCCTTGGGCCATGCAAATTATTATTATTATTTTTTTTTTTTGGCAGATTACAGAGGTCACATCTGGCCATTCTGGCTCCTATAAAAAAAAGTACCTTGGGCACAACAGGGGTTCAATAAGTATTTATTTCTGCCTTCAGGTCTTTGCTTAAAAGCCACCTTCTCCTCAACAAGGCTTCTTGAACCACATTATTATTATTATTATTATTATTATTATTATTATTATGAGAGAGAGAGAGAGTGCAAGTGAGTGAGGGGCAGAGAGAAAGACAGAGAGAGAGAGAGAGAGAAGCAGGGCTCACCCAAAGCGGGGCTTGAGCTCACCCAAAGTGGGGGGGGGGGGGGGGGCTTGAGCTCACCGGATATGGGACTTGAACTCACAAACCATGAGATCATAAACTGAGCTGAAGTCAGATGTTTAATGACTGAGCCACCCAGGTGCCCTTGAACTACATGATTTAAAACTGTATCTCCAGGGGCAGCTGGCTGGCTTCGTCGGTGGAGTATATGATTCTTGATCTCACGGTTGTGAGTTTGAGCCCCACATTGGGTGTAGCGATTACTTGAAAATAAAGTCTTTAAAAAAAAAAATCCACATCTCCAGCCCGGCCCTTGGCATCCCCTATCCTCATTACTAATTATTCTCCATAGCACTTACCACCTTCCAACCTGACTTAAAATTTACTTATTTATTGTGTTCATTTGTGCTAGTATGAAAGCAGGGACCATCGTATCTGTGCTGTTCAAGGGTATATTCCAAGTAGAGTAAAATATCTGTGGAATGAATAAATGAATCCTTAGTCACTCGCTTCTCAAAGGTGCAAAAGAACTGACTTTTGACACAAAGTCTACAGAAATCATTCTATGCGATTAACAACATATGGCTGAAGATTTAGTAAAGAATAATACCTCCATTGTAAGTTTAGGTTCTCCAAGAAATATTACCAACTGGTTAAATTTAAGTTTGCACTAGATAAAGTGTTTATGTATTCTCTGACCGTTCTATATATAGAACTAACAGCAGTAGATTTTGAGCTATTTGTCGTAGTCAACATTTCCGCAAATTCCTATCGTAAAATCTTGTCTTAGAAAATTGATGTGTTAAAAGGGAAGAAAATGTAACGAAGAAACATAATAAATTACGTTCTTGACTATTATGGATGATACCATAACGCTCAAGAGAAAAGGTGAGTAAAATAAAGCCATTAACGAGATGGGATACATTTGTTTTTAATCAATAAAAAGAAATGTATCCCAATTGTGTATAGTATTGAATAAAATGTTAGGTAAATCTCAGGCAATAAAAACACAGAACTGACTTCTAGAATCTTCTACTCCATTACAACAGAGACACATGCCCAGAAATGGAATCTGCTCTCTGAAAATACTCAAACTAAGCCTAGCACAGTGCTTGACACACATTGTGGACATTTCCTCAAGATTCATTTCTGCCCCCCTTTCCATGTGATGCAAAACAGAACTACTGTTTAATGACACAACTGATGTCACCTTCACATGAGTTTCATCAGGCTCCGAAAGAAACTGAGTGGAGCCGCAAAGAAAGGCGGGATTCCAAGCCTTGTGATATAACGGTATATCACAGTTACTGTGGCTCCAACGTTTCTAAGACCAAGAGGCACTGATGAAGAGGTTTCATCAGACTTTGGAAGAACAAGTTTCAGCTTTTTCCACATCTAATTTTAATTAAGGGCACCTATGAGAAGATGGATGTACGTGGCACCAAAAAGCTGGACGCAACAATACCAACAGCAAGTTCTTCAAAGCGCTCCCTCTCTCCTTCAAGGTTCCTACAGGCTCATCGACGGAAGAGCAAGGCACAAGCACCTACGAGTAGGCTCCCCTACTGCCACCAGCCTTTGAACCGCTTACCTTAATCACGCAAGTCTCAAACCAGAGCCCTTAACGCTCTTTCTGGAGCACACCAACATGAGTCATTCGTGGTCTTTAAAAACAAAAACAAAATGCGCCAAGTTTCGTTTCTTTCTGGCATTCCAGGATCCGGGGCATCAGCATCTTATAACATAGGTGTACAGGGTACCCCCAAATGAAATTTCAGAGATCCACATCTAAAATGTCAGCTCTGAGGTTTGTAAAATCAACCATATGTAGGTCACATTGAACTTCACAGATAAGCAAAGTTCCCGGGGGTGGGGGGGGGGGGGGGGGAATGCTATGCTATGGCCCATTTTTCATAGCACAAATAATGGTATATGCACTACAACAAACAAATCATAGGAGTTAATGCTAACAAAATCAGTGGCTGCAGATTTTATTGCTTTATTTCAATAGAACTGTGTAACAGATTTCAAAAAGGAGTCAGCAAGCCAGGCTAAGTCTCTTCTAAAACAGGGTCGGGGGCCATCAGGGAGGAGGAATTTACGTGCATTCTAGAACCCATGAACTTTTTTCCAGCTGCAAGCCTGCAGCCTGGACTTAACTTCCTCCACACCCTGAGGCCTGACTCATTGGCATTCTTCACTTGGAAAGGAGCCAGTGAGCTCTGACAAGTTTCAATCCCTAGTCTGCATATTAACCCCACCAATCCCAATTAACCTAGTTTCAATCCCCGTTTTGCAGAGAGGATAGAAAAGGGAACTGCGCTCAACCTTCTGCCTTTATAGCTCCACCCCCTTCTCTGTCTCCCTTGAAACAAGAGTCAGGTTTCTACCAGAACTGTGTCTCCGAATTGCAATTCTAATTACCCAAATAAATGCCCGGTGACTTCAATTTTTAATGCATTCTTTCTTGGTTGACACCTGAAACCACGACAAAGAGACTAAAACCTAAGACATTCAGCTCAACGAGCTTAGGAGTGGGCTGAAGAGAGACCTGAAGGGGGCAGACGGCGACAGGGGCTTCAAGGGTCTCGATTGCTTCAGGCTGTTCAGAGCTGCAAAGCCGGGGGCAGGTTTTCAGAGAGAGGCCCGACAGGCCAGATATCAATGAACACCAGCTCGGTCACTAATCCATTAATAATCGAAGGATCAGCATCAGGCACCTCCCAAACTTTAGGACTCCGCTTCCTAAAGTTCCCAGGGCCTGCTTGTGCGGTTGGGAGACCCTCCCGGGCTCACAGATTCCCAGTACCTTCAGTGACTCAATCTGTCAGTCTTGGAAGTAGACCAGTTAGATGCCAACTTCAAGGTGGCCTTGGTTTAGCATTTACCCTTCACCTGGTGGAATTCAGAAGCCGCTTTTAAGTCTCCCCTCTGGGTCAGGGATCAGTTCTTGGCGGACTTAGGCACTTCTTCACGTGGCCAAAGCCCTCAGTTTAAGGTTCAAAGCCACGCTCCAAGGATCTTAAGAACACACAGACACATTCACACAAACACACAGAGACCTTACTGCCTCCATTAACATATATTTACTATTCCACTGTCCTCATTAGCATTACTTTAATATTCCAAGAGACTCCCATCCCAAAAATGGTTTGATAGCTCATTATAGAAGCTTCCTGAAACGTCCATCAAATCTGTAAAGGAAACTGTCAACAGTTTGTACCCTAAAATCCTTTGAATGCCTTGCCTCAAAATCATTGCCTAGTTTTTCCCACCAATCCCGAACTGTTGTATCTTGATCTGTACCTAACTGGAATCGAGCCCCTGTACTGTAAGCCACACTTCAAATTCTCGAATTCTGACTTTGCCCTCCCCACTCAGAGACACGGACAATGCCCTGTGGATGTGGTGTTCTCCTTTACAGTGGTAAATAATAAAGGTCATTTTGCCTCGTCACCAGATTGTGTGGTTGATATTTGGAGAGCTGGCATTCCAATCTCCAAAGATTTCCTCCAAACTCCTGAGTGTCGGAGCACGGTAAGTCTTGGCCTCACACCTGAACAATCTCTTCTCCCTGCTGACTTTCCTACCTGACATCCGACCTTCCTTCTTATTCCCTCTTGGCACAGCACCTCCCCAGAATGATAACCTACCAAGAGTCTCTTTAGGCAGGGTCCTGGGCCCCTTTGGGACACCTCTCTCTATCCATCCAAACACAGTCCTAAACACCATGTAGACCCCAAAAATCTCTCAAGGCTTATTATGTGAGCAAGAGAAAGAAAACCCCATCTAGTGGACAGATCTTACCAAATCCACATCTCCCAATAGGGTTAAGAAAGCTGACAGTGGCCATAAGGGACAAAGATGAATGGGAGGAAATGGGGTCCATCTCCAATGGCGGGAGGCTGCGGGCTACACACACGAGGTTACAAAGAAGAAAGTTAAGAAAACACAGGATAAGAATGGAGAAACCAGTGTAAGGAACATAATGCTCTAGAATATAAACCAAAGGAAAGAAAAAAAAAAAAAGGGGGGAGAGGGAGAGAAGCAAATATCTCCAAAAAAAATTGACCATTAGGTCTTCGATGGCCTTCGTGCAGGGGTCAGCAAACTCCTGTAGAAGGTCAGATAGAAAATATTTAAGGATTTTTGGAGCCACTGGATGTCCGTGTGAGACACGGACTCTGCCACTGCAGCCTGAAAGCAGTCAGACCAGGTACGCACAGATGAGTGTGGCAACTTGTTCCAATAAAACTAACATCTGAGCCACCTCGGTTTGGGCAGCAGATCGTTATTTTTCTCATTCACGTTACGTTGCGATTTTACTGGTTCTTGGCAGGACGGTGATTTTCTATTGTAGCCTAGACATCCTGGCTATCGTGTTCGGAGATTTTAAGTCTGATTTGAATTTTTTTTTCTTAGTAGGCAATCAAGTTTATGTTTCGCGTGCAGGCTACTTTTATGGCCTATGCCTTTAAGAACAATTAACTTCAGAGCCTCTGTGGTGCTATTTTGATCTGCTTAGTTTATCTCTTGCCTCAAGGGCCTCCACTGGTCCCACTGGTGTGGAGAGGACAGAAGGAGGGTCCCCAGACCTGGTGCCTCCAGGGGGGGAGAGAGCATCTTCGGCTTTCTCAACAGGTGCTTGTTCTGGAAGGATCTCCCCTTACCCTCAGCTCTGGGTGGTGGAGGGGAGAATCAGGGCTGGAGTCATTGTTACGCCTTAGGACATAAAAGTCTGCCTTCTTTGCAAAGCTATGAAAGTGTAGACATCCTACTTCCACTTCCAAGTTGAAGACTGCTTCGTAAGCAGATCTCAACTGGCCAAATGGAAGAGTGCTGAGCACTAGCCATTCATCTTTTTGGTAACAGAAGTTACTCTTCCTTTTAGAAAATTGACAAAGAAACCCACTTTGCTCTGGGCTTCATGGTTTCATCACTGATGCTGACCATCACTAAATAACTTAAGCCATGGCTCCAGATTTCTCCATTCACCCCATTCCTGGGAGGCAGGACAGGCTAATGGCATTCTTAAATTCAACATTTTGACACCTGGCCTTTATTATATGAGATGAGGGGGGACAGAAACCAAAGACAAGCGTGATTGAAAGATCAGGTGCCTGGGTGGCTCAGTCCATTGAGCATCAGGCTTTTGATCTTGGCTCAGGTCATGATTCTCACAGTTTATGAGATCGAGCCCCACATCAGGCTCCATGCTGACAGTGCGGAGCCTGCCTGGGATTCTCTCTCCTCTCTCTGCCCCTCCCCTGCTTGTGCCCTTTCTCTCTCAAAATAAACAAACATGAAAAACATTTAAAAAAAAAAAAAAAAAAGAGTGGTTGAAAGACCAATCCAGAGATGAAGGAGATCCAGTCTGTTCTGGTCCCTCCAAAGCTTAAATAAGTATGTGATTGCTATCAAGCTTCAGTGCTATTTATAAATGAGCCCATGCTGGGCAAGAGCAGAAGGCAAAGGCAATATTCTGAAATGTGCACACACACATTCAAACACTTTCTGAAGATGTGGGATGAGTCTGCTCTATTTCTTAAAAACAGATTCCTGTCCCTTCTTCCACCTTTGGGTTTTCTACAATCATTTCCTCACCAACCCCGATAATAACCCCTCACTGCACACACATGAAATGCAGATTTTATCTTTTCAAACTCCTAGAAAGCAAACCCATACTGAGATGTTCAAGAAATACGAGATCATCGCATTCACAGCCAAATGACTCGCAGGGTTCCGTCAGTCTGTCACTTTCACTTCTCCAACAGGAAACTGGAGAAAAACTTCACAGAGGCCAGATGTGCTGGCTGAGGTCACCTGTCATGGCTGTCCCCACATTCCAGTACCCTCCACACGACGAGGCATGGCCCTGTGTACTTCCTCCTCTACCCTTCTCATATTCTGGAAGCAAAATACTACTTCCTGCCTCATAAAACAATTATGATCAATTTTCTTCCATGGTTTCTTCATCCCCCCCCCCTTTGCTACCACCTGGAAATAGCTTGGTTTTTTTTGGGGGGGGGGGGTGTTTTGTTTTTTGTTTTTTCCTGATTGCAAAAGGCTGGCTCACTCCATCAGCCACCATCACAACACAATCAGTCAGGGAAAACAGTTACAAAGAAGGAAGTAAAAATTACCTGTAATCCCACTCCTAGAAATAAGTAAAAGCACTATTCATAGTCTGGTATTACTCTGACTCTTCCAACTTATCGTGCACAAATTATCTTATTTTAAAAGGATCATCCCTTATAAATAATTTTTTTAACTTTTTATCACTTAGAATGAATCATCTGTGATGCCTTAGATTGACTTAAAAATAATCTGAGATTTTGGAAAGGGGCAGGGAGAGTGGGGAGGAGTAAGGATAGAACCACGTTGGCTTTGGGGGTGCTGCAGCTGGGGGGGGGGCATGGAGGTTCAACATCATCTTCTCCAATGTGTTATGTTTGAGATTTCTCCAACGGGTATAGTTTAGTTTTTTTTTTTTTTTAAATAGTGGGAAAATACATTGTTGTGGGCTGAATTGTGTCCTCCCGCCAAATCCCTACGTTGATGTCCTAACCCCAGTACCTCCAAAGTGACCTTATACGGAGATTGGCTCATTTTAGGGAAATTAAGTTAAAGTGAGGACATTAGAGGGAACTGTGATCCAGTATGACTGGTGTCCTTATAAAAGGAGGAAATTTGGACCCCGACAGACACAGAGGGCAGACGATGAGGCCCCGGAGAGGATGTCCATCGATAAAGCAAGGAAACAGACCAGTACAGATCCTTCCCTCCTAGACATCGGTAGAAACCCACCCTGCCAAGTGCCTTGATTTTGCACTTCTGGCTTCCAGAATTGTGAGACAAGAAATTTCTATTGTTTAACCCACTGGGTTTGTGGTACTTTGCTACTGAAGCCCTGGAAAACTAACATACACACCACAGTTATCTTTCCACATCAGTAAGGACAGACCTCATTTTAACGGCTGCACTGTGTAAGACTTTTAACTCCTGGCAAAGCAGACCCTGGCTTTAGCGTCAAAGCTCCTTCCCTGCAAACCCACCATCACTTGTCCTCATGTAATTTATGCCGCAGGAAAAGCTGAGGTGGAGAAAGCGCTTTCAGGATTATGTAACAGAAGTTGCCTACACACAGGTTAAAAGCTAGTATTGTTTGGGGCGCCTGGGTGGCTCAGTCGGTTGAGCCTCCGACTTCGGCTTGGGTCACGCTCTCACGGTTTGTGGGTTCGAGCCCCGCATCGGGCTCTGTGCTGATGGCTCGGAGCCTGCAGCCTGCTTCGGATTCTGTGTCTCCCTCTCTCTCTGCCCCTCTCCTGCTTGCACTCTGTCTCTGTCTCTCTCTCAAAAAGAAACATTAAATTAAGAAAAAAAAAAAAAACCTGTTACTTTTTAATTCTGTGAGTCAATACTAAATGTCAACATGTTAGTAACGAGGGGTTCACGATACAAAAGGAATTCTCCCTTATGTCCTCAAAGAGAACCCTACGGTCAACAGCAGGATTTGGGGTAGAAGGCGAGGGATCAGTAATTAATCAGTCTTCTTCATTACGCACTTATCTGCACTCTCTGCTTCCCACACACAAAGACACAGGCCAGGACGGGGTGCTGAGCACAGACGTGGGAGCAGGAACTCTCTGGAAACAAGGCTGGCCTCCCGGGCACCACACCCTTAAACCTGGACTCGGGCAGAAGCGCCACCCACAGCAGGCTACTACCCCCTATTCCGCATTGTTTTCACTGAAAACATCTTTCCTCCCTCTTTTTTTTCCTTGTACGGAAGTAATACTTATCGCAGAAGAAACAAATAATCAAAAGAAGCAATACCGTAACACAACCCAAAGCAGAAAAAGATACATTACGATTTCGGTATACGTGCTTACAATGTATTTCTGCATGTACCTTTAATGAAAATGGTTGTGCATCACAGTACCGCTCGTAACCTTTTCTTATTCCATATACCGTGTCAATAAATGTTGACAATACTGTATATAAAAAAGACTGTAGACCAGGGGCTCAGTCGGTTAAGCGTCTGACTTCGGCTCAGGTCATGATCTCACAGTTCGGGAGTTTGAGCCCCACATCGCGTGAACCCCACTCCTCTCTCTCTCCCCCTTTCTCTTTGCCCCCTCGCTCACTTGTGCGCTCTCTCTCTCAAAAAAAAAAAAAAAAAAAAGGCTGCAGACCATTCTATCACACAAACGTGCCACAATTTATTTCCCGGTTCCCTCCTGCTGCTGGACATCACAAAGAGGTCTTTTCTTCTCTGTGACAAATTACAATTCAACAAACTTCTCTCTAGCTAAATCCGAGCATAAATTTATAATGATTTTCTTAAACTCTTAGAAGAGGAATTGCTGGATTGAAGGGTACTTAGCATTAATTTTAAATTTTTGATAAACACTGCCAGCTCATCCTTGCAAAAACTCTCCATTTGTATTCCCTCAGCAGTGTGGGAGCTGTCCTCTTTCTCCCTCTTGACCACCTTTCTCTCTTAACCGATTCCACTGGTAATCCTCCCCCGCATCATCCCCCTCAAAAAAAAAAAAACCCAAAACATAAAAACAGCAGCTCATTTTTTTAATTCGTTGCACACGCCCCTCTACAAATGTGAAGTAAAGAGAGATTAAGAAGTTTCCGTATTCAGCAATAAGCTGTAAATAAGTCCCAGAGAGCTAGTACGCGGTATGGCTAATTTAGACAATATGGGACTATAATCATCCAACTTGCTAGTAGGCTAGGACTTAATTACTCCAACCAACTAAAAAGAAAGGATAATTACGTAATGTGACAAAGGCACCAAATACCACCACAGGGGCAATCCTATTATAATGCAGAAACGTATAAAATTAACGTGTTGTACGCCTTACGTGTACACAATGTTATACGTCAACTATATTCTATAAACAGGAAGTTTCCCTACCCAGTAAAGAAAACTCAAGCAAGTAAGATGAAGGGGAGTCCAGAGGGTGTCCCTGTCCGCCGGGTGGAAGCAACAATGTGGAAGGCGGGACCACCCCCGGAAGAGAAAGCTCAAGTCCCGAGCAAAGGGAGTGAAAGGGCTACTGGGAGAATCACGTGGATCCAGAAAGTTCTCGAAGACACCACACTTCTCTCCTAAAAGGCCCCAGGGACAACGCGACAATGGAAAACTGCTCCCGAGATCCCCAAAGCCTCACAGGGCCAGAGGGAGCAGATTCACCTGAACGTCGTCCTTCCCCAGGACAAGGGAAGGGCATCTGGCCACCTTCTCCAAGCCTGCCCCGGGCCCTGCGTCTGAACCTGAATCCAACACGGAAGCTAAAGAGCAAAGCAGAAAGCAGGAACCACGTTTCCCGCTCTCTTCTCACGCTCTTCCTTTACACGGTCACTATCTCCTATCCTCCCAGCCCTGCCCTGGCCCACGGGGAAGGGATGGTTATCGTGACCCTCCTTTTACACAACCCTGGGGCCCGAATCATAATCCACGGACGTGGAGACGTCATGACCAAGTCCACTGTCCTGGATCCAAACTTCTCTGCCCCGTGCCCCATTCCCAGGGGGCACGGGGACACCACCATGCGCTCTGTGCGCGTGTGCACAAACACACACACACACAGTTTGGTGCCCACCAGGCACTAACTTCTACCTAAAAGGAAGCAGATGCTTGGGAGCAAGCTGGCTGATCCACAGGCCAATTCACTCTGAATTGACCGAGAACAGGTTAGACCACAAACGCTGGGTAAAATCCCCAGAAAGAAAGAGTGATTCATAAGCAAAACCTAAATAGTCAAGGGTAAGTATTTGTCCTGCAAAAGCGGTGGAAGCTTCAGTAAGCGTTTAAGTTCCTCTCGGCCATTTTCTAATCAGAAACTATTGAACATACGTCACACGTACGTAAAACAACGGAAACTGAAAGGCTGTCTTTTTGATCCGCTTCAGAGGTCTTCTGGCTGACCAGCCACGTCTCAAAAACGCTCGCTGGCCTATCAGGTTTCACCTTCTGGAGAACGTGACTCCACCACCCAAAGATTAGCAGGTAGGAAATTAAACCATCTTCTCGAGCCTGCTTTACCTGTGTTCACGCATATTCCACACCCATGCTCGGCCTTTCTCAAAGAACTTCTCATTTTCTTGGTACTTAATCTCTATTGTGGGAAATTCTTCTATTTTGCAGAGAGAGGAGCTTGTTTTTAAGAATTCCTGAAGGAAACCTGCCAATAGACAGCTGTATCCTATCCTCAGCTTGGTAGCACATATTTCTTTCACACCGGGCCTTCGCTCGACCTACTAAATGCCTGCTATTCTCTTTCAAAACTTAATTATTGTTTTTAGTTCCAATATCAACCCAAAGTAGCAGACAAGAACATAACAGTTCTGTTCTCTTTTCCAGCTAAAATTAATTTCACTTGTGCCAATTATTTTCAGGAAAGAAATGCATCTCCAAAGGGCACTTGAAAAGGCGGGGGCGGGGGGGGGGGGGGATTGGACAAGAACTTTTTGCCTCCAGGCAAATCCTTTATAGCATTTAAGCCTTGGCAAATGAAACTCTGGAGAGACAAACGCATTTATCAGGAATCTGCTTCATTAATCTGACAAGGAAAATTATGTTGAGGGATAAGCCACCAGTAATTAATATTTATCGTATCTCCACCGAGTAAATGACACTGCAGTCACCATTATACAAAAGAGAGAACACAACTCCTGCACACAAACTGCTTACAGTGTAATCCTCAAGGTGCTCAAATAAGAGACAGAATAATGATATAGAATACACCGCACTTTACAAAAGAGCTAACCACATTTTGCAGAGGCCTGCGTTGAAAACTGCTTTCCAGCAACGGAATGAACTGGCATGGATCCATTCCTATTTTCCTCACTTCCTCAAGACTCTGGTGCACACTTTTTAAGAAAGCCAAGTGTAAGAGTGTGCAATGCATGGCCACTAGTCATATCAATAAACACACAAATAGAACTTATTAAATTATAATCAGTTCCATGCATGACTAACTCCAGGACCCAGCCTGCTGACTGAACCAATCAATTCATCCACCGCCATGTTGTGGGAAGCCCATGTTGTTGGGTGGAGAAATGGAGAAAAAAGGGAGGAAAGAGAAGAGAAGGCAAGAGAAAGGAAGGGGGAATGTAGGGAGGAAGATGGGGGGAGAAAAGTGGCAGAAGAGGAAGGAAGGGAAGAAACAAGAGAGAGAGGAAGGGAAGAGGAGAGTTCCAAGAAGTTTTAACACACTGGCATGGTTCTCCAGCATATCCAAGAAATTCTCCCCACTGCCCCAAGTCTGGTGTTACTACTTCTACTCAAAGAAGAATAGGTATTTTCCACTTTATCTTAAGCCCTGGAACTTCAGCCTTAATTTTGAGTCTCTTCCAGTACCAATCTCCCAGAGAGAAAAGGACATTTTAACTGCACGTTAGACATCTATGGGCACGCCACAGTCCCAAACTCCTCATAGCCTCTAAAATAATCTATCTGATATTGAGAAACAAGGCCCTACCTGGATGGGTTCCAGGTTCAACTTCCAAGCAGTCCATGGAAGCCTTTCTCCTGGTTAATTCTAACTCTTTCTTCAGACCACGTTATAGGTTGCTTTCCCCAGGTAGCCTTCCATCATGTCCCCAAAAGGTCATTATCCCCATCACCCACGGGACCCATCATGTTTGTGTTATGTCCTCCATTGGTTAAGCTCTCCCACCCTTATCAGGCTCTGAGCTCCACGAGGATGAGGACCTTTTTTCTCTTTGGTTCACTCTTGTTTTCCTAGCATCTAGGACGAGCCTGGCAAACTGCAGGCAGAAAATGTTGGTTAGAAGAATGGGTATGGGGCACCTGGGTGGCTCAGTCGGTTAAGCTTCCAACTCTTCACATCGGCTCAGGTCATGATCTTGCAGTTACGAGCTTCAGCCCCATGTCAGACTCTGCACTAAGCATGGAGTCTGCTTGGGATTCTCTCTCTGCCTCTCCTATACTTGTGCTTTCTCTCTTTTTCTCTCTCTCGAAATAAACCTTTAAAAAAAGAATGAGTAAATGCATATACGAAAAAGAGCACCTAGGCATCTCCTTGGGAACCGGCCATCTTCCCCACTTCCTGGCATTAAAGAAGAAGGTCTGAGTGCCACTAAGAGATGAATCCGTATGAACACAGGTATCCAAATCACATCTAAATGTCAACCAGCAGGCATTAAAAATTGACAAGTGAAAGAAGTACATACAATACCAGTTCTGAATGGACTGATTTTCTTCTTGCCGTATCGAGACAGAAGATTTCAGTAATCAGAGGACAGAGGACAAGGTTTCATACTTTTCTTGCATGTTCCCCTGGGTCTACTTGATCACCATCAAAGAGAGTGTTTAGCAGCAAAGGAGAGAAATTCACCCGTGCTAATTCAAGAAGGGGATCTGTTACATGGATACAGGAAGGAGGTACCCAGAATTTACTAGAAAGGGCTGCTCTCTGTCTTTCAGAGATATCACAGTCTCTTACCTCTTAAAGTCTCTGGCTTTCCCACCTTCTTACTCTCTCCTCTTGCTCATCTGAAAACTTCCCTCCCTTGTCCAAATCCCAGCAGAGCCACTGGGGAGCTGAATCTACCCAGTCTCACAAGTCTGGCTTCCTTTCTTTCCCAATTCAGACTTGAGAGGAAGTAAATATGATTGGCTGGCTGTGGATTAGATGCCTGCCCTGGTCCAGCCAGCCAACACTGACTTATGCCTTCACTACAGGGTCTCCTCTTCCTAAGGGGTAGCCCCACCACCACTTTTGTGATGTTTAACCCCATCTAAGATTCTGATATTCACGACATAGAAAGATACACATTATTTGCAAATATCTTAAAAACTCACTTCACAAGAAAATATGTGTGTCCAATGGGACACCAATCAATGCTCACATCTGTAACAACTAGTCAAAATAACGAGGCATTTCCCTAAACGTAAGCTGGTATGACACGAATGCCAAAGTTACACAGCTTCCTGTCAGCGGGTTCTAGAAATACAGTAACTTCTTGAAATGTAAACACCGAGCTCCAAGTGAGCCCAGACCACCCCATCTTGTTTAGTTGTAGTACCATGTAATAATGCAAAATCCACGGTTTACAAAGAGTTTAAGGAGAGACAAGGGCTCAATCCACAGTACCCTCTCAGTGTGTACCTTTCCTGACGATTTCCAAAGTCTGGAATTAGCTGTCACCTATTTCCTCATATTAGGTTCACGGATCTAATGTATCTATTAACTTTATGGAAATTAAAATTAGTACCAAGAAGCACTGGGTTTTGCTACATTAGCTAACTCTCCCTCAAGAGCTCTCTGTAGTTTTCCCTATACAGTTGTGATTCAAACGGTTCTCTTTTTCACGGAAATCCTTCTCTTCCCATGACCATCACCCAACGGGAGACGTAAAAAGGGAAGGTCTGGCCCTGATAATACTCTGGAAAGCACAGGATCCCCAAACAGAATTAATGTGTAACGTGCACAAAAGGTGGCTCGTGGGGCGCCTGGGTGGCTCCGTCGGTTGAGCGTCCGACTTCAGCTCAGGTCACGATCTCACGGTCCGGGAGTTCGAGCCCCGCGTCGGGCTCTGGGCTGACAGCTCGGAGCCCGGAGCCTGTTTCCGATTCTGTGTCTCCCTCTCTCTCTGCCCCTCCCCCGTTCATGCTCTGTCTCTCTCTGTCCCAAAAATAAATAAACATTGAAAAAAAAATTAAAAGAAAAAAGGTGGCTCGTATACCTTGTCCCTGATTTCCCCGCAAACACGCGACGCACCTGGGCAGCTCTACACCTGTTGACTTTCTCTCGGGTGGCATCTTGCCTAGAAATCCCCTCCTCCTCGTCCTTCACACTCAAAATCCTACTAGGTTTCCAACGGCTGGAGCAAAGCAGTGCTTCTCCATGAAGCTGGTACTTCCCCACCCAGAAGTTACCCCCACCACCACGCCCCTAGTCTCTCCCAGGCCCCCTCATGAGCAGGTGCCTTTTCTTCACGTTCGTGAGGTCCGGGGAGCAGCCCCACATCCCCTTAGCGCCTGGCTAGTACAGAGAGACGCTACATTTTCAATAACTCGCTAAGTGTAGCCTTCAGGCTTTGGGGCACTGCTTCAGGTTTCCAGGTTTATTGTTTTCCGGTGGAAATGCTCTGTGTTTCATTTGCTGTATTTGCGGCAGAGTCGGGGCAGCCCAATTGGGGCGAATCTGAACATTTACTGAGAGAAAATGCCTTTTCTCCTTCAATTCAGTACTTAGAAATGAGTATCCCCCTTTAGACTTAGCTGGGTAGTGCTAATTTGCCATCTTTAAACTAACCTTTTAGAAAACGTGTAATATTAGCTCCTCTTCCAGATACCTTCTCATGATTCCCCACTGCAAAATAAACACATGCTGTAATTCCTTCCATAACTAAAATGTAAACACATACTCCACTCTTGGGATAAACTGGCTCTATTTTCATGCAAATTTAGTACAGATAGAAGGTAACGCTCAGCATAAGGAAATGCTCACTGGCTTCCTCAGAAGATCCTGACTGTATACGTTACTGTCCAACCCACCCCAAAGCACTGAAAGCCAAAAAGTATAATAATGTTTTAAAGATGCAATTCCTTGAGTAGACAGAAACAGTTTAAAATATTACTTCAAACTGAAACATACACTCGATTTTAATTGAGCTGCATTTATTTTAGGAACAATTTCTTCAGCTTTCCCACTGGGTTGATCATCTCTAAAGAGCTCTACACCTCTGAAATTAGGCTGAAGAGCAACGACCATTCTTGCCCACTCAATTGCTGCCCCCTGCTGGCGGAAGGATGAACAGCTTTGCCAGACACTGCCCTCTCCAGGGAAAATGGCAGCTATAGATCCATACACCCCCTGGCCTGGTGGGTCCCAAGCCCTCCGGAGAATGCGCAAGGGCCAACAAGGGCGCCGGGGTGGCTTAGTCAGGTAGGCGTCTGACTTCAACTCACGTCATGATTTCGCGATTGGTGGGGTTGAGTCCCACATTGGGCTCTGAGCTGACAGTGCAGAGCCTGCTTGGGATTCTCTCTTCCTCTCTCTCTCTCTCTCTGCCCCTCCCCTACTTGCTCTCTCTCTCTCTCTCCCTCAAATATTTTAAACTTTAAAAAAATTAAAAAAAAAAAAAGGATTCTGGGAAGGTTGAGACTAATGAAGACAGAGGCCCCATATAGGTTAGCGGTTCCCAACCTTTATACCACTAAGGAACCCCACCTCAGTCAGCACGGACTTCTTGCTTTCAAGAATTTATCCACATAAGAAAACTTCACCATACTTTATTTTTCATTAAAAAAAATTTTTTTTTAATATTTGTTTATTTTTGAGAGAGAGAGAGAGACAGAGACAGAGACAGAGCATGAGTGGGGGAAGGGCAGACACAGAATCCAAAGCAGGCTCCAGGCTCCGAGCTGTCAGCACAGAGCCTGACGCGGGGCCAGAACTCACCAACTGAGAGATCATGACCTGAGCCGAAGTCAGACACTCAACCAACTAAGCCACCCAGGCTCCCCCTAACCCACCATACTTTAATACCAGGCCACTTCCCATTAACAATTAAAAATACTTTTTTGATGTTTGTTTGTTTTTGAGAGAGAGAGCACAAGCAGGGGCAGAGGCAGAGAGAGGGGGAGACAGAATCCGAAGCAGGCTCCAGGCTCTGAGCTGTCAGCACAGAGCCCAAAGCTGGGCTCGAACACACAAACCCACAAACCCAGGAGATAGTGACTTGAAGCAAAGCTTATGAGCCGCTCATCTGTCCCGCCCGCTTCCCATTAACAATTTTAAAGATAAAGAAAAGGCAACTACAACGGGCCATAATCCTTAACCCTTTACCCTGTGTGGTCAGTTCTCCTTGGCAAATAGGTCAGTCTATTTGCAAAGCCCGTCTGAGAAACCGGACTTGTTTTTGTCTAACATTCACTATGTTGTGATCCATAAAAACAGATCAGCCAAAGTACCCGCAGGCACTCATCTGAGCTTGGCATCATGGAAAATGAACACGTAAAGAAAAAGCAGAAAGCATGTACAATTTCCTAGTGAATCGGCTTATTGGTGGAGGGAGAGCCTTCCCCATCCCACCCAACCCCCAACCCCGAGGAGCGGCAGAGTGTAGGGTCGGGGTGTGCAGGCTCAGGACCGCCACGTGTAACCCTGGACATGCTGTTCAATATTTCTGGACCTCAGTGTCCCTATCTGTAAAATGGAACTCATCGTAGTTCTTACTGTATAGACACGTTGCGGGGAATGAATGAGTCAATCATTGTGAACCACCCGGAAATAGTCCCAACCCGCTGCAAGCGTCATGCAAGCCTTTGTGGCGGCCGTGGTTCCTACTACCGTCACGACTACCAGAATTATCGTGCTGCAGATTAAATGCGACCATGGTACGGAACGTAGGAAACGCTCAACGAAGGCTGACCACGGTGAAAATGAACACCAGTGGGAAAGTGAACAGACAGGGAATTTCTATCCTGTTACTCTAGCCAGATATGCTAAGACCTGTGTATTTTTTAATTTTCTTTTTTTTACATTTATTTATTTTTGAGAGACAGAGAGAACACAAGCGGGGAGGGGCAGAGAGAGAAGGAGACAGAATCCGAAGCGGGCTCTGGGCTCCGAGCTGTCAGCACAGAGCCCGACGCGGGGCTCGAACTCATGAACCGCGAGATCACGCCCTGAGCCGAAGTTGGACGCTCAACCCACTGAGCCACCCAGGTGCCCAAAACCTGTGTATTTAAGAAGCAATATATTCAGTGTAAACCCTATGGCACTTCTCTTGCAGAATCATTTGCCTCGTCTGTT
Source organism: Acinonyx jubatus (assembly GCF_027475565.1). Lineage (NCBI taxonomy): Eukaryota > Metazoa > Chordata > Mammalia > Carnivora > Felidae > Acinonyx > Acinonyx jubatus. The sequence goes on from NC_069384.1 coordinate 145,246,195, forward strand.
GTAAAAAGCAAGTTGTTGATTTATCTATTTTATTTTTCTGCGCAGGTTCCACGCCCAACATGGGGCCTAAACTTCGCAACCCGAAGATCCAGAGTGCACCAGCTGAGCCAGCCAGGCGCCCCAACGGACGTATCTATTTGAAAAACTAACTTTCCAATTCAATTGCAGCTGATTCTCCTTATTCACAGTAGTTAGGTTCCATGAAAACACTGCATCACGAATACCGAATACCGAGCTATCACCCTTAAGGGAAGTTCAAGGGGACACTTCTGCGGGCCTATGCTGACATTTTCTTCAAGGACGTGTCCATTTGCATTGTAGAGGTTTGTTTGCCGATGTCCTTGTAAAACAAGCTAGTTTCATCAGCCTTGAAAACCGGCTTTCCCATGTAATCCTTTTCTTATACAACACTTAACAGGTACAGTAAATTCTCCTTATTTGCTGTAATTATGTTCTATGAAGTCACCATGAGCAGTGAATGAGCAAATACCAAACTAAAGTGTGTGTGTGTGTGTGTGTGTGTCTGTGTGTGTGTGTGTAACAGCACTCCAGCTGGTCTTAAGGGTTAACTTGCTTCAAAGTTAACGCTCCTTACTTGCTGACCTCAGGCCCTTCCTTGGTCTGTAACAGAGCTAAGTTACCTTGTGATCTGCAGGCCACTGGCCTTGAGGAGTGGAGAACCAGAATCTTCCCAGGCCCCCGAGGTCGGCAAGTCTGTTTGAAGCCACCTCGGCTTTCTGATCAGTCCAGCCATTTTTCAGTGAAACGTTTTTCTTTTAGGTCAAATGACTTTTACTGACCTCCCTTTGTATCTGTAGACCTTGTCCTCCTTTGCAGAAAGAACAGAGCACTCCAGCGCATCTCGAAACAAGAACCAGACCCCCACGCACAACCCCTGAGCACTGAAAATGTTTGCAGTGGGCACCTTCAAGTCTGCACAGGATCAAGAAATGCTTGAGGCCACTGCACTCCCTTTGCTGATTAACTACCCTAACCCCCTTCAAAATTCCCCGGGCCAGGCAGAAACCGTGAAGTGGGCTTGTGGACAAGAGTCTGCCTTCTCCCCGGGTTGCTGGCCTTCCTCTTTTTTTTTTTTTTTTTTTTTTAAAGTTTATTTATTTTGAGAGAGAGCAGGGAAGGGGCACAGTGAGAGGGAGAGAGAACCCCTGCACCCGTTAGTGCAGAGCCCAACACGGGGCTCGAACTCAGGAACCTCGAGATCATGACCTGAGCCGAAATCAGACTGAGCCACCCAGGCGCCCCTGCCGGCCTCTTGAAAAACAGCTCAAATTCCTTTCCAATCAAAACTGGTCTCTTGAGTGATGACCTTTGAGGCGACGGGCAGCTGAACGTGGGCTCGGTAAGCTGTGCACACACGTGTGTGTGAGTATGTGCACATATGTCATAGGTTATAATGTTACATGCTAAACACAACTCATCCTGGTAGGTTCTATCTTCTTTCTTTTACAGAAGAGAAAATGAGGTTCAGAAGTGTTAAGTCGCCTGCCTGGGGCCACCCCACTAACAGGTGCCAGAGCTGGCATTCAAACCCCATCCAGCTGGCCCCGGATACAAAGCTTCCTGCACTCCACTGAACTGCCCCCCAGCCAAGTTCACCCACTGCTCTTCTCCGTATGAAAGGAGAAACAAAAAGGCAGAACGATGATGCCTCGTCTGACTTTCGGCTAGGAAGGTCTGCCTCGGGGGACATGTTTTTGGATGTTCTGCTCATCTGCAAATAGCCACAAACGTGCCCAAAGTATCAGTTGTGGGCTTACAAATACGTTTTAGCAAGTAGGAGAATCTGCACATTCAGAATCCGTGAATAACGAGGCTACGTTGTATTTTTTAAATTCTTCATTAGTCTCCTGATCATCAGAACCCGGCTCACCTGCAAATTTAACAGGTTTCATGCTGAACAGCCTTTTGAAACGTGTGAACCAGCCAGCACTGGCTGAGAAGGATTTAACATTCTCCTGATCCTGGGTAAGGTGCCCAAGAATCTTTGGCTTTTGGCCCTACAGCAATGTTGTCCATTATGCGGGGTTTTTTTTTTAATCGACTGTCATCTCATGAAGCCACCAATTTAGCTGTGTTTCCACCTTTTGCGTAATTCTTTTTAAAAAAATTTTTTTAATCTTTATTTTTGAGAGAGAGAGAGAGAGAGAGAGAGAGCGCGCGCACGTGAGCAGGGGAGGAGCAGAGAGAGAGGGAGACACAGCATCCGAAGCAGTCTCCAGACTCTGAGCTGTCAGCACAGAGCCCGAAGCAGGGCTCGAACTCACAGAGTGTGAGATCATGACCTGAGCTGAAGTCGGATGCTCAACCGACTGAGCCACCCAGGCGCCCCTTGCATAATTCTTTTTAAGGACACTTCACACCCAGCGCAAAGCCCACATCAAAGCTTGAACTCATGACCCTGAGATCAAGACCTGAGCTGAGACCAAGAGTCAGATACTTACATGACTGAGCCACCCAGGGACCCCCATCTCTTCCACAATTTAGTCATACGTTACAAATGTTACTTTAGAATTTTCCAAAGGAAAAAAAGAAAAACAAAAAAGGAATTTTTCCAAAGTAGCCTCACATACAAATCAGCATGTTTCCTCTTTCTTCCCTCCCCTCCCCCACCACCGATGTGCTGGATCTTGCTTCATTAACATTGAACTCACACCTGAACAAAGCTCATCTAACACGTATTTCCTCCATCAGGCACATCCCAGCCTTCCTGCCTCAGACACACGAGACGGCATTTCAGCACTACCCCTGGGGGCCGTTTAAAACAGCACTCACCAACAGTTAAGTATAAACATGCAAAAAACGTGGCACTAAACAGACTGTGAAAAGGGTATTCACTGAATAGGAGAGCTGAAACAAGGAGGCAGAATGTCACCTTGTCCGACCTTGGATGAGAAGGACTCAAAATTTTTTTGCAGCTCTACGCGCATCCATGAAGGACCAGGAAAGTATCTCGAGTACTGATTCTAGAGCTACAGGTAAATTTTTAGCAAGCAGGCAAAGGTGCAGACACAGAATCCATGAAAGATGAAGATCAACTATGTATTTTTATTTTTTTAATGTTTGTTTGTTTATTTTTGAGGGAGGGAGAGACAGAGCACAAGAGCACAAGAGCACAAGCAGGGGAGGGACAGAGAGAAAGAGGGAGACACAGAACCCACAGCAGGCTCCTGGTTCTGAGCTGTCAGCACAGAGCCTGATGTGGGGCTCGAACCCATGAGATCATGACCTGAGCCAAAGTCGGAAACTTAACCGACTGAGCCACCCAGGCACCCCCACTTAATTATTTTTTTAATGTTTATTTTTAGATATATAGAAAGCACATGTGCGAGCAGCGGGAAGGGAAGAGGGTGAGGAAGAGAAACCCAAGCACCTCCGGCTGTCAGCACAGAGTCTGACACAGGGCTCAATCTCACAAACTGGGAGATCATGACCTGAGCTGAAATCAAGAGTCGGACTTTAACTGAGCCACCCGCGCCCCAACCTCACTCTTTTAAAGTTCTGTGAATAGTAAATTGGGACAATCTTCATCATTGGAGGTACTGAAATTCAGAAAAAAATACTCAAAGACACGCCCCTAAAGCTTTAAAGGTATTGATTTTGATGTAGAATAAAGCTTCTCAAGTATCTTTTTTTTTTTTTTTTTTTTGGTAAATCATTCTCCGGGCAGCCTTTATACAACAGATTTTATTGGATTTCACGGTTCAAATCATCGTTTTAGTTGCTAAATAATGTTCACCTATAGATTCCATTCTGCAACCTTTTAAGTGGTGTCATTTTCTTTACAGTTTACGGAGGCAGTTTTTTTTTCAAGACTAAAGTTTCTGGGAAAAATAACTGGGAATCCATCTTGAGCATCAGCAGGTTTAACCTGGGCATTCTTCCAGGCAAGGGGTACAGCAATGAATGAACCCGTGAAAATCCCTGCTCACAACAGCTGACATTTTAATAGAGGAAGACAGACCATATAAACAAGCAAATGTGCAATGTCAGAGGTGAGGAGTATTATGGAGAAAACCGGGGCAAAGAGCAAAAAAATGGGGGGGGGCAGGGGGCTGCAGTTTTAAATAGATGGGTAACCTAGGGAGGCCTCACTAAGACAATCTTAGAGTAAATACCTCAAGGAAGTAAGAAGGAGCCATGCACAGAGCCAAAGGAAGGATGTCCTAGGACGGAACGGATGGCAGGAGTGCAAAGGCCCTGAGGCGGGAGCAAGCCTGGGGCGGCCAACAAACATCGAAGGCCAGGGACACTGGAGTCCAGAGGGAGACGAGACCTCAGTGAGGCAAGGAGGGGGCTGCCCGTGAAAAGCTACTCCCACTGTAAAGCCCAGGCTCCCCTCTGTGTGAGGAGAGGCCCGTTAGAGGGTTTGTTTCGGGTGGGGGTGACGTATTGTCTTTCAAAGTTTCAATATTCAGAAAACTCGAGAGAACAGAAACCCACGCCGACCTGCGAGATTTAACAACCGTTACTATTTTGCCATATTCGCTTTTTGTCCCCCTCCCCCCCCCCCCGAAACACCTGCAATTAAGTTACAGATATCCTGACACCTCAGCCCAGAATATACTTCAGCATGCGTCTCCGACAAGTCGGGACATTCTTCCATTTGTCCACAATTCCATCATCTCACCTCATAAAATTAAAAATAAATCCGTTACGTTATCTAATACGTAGCCCACATTCAGAAATCCCCAAATGTCCACAACACGAAGGTCCATGTACAGAATTTGGTTGCTAGGTCGTCAGAGTCTCTGGATACGTCTCCTATATGAAGAGACAAGGCCCATGGTGTTTTTCTTTTTTTATTTTGGGGTGGCGGGGGGAGCAGAGAGAGAGGAAGGCGGGGAGGATTCCAAGCAGGCCGCGCGCTCAGCGCAGAGCCAAACGCAGGGCCCGATCTTTTGAGCCATTTCATGACCCGACCCAAAGTCGGACACGTCTCCCCAACAAGGCCTATGATCCACGGAGGTCCCACATCCTGGGTTTGTCTGATTGTTCCCTCTCGGTGGCGATTAACCTGCTTCTCCGTCCCCTGTATTTTCTGTAAACGAGGAGGCGGTTCTACAGGTCTGATCAAATTCTAAGCCTTCCCAGGAACCACGTGGGACCACGTGAGCTGGTCAGCACACACACCAACCACGTCACCGTGTCCAGTCACGCCACCGCGAGTGAGGCTCCGTGAACACTCAAAGTAGGAACTCTCGGCTAGCAACCTTCCTCGAAGGTTACATTTTCACCCTCACGATTAGCAAGCAGTCTCTAAATCTTACAAATGCACACACAAAAACCACACACGCACGCACCTTACAGACATCCCCTTCCCCGACAACCTCCACCTAACAGTTCTGGTACTCCTCAACGTCCTTTGCCCAAATCGGTGATTTCCTTGGGGACTGCGAAAACATTCATTGACATTCTCCCTTCCCACCACCTGCTTTTCCTTCTTTGCTCTCATTACAGCCTCATGGATTACCTTTTTTTTTATTCCAAATCTTACAAAGTAGTACCACTATTACCTTTTTGACACACGCCCGTGAGCCTTTGGGCACTTCCTTTCCTGGTGCTATATAATGTCCCAGGCGGATTTTATTCGTGCCCTATTCCAGTCTGAGGGGACCATTTCACTGCTGGCAGGTTTTGAATAAAGGAGAGCCATTACCGGACTTTGAAAAAAGAACCCCTCCAGCTGCTGGACTGAGAACAGTGTTCTAAGTAAGGTCAGAAGCAAGGAGACCAGAAACAAGGTTCTTACAGCTTCCAGGCAAGATGCTGGTTAACAGTGGGTGTCGTCATAGGGGTCAGATGCTGGTTTTATTTTATTTCATTTTTTGTAATTTTTAAAGTTTATTTATTGGGGGAGGGGGGATGCATGGGAGGGGCAGAGAAAGAGGGAGAGAGTGAATCCCAAGCAGGCTTCGCACTGCCAGCACAGAGCCCAACACGGGGCTCAATCCCGCGAACTGTGAGAGCATGACCTGAGCTGAAATCGAGAGTCGGACGCCCAACCGAGCCACCCAGGTGCCCCAGGTTATATTTTGATGGAAGAGACAAAGGTATGCAGCCTTAGGATTCTAATGGGGAGTATCAGGAAAACATGGAATAAATGACAAAGAATTGAGATCCAGAGTCCGAACAACCGGAAGGATGGGGTTCTCGTCTATTAGCATTGGAAGACAGAGCAGCAAGTTTTTGTGGGTCTTTGCAGGGCAAGAGAGAGGGATGTGGAGAAGTTCAAAAATTCTGTTTTGGAGACACGAATGTAGTTACATTTGAGACACCCAAATGGAGACAGAACAAGGCAGCCGGACACAGGGGCATAGGCGTGGTCCACACACACGGTATTTACAGCCCCAGCGCTGGCAAAGGTCACCAAGGGGATGGCGAAAAGCAGAGGGGAGAGAAACTCCCGCCATTTTAGAGACTAGAGACATGAGAAGGAACCAGTGAGACACTGAGCAGAGGGGCGGCCTGCGGTGGGAGCAGGTCAGGCAACTCGCGTCCTGCGTCCAGGACAGTGCTTTAAGGACAAAGTGGCGGCTGGACCGGTGCCACCGACCACTCGATCCACACCCCCCCCCCCCAAACCTTCGTGAGAACGGTTCCCGTGGCAATCGTGGAGGAAAAGGCCGTAATAGCAGAGGCTTAAGAAAGACTGGACACGACGAACACAGACAATTCTTTTGAGGTGTTTTCTGCAAGGGAAGCAGAAAAAGGGCCTTTGGGACAGACTGTGCCATCGAGTGAGGGGAGAGGGGTTTTTAAGCTCGTCTATTTGTACACCGACGGGAATGAAGCACAGCGGAACACAGCACCACAAAACAGATCACTTTGACCTAAGGGTTATATTCGGCCGCGGGCAGGTGACAAGCGGCAGACGAGAAAAGCTCTGTGCCTTCCGTCTTTCTACCAGGAAGGGCAAGACGCTGCCTCATCACCAGACACGCTAATGACTCTTACCCCCCCGGGGACAGCACTACGGGAACCACTGGCAGCCAGAGCTCACAACCCTCACTACCCCTTGTCACCCGTTAATTCCCCCCCACACCACCCTTCCACCAGCTGCGGCCCTTAGAAGCTCAAAGTCCTTTTCCTGTGTCGCTTCACGACAAAATTTAGCTTTGTTGTTGTAGCTGTTGTTTTTTAGGATGCTATACAAGCCCCAAGTCCTAACCACTCCTTTCATGAGTCCTCCAGCATCTATGTGAGAGGCAGGCCTTACTCGAAATTGTTTTGACGAGACATGGATTAACAAGAGAAAAAAACCTCCTCATGTATAGGGCTCCTGCCAGAGAATTTAGGAGGCTAAAAAAAAGTCAAGCTTTTCCTCTCTTACAGGAATAGTCCAAAAGACTGACATAGGAGAGAGGAGGGAGAATTTCTAGAACAATGTCCTCGAGCGGGCGAGGCGGAGGAGTGCAGGGACGGGGGCAGAGCAGGTGAAGGCCAAGTGTTGGGGAGCAGGGCCAGGTGGGCGGGAAGAGGTGCAGAGGAAACTGGTGGAGGTTCTCTTTCGTTGCTTCTGTCTTCTCCGCGACACAGACATAAGGTCACCATTAACAAGTGAAGACGGGGAAGGAAGTGCTGAAGATTCAAGGTTTAACCAGTGCTGGGGTGTGGCCAGGTGAATACAGCCAGGTGATAAAGGTAAAGCAATGGGCGGGAGTTTGCAGGGGTTGCTGACACGGACAGGTCAGAGAATCTGGGCAAACTGTGGAGGAGAATGCCGGAGAGAGTGATGGCGATCCACAATCTCAAACCACGAAGGGATGAGCGAGGGACGGTAGGGATACGGTGTGATGACGACGGGAGATGCAAAGGTGGGTGCTTTCGGGGAAGGCGGAGGGAGAAAGCTTTGGACGGGGCAAAGAGAAACAAGGAGGTCACTTACCCCACCGCCACGTCCCGGAAGGAACAGAAGAGAAGCACCACCCCGTGGGAGGGCTGCAGGGGAGAACCAGCTTCCAGATAAAGAAGGTGAAGGAATCATCACTTGGAGAACAGGTGGAAGACACAGAGGATTAGGTCTGATGCTGGAACATGAACCCAAGCAGCATAGGAAGGCATTTCAGGAGTTGAACAGAGTGAGAAAAGGAGATACAGGGTCACATCGGGATGCAAGTCAGGAGGCCGGCTGGATCTGAGGTCCTGGGTCTTTTGTGAGGGTTGTGCCACCTTCTGGGGTCACAGGCATGACAGGATTAGACTCAATGGTCTCAAGCACATAGTTGTGGGAAAATAGAGCATTAGGACATAGAGTGGAGATAGGTAGGAGTTCAGCGATTATCCAACCAGCACATCAAAAACCTTCAACATCATCGGTCTTAAGGTCAGTGCAAAGGGAACCCAGAATGACATACCCACTCACACCCACTACGATGGCTATAATCAAAACAGTGAAAAATAAGAAGCATGGGTAAGGATGTGGGGAAAATAGAACCCTCATACGCTGCTAGTGAGGAAGCAAAATCACAGTCACCGGCAATTCCTCAAAACGTTTAACACAGAATTACCATAGGACCCAGAAATTCCACTCCTGGGTAGACACTCCAAATAACTGAAAACTCAAAACACACATGCACGGGGGCACCTGGGTGGCTCAGTCAGTTGAGCGTCCGACTTCGGCTCGGGTCATGATCTCACAGTTGACGAGTTCGAGCCCCGCGTCGGGCTCTGTGCTGACAGCTCAGAGCCTGGAGCCTGCTTCAGATTCTGGGTCTCCCTCTCTCTCTCTCTGCCCCTCCCTGACTCGTGCTCTCTCTCCCTCTCCCTTTCTCTCTCAAAAATAAACATTAAAAAAATTTTAATAAATAAAACTAAAAATAAAAACTAAATTTTAAGAGAAGAACAATTAGGGGGCGCCTGGCTGGCTCCGTCGGTTGAGCGTCCGACTTCAGCTCAGGTCACGATCTCACGGTCCGTGAGTTCGAGCCCCGCGTCGGGCTCCGGGCCGATGGCTCGGAGCCTGGAGCCTGCTTCCAATTCTGTGTCTCCCTCTCTCTCTGCCCCTCCCCCGTTCATGCTCTGTCTCTCTCTGTCTCAAAAATGAATAAATGTTAAAAAAAAAAAAAAGAGAGAACAATTAAGCAATAATTAACTCATCTCAGCATGAGACTATGCGCAACCCTGAACTAAAAATAGACGTTGAAGAAAGGTTAGCATTTAAATCAATGAATAACGAAGAGCTGCAACACTTGGGATCAAGATACCACTAGACTAGGTTTTCTCAATACCCAGGCCTTCTGGAAACTGTGATCTGAACAGCATCTCAGGGCCACATTTGTGGCTTATCTTTTCATGGCCTCTGGATCATAGGAAACTCCTAGCAACGGTGGCAACGCTCAGCACTTCTTGTCCCATTAGTTGTTAGAACGTAATAATTTCAATCAGTTATTTTTAAAGCCCAGCGATTGTTTTTCATCTACAGAGAAATGTTCCGCTCTGTTTGAGGTGAGTAAGTAAGCAGTCACTGTCTCACTAGCTTGGTGTCACTTTAGAGTATTTGATTCAAATTAGTAGGCTCTCATAGAAGCTGTCAAAGTCCTTTTCTCTGTAACGGTACCTGACACCTGGTAGGCATCTGATCGGAATTTGTGGAAGAATAAAAGACGGGAAAGGAATCAAGATAAAAGTCAGGTCTGGCCAGGCAATTGCTAAAGAAATCGTTTCGGTGAAGAATTCCCAGACTTGGACCCGTTGGTCCTACAGCGGGTTCATTAGGCCCAATTCCCACCCGTAAGCACAAAGCAAAGCAGGGAGTCTGGGAATGGCAGTTAAGAGTTCAACTCAACCGTTAACATCGTGTGTGACTCTCGGGGTGCCTGGGTCACCCAGTCGTTTAAGTGCCCAGCTCTTGATTTCAGCTCAGGTCATGATCTCAGGGTCGTGGTTTTGAGCCCCACATATAACTGTATTCTCCTATTCTTTCCTCAATTTTCCACGGGGTTGTTGGGTTTTTCTTCACTTTCTAGGAGCTCTTTATACAACAGGGGAATTGGCCCTTTACCTACACTATGAGTTGTAATTACTGCCCCAAGTTGACTTTGTTTAGGATATATTTTTGGTAGTGAGAAAGTTGGGGTTTTTTGAGGTTTTGTTTTGTTTTTACTTTTATGAACTCAAATTTATGCCTCTCTTTTTTGTTTTTGGCTTAAGATTATTTTTTCTTTTTTTTATTTTTCTTTTTTTTTAATTTTTTTTTAATGTTTATTTATTTTTGAGACAGAGACAGAGCATGAACAGGGGAGGGTCAGAGAGAGAGAGAGACACAGAATCCGAAGCAGGCTCCAGGCTCCGAGCTGTCAGCACAGAGCCCGATGCAGGGCTCGAACTCACAGACCGTGAGATCATGACCTGAGCCCAAGTCGGATGCTCAACCGACTGAGCCACCCAGGCGCCCCTATTTTTTCTTTTTTTAAAGTTCATTTATTTTGAGAGAGAGGGAGAGTACACACATGAGTAAGCAGGGGAGGGGCAGAGAGAGAGGGACAGAGAGAATCTCAAGCAGGCATCACGCTGTTGGAGCGGAGCTCAATGCGGGGCTCGAACTCACAAACCTGGGAGATCATGACCTGAACACAAACCAAGAGTCGGATGCTCAACCAACTGGAGCCATCCAGGTGCCCCATTTTAGCTTACGATTTTTTAAGTCACATTTTGAAAGACCTTCCCCATTCCACTCCCGAGTGGTTTCAGTACTTTTAATGTTTTATGTATTTTTTTACACCTAAGTCTTTGATATTTAAAATGCATCATGGGGCTGGGGCGCCTGGGTGGCTCAGTCGGTTAAGGGTCCGACTTCAGCTCAGGTCACGATCTTGCGGTCCGTGAGTTTGAGCCCTGCGTCGGGCTCTGGGCTGATGGCTCAGAGCCTGGAGCCTGCTTCCAATTCTGTGTCTCCCTCTCTCTCTGCCCCTCTCCTGTTCATGCTCTGTCTCTGTCTCAAAAATAAATAAACATTAAAAAAAAAGAATTAAAAAAAATAAAATAAAATAAAAAAATAAATAAAAAATAAAATGCATCATGGGGAGCTTCCAGGGTGGTCAACAAGTGAAGATTCAGAGAGAACAACAAACCTAGAAAGGGCAAGGAAGCTCCATGCCCTTTCCCCATTCCCAGCCCTATTCATCTCTTCCCTCTGGCTGTTCCAGAGTTATATCCTTGTATAAGCCAGTAACCTGGTAAAAAAAAAAAAAAATGACAGTGAAATAAAATGCATCATGGCACCCCCCTCAGGTAACTCCCAGTTACTAACACACTGGAGTATTCCAGATGTGAGTGGCATGGGCCAGACCAACAGCAGAAGCTTCTGGGATTAAACAGACCCAGATCTGAACTAGCTCACCTCCTAATTAGCTGAGACTTGAGGCAAAGGATTTAAACCCATCCAGTATTCAACTGTCTCCCCCAGAAGGTAGAGATGACACTACCTATTTACCAAGCTTGTCTGGGATTAAATGAGACAACTATGAAAAATTTTGTACAATGCCCATCACAGAATAGGTGGTCAAGATATGGTCAGATGCCTCCTCCTTAATTCATTTCCCCTAGTCTATTTGCCTTTGTGAGTAATTTACTGCTTATCAAAGGATGTACAAATATCACAGGGAACTTGACTTGTCGATTTTCTTTCTTTTAAAGCCATAAAAAAGGGATTTGATAGAGGCTAAAATTTGCGGGGCTATTTCTGGATTGATTTCACCACAGTAAGTCTGGTTCCTTTAACCATATATAAAAGATTTGAAAGATGATATGTTAATAGTGTGTGTCCTTTGGGAAGATAGCCAGGTCAGCCACATCAATCCTGTCGATCAGCAAAATGAGAGATCAAAGACAGACCACTCACCCTCAAGTTCATTCACAGGCTACATACCTCACATGGGCACAGCTAAGAAACTTTTGAGACATAAATGCTATCCATGCACAGTACTAAAATAATGCCCAAAATCAAGGTTTTAAATGCCAACCAGCCTAAATATACCCCACAAGAGAGTACTATTTAAATAAATTATAGAAAATTTTGATATTTTAAGTAAATCTACAAATTGAATTTTCAAAATATATATGTAGAATATTAATAGAAAAGTATATTAAGTGAAACAGATGAAGTTTTCTGGCCACAAGTGTAGTATGTGTATGAACAATATTAATGCAAAGGGACAAAGATGAGAAAATGTTACAAAAACATTAAAATGGGATGGGGGAGGGTCTTTTTATTTCTTGCCAAATGAAAGAAAGAAACTTTTCCCTTCCCAAAAAAGATGATTCTGGGATAAATGTTAAATTTGTCTAGAAACAGCCTACATCTGGATTTCAGACAGGTCAGCAATCTAACCCTGGCAGGTTTACATGGATAATCTTTCTAGATCATCAACACAGATAAAAATACCAAAAAAGGTATCATGCCAAGTTTCATCCTATGAAAGGATCGCTTACCATGATGTTACTTAATAGAAGATAACTTTGATCAAGGTAGAATAAATGTCAAAACAAGTATCAAAGACATTAAAAGAAGAGTGATTTTCCTGGGTTCTTAATTCAACCTAGTCCTTTGCCAAGGTCCACCTGCTGGTGACAGACAGATACAGAACTCCTGATCTAGTGTTGCAAATTTGGGGTGAGGTGGAGAAGGAAGGTGGCATATGACGTTGAACAACTAAAAATTTTTAGGCAATCCCAAAAGCATACTACATCTCAACACTCATTTTCCCCCTTTCTCAACATTTAAGAAAAAGAAAAAAGCAGTCCACTTAAAAAAGGCTTTCTTTGTAGGGGCTTCTGAGTGGCTCAGCTGGTTGAGTGTCCGACTCCTGATTTCAGCTCAGGTCATGATCTCATGGTTCGTGAGTTCGAACCCCATGATCGTCAGGCTCTCTGCTGTCAACACAGAGCCTGCTTCAGATCCTCTGTCTCCCTCTCTCTTTCTCTGCCCCTTTCCTGCTCATGCTCTGTCTCTCTCTCAAAAATAAACAAACATTAAAATAATTAAATTTTAAAAAAGGCTTTGGAGAATTCTAAAAAGGACTATATGGGCATCGTAGGAAATTTGGGAAATACGAAAGAACATGAAGAAATAAAACTTACCTATGCCTCCATTAATTCCAAGGAAAAATCAATATGTTGGTGTATTTCCTTCTAGTTTTTTTTTAATGTGTTTTCAGTGAGATATTGTCAGATGTTCTTTCCTAAACTATAATTGTGTGGTCCGAAAGCCGCCAACCACAGATTCAATGGAAGGTACACAGAGGGCAAGAAGAGGTAGGAGACATCACCAAGGGGTCATTCTCTGGTCTTATTTGAGTCTATCATGAAACAAGTAGCCTAGTCAGTACTTTTGGGAAGGGAAATGAATTCTGAAACTCCTTACCACCTGAACACAGCGTGGAAGCAACTGCAGAATCATAGGGTACGGGGCAGAGAGGACTGAGTGGGTGATAAGCCGTGCAAGGCAAGGAAAGTACCAGGAACTCAGCACCTGCCTGTGGAGGAGTCGGGGTAGGGGGGTGGATGTTCTGACAGCCAGGAGTACCACCTACGGGAGTGACATTGCTTCAGGAAGGACACTTCGAGGGAAAAGAAGCCAGTCGGGGGGAACGTACCCAGATGTGGCCAAGGGTGGAGGGATGTGCAACCCCATTGGAAACCGAAGCGGGGCCATCAGGAGGCAGGAGGACCATCAGCCCCAGCAAAACCAAGAGATGAGGCTAGAACAGACTGAGACTTCTCCTCCTTCCCAGACCGGAGGATGACCAGGATGATGGGGCCGCTCACCAAAAATAATGTCAGTACTTTTTCCTTGTAATCAGAATTGCAAAGTGTATAAATGCGTGACTCTGAAATATAGACATTGTATGCATGTACTTCTTTGATGCTGTATTAAATTGGAAGTATGACACACGTTTTTCTTACTGATTTATTTTCATTTAATGTAATATGAATACATAGCAATAATGTTAGATATTTTTTTCAACATGATCTTAAGGGCTAGCTGGTATCCCACCACATGGATGTTCCTCACTCCAGTAAGTGGATATTAGTGAGATAAAACCGTAAGCAGGAATCTTCGTGCACTGTTGATGGGAACGTAAATTGGTGCAACCACTACGGAAAACAGTATAGAGGTTCCTCCAAAAATTAAAATGGAAATATCATATGACCTAGTAATTACACTACTGGGTACTTACCCAAAGAAAATGAAAACACCAGAAAAGATATACACACCCCTATGTTTACTGCAGAATTATTTACAATAGCCATGATATGGAAGCAGCCCAAGTGCTCACCAACAGATGAATGGATAAAAATGTGGTATATGTATATTTCACATGGTACAGATATCAAATGGAATATTCCTCATCCATAAAAAAGAATGAGATCTTCCCAACACGGACGGACCTGGAGGGTATTATGCTAAGTCGGCCAGAGAAAGACAAATACCATATGATTTCACTTGTACATGGAATTAAAAAACAAAACCCAAAACCAAACAGACTCTTAACTACAGAGAACAAACTGGTGGTTGCCAGAGAGGGGAGGTGCGGATGGTCAAAATAGATGAAGGGGATTATTATTATTTTATAACTTCGGGTTATAAGATAAGTCAGTCACGGAGATGAAAAATACAGCATCGGGAACACAGTCAATAATACTGCAATAACGTCGTACGGTGACAGTGACCACACATCATGGTGAGCACGGAGTAGCACAGAGTGTGGTCAAATCCCTACGGTGTATCCCTGAAACTAATATAACACCGTATGCCAGTTACACTTCAATTAAAAAAACAAAATCTCTAACGTTGACCTTAACAAGGACAAAACTCTGAGCGCGTGTTACCTTTATACTAACACTTGAAACTAATTTTTAAAAAACCTATAAGCAGCACAACTACCAAAATAAAAATTACAGATAATGGATAAACATAGGACATCTTCCAATCTCACAAGTAGCGAAGAGAACGCAAATGAGAAGGACAACTAGGTACTTCTTTTGTCTGCCAAGCAAGTCGACAAAAATTTTTAAATATGATAATCCTGGGAGTCGGCAGGCGTTCAAGAAAGTGAGCAGTCACACTGCCTGCCAGCCAAGGTTATCGACTAGGGTGACTTTTCTCCGGGCCGTTTGGCAACATGTTCCCGAAGCCTTTAAAAGACCGTTTGTGTGTGACAGCCCTGGCGAACCCCTGAGTATGTGCTCGACAAGAAAGGTGTCCTGAATTACCCCCCGAATAGTTCGAAGCTGCTTTACCGATCACATATATCAAACTCTTACGTCCCTGAATCACAGATGTTAGGACCCACCGTCTGCCAATTACTAAACACTGATGGAGGATAAAGATTAAGGGGCCACATGATGGACCCTGCGGCATTCCCCCTCGCCACCTGCAGGGAGAGACGCCACGGATTCCTGCAGAGCTGAGAGGTTCCTCAGAACTGGGATCGGTCCACAGGGTCTGACCCCAAGGCTTGCATGTGAAGATCTGAAAGCCCTAAGCACACCCTCGCAGAAACTACTGCGCGCACACACCCACTCGACGTGTGACCTCCACAACAGTCTTTCCTGGGTAATGAGCTTACATCATTCAACTCAGATCAGCCAGCCCAGACAGGAAAGATCTACTGCATATGTGTCGGAGGGCCAGATGGTGCAGAAAACACAGATATGCTTGTTGGAACTCATTTTAATGTTATCCCCGAAACCTAAGCCATATGGTAGAGGGTTCCCTGGCTGGCTGGCTGGCATAAGGAACTGGACGTTTGAGACTCATAAACAATTACCAAATGCAGAAGGAGAGGGGTTGGAGAGGGCTGGACTCCGGTCCACTTGGATCATTAAAATAAATGCCACGGAAGAAAAACTACCTGGGTGACCTTTTTGCAAAAAACAAAACAACACAAAACCCATTTTTGTTTCCAAACAGAAGTGTCATTTTTAATGCTGGAACAGCTCGTTCTCCTCAAGATTTGGCTCTTAAGCTCGGTGAAAAATCTTGTCGTTTAAAAACCATAATGCATCTTTTCAAACCTGAGAGACTGGGAGTGTGTGAGCGGCGGCTTTTAGAGGTAGAATTAATGTGGAGGGCACTTTCGCAGGCTAAAACCTCACATTTGGTAAAAGCCAGGTGGCCACGCGGTGTTTAGTATGCATTTCTGGGACGCGGTTATAAAGGGAGAACGAACACCCAGCGAAAATACAGATGCACTTCCCCTGAGGTTCTGACATTTTCTGATAACCTCACATTGTTTTTACAAGCATTCACGCAGGGCAAAGTCCGGCTTTTACTCTGGAAGTTTGCTATACTAGCATTGAAGGCACACTTACCTTAAAGCCAGTGAAAACGGGAGTTCTTATTGGCTTGTGGGAAAGAGCACACTAGTTACTTTTACTTGACGAAGCTTTACTGAGTTGAGCTGCTTAAGGCCAAAGTACCTTAAAAATCCATTAAAACCTTATCTCTATGCCCTAAAGAGCTAGTTACCAGCCAGTGAGAAAAAAAACGCCATCATGTGATTCATTAGGACCTTAAAAGCACCCAGTGCTTTAAGTGAAAAACTAGATTTCAAAGGGTTACCTTTATAAGAAGGAAAAAAAGAAAACACAGAAGAGTCCAATTCAGCCCAACATTTACTGAGCCACATGATGTGTAAAGCAGTGGACGGAAGTGCTGTGAGGGATTAAAAAATGAGCAAGATACAGGATCTGGAAACTCAAAGAACATTCCATGAGTTTTCAAGCAATCAAACATCATGTGTCACTTGCAATAAACACTCAGGAAGGGAAAAATCATAATCAAGTTGTAAAGCCGAACATTTCAATGAAGCTTTCCCAAGTGTTCAAAAAAACCCAAGGGTGCTTTTCAAACAATTCTATCTTAAGCATGATGCAAAATGGTTCCCCTCCCCCACAACCAGCCTATGAGAATACTGAAAAGTTCCTAATTATCTCAAAATTAGAAAGCACAGCAGCTTTTCTGGTTTTGTTTTTAGTGTTTGTGTGTGCATGGCAGTTTTAAATTCTCAGCTATAGAGACATACTGGCTGTTACAGAAAGTCCTGGGACTGGCGTTGTCCTCAAGAACTCACACAAGTCTGACTTCCTGGAAGCTAAGTATGAAAAAAGTTTTAGACTCCCTTTGCTGCTTCTGGGAATAGAGAAAACACCTATCAGTTTAGCCAATTTTGCCAGCCCCGTTATTTTCCCCAGCCGTCCCTATTGGCAAACCAGCCAGAGGGGGCGGAAACGCCTTCCTAATTAATCCCTTTCCTGTCCTGCCTCCCTTTCCCTGTGGCAGGTGTACCTCCTGTGAACTCCCAGCCAGACACGGAAAACACTTTCTCTCTGCCTAAAATAGCGACAGCAGAAGCAGCCAGACACTCCAGCCTCCAACTTGCTGGAGTTTCCAAGACTACCGTCAACCACCTGTTTGTATGACCCTGTGACATAATGTATGCAGAAAAATGAACCCTTGGAGAGCTTTTTAAAAAATCTATTTCTGGGGCGACTGGGTGCTCAGTCAGTTAAGTGTCAGCTCAGGTCATGATCTCACGGTTCATGGGTTCGAGCCCCGCATCGGGCTCTGTGCTGTCAGCTCAGAGCCTGGAGCCTGCTTCGGATTCTGTGTCCCCCTCTCTCTCCGCCCCTCCCCTACTCATGCTCTCTCTCTCTCTCTCAAAATTGAACACACACACACACACACACACACACACACATATATATATACATATATATACATACACATATATACATATGAGATTAGATTTGATCTAATTAACAATAAACATCGGACAATATAGCTGCTCATTGCTTATTTACCAGCTGTTAAGGTTCAATACTATGTGGGGCTTGAGGAGGGAAGGTCATGTATGGGAAGTACGCTAACAACCCTAAACTGAGCACCAAGCACAAGTTCACCTTCTTCAAACAGGATGCTGTCATAAATATGGCTACTTTCCCTACAGTCTTCTGAAAAAGCACCTCTGGTTTATAAAATAACATGGAATTATCAAGACCTTCTAGCTTCCCAAGCAAAATGCAACTGCCATTAAATCTGCACTCGTGAAAAACAGTGTTAAGACGACCTATTAACATAAAGGGAATCAGCTTTTTCAAATACAGAGAGTTCAGATGCATACGTATTTTGCCCCTTTCTCCTGTAAGTCGGGGGTTCTCACCCTCGACACTGCGGACACGTCAGGCCAGGTGATTGTACGGGAGTGTCCTGTGTGTTGAAGGATGTTAGCAGCCTCCCTGGCTTCTACCCACTTGGTGCCAGCTAGCAAATGTCTCCTGGCATTGCCATATGCCCTCGGGTGGATAAACACTGCCCTGAATGATTTCTTATAGCTGACTACTCTCTTGGCATAGGAATATGGCTCAGGGAGGGCCTCTACCTTCTACCTTAGCGTCCCAACACAGGAAGCGTCAACATCATTCATGATCTTAAGCAGTAATTGATTCGGTTCCTGCCTGCGGAGGCAACTTCCCCCATCCTCATTCATGTTCCTTCCAGAGAGGCTGGCACACAATTTTAGGGCTATATCTCAACTCAGGACGAGTGTTCAAAAACAAAGTTAAAGTCCTAACATAACCCTCAGCACTTAGATGGAATTTCCCCTTTGCGCTGTGTTTTAAAGCCCTGATTCCCACCATCGTCTTCCGAGTATGACAGCAAGACCACGGTATACAGGGCAAGAGATCCACATCTGTGACCTCGTGCAAACCATTTAACTTCCCTGATCCTCAGGACCCAGGAGAGAAAATAAAGTTGAACCAGTCAATCTCAGAAAATGTTTCTATCTCTCCAGTCTACAGTTCAGTGAACTCTACAAAAGGCCACTGCTATTTTTCCACAGAAAAGGGTATACATTAAAACACACACACACGCACGCACACACACGCACACGCACGCACACACG
Organism: Acinonyx jubatus; assembly: GCF_027475565.1. Classification (NCBI taxonomy): domain Eukaryota; kingdom Metazoa; phylum Chordata; class Mammalia; order Carnivora; family Felidae; genus Acinonyx; species Acinonyx jubatus. The sequence goes on from NC_069384.1 coordinate 145,265,124, forward strand.
CACACACGCACACACAGAGGTCTTCTACACGAAAGTCGGCGTGACTCCGTGCTTTGCTATTTCTGCAACACAATGTGCTGAAAAGATTAACTGCGTCTGAGTCGCTCTCTGTGTGACCTCGGACATCTTCCTGAGCATCCTTGCCTTTGAAGGGTAGCAGATTGTGCCCCAAGATAATGCCACTTTGGCCTAAGGATTATTTTGAGCTGGAGGCAATTAGGAAGCAGACACAAGAAAAGCTCCCTGACCACCTGGTTTGCCAAAAGGCAGGACATAAATTTACAAAGGTGTCCCTCCTCTCCTCTCTATCAAGGATGAAGGTTAATCCTGGGACAACTTTATCAACTTGGACAGGCCCCGAGGAATCTACATAACAAACTGTACTAGCTAGCCTTTATCTCTGCCCCTGGAACTCTAAAACCACTCTCCTTTGTCCTGTCATTTCTTTTTTTTTTTTTCTTTTTTCAAGATTTTAAGTAATCTCTACACCTGACGAGGGGCTCGAACCTACAACCCCAAGATTAAGAGTCACACGCTCCACTGACTGAGCTAGCCAGGCGCCCCTGTCCTGTCATTACTTTACACATTCATCGATCTTTGTTGAAGATGCTATGAGAAATGGTCTTCTAAGTCACATCTTGGAGACAAACATTTTTCCTTGGGTACCTCACTTGTATACATGAGGTATACTTGTTAATAAACTTCTGTTTTTCTCCTGTTAACCTTTTACTACATGGATTCTCAGGCAAGAACTCACAAGGGTAAAGGGAAAATTATTTTTCTTCCTTTACACTTGTATCTGTAAAATGGGGGGAGGGGAGGGTCCTATTACATAAAATTGGTAACTATGATTCCTTCCAGTGCTCTAAACCTGGAATCCACACACATTCATAGTCTGTGGTGAAAACTCAAACAGTGAAGATCACTTTTATACAAACTGTTCCAGACTCTGGGTCCAGGCCCAAGAAGTGGCCTGTAAGGCTGTCAGTACATTTAACTACCAATAAAGGCTATTCAATATGGTAGCCTCCAGCCCCATTTAGCTACTGAGCCTGTGAAACATGGCTGGTCCCAACAGAGATCTGTGCATTATGTATAAAATGTGCACTGAATTTCAAAGACTTAATATGAACAAGAACGTAGTGTGTCTCCCTTTGTATTGTTGATCATATGTTGAAATTGTAATATTTTGGATATAAGACGTTAAAGTATATTATTAAAATTAACACTACCCACTTCTTACTACGCTTAACGTGGCTGGAACATTTCTCATCGTGTAGCTTGCCTTCCATTTCTATTAGAATCAGGTGCATGAAACCTCACCAGTTAATCAGTTCCAACTAAGTAAAGGAAGGAAACTGGTCTCTTCAAGTCCTCTACACAGTTGGAGTCTGAATTGCAGGGAACTGCCGTTCGAAGCCCAAAGTCGGCGGGTCTTTGACACAACAGGCCCTCCCAGAACGCGATCTGATTCTCCTCTTGCGTGGTCTATCGGCCAGACGTTTTCATCGTCTGGGCCTGATTTTCACATATGCCAAGTGAGAGCAGGGGACTCAAGTCCAGCCACAACTGAGAGGGTGGGCTTAGAGGCCAACCAGCCGGTCTGATCTGTAGCTCCACATTTATAGCCACCTGACCTTGGGGGAGTTACTTGCCCTCTCCGCACCCAGTATAAACTGGTGATCGTGATGGGGCCTGGCTCACGGAGCTCTTGGTAAAGATGAGAAGGCATCAGCACATGTCTGGTACACGGTGGGCACCCCAGAAATGATGACCACGGGGGCGCCGGGGTGGCTCAGTTGGTTAAGCGTCCGACTTCAGCTCAGGTCATGATCTCAGGGGTTTGTGAGTTCGAGCCCCACATGGGGCTCTGTGCTGACAGCTCAGAGCCTGGAGCCTGCTTCGGATTCTGCGTCTCCCTCTCTCTCTCCCCTCCTCCGCTCATGCCCTGTCTCTGTCTCAAAAATAAATAAGCATAAAAACTATTTTTTTTAAATAAAAAAAGATTTCTTGCAGGGTGCCGTCTCTGATCATGCTCACATACGAGTCAAACCGGTCGGTGGGAGAAACGAGAAGTCGCAGTGTGGGGCCCCGTGCAGACATGAGCCCGCCACAGGGCTCACGGGACCGTCACACACACCACGTATTCCAGCCCTCCTGGGCAGGCTAATAAAAAGACCGCCTGCCCACTAATGCTAAACCCCCAAACTAAAACTTTCATGCCCCTTCTCTCACCAAAAGCAAATGAGTGGGCAAACCACCACTGCTTACAGGCAGAAACAAGGAGCGCAAAACCACGCAGGGCTAGAGCGAGGAGAAAGACGTTTACTTAATGAGTCACGTTTGGGGGGCAGATTAAAACTCACAGCCATACCATGAAACTCAATATGCTGTAAAAACTTACGGGACACATTTAAATTTTATTTTAAAGAGAAAACGGTACTGATTGATAACACTTAAGGAGGCCTTGAAATTACAGGAGTCTGTAATATGAAAAATGTTATCAGAATCACCCAGTTTGTAACGTCCTTGGGCTTTCACTGTGAGGTTTTCCTGAAAGTAAGCCTAAAATAGTGACTGTGTCTCAGACTTCATCAACTTTCTTAGATTTTAATTCAGCTACAAAATAACCCGTGACCATCCCCGTGACCTTTTCTCTGACCACCCTCCCCCCAAAAAAGGTTAGCCTCTTAAACGTCCTTTTCTTTACAGATAAAGACACGGCTACTGACATTTCCTTACCTCCGAGGTTGGGGGGCGGGCTTAGGATTTCACCATCCCAACTTATTGTTTGTTTTGGGGTTTGTTTGTTTTTTACAGCCTCTGGATGTCGAACGTCAGGCATGAGGACTGGAAACCTTCTACGGGCATGGGAGGAGGGCTCACTCTCTCTAGACAGAACTAAACTGGTCCACATGGGGCTGCGTGGATATGCCCACAATGCAGTGATGTGACTGTCATGGCCCTCAGGTCCCCCAAGTTCCCTACAGACACACAGCTGCTGCTGACGCCACGTGAGCAGAGGAAGGAGTGAATGGGTGTGAAAAGTGCACGTTCGCCCAGTGACAAAGTGGCCGGTCTCTTACCTACTGCTACCCCTCCTCCAACTGCTCTAAAGGCTTCTCCCTTGCCTGCTTACCAGGTGCTACACGGCCTCCAAAGTACATCCAGCAGCTTCTGAGTATGTAGCGTGAGGGTCGGGGACTCGGGTCAGTGTCTGGTAAGAGCCTCCCACAGCAGCAGCACCATAAGATCTATCCCTGCAGGGATCACATCTATAGCCTCATTCACACTCAGGCGAAAGACCTGACAGGTCTTCTTTCAGGAGCAAACACAACTCCCCTGCAAGGAAAGAAAAGACCAGCAGAGGTACCTTAAGATCCACAAACGCCCTCAAAAGTACGTTATGCTAGGAGATCCACATCAACATCTTATGCCGTCGGGTTATGATCGGGCTCTCAATGCTTCAGCTCTTAAGAGCTTAGACCTTCTTTTTTGAGAGACAGAGAGAGACAGTACGAGCAGGGGAGGGACGGACAAAGAGGGAGAGAGAGAGAACCCCCAGCAGCCTCCGTGCTGTCAGCACAGAGTCCGACGTGGGGCTCGATCTCACGAACCCATGAGATCATGACCTGAGCTGAAATCCAGAGTCCAACGCTTAACCTACTGAGCCACCCAGGTGCCCCAGACCTTCTCTGCGTATAGGTAATAAGAGGAAGGGTTGAAGGTGTGGGCAACATACCTATAAAATTTTTTCAGAAAAATTTTTTCAAAGATCTTTTTTTCAAAGATCGCAGAAGGTACTTTGGGGCAGGGACCATTCCTGCTCCCCTGGAATCCACTCCCCTTTCCTCCGCTTGAGACCATCCCTCCCCAGGCTTTATCAGCCTTTACGCCGGTTGCCACTTCGCAGACTCACTTGCATAGAGGCGTGACCGTGTGGGCAAGTTCCTGCAAATGGTTTCTGAGCAGAAGCAAAATTCAAACTCTCCACCTTGCCATGAAAAACAGCGAGGAGCCTACTCCTCTTTCTTCCCACGAGGTGGGAAAGGTGACAACAGGTTCGCCAGGAACCCAGGGAAGAAGCCAGGATCCGATGGCCCCACCCCCAGCTTCCAAGCAGAGATCCACTGAGTCAATGACCAGTTCTAGCCCCTCTTCTCCCACAGGGGTGTTGGCTCGAGGTCAGCCTGAGGGCCTAAACTTTTCTAGGCAGACACAGTGAGAGCCAGCTGTCAAAGGACACGAGCACCAAGCCTGTAACCCTACGACAACACAAGAGTAGCTTCTCGCCTGCTGCTGCCCTGGCAGAACCAGCAACATCTGTAACCACCACCCTCCACGCCCAATAGAGCAGCAGCGGCAATCATCAGTTTACTGAGCACATACTATGCTGGGCGCACTCAGTCAAGGTCCCCGCATGCATAATGGAGTTTTAAAATCATTTTGCTTTGAGGGGGAAGGTGGGGGGTTCAGTGTGCTAAGCGACTGACTCTTTTGATTTTGGCCCAGGTCATGATCTCACAGTGGGTGGGTTCAAAGCCCCGAGTTGGGCTCCACGCTGTCAGTGCCGAGCCTGCTGGGGATTCTCTCTCTCCCTCTCTCTCTCTGCCCCTCCCCGGCTCATGCACACCTGCTCGCTCTCAAAATACACTTAAAAAACAAAATCATTTTACTCTGAAATAAGTTGAGACTTCCGTCAAAGTTGCAAAAAAAAAAAATCACCCAGAATTTCTACAGACCCTTCCCCCAGCTTCCCCTAAGGTTAACGCTTTATGATTCTCTCTCTCCCTCTGCCCCTCCCCCTTGCTCAAGCTCTAAAAAACAAACAAACAGGGGTGCCTGCATGGTTCAGTCGGTTAGGCGTCCGACTTCAGCTCAGGTCACGATCTCACCGTTCATGGGCTCGAGCCCTGCGTCGGACACAGAGATCTCTGTGTCTCCCTGTCTCTGCCCCTCCCCCACTCGCAGTCTCTCTCAAAAAGAAATAAACATTAAAAATAAATTAAAATTAAGAAAAAAAAATCTTTGAAAAGTCCAGGCCAAGTATTTCCAAAACGTCCCTCATGGTTTTGAATGATTAAACTGAGATTATGTGCATTTGAGGCACAAATACCACAGTGTGATGTTGTAATTTCTCAGTGCATCGTGTCTGGGGGGGGCGGGGGGAGGGGTACATGATGTCGTTAGGTCTTATCATCACTGGTGATGTTAACCTTGATCGCTTGGTTGTAGGGGTATCTGCTGCATTTCTCCACCTTAAAGTACTATTTTCTCTTTGTAATTAGTAAGTATCTTGTGGGGAGAAAGAGATTATGTAAATATCTCGTTTCTCATTGTACTTTCACTTACTAACTTTAGTCATTACTATGGTTTTGTCCAGAGGGTAATCTTCTATTTCTCTCATTCCTTCTACATTTATTAATTGGAATTCTACTCCAAGGAAGAGCTGTTTCCTCTCTCTGTTTACTCCCTTTACTTATATCAGCATGAATCATGGGTATTTTATTCTAAGGGTTATAATCCAATACTATCATATAATGGATTTTTGGTCCTGATAATAATTCTGAAATTATTTCCATTTTACAGAAAAGGAAAATGAGGCAGGAAGAAGTTTAAAACCCTGCCTAAGGGGGTGCCTGGGTGGCACGGTCAGTTAGGCATCCGGCTCTTGATTTCAGCTCAGGTCATGGTCTCACGATTTGGGAGTTCAAGCACCGTGTTGGGCTCCTCGCTGACAGTGCAGAGCCTGCTTGGGATTCTCTCTCTCAAAAACAAAAACAAAAACAAAAACCACGTGCCTGAGGTTATTTAGCGAGCCAGGAGATGCAAAGCCAGTCTGGCAAATGATCCCGCCTTTAGCAAAACACAGCAAAACAGCGGAATGCGATCTACCGACTTGAGCACACATGAGAACAAAAGAGGGAAAAATATGTGAAACTCCTCATCTTAACAAGCAGAATTGCTCCAAAATGACGTGCCCCACCCCAAGAGCGGACACATCGAAAGGGCCTCACGAGGGCCCAGGGTGCTCCTACCAACACACGAAGTGCTGACCGCCAACGGCAATAAATAGCAACACTAGTGATCTCAACGAAGCTTCAAAAATTAAGCTGTTTCAGAGATGTTCACAGCTTTACTAAGACTTCATTTTGCCAGCTACTAAATCTGCCCTGGTCAGCGATTTATCGAAGTTGTTGAAATGATCAAGGTTCTCCCTCTGCTCGGTGGGAACGTTCAGATTCTGAGTCAAACAAGCAACACTGCGCCCCAGGAAGCAACTTACTGCCTGATGGCTCTTATGTTCTCACTGTCACACCTAATTTTCCTCTGGTTTTCGACATCACTAACCAAATTCATTATTATCATGATGGCTGTTATTATTTAATCTAAATGGTGGTCAAGGTCTGCTGTATCATTCCCAGCTTTAAGGCGGTACTTTCGCTCACATTTTATTTGTGTGTGTGCGTTTATTAGTTTTGAGAGAGAGAGAAAAGGGGCGTGTGTGTGGGGGGAGGACAGGAAGGGGGACAGGCAGGGAGGGAGGGAGTGTGGACAGAGAGGGGAGGGGGAGGGAGGGGAGAGAGAGAGAGAGAGAGAGAGAGAGAGAGAGAGAGAGAGAGAGAGAGAATCCCAAGCAGACTCCACGCTCTCAGCATGCAGCCTGATGCAGGGCTCAATCCCATGCACCATGAGATCCTGACCTGAGCCGAAAGCAAGAGTCCTCTCGACAGTCAGTCCGCTGACGGAGTCACCCAGGCGTCCCTTGCTCATACTTTTAAATGGATCAGCAGCATGGGCTGCTGATGTTTTAAAAAAAAATGAACACTGCCAGTGATTTCTTGCAAGATATTTCAGCCTCCGCCTTGAGGATGAACCATCAAAACAAATCCACACCCCGCCAGGACATTACATACGTTTAACCCTTTCTGGGCATCTCCAGCACTCTCCCCTCACACGGGGGCCTGAACTACCAGAGAAGGGTTGAGCAAACCCAGTCGTGTCTCCCGCCACCAATCTCTGGTCGCCCTCGCTCGTAGCGTGCCCTTCCAGGAGGTCATGGTCAAGAGATGGCTGGTCACGCGCTGAAGGCAAACCGGGCACCAGGACCATAGATCGTCTTCTATGTCTCATGCTCCCACTCGCTTTTCGTTTTGTGATCTGAAACAACGAGTGAATGGGTTCTCTCTGCCACGCACACCCCGCTAACCCATTAGCTGGGGCTTCCTGCTCTTGTGAGCTAGACGTGAAAAGCAGCAATCCACATTAAACAGCACGGGATGCTAAAATGGCAAACACAGAGCAAAGCCTGGCCGCAGACCCTGGGGCTTAGCCACCACACAGACAGCCGCTACGCCTCCCACCTCCTATCACCTCCTCCATCAACAACGTGATACTGCCTTGGACACACAGACGAAGCACAGGAGAGTACCCACCCCCTTCACCCTTGGTCCCTCAGCCCCTTCTAGAGCCCCCGGCAAAAGCCCCCACTTCCACACCTCCACCAGGCTCTGCCGGAGACTCCGGACCTGTGTTCCAAGTCACCACTTTCCTACTTGACCCAAATGTCCACAGAGAGCCACCAGCCGGAAACAGAAATCTCTTCCCGAAAAACCGCACTCAAGCGCCCCTCTAGCGGAAATTCTGGGTGAACATTCTTTCTTCGCGTTTCTCCACTTACTTCATTCGGCAGAGAGTCAAGACAACACCTGCAAGGGTCATTCGTTCTTTCAGTCAGTATTTACTGGGCATCTGCTATATGCTAGCAGTGACACAACCACAGAGAGCTACATTTCCAGGGCAGCAAATGACACATACATACGTGACATAATGGCAGACGGAATCACGTCATGAGCACGATTGAAAAAGTAAAGATAAGCGGGGCACCCGGGCGGCTGTGTTGGCTGAGCGTTGGACTTCGGCTCAGGTCATGATCTCGTGGTTTGTGAGTTCGAGCCCCGCGTCGGGCTCTGTGCTGCCCCCTCTCACGCTGCCCCTCCCCTGCTCATGCTCTCTCTCTCTCTCTCTCTCTCAAAAATAAAAACATTAAAAAAAAAAACTAAGGAAAAACTAAAAATAAATAAAGACAAGGGGACAGAAAGTGATGGGGTGGGGTAGGGTGGGGATCTACCTTATAAAGACTGGTCTGGAAAGGCCCCTCTAAGAAGGAAGCATTTGGGCAGAGGCCTGGGAGAAATGAGCAGGAGGCATGGGGACAGCTGTGTGGGGGACCAGGGAACACAAAGGTCTTGAAGTGGGAGTGTTGTGGCATGTGCAGGGGACAGCAGCGGCCAGGTGACTGGAGCCAAGGAAATGAGGGGAAGGTAGAAGAAGTCTGAGAAATGAGGTCAGAGAAGAGCGGGGGCCTGATCATACAGAGCCTGCAGGCCACAGATAAGACTCGGGTTTTATTGTAGGTACAACGGACATCCATTGGAGCTTTTTAACAGTTCTGTGATCTGACATGGCTATTAAAAGATTCCCTCTAGGGGCACCTGGGTGGCTCAGTCGGTTAAGCATCCGACTTCGGCTCAGGTCATGATCTCGTGGTTCCTGAGCGCGAGCCCCGCGTCAGGCTCTGTGCCGACATCTGGGAGCCTGGAACCTGCTTTGGATTCTGCGTCTCCCTCTCTCTTTGCCCCACCGCTGCTTGTACTCTATTTCTGTCTCTCAAAAATGAATAAGTGTTAAAAAAAAAAAAAAAAGATCCCCTCTAGTTGCTATGTGGAAAATACAATGTGGGGCCGATGTCACAAGCAGGGGGAGTTCAAAGGCAAGTGACCGTATCTGGGAAGAAGACAGTAGTGGTCGAGGTGGGAAGACAGGCTTCAGATGAATTTAGAACCAAAGTCCCTGAGGAAAGAAAGAGGCACACAGGACTAGGGGACAAATAAGAAATTATTTAAGAACTGGAAAATACCTAAAAATTAAAAAACAGACTCTGGGTCATGATACGATAACGTATTAGTAACTTCATCTTTCTGTATAGGGAACACCACACAGGGTGTATGTGAAGTGAAGTAAGTCAAGACCGAAATACTGCAGGATGTCACTTCTATGTAGGTCCTTAAAAATACATATATGGTCATAGATACAGAGAACAGACTAGTGGTTGCAGGGGTGGGGGGGACTGAAGGAGGTCAAAAGTCACACGCTTTCAGTTATGAAAGAAGGCAGTCCTGAGGATATAACGTACAGCATGGTGACGACAGTTAATGACACTGCCCTGTGTATCTGAAAGCCGCTGAGAGAGTAGATCTTCCAAGTTTACATCACAAGAAAAAACGTTCTAACTACACATGCTGACAGATTTTAACTAGACCTATCATGGTAGTCACTTCGCAATATATGCAAATATCCAATCATTACCCTGTACACCTGAAACTAATATGATGTTACAGGTCAAATATACCTCAATTTAAAAAAAAAAAAAAGACCACTGCAGGGGACGGGGGGAGTTACATGGAACAAAGAAGGTGCCACAGTCTACATTTCCACCTTGACTTTGTCACCTGAGCAACTAGCTACAATGACCCTGAGTCCCACCCAAGACGTATCGGCTGGAAGCAGGTGGGATGCCGGGAACAGCCAAGGCAAGATCCCGCACTCGCCCTGCAAGATCGCAATCATTCCCATTTTACTCCTGCCATCCCCGCAGGTTTGACAGGAGGCTGGAGGGAGGGAGGGAGGGACAGGGAGAGGAGGCAAAGGCAGATGTGCCAGCAGCTGGCCGGGGGAGACACGGGGCTGCAGACGCTGCCCAGGCCGGAAGTAACACACAGAGAACTGGTGGCCAGGGACACGCAGGATGCCGAGATCTTGGCAGGTGTCACATTTGCAGACTGGGGTCCCGGAATGCAGCCAGTTGCCTTAGCAACAGTATCTCTATCCAAGGTGATAAATTACCCTGGTCTTTAACAAATTCGGTTCATTTCTTCAACAATCAGTTCCTGGAAATAACAGAAGAACAAGCAAAACCCACCAGCCGACCCAGAGGGTGAATCGCTCACTGGGAATGCTCTGAAGTCCCCTTGGCTGGAGGCAGCGCTAGTGACTGGGGAAAGGGACCGTGGTTCCGAAGAAAGCTAGTGCATCCAAAATTTCAAATTTAAAAAAAGAAAGCAAGAGCTAATAAAAAGACACTTAAAAACGCTAAATCCCTTCGTGACCATCCTAAATAAATTTGCATTATTCTCTGTTCCTCTCCTCATCTACTTCATGCAACCTGACATTTATTATTTGACTTTTGGTCTTGTCTGTTCCACGACACTTTGAGCTTCTTGACAGCAAGGGCTTTGTCTCTGGTTCACCTCCCACCACATCCCCAGAGCTAGAAACCTGCCTGGAATATTGGAGGCCTGCAAATTTATCAGATGAATGAATTAATCTCTCTTCCAGATTTCTAAGAACTCTTTTTTGTTTAAATTTTTTTTTAACGTTTATTTATTTTTGAGACAGAGAGAGACAGAGCATGAACGGGGGAGGGTCAGAGAGAGAGGGAGACACAGAATTGGAAGCAGGCTCCAGGCTCTGAGCTGTCAGCACAGAGCCCGACGCGGGGCTCAAACTCGTGAACCACAAGATCATGACCTGAGCCAAAGTCGGACACTTAACCGACTGAGCCACCCAGGCGCCCCATAAGAACTCTTAATAAAGTAATATAGATTTACACCTTATACATAATGTAATATACATTATTTTATATAGATGGAATCCTTAAAGGGGGAAACTAGAGGCATTTTTAGCAAAATTAAGACGAAGGCAAGAACAATCACATCATTCCTATGTAAAATTAGTTTGGACATATTAGTTAACACAATTATTAAAAGAAATTTGGTAAAAGTAAAAAGGAGGTAAATGATCCGTATTTGCAACAGGTGAGATTGTATACCTGCCCAACCCAAGAAAATCAACAAGGAATTACCACAGATAGTGTATAAGAATGTATTTATATTTCTGGGAATAAATTCAACCCACCAAAAACAAGAGCCTCCCTATTTACAAGTCAGCCAACTAGGTAGAAAATATTACAGAAAAAAATCCCATTTGCAATAATAATAAAAGGGATAAAATATTTAGCAATTAAAGAAACATGCAAGATCCATAGGCTTTAAAATGCTCCACAGGGACACAAAAGAACACGGATGTGAGCTGAAAAACGGATCACCACGCCTCCGGCCTTGAAGAGTATAGCATTCAAATGTCAATTCTCAAATAATGCCTAAATTTGATGGAATCCTAATAAAAAAAAGCTGATAGGGTGGTGGGAGCCAAGAGGTAAATTTATACAGTTGTGCAATATGGCTGCAATTCAGTTTTAGATTCTATCACTGTTGTATATTTGTGTTTTAAATATTTTTTAAGTTTATTGATTTATTTTGAGAGAGAGAGAGAGAGGGAGAGAGCGAGCGTGAGCCGGGGAGGGAGAGAATCCCACGCGGCTTCACGCTGTCAGAGCAAAGCCTGACACGGGGCTCCAACTCACAAACCATGAGCTCATGACCTGAGCCAAAATCAAGAGTCAGACACTTAACCGACTGAACCACCCAGGTGCCCCTACAGTTGTTTTTTTTAAAAACAAGATTTTAAAAAATAAGAATATACATATACACGTAAATACATATAAATAAGTGCCAACACGTGTAGCACACACAAAAATCTGGTCAAGGTGGTCACCTTTGCTCACAGTAGGAACCTGGGCAAGAGAAGTGAGAAAGACCTTTGTCAACATATGGCCAACATGTATCTCTACGGATAGACATGTACCTTCTGAATCTTATCAAGTGCATGCTTAGTAACAATTCAAAACTTTGATATGTTTAAAGAGGTAGAGTTAATGTGGAAGTTACCTCTGAATAAAAGTAAAGAAACTACAAATCTCAAGTGGCCAGGTTCTTACAACAAACACAATTCGATACCCAGCTAACCTCCCGCAGAAGGGGCTAGAAGGCACCTTTCCCCACATCCAAATTCCTGTTCTTGAATTATCGCCATCAACAGACTCCAAGCCCAGAGTTTAATATAACTGTCACATCTTACAAGTCGGCCTATAAATCCTTTTAGGATCTCAAATGAGAGGCACCGTGTAATTATGAAGTATTATTGCTATGATTTATGTGCCCAAATGTTAGTAAATTCTAAATAGCATGACGTACTGTGATCATTTCTCCGTCAGTGAGAAACCCTCACCTTTTCATTTCCTGAGTGTTAACCTGATAGATGTTTTTTCTGGAGGTATGGGGGATCAATTACACATAGGGGAAAAAAATAAGAAAGAAAAGAAAAAGGAAAGAAAGATTTCCCCAACAGCAGCAATTCAGGACAATTATTTTTATGTTAGAGATAAAAATTTGTGCTTAAATGATGGAAGTTGTAATTTTTTCTCCCAAAATATAAGGCAGAAGTATTTATTTACTTTTATGATTCTGAACAACTAGTGCAAATCATGTGTTTTACATTGGAATCGCTCCTATATGAGGAATAAATGATATATTCCATAAAGAATTTCTCTGGCTTAGGGCGCCTGGGTGGCGCAGTCGGTTAAGCGTCCGACTTCAGCCAGGTCACGATCTCGCGGTCCGTGGGTTCGAGCCCCGCGTCAGGCTCTGGGCTGATGGCTCAGAGCCTGGAGCCTGTTTCCGATTCTGTGTCTCCCTCTCTCTCTGCCCCTCCCCCGTTCATGCTCTGTCTCTCTCTGTCCCAAAAATAAATAAACGTTGAAAAAAAAAATTTAAAAAAAAAAAAAAAAGAATTTCTCTGAAAATAAAAATATAGAAACGTTTCTTCACAGACATTTTAGAACTATATTCTTGCACTGGGAGAGTAATAAGCAAAGAATGAAAGCAAATGGAGGGAAGAAGAACATTCAGAAAGCAATCATATTGTGTCCCTCTCACTATGACATCAAGCCCTGATTTAAAGATGACTTTAGCAGACGTCTGCCTGGAGGGCTCAGTTGTTAAGCATCTGACTTTGGCTCAGGTCATGATCTAACAGTTTGTGAGTCAGTCCCACATAGGGTGAGCTCGAGCCCACTTTGAGTGAACACGAGCCCCGCTTCGGGTGAGCCCTGCTTCTCTCTCCTGCCCCTCACTCACTTGTGTGTGTGCGTGCGCTCTCTCTCAAAAATCAAATCAAATCAAATCAAGATGACTGTAGCATCCTTCAGCCAGTGACCCAGCCTGCTGCCTCCTTCACGAGTGGGGGCCAAGGTCCTCACAGATTTAACTAGTTAAGATGAGGTCATACACGACTCAGTAGGCCCTAACTCCAGTAACAGTGGCCTCCTAAGAGGAGGGACAGAGGCACAGACACACTGGAAGGCCACATGACAAAGGAGTCAGATACTGGAGAGATGTATCTATAAGCCAGGGATCACCATGGACCACCAGGTGCACCAAAGGCGGGGAGAGGCACGCAACACATCCTCCCTCAAAGTTTCCAGAAGGAGCCAGTCTTGCCAATACCTTGCTTTCAAACTCCTAGCCTCCAGATTTGTGAGACAATAAATTCAAGTTAAGTGGCAGTCCTAGGAAATCAATAAGAATCCAAATCCTGGAAGCAAATGACCAAGTAAAGGATATGGGCCTATTTCATCACCAGTAATATACGTAAGACACACAGTGGCTTATTTGGTAGATTAAAGATGGCTGCAACTTTTGGCCTGATAAGGAACAGGGTCTCTGTCCCCTCCCAATAAATCTGGGCAGGTTCTATGAGCCAAACTATGGCAGGAGTGACACAGCGCCAATTTCCAGGCCCAGGTTTTACAACACTTGCAACTTCTACGTCCTGTCTTCAGAATACTTGATCTTGGTGCCCCGAGCTTCCGTGAAAGAAGTCTGAAGCCACCATGCTGGACAGCCCATCTGGAGAGGCCCCAAGACTCATGAAGACAGGGAGGCGCCCTGACTGCCCTGGGTGTCCCTGTCCCCCAAGAATCGCACTTGAGGCCTCAGAGGTCCTCAGAGACAAGTCGTTTTGTCACGCCCTGACCAAACTGCCAATTCCTCAGCAAAATAGAGGATTGTAGTTTTAAGCCGTCAAGTTTGGGGCATCAATATACTGATGGCCCAAATATTCAGGGCTGTTTATGATGCTCAATCCCTAATATAAAAGTAGAATCAAAAGATGTTACACGTGAAGAATGAACTAGAGGGGCGCCTGGTTGGCTCAGTCGGTTAAACGTCTGACTTTGGCTCAGGTCATGACCTCACAGATCGTGAGTTCGAGCCCCACGCTGGGCCCTGCACTGACGATGCCCAGTCTGCCTGGGATTGTCTGTCCTCTCCCTCTCTCTCTCAAAATAAATAAACTTAAAAAAAAATTAAAAAAGAATAAAGTAGAGAAAATGTAGAGGTTCAAATTCCAGTCATAAAAGGAGTAAGTCACAGGGAGATAGTAACCGTAGTCACCATGTGGGGCCCTAACACTATATTACATACTCGAAAGCAGGTGAGAGAGTGAATCTTGAAAATTCTCACATACAAATACCAAATCATTACATTGTACACCTGAAGTTAACGTGATGTCGACTGTACCTCAACAACAAAAGTTTTACCGGTAAATTTTTAAAAATAAAAATAAAAGGCTTGGAAAGGCCCAAAGGATAGCACGTGCAAAGTCGTAGGACACGTATGCGTATGTGTGTGTTTTAAGTAAGCTCTAGGCCCAATGTGGGGCTTGAACTCACAATCCTGGGATCAAGAGTCTCCTGCTCTACCGGCTGAGCCTGCCAGACACCCCCAAGATGTGTGGTTTTGATAAGGCTAGAATCACACACCCTGAAAGCTGAACGGAATTTAGGGCGCTCCTCGCCTAGTCAGTCTTCAAGCCTCCTCCTGGATCCAGGGCAAAGCTTTCTCTCAGCTCTCCTGAAGTAGCTTCAGCCAAATCATTGTGCCAGGTAGTGTCTATTAACTCTCTCCCACCAAATCCCTGCCTCCCTACTTCTTAAAGGTCAGGAAATAATGCTTCCTATTTGTTGGTATAACATTCACAAAGGGCTTCCACCTATATTCACATTTAACCTTGCGCATTAATCAGAGGAAGAAAACAGGCTTTCTTAGATTACTGCCTCTGCCCAGGAGGGGAGGTCTTTTTATTACCATGAAGCTGCCTGCTATTAATAGGAGAGCAAACCCTGAAAGCAAAGGAAAAGATACTGAGAAGCATTTAGTTGTCTGAGGGATTCTGAAGGCACTCCCTTTCCTCCCCTAAAACCCCAAATTCCACCAGTTCTAGCCATTCAGTTTCCTGAATAGCCTGTGACCTCTATAAGACGGTTTCTATCCACGCAAGAGTTATTTGCTCAGATTAAAATGTGTCACATGGAAATTGTTGAAGAAGTGGCAATTCCAGCAGATGGGTTAATATTTTGCTGTACTAATTCATGGGACAGGTTTTAAGAAATTTTGAAGTTCAAGGCACCATTATAGGTACTATGAGGGAGAAAAACGCAGAATCCTAAATAATCCTAAATAATCCCTTCCCCAAAGATTTTACAGTGCAGTAGGAGATCCTCCAGTGGGGACAAGGGGAGATTTTGGAAACAGGGTAGCTAAGGGAAGTAAAGAATAGTGATATAAATAACCCTTTCTAGAAGCTGGATTTGATAGCCACTTGATTTGGTTGCATTAGGAACAGCGATGGGAAAGTTGAATATGAAGCAAGTTCTCAGAGGACAGATGAACTGCTTAGTGGGATGTCCTATAGCTAAGATGTTCAATGGATAACATATGGATACTCCATACAGATGACATATGAATTTCTCAAAACAGATAAAATGGCCTTAGGGCTGTGTTTAACAGGAAAAGAACATAAGATTTCGTTAAAGAAACTAAAAAAGATAAAAAAATAAATGGAAAGATATTCTGTGTTCATGGATCGGAGAAAAAAGTATTGTTGAAATGTCCCTACCACCCAAACCATCTACAAATTCGGTGCAATCCCCATCAAAATTCCAATGGCATTTTTCACAGAAATAGAACAAACAGTTCTAAAATTTGTATGGCATCACAAAAGACCCCATATGGCCAAAGCAATCTTGAGAAACAAGAACAAAGCTGGAGGCACCGTGCTCCCTGATTTCCAAGTACATCACAAAGCTATAGTAATCCCAACCGTATGGTACTGGACATAGATCAGTGGAAGAGAACACCACACACAAAAATAAACCCACAACTATATGATCAGTAAGTTCTGATCAAAGGCACCAAGAATATACATTGGGGAAAGGACAGGCTCTTTAATAAATGGTGCTGGGAAAACTGGGCAGCACAGACAAAAGAATAAAGGAATAAAACCTGGCCACTATATTATACTACACACAAAAATTAACTCAAAACGGATTGGACTTGAACCTAAGACCTGGTGCCATAGAACTCCTAGAAGGAAAACAGCTGCTACTAAGCTCCTTGACATCAGTCTTGGCAATAATTGTTGAATTGGACACCAAAACAAAAATCAACCACTGGGGACTACGTCAAACTAAAAAGCTTCGACACAGCAAAGGAAACCATCAACAAAATGAAAAGGTAACCTAATGAATGGGAGAAAGCAACTGCAAATCATATATCCAAAATATATAAAGAGGTTAATATCCAAAATATATCAAGAACTCGGTAGTAAAAAAAAAAAAAAATCCAATTAAAAAATGGGCAGAAAACACGAATAGACATCTTTCCAAAGAAGACATCCAGATGGCCAACAGACACATGACAAGACGCTCAACATCACTCATCATCAGGAAAATGCAAATCAAAACCACAATGAGGTATCACCTCACACTGCTGTAATGGCTATCATCAAACAGACCAGTGTGTTGGTGAGGACGTGGAGAAAAGGGAACCCTTTTGCACTATTGGTGGGAAGGTAAACCGGTACAGCCACTATGGAAAACAGTACGGAAGTTTCTCAAAAAATTAAAAATAGCACGACCATAGCATCCAGGAGTTCCACTTCTGAACATTTAATCAAAGAAAACAAAAATAGTAACTCAAAAAACACATGCACCCTAACGTTCACTGCAACATTATTTACAATAGCCAAGAAACAAAAATAACCTAAGCATCCGTTGGTAAGTGAACGGAAAAGTATCGTAAACTTAGACAATGGAATATTATCCGGTGATAAAAAATGAAATCTTGGCATTCGTGACATCACAGATGGCCCTTGATGGCATTATGCTCAGTGAAATACATCAGAGAGAGAAAGACAAATACTGTACGATCTCACTCATATGTGGAATCTTTAACAAAACAAAACAAAGAAAGAAGTTCATAAAGAGAACAGACTGGTGGTTGCCAGACGTAGGGGGAAATGGGTAAAGGGGTCAAAAGGTATCAATTTCCAGTTATAAAATAAATGAAGTCATGGGATATACCGTACGGCACAGTTTCTATAATTAATACGATATTGAAGGGGCACCTGGCTGGCTCAGTCAGAAGAACATGCGGCTCCTGATCTCAAGGGGCCATGGGTTTGAGTACCAGATTAGGTGTAGAGATTACTTGGATAAGTGAGAAAACTTTAAAAAATGATAAAAATAGGAGCACCTGGGTGGCTCAGTTGGCTAAGTCTCTGACTTCGGCTCAGGTCATGATCTCACAGTCCCTGAGTCTGAGCCCCACATCGTACTCTTTGCTGACAGTTCAGAGCCTGGATCTGCTTCGGATTCTGTGTCTCCCTCTCTCTCTGCCCCTCCCATGCTCGTGCGCGCTCTCTCTCCTTCTCTCTCTCTCAAAAAACATTAAAAAAAATTTTTTTAAATAATAATATTGTATCACATATTTGGAAGAGTAGATCTTAAAAGTCCTCATCACAAGAAAAAAAAACATCCCATAAAAATGTATGGCGACAGATGTTAACTAGACTTATCGTGATCATTTCACAATATAAACAAATATCAAATGATGTTGTACACCTGAAACTACTATAATGCCAATTATACCTCAAGTAAACATATACTATATGTCAATTATACCTCAAGTAAAAAAAAGAAAGAGCAATTCAAAAAACAGCAGAGACCCAGTCCCCTCAACAACTGGTAGAATTAGTGGATTAATGAGTTTTGAAGGAGATTATACACAAAAAGTTAAATTGTGAGTTTGCAAAATAGGTAAATTCTGTATTCTGCCCAAATACTGGGAAGCCAGGCTATATAAGAGTAGACCTTGAACCTTGACGATGTCAGTGATTGAAGTAAATCTGATTTTAGTAAGATGTTTTAGTTTTGTTAACATGAAACAAACTTTTAAATCAACTTCATTGAGGTATAATCTATCTACAATAAAACAAACCCATTTTCAGTACCTTTCAGTAATTCTGTTAAATGTATACAGCTATATAATCGCCACAGTTAAGATATAGAACATTTCACCACTCCAAAAAGTCCATCTCCGACCTCAAATACATGAACGAGGGAAAATTCAGATCAAAGCAACAAAAAATGATTATGGTCTTGGCAAGGAGGGAAAGAGGTAGCTAAGGAAAGTTGGAGAGTTGGGGCGCCTGGCTGACTCAGTCAGAAGAGCATGCGACTCTTGATCTCAGGGTCATGAGTTTGAGCCCCACATTGGATGCAGACATATTTAAAAATAAAATCTTTAAAAACGAAAATAAAAAGGAAGGTGGGTAGGTTAGGGTACTCTTGTAATTAACCTGCAAATCTGAGATGCCGAAATATCTAATGAGGGTTGGGGAGGGAATAATAACAGTGCCTTACTTCTGCTGAAAACAGAACAAACTGACAGGACTTTTTTTTCTTTAATATAATTTATTGTCACGTTAGCTAACATACAGTGTATACAGTGTGCTTTTGGCTTAAGGAGTAGATTCCCGTGGTTCATCGCTTACCTACAACACCCAGTGCTCATCCCAGCAAGTGCCCCCTCAACGCCCATCACCCACTTCCCCCTCTCCTCCACTGCCCTTCAACTCTGTTTGTTCTCTGTATTTAAGAGTCTCTTACGGTTTGCCTCCCTCCCTCTCTGTAACTATTTTTCCCCTTCCCTTCCCCCCATGGTCTTCTGTTAAGTTTTTCAAATTCCACACGAGTGAAAACATATGATATCTGTCTTTCTCTGACTTATTTCACTTAGCATAATATTCTCCAGTTCCATCCACGTTGTTGCAAATGGCGAGTTTTCCATTCTTTCTCGTTGCCTAGTAGTCACTATGGAAAACAGTATGGAGGTTCCTCAAAAAATTAAAAATAGAATTACCCTATGACCCAGCAATAGCACTGCTAGGAATTTACCCAAGGGATACAGGAGTGCTGATGCATAGGGGCACTTGTACCCCAATGTTTATAGCAGCACTTTCAACAATAGCCGAATTGTGGAAAGAGCCCAAATGTCCAGCAACTGATGAATGGATAAAGAAGATGTGGTTTATATAAACAAGAGCACGGGGTTTTAAGTGAGGAAGAACTGAGATCTTATCCTGAAATACTATTATGAGCCACAAGGAAAAAAACAACAACAACGTCCTCCACAGAAATCACTAAGAATAAGATCACAAAACACGAGTTCGGAGGGTGGCTTGAGTACCAAAGGAAGAACCTGGCTAACTTCCCTCTCTTGTCTACTCACTCAATGTCCAACATGTGTTATTATCTCAAAGCCATAGAGCACTTCTAGAAAGGCTTCTTGTACTCAACTGCCACATAAGGTAGAAACAGGCAGAAGCCCTTCTGTGTCACAGAACTACTGTGACATAAAATAATCTGCTGCTTAGCTTCCTTCTGAGTGCCACACTTCAAAAGTGTGTGAACCTTGCATTTTCTGTGAGCCTGAGACACACAAGGATACATAGAGGTTCCCTCACTACACACAGTCTTGCTCAGCAATACTCTAATTGTAGGTGGGAAAGTTCGTAAGGTATAAATTGTCTACCCAGATGCTGAATGCAGGTGTGACCCTTTCAGGGTCCTGGTGGCTTTGGAGCCCAGAAGGTACAGGTCTATAAGAAGGAACAGCCAGCCCACACTGGCCTTACCTTCTGGCCAATTCCTTTTGCCATTAATTATCGTAGCATTGAATCATTTTCATATCAGCTTCACCAACCACCTAGATTATCAAGTCCCTGGACACTACCCAGGACTGCATCCCATCCCCCACATCAGAGACCCAGCACTGGGCCCACAGTGAGTGCAATAACCGAGCATGATATGACTGGCGACAGTCAAGCTCTATTAGCTTTCCAGACACAGGCTCCGGGGGACGGAGGGGGGGTTCAGGGGATAGACACATACAGTAAAACTACAAGGCGGTGACAGTCTCGGGTGCTTGTGATGATTAATTCTGTGCACCCACTTGGCTTAGCCACGGTGCACAGCTATTTGGACAAACATGATTCCGGATGTTTTTGTGAGAGGGTCTTTGGTGGACTTTGAGCAAAGGAAGATTGCCCTCCATGACGTGGGTGGGCCTCACCCAACCAGCTGATGACCTGAGCGGAACAAAAGACTAACGTCCCCTGAGCAAGAAGTTCTACTAGTAGACAGGCTACGGGCTTAAACTCAACACCAGCTCTTCCCTTGGTCTCCAGTCTGCCAGCCCATCCTCAAGATGTGGGGCTTGCCAGCTTCTATAATCACAGGAACTAGTTCCTCAAACTGCTCTCTTTCACGCTGTCTACACAGAGCTGACCCATGAACAACACAGGAGTCTGGGATGCTGAGCCCCTGCTGAAAATCCATGTATAACTTTTGATTCCCCAAAACTTAACTATGAATAGACTACTGCTGACCAGAAACCTTATTGATAACAGTTGATTTATATGCATTTTGTACATGTGTATTATAGATCATATCCTTACAATGAAGTAAACTAGAGGAAAAATGTTATTCAAAGCATAAAAATACATTTACAGTACTATACTGTATTTATGGTAAAAATTTACACAGAAGTGGGCCCGTGCAGTTCAAACCCCATGTTGTTCAAAGGTCCACTGTATGTATGTGTGTGTAAACACACACACACACACACACACACACACACACACACACACACACACAATCCCCCCATCCCACCCCAGAGGTTCTATTTCTCTGGAGAATCCTAATATACCACAGCAACTCTCAAGGTCACCTCTGGGAGGTCACCGGTTTGTGACTTAGCTGCTTATATACTCACTTGACAGCTGTTTCCTCATGGCTTCTCCAAATCAGCATCCAGATGCTCCCCGTTCACGCTCCAAAAGGGTGGCTAGTCTCGCCCTCGAGTTCCCATGTAAGTCCCCCTCAAATTCTAATGGCCGAACTGGAAGATGAGGCTGGAGGTTGGTCTGGTCAGCTTTGGTCAGGACGGTGGAGTCCCGCGGCACAAAAGTCAAGAAGCTGGTCAACTTTAACCGCTCCAACCACCGCCCCTCTTTCTTTAATTGGTAAGACTCCAGCACCCAGTGATTCAAACACTCATTTAACCGTGTCTGTGAGGTGATTCTGTGGGTGTGATTAAAGCCTGTAATCAGTTGACTTGCAGAAAGATAGATTACCTACATAAATCCGGGTGGGTCTGATTCAGTTGAAAGATCGGAGGAGCAGAGCCCAGGCTCCTCTGAGGCCACGAATAACTTTACGTGTAGATCCTCCTCCAGACAGTGCCTGGCGGTTCCTGCCTGCTCTCCGGCTCTTGGACCTGCCTGGACAGGCCCCATACTTGCACACAAGCCCATTCCTTGCAAGAAATCTCTTCGTATGTATCTACCAGTTCTGTTTCTCTGCCTGCTACACCTCTCTTTGTCTTAACCTCCTGCATGCCTCAGTTTCCCATCTGTAAAATAGGGACAACAACAGTATCTACTTCACAGGGATGACTCAAGGACAACTCAAGTAAAACTGAGCATAGCACCCGGCACATAGAAAGGTTCTCATAAGCACAAAATATTACTGTCCTTGCAACGGTCACTACTGTTAGTGAATCCGTGCCTTTTTAGAAGGAGTTTATATATTCGTGGGGAGATTAACAAAAATAATTATAACAAAGGTATTTGTTAAAAATGTAGGTGGATGGGGCGCATGGGTGGCTCAGTCAGTTAAGCACCCAACTTTGGCTTGGGTCATGATCACGGTTAGTGAGTTCAAGCCCCATGTCAGGCTGTGTGCTGTCAGATTCTCCACTGCTTCGGATTCTCTCTCTCTTGCCCCCTTTCTCTTTGCCCCTCATCTGCTCACGCTCTCTCAAACATAAACATTTTTTTTTTAAAATGTAGGCAGATAAAGTGTACCGCAAACTAAGAAAAGAAATACCTAGGCATGTCTGGGGCATAGTGGAAGGTGGCATCCCAAGTGCATAATACAGTTGGGCCCAAGTTCAACACTGCTTCTGCTTTGGGACCATGAATCTCCTAAGAACATGCTACAGGGCAAGAAACTCCCTCCTTCAGCGAAAGCTTTTAACCAGATCAATGGAGGATTGTTTCCCAGTGGCTAGGATCGTGCTAGGTGTTGTGCTAAGGGCTGAGGAATAAGGAGGTAAAAAAAAAAACAAACAAACAAAAATCCTCCATATGGAGGGACAAGAAGCATCAAATAAGAAAGAAGCAAATGCCTAATTCCCAAATGTAACAAGATAATAAAAGAAAAGGGCCTGACAAGGGAAGCAAATGAGAGAAAAGAGGGATTTGCATTGCAACCAGCTAGGCTAGAACCTCTTTCAACAAGTGAAGCATAACCCCGGTGAGGAAGAGGAAAGTGCGAACGCTCCCAGCTTTCTGGGCGACCAGGCACTTACTTCTCCTGTGGTTAAGTTTGCCCTTGGCCTCCCCTACCATCCACGTTCCAACAAGCCATGCCCTGAGCGGGCTGAGACCCCAGACCATCCTTCTCCCAGAGCAGCAGCTTGGGAGACCGCTTGAAGGTCAACTGGGGACACGATCTCATTCTTTTGTTCGTGGTGGTGTTCACCTGAACCACTATGGCTGCCGAAATCCAACGACCCAAAACAGACGATCTCCAAGGTGCTCCGTGGACCGCGCGAATGTTTGTTTCAAATTGCGTGTATACAGGGGCTGATGAGGGATTGCCATGGTGGTCATAAATACTTCCTATTCCAAATCCGCTTTCTTCATCATCAATAAATGCTCATCTTACCTTCTACGGTAAATCTGCCCTAATAAAGCACTGTTGAAGGAAAGGATCTATGATATTTCTATTCGAACAAAAATGTACTGCTTTTGAACTTTTTTTAAAGTAGGCTCCACAGCCAGCATGGAGCCCAATGTGGGGTCCAAACTCATGACCTCGAGATCAAGACCTGAGCAGAGATCAAGAGTCGGACACTTAACGGACTAAGGTGCCCCAACACGCTACTGCTTTTAAAAGATTCGGAAACAACTGCTATCAACTAATCCCACATTACAATTTTTGAAAACCGAGATCTGGAGTGGACCCATTCTGAAAGATGGCAAATTGCTACTAAAAATGCATGCACGGGTTACCTGTCATCATTTATCCCTCCAAAATGCACAGCAGAACTAATTTAGGACTTTTTTTTTTCAAATAATCATTCTGTTCACACAAAGGAAAAATGCACTTTATCCCCTAAATGCGGTTTCCCTGGTGATGGGATGGCTCGCGTTCAATGCTGCCAGCACTGACGGTACCTTAAAATTGATCAGCTAATAAAACTCGTTAGGGTGATATTTGACAGTTACCACCTCCATAGCAAAGGCTGTACATGAATCAAGGTTTCTAACCAGGCATTCATGACATCCATGTGCATGCACGAGGATCAAACAAAACCATCCTGAAGGGAGAGAATACTGAGCTGGGATCATTTATAAAGACAACTCTTTCAGGAAAGGACCTTCCCTTGTATGCGTATTAAACATGCAACTACACGGAGCAACATATATTCACACAGCAGGAACCACATAAACACACATCTGCATAGATTATACTCTGAAAGGTTTATTTAAAACTGTATTAAATGACACGGCCTTGATTCAGTTTACCTACCCAATGTAAACCAGTGCAACAAACAGCCCTCTCTTCAAAAGGATACGTCCCTGGAAGCAAGCTAACAATAGCTTAAGAGAAGGATAATTCCTACTTGTCAATAAATTACCATTGAAAGCTTAATTAAAACTAAATTTATGCCTCACACATACCCATTACAATTCAACAGCATGACCTTGACCTTTTCCTTCATCAGGCTACAGAATCTAGATATGGTCTCCCCATTGAATTAACTGTATTTTTTTTTTTTAGTCTCCAACGTCACAACTAAAAATGTTATTTGGTCAAAGACACAAGAACCTGGGCTCTACCAAGTTTATTCTGCTTCTCAAATATCTTTTATGTCCAAGCCCATTAGCATATTTGGATTTACAGAAAAAATTTTTAAGTTTATTTATTTTTGAGAAAGAAAGCAGAGGAGGGGCAGAGAGAAGGGGCGTGGAGAGAGAGAGAATTCCAAGCAGGCTCCGCACTGTCAGTGCAGAGCACAGAGCGTGACACGATCCTTGAACTCATGCACCGTGAGATCGTGGCCTGAGCCAAAACCAAGAGTCAGATGCTTAACTGACTGAACGACCCAGGCGCCCCAGAGAAATTTTTAGTAGGTACTCTTTCTGGAGAAATTTCTTATCTCTTATCCAAGGAACAAAACAGTTACAATAAAACCCACGTCCCACACATACACACAAATCTGTGCACATACACAAACATACATGTGCTCTCATGCTTATAGAAACACAGATCATTTCTTCAAAAGTCACTTTTGGGAAACAGTAATGAAGAATTAGATAAAGAGGAAACACCTGGAGTCCCTACTTTATATTCTTCTACTCAGTTCATGCGTTCATGCAGATGTGTACAGACACATATGCACCAGTATGAACATGTGTTACGGTGGTGTTTTTTCCAGGAAGCACCTAGCAAAGAAGGACTTTATAAAAATCACAGTGTACTTGTACCAACTGAACTTGAGCCCATTGAAACAAACATAAGCCAAGTTAAAGCCGGTTATAATGTCACCAAAAGTATAAAAGTTAATACGAGTCAATGCCATCGTTTCACTCATTATATGCTTGAACAGTTGAGGGCTCAAATTGGTCTTTAAAAATATTTTAGATCCTATTTATACAACCTTTCCAGTGGCACATTCAGGTAGGCTCGCACTATCATCGCTTTCCGCGTGGTCACCCAGACATCTAGGAATACCCCCACCCCCCAGAGCTCTCGGAGTCAGAGGAAACCAAACGAATACCTGACTCAACCCTTGACCGGTCATCATCCACTGCCCACGGTTGCCTACGCAACCCTTGAATGCCTCCACATTGTTTCTAAAGCACTCCAACTGCTAGAAAATGGGTCTTCAAAACAAGTTGTCCAACCAACACGCCCACGAGTTGCGCCGGGGCTAGAAGACGCAAGGATGGTTTTTGTTCTTGTTTTTGTTTTTAATGCTTTCCGCATAAAACTCCAGCCTGGCACATAGTAGGTGCTCAGTGCCTGTAGAATGGGTGGACAAGTGATGGGGTGAGCAAGCTCACAATCGAGGGCAGTGCTATCTAAGAAATATAACGCAAGCCACAAGTGGGAGGCATGTAGGCACACTTAAAAAGGTAAAATGAATTTTAATATATTTAACCTAACAGAAAATATTTTCATTTCTACTTGCAATGAGTATTAAAACATTAATGAACTGTTTTACCTTTTTCGGTACTACTTTGAAATCTAGCGTGCATTTTACTTTTACATTACATCTCAGTTCAGACTAGCACATTTCAAGAGCTCATGAGCCCCATGTAACGGCAGCTCCCCCAGAGAAGAACGAAAGGGATAGAGTAGTTCCATCACGGCAGAAAGTTCTACATGGGCAACATAACCTCCCAACAGAGGGAGGCAGCAAGTACATGGTGGGGATGAGCAGGAATGCTGAGGGCAGGACATAGAGGTGGACAGACTACGGAAGGCCTTGTTTGCCATGCAGAAGAGTACAACCTTTATCCTATGGACAGCAGGGAGTAAGAAGGTGACAGGATTAAAAAATCAGTGGTAGGGCGCCTGGGTGGCTTAGTCGGTTAAGCATCCAACTCTTGATTTCAGCCCAGGTCGTCATTTCACAGTTCATGAGTTCAAGCCCACATTAGGCTCCGTGCTTATAGCACAGAGCCAGGTTGGGGTTCTCTCCCTTTCTTTCTCTCTATGCCCCTCCTTTCCCCACATCCGGCATGCCTTCTCTCTGTCTCTCTCTCTCCCCCACCCCCTCCAATTAAATAAACATTAAAAAAAAAATTCTTTAGAAGAAAAGGTCAGTGGCAATCAGTGGTTTAAAAACACACAAATTCATAGGCTAGAATCAATCCACAATGAATACTCTTCCACTTCAAGATAAAATATTAAAAACAAGGATAACGCAGTAGGTTTTTCATAAAACTAAAGTTACTCAGTGTAATGAACGATTCTTTATTCAGAGATTATAGG
Organism: Acinonyx jubatus; assembly: GCF_027475565.1. Taxonomy (NCBI): domain Eukaryota; kingdom Metazoa; phylum Chordata; class Mammalia; order Carnivora; family Felidae; genus Acinonyx; species Acinonyx jubatus. The sequence continues at coordinate 145,291,558 of NC_069384.1, forward strand.
CCTTGGAGGTGGTGGTAGGGGAGGGTAGTGAGGGGATGGGGGAATTAAACTGTGCTTTTATGAGATGGTAGTAACTACAGACCGTCACTATGCTTTAAAAATGTCCTTCCTGGGGCACCTGGGCGTTCAGTTGGTGGAGCTTCTGGCTCAGGTCATGATCCCCATGTCACGGGATCGGGCCCCCATCAGGGCCCGTGCTGAGCTTGGAGCCTACTTAAGATTCTCTTTCTCTGTCTCTCTCAGCCACTCTCCCCAACTCCCCTCTCTCTAAAATAAAAATAAAAAATAAATAAATAAATAAATAAATAAATAAATAAATAAATAAATAAATAAGAAACAATTAAATTAAAATACCCTACTGGCCAAATTTTAATAGTTGCAACATTATGCTGCTCCCAAAATTCTATTTCTAAATTTTAGTTTGTAAGTAAAATCCAAAATTCCAGAACCACTGGTGTGAAGCAATTTCTGGACTTTATTAAGAGGGACATAGGGTCCAGTGTGCTCATATGCTCTCCTATCCTGATTTTCTTATTTCATACACATATCAATGCAGTACTAATGCTTACACATGACTTTTATCTTAAGCTGCTATATAGTAATTCAGTATATTATGTGAATCATCGTTTGGTCATTTCCATGATGTTTTGTGTTGGATATATTGCTTTATTAGTATGAACAGCTTTACCCAAATTAACTTTCTTCCTCCAACCCCGATTCCACAGATTAGTTCCTCAGAATACAGTTCTCAACAGGGAATTTATGGGTCAGGGGTAATGAACAGCTTTGTTTTGTGTTGAGTCCTTCTTATAGAACACCAGGCTGTAGCAAAAAGATAATACACAGCATTATCAGTATTTCTTAACAGCCTAACCTATAATGGGCTATAATTATTTTTGGTACTTTGATAGACAAATGACTCTTATTTTTCATTGCTGTTGTTTCAAATTCCTTATATTCATTCCTCGTAACTAATGAAGACTTTGGGTACTGTCCTTTCAGATCTCAATTCTTTTTATTTTCGATGATAACCATTTAATCTTCAAAACTGTCCCATTATCTGCACCCATGCTACGGAATCCCATTTAATATTTATTCTATTGCCTGTGGCCGGGCTATTTTTTTTTTCTCCCCCCTTCCGATATTCAGGCACATCTGTCTTGTGTATGATGATTTTCTTCATTGCTTCGGTGGTCATCGGTTTATCTTCCCTATACAGCTGGGCTAAAAATGCTATTCCATTTTCCTCTAGTTATTTTATAGATAAATACAGTGGAATCCAAAACCAAGGCCTTTACAGTCTGAAATTAACATACTTTTAAAACTGCAAAACTTTCGGGGCGCCTGGGTGGCTCAGTCGGTTGAGCGTCCGACTTTGGCTCAGGTCATGATCTCGCAGTTGGTCTGTGGGTTCAAGCCCCGCGTCGGGCCCTGTGCCGACAGTTCGGAGCCTGGATCCTGCTTCGGATTCTGTGTCTCCCCATCTCTCTGCCCCTCCCCCATCATGCTCTGTCTCTCTCTCTCTCTCTCTCTCTGTCAAAAATAAACATAAAAAAAAATTAAAAAAAAAAAAACTTCAGAACTTTCTGGTAGGAGTGAAATACTCTCTGATAGTTCCACATCATAAAATGACAGATGTCCCCAAATAGGTACTGTTCTCCAATCAGGAGTGAAGCTGAACAGGACATCTGAGAATCAGAACTTTTAACTCTTCCCTCAGAGGCATCCAGCACCCTACAATTCTCTCAACTGCCGATGTTTATACCTAGGTCTCAACAAGCTCACTGAAAATTTGACTTCAGCACAAAAGATCGTTGATAGACAAAAGCAATGGCCCAAAGAAATGACTGCCCAGGAGTACAAACACCGAATCACTATAGCTATGGAGGTATTCTACGTCTGTTTCGTATAATGAAATTTCATGGGCAATTTTAGTAATTGCCCCTTACAGGTGGAAAAGGTAGAGGAGAAAACAACAGGATAAAGAAAAGAGAGGGGCACCTGGGTGGCTCAGTCCATCAAAAGTCCTACTCTTGATTTCAACCCAGGTCATGATCTCATGATTCAGGAGATCAAGCCCTGGGTCTGGCTCTGCACTGACAGTGTGGAGCCAGCTAGGGATTCTCTCTCCCTCCCCACTCACTATCCCCCTCTCACCCTCCCCCTCTCTCAAAATAAACTTCATTTTTTTTCTTAAAGAGAAGTATTTTTTTAATAGTTATTTTTGGGGGGGGGGGGGCATGGGCATGAGCAGGGGAGGGGCAGAGAGCGAGACAAAGACACAGAATCCGAAGCAGGCTCCAGGTGCCCCACAATAAACAAACTTTAAAAAATAAATAAAAGAGGGGCACCTGGACGGCTCAGTTGGTTACGCACCTGACTTCGGCTCAGGTCATGATCTCTCGGTTCAGGGGTTTCAGCCCTGAATCGGGCTCTGAGCTGACAGCATGGAGCCTGCTTAGATCCTCTCCCTCCCTCTCTCTCTGCCCCTCCCCAACTCCTGCACTGTCTCCTCAAAAATAAACGTTTAAAAAATAATTTAAAAAATTAAAAAAGAAAAGAAAGAATGTTATGTAATTCTTTACAAAGCTTAGATCACCCTATACAACTTCTACTTCTCTATGTATGTAACTTATACAGAAAAAATAACCCAGAAGTCAATTTCTTGAAACCTTAAATAATGGTTATCTTTTTTTTTAATTTTTTTTTTCAACGTTTATTTATTTTTGGGACAGAGAGAGACAGAGCATGAACGGGGGAGAGGCAGAGAGAGAGAGGGAGACACAGAATCAGAAACAGGCTCCAGGCTCTGAGCCATCAGCCCAGAGCCTGACGCGGGGCTCGAACTCACGGACCGCGAGATCGTGACCTGGCTGAAGTCGGAGGCTCAACCAACTGCGCCACCCAGGCGCCCCAAATAATGGTTATCTTTATTAAAGGATGTAGGATTATGGGTAATTTTGATCTTCTTCAGACTTCTTGTGCAATATGTACTTGCATTACTTTACATAGTTATTTTTATACACATATGCCTAAAGAACATACTTTTCTTCTTGTAAACATGAGATTTTTTAAATGCAGGTAGGGGGCACCTGGGTGGCTCAGTTGGTTAAGCACCTGACTTCGGCTCAGGTGATGATCTCGCGGTTCTCAAGTTCAAGCCCTGTATCAGGCTCCATGTTGACAGCTCAGAGCCTGGAGCCTGCTTAAGATTCTGTGTCTCCCTCTCTCTCTGCCCCTCCACTGCTCGCACTCTGTCCCTCTCTCAAACATAAACATTAAAAAAATACATAAAAATAAAAATGGAGGTAGAAAAGACTTTGACATTGTACCAAATCATGCGCTATTCAAAATTAAGCTAAGGTACCTCAACTTTTATTTAGGCCACAGCTCATTCAATACAAGCACTCCTGCTTCTCTTCATACATTCCAGGCTTCCTAGCATCACGTGTAATTCTATCAGAGATTCATTATAATAGAATTCCCAAAATACCATGAACTTTCAATCTGCCTTTTCTTTTTTAGGTTGTAGTCTCTTACAGACTTGCAAAAAATAACCACAGTGAGGTTTACATAAAAGTGACTATGATGGTGTTGTGGTCAAGTTGTTTTTTAAGTCCTTGTTTGTTAGATAAATATTGAAGCACTTACTGGCAATGATAAATTGATATAATATTTATGATTTCCTTAAAATACTCCAGCAAGAAAAAAAGTGGTAGAGGGAAAAGAGATAAAAGCAAACAACAGAAAGTTGGAAATACTGACTGAGGGATGGGTACCATTATTCTCTTCTACTTCTGTGTACAGTGTTTCTGTAATATAGTTTCTTTAAGATGCTTTGAAAAATGAAAAATATATTATAAGTGTGCAACAGTTCCTCATGTCATCCAGTATATCTAAGTCAAGCTCATAGCCACTGTTTTTTTTTTTAAACATCAGGGTGACTATTTCAAAGACAGCATTTGACCCTGTACCTTTTCTTTATTAGGCAATACAGAGAACATACATGCATAAATCTACCAAGAGAAAAAAACAGTCTTTGATCTGCATCAAAAGATTTGATTCAGAAGATTTCTGGGGCGCCTGGGTGACTCAGTCAGTTAAGCGTCCAACTTTGGCTCAGGGCATGATCTCACAATTCATGGGTTCGAGCCCCGTGTCGGGCTCTGTGCTGACAGCTCAGAGCCTGGAGGCTGCTTCGGATTCTGTGTCCCCCTCTCTCTCTGCCCCTGCCCTGCTCGCACTCTGTCTCTGTCTCTCAAAAAATGAATAAACGTTAAAAAAAAAAAAAATTTTTTTTTTTTTAAAGAAAAAGAAAAAGGTCTCACGTGCCCTGAATTTCCAAGCCACCTCGGTCACATCCTGGCCGCCCACGACTAGCGTGTGTACGGCCCGTTCTTGGCTATGAGCACAGAGACATTGATGCTGCTTCCATGTGCACCCATGCACCTGCGGGCGGGCTTCCTCTGTTCTCAGAGCTCTGACACGTCTCCTAACACCTCGTTTCGCCTAAGACACAGAGACAAATTATTTTTTCTACCACCAGAAGCGTGTCACACCCGTGTGGCTGGGAGGCCGCCTTCTGGCCTCAAGATGGCACACAGGAAGGGAAGGTGGCGGCCCTCAGCGCCCAGAGACCACTCCACCTAGTAGGAAAGCAAAGCCTACCTCTCTGACTTCGTGAAGCTGGCCGGGATACTGACTCTTGGCTCTTCGGGCGGCTGCAGGCGACTTGTGATGCGTGACTGTGACAACACCGGGGGCCCCCGCGCCGAGGTGTCTCTGGCTACAGGGAGACGCAGGATTGGGCGTTCCGTGGGGGAGCAAAGTGAGGCTGCGGCTTCGGGAACTTGGAGTCGTCTAGAATAAGCAACAGGCGTCAAGACTCAGCAACCGACCTGCAGAACACAGCCAAGTGCTGGCTTCCATTTAATTTGGACCCTCAATCTTCCCCCCTTCGTCCATTTAGAGGGGTGAAGGCGTAGGGGGAGGAGAGTGACACGACACGCCCCAATCCCACACTCACTTAGAAGAGGCCGTGTCCGTAATTATCCTTCTGCTCTCATCTGCAACTGCATCTCCTGCCCTACTCTATTGGCCACGGAAAGCTACTAAGCCCCCCAAACGCCACAGACTCTTAGGATCTGGGCCTCTGCATATATGAGCAACCCTTCCTGGAAAGCTCTTCCCCCTCAAGGCTGGCCAAGTTCATCCAAACCTTAAGACTCAGCTCTGTTTTCTGATATGTGAGGCATCTTCCCGTCTGCCTCAGCCTCCCCGCTGTTCTTATTCCTCTGCATCGAGATCATGTTCATCATAGAGCCGCCTTCCTAAAAGACTGTTTCAAACCCATCTTTATATCCCCAAGAACAGGCGCATAATGACTTGCCTCATTTATTAGGTACTTAATACATGTCTGCTGCATGACTGACGGTACCAAGTTATCCACCAATTAGTCCCCATTTGTCAGCGCAGTGCTCTTATTTCACCCTAGAGGAATATATAGTCCAGGTAGCAATTTACTATGGGAAAAAGATGGCACCTCAACCTAGTGGAGATGAACTGTTTCAATAACTGATACTGGGGTAACTGGGCAGCCATCTGAAAAACAAAGTAGGCTTCATCTCCCAGATCACAGACCCCGAATGGATCAAAGACTTCCAACAAACAAACAAACAAAAAATAAAAAACAAAAAAACAGAAGTGCCTAGGTAGTTCATTCAGTTAAGCATCCAACTTCGGCTCGGGTCATGATCTCACGGTTCGTGGGTTTGAGCCCCGCGTCGGGCTCCGTGCTGACAGCTCGGAGCCTGGAGCCTGCTTCAGGATCGGTGTCTCCCTCTCTCTCTGCCCCTCCCCTGCTCACCCACTCACTCTTTCTCTCTCAAAAATAAATGAGTATTTTTTAAAAAGGCAGAAGAAACCTGGAGCCTTGGGGTAGGGAAGGCCTAATACCTCAAATCCAAAAGCCATAGAAGAAGAGCTCAGCAAATTTGATTATCTACAAATTAAAAACTTCTGCGTGGTTAACAACCTTTAAAAACCCACTCCCTCGGGGGCACCTGGCTGGCTTGTGCAGAAGAGTGCACAACTTGATCTCAGGGTCATGAGCCTGAGCCCCAAGTTGGGTGTAGAGATTACCAAAAAAAATAAACTTAAAAAAAAAAAACCATTCCTACCACCAACAAAGCCAAACAATAAACTAGAAAAAAATATTTTCCACTTGCTTCAAAAGCCTCATCGTTGTACTTTATAATGAGGAATGGAAATCCTAGGGATTGAAAGGAGCACCCCAACTGTTCAAACGGGGCAAGATCTGAACAGACAGTTCACAAAACATATAAAGCGCTTAAAAAATATGAGAAGATGTTCAACTGTACTTGTAAATTCAAGCCACGTTTGGAGTTTGTCCATCAGGTTGGCAAAGAGCCAAAAGTTTGAACACACTATCCGTTGACAGGATCACAGCGGAACAGGTTCGCGGGCATATAAGGTGACAAAACCCCTGAGAAGGGCAGTCTGGCAATGCGTGTCACAGTTACAAAGGCATTTTCCTGTGACCCACAATGCCCTGCTTGGGAACGTACCCTCCAATATGGCTGCTTGCAGGGAAAATGGCCTAAGTAGCAACCAGTCACCACAGAAAGATATTTAATGCAAAGGATGGGAAACAAGCCAAAGGCCCATCAGTATGGGACCGGTTAACTGAATAATGGTACACCTACATAACCGAATACTATAGCAAGCTGTGAGAGAATAAGGAGAATGGCTTCTATGAGCTAGTCTGGAAAAATATCTCTAGGCTATAGAGTTAAGGGGAAAAAAGCAAGGTGCAAAACTGTTGCACAGTATGCAAAGTTCTGCATCAAAATGTGGGAAATGAGTATTTTTATTGTTATTTACTTACAATTATTTGTTTAAAACATAAAAAGTACTTGGGGCACCTGGGTGGCTCAGTTGGTTGAGCGTCCAACTCTTGATTACGGCTCACATCATGATCTCATGGTTCATGAGTTCAAGCCCTGAATTGGGCTCTGCATCGACAACTCAGAGCCTGCTTGAGATTCTCTCTCTGCCTCTCTCCCACTTGACTCTCTCAAAATAAACTTAAAGAAAACTTAATACTTAAAAAAAAAAAAACATAGAAACACTCTAGAAGGATATACACAAAACTAAAAACTGGCTACTTATTTGTGGAGACACAGGGAATGAGAAGAAAGCAACAGAGTGCAAAGGAGATTTCTGACCACGTGGTTTTTTATATTCTTTCATTTTCAACCATGTGAATGTATTACTTATCCAAAATTTGCTAAATTCTACATACCATTTACATTCTACGTGTTCCTGTCCTACATTTCAACTTGAGAGAAGGTAGTTACATGGTATGTTGACTTGTGCCAATTTCTGTATTTCAGTTATCAAGGATTTAATGAACACCTACTATGTGCCAAGGAGAATATCTACTATGGGGTCTCCAGGAGAAACAGGAGGTGTATGAGATAGTCTTTCATCACCGATGCTTTATAGTATTGCTGGAGATACAAGAGACACAGACAGGGACATGCACACACACAATAAGAAAGTTCACAGCAAGGTTCTAATTTGGTAAGACAGCCAGGAAACGCCAAAGAAGTGAGGAAGAGAAAGGTCCACTAGAGCTGACCTCATCACTGCCAGCTGCTCTGAGAGTGAAGGACGTGAAGCCTGGGCAGGACAAGGGGAGATACAGACGAAACAGGCAACGGTGCACAAATCTACCCAGACAAGCAGTCTTAGCCTTGGGCCTTCAAAGCAGTCTTAGCCTTGGGCCTCGGGGAACAGTCAACAGCTATAAAAGCTGTTAAATGTTAATGATCTGTGATTTTCAAGCCGCCAAGTGTTTGGGAGTGGGGCGTGAGGTAGGGTAGAAATAAGAACTTTCTGTGACCCTCCAACATCACAGTAGCTTGTAGAGGTTGTCTGGTTTCAACTGGGATATAATAACAGGAATATAAATAAATATGTAATATATACATAAAATAAAATAAATAAAATATATAATAATAATAGGAAGATAAATAAAGTTGGAAAGCAGTGTGTTGCTTTTAAATAAGCTTAGGTATATAGGTAATTGGAGAAGTCCTGGGTCTAAGAATTACGTACACCTATATCACGATACAGCGAGCATCTCCTTCCTGCTTTAGTGTTTTCACTTGGAATGTGAAGGACGAAAGAAGCTATTTCTTTAATTCTTTCATGACAGTAAACTTGCCTAAGCATTAAGAGTCTACTAACATACATTTTGATTGTTTGGGAGGCTTATCCCAACCCAAGAAAAGGCAGATTTTTCACTGGGCTCTCAAGCCAGCCAGCCAAGTTTCCCTCCCCCAGCTGTACCAGGTTCTAGCTGTGTTGACTTCAGTCGAGTTATTTAAGCTTTCTTATTAAGCATCAATTTCCTAATCTTTAAAAAAGGAATAATAATATTGACCCTTAAAAGCCATCATGAAGATTCAATTAGATCGTGCACATAAAATGCTTAGCATAGTAGGGAACTGTGTGGTCAAAGTTTGTTTCTTTCCTTATATTGCTTAAAACTGGATCAATGGAGGCCTTATTGATTTTTTAAATGTTAAGAAGTCACTTAGCTCAAAATCATGAGCAACGACAGACTTCCTCCTTATTTTTTTATAGGAGCAAAGTGGTGATGAAGTCCAAAATCTAATTAAATGCTTACTGGAGACTCTATATGGTCGGCCATTAAGTTGCAAGATTGTAGGGGGAGAAAACAATTCTAGATGGTGAGTAAAATGAGAACCCATTTGAAATCAGAGAGGAAGACCCTTCTGGCAACAGGGGTCCCTGCCTGGGGCAGCACCACTGTAAATGGCGACGAATCAAGAAATTCACCCAGGAGCCAAATTATCCCAGTGTGAACGTCTAACCCTCATGGTCATTACTTACATGGCTGTCACTTGAATTCACAAGCAGTAAATCTGAGTTGAAAAACCTTTAATTTCCCATTAAGCGTGGGATTCTCGCAGTCGAATTCACACCGGTGCCTCCTCTCAGGGTAAATATGAACAAAAAAGTCTCGCTCTCGGTAAATTCCATGGGTCACCAGGCTCCAGGAGCAGAGGGGGGAACGGGCAGCAAAGCGCGGCCGCCAGGAATGAGAAGGTTCTCCCGCCACTGCGCAGCCTGCCTGAAATCTGCAGGCTGTGCTTTGTAAATGACGTTTAGCCGTCATACACCCTCATCCGTGCCACTAGCTTAAAATACAACATTACCAGAGTTTGAGGAACAACATGCCAGGGTTTTACGCCAAATGTTTACTTCCGGGAGGGGGACCAGAAATGCCAAGTGTGCCATCTGTGAAAACTTCGGAGTCGAGGGTAACTGTTTCTCTCCGGGAATAGGATTCACCCTTTACCTAAGCGCCTCAGCCCTGCGCCCCCTCCCCAAACAGCGCCTGCCTGACCGAGGGGGTCACGCCAAAGAAGAGAACGTGGTACCAGGTAAGACTAAGTGCTGATGCTCAGACCCCGCCCGGACATTCCACACACAGGCGGGTTTCACGGGAGTCACCAACCTCTCGGCATTTTCTGCGAACCTCATCAGATCCCTGAATTTCCCAAGCTTTCAAGGAAGACAGACATACGCGCTCTGTATTTATTGGCTACAACGGGCATGAAGGAAAGGCATGACTGCAAAGAGGGAGAAAGCAGCTGAGAGAACATGCGCAACCAGGGAAATCAAGCAACGAGCTAAGAGGCGCGGTCCAGTCTGAGAAGCTCACGGCACAACCACCAGAGGCCATGGGCAGGCTGGGTTAGGAACACAGTTTCTAAAGTCAAAGGCCTGAGTTCAAATCGGAGCTCCAGCATTCAGGAGCTGGGTGGCCCAGTAAAGTAGCATGGGGTTTCCACTTCTAAAGCTTTTTTAGGTTTCATTTCTAAAATGTTAATAGCAATGGGGCACCTGGATGGCTCAGTTAGCTAAGCTGATTGGTTTCAGCTCAGGTCCCGATCTCAGTTTGTGGGATCGAGCCCCGCGTCAGGCCCTGCACTAACAGTGCAGAGCCTGCTTGGGATTCTCTCTCCCTCTCTCTCTGCCCCTCCACCACCTACTCTCTCTCTCTTCCTCTCTCTCAGAATAAATAAGTACACATTAATAAACAAATAAATAAATAAGATTTCAGTATCACCTAAGTCACTAGGTTGTTGGAGAATGAAATGAGAAGAGGGAGGTAGGGCACATGCCACATATTTAGCATGAAGTGTCATCATGATCATTCACAAATTAATGAAAATTAGGCCTTCAGGCACCAACATAGATGACAGATTGTTAAGTGGTCCCAGAGTCAAATATATGGACCTAAAGGCTGTTTCCATCAACAGTGCCTTAAGGAGACATAGCCTTGGGGCGCCTGGGTGGCTCAGTCGGTTAAGCGTCCGACTTCGGCTCAGGTCACGATCTCGCGGTCCGTGAGTTCGAGCCCCACGTCGGGCTCTGGGCTGACTGCTCAGAGCCTGGAGCCTGTTTCAGATTCTGTGTCTCCCTCTCTCTCTGACCCTCCCCTGTTCATGCTCTGTCTCTCTCGGTCTCAAAAATAAACAAACATTTAAAAAAAATAAAAAAAAAAAAAGGAGACATAGCCTTACCACTTCCTCTACTTGAAAGTAAAAAGAAAGAAAAAGGAAAACGAAAAGAAAAAGGGAAAAGGGAAAAGAAAAAGGAGAGAAGAGGGGAGAAGGAAGAAAAGAGTAATCATCCTAATTACCAAAAAAAAAAACAAAAACAAAAACACAGTTTGCTTCAGAGAAAAAGTACATTTATTTTTTTTTTCAACGTTTATTTATTTTTGGGACAGAGAGAGACAGAGCATGAACAGGCGAGGGGCAGAGAGAGAGGGAGACACAGAATCGGAAACAGGCTCCAGGCTCTGAGCCATCAGCCCAGAGCCCGACGCGGGGCTCAAACTCACGGACCGCGACATCGTGACCTGGCTGAAGTCGGACGCTTAACCGACTGCGCCACCGAGGCGCCCCGAGAAAAAGTACATTTAAATAAGATTTCACATTGTCAAAAACTGTATCTGTTATAGAACTTAAAGTGCCTGTAAATAACAACAATGCTACATGGGTACCAAGTAAAGAATTGGTTTAACTAATAGTTTAAGTAAGTAAGGGCTCCTGGGTGGCTCAGTCAGTTTAGCCTCCAACTCTTGCTCTCAGCCCAGGTCTTAATCGCAGGGTCGTGAGTTCAAGCTCAATGTGCAGTGTTCAAGCATGGAGCATACTTAAAATAAATAAATATATGGCAACTGCCCATTAATATTTTGGAATAAAACAGAACCTCAAATCGTAACGACCACTTGCTGGCCCTAAAGCCTTCTTAAAACATGTATTAGGAGTTTCTAATTAAGGTTGCTGAAGCTCACATTTAAAATCTAAAAAGGAGCAAGAGGAAAATCCAAATACATTTGTGGCAGCCACTTCTGTAGAAAATTTTTCTGATGGAAAAAAGTCGCTGTGAGTCAATTAATAATAACAGCATTCAAATGATATTTAGTTTGAAACCTCTTTGCCTCACGTCCTTGAATTCTTTCACAGTGTAGGGGGGAAAAGACACTATGTTTCAGAATGAATAGCCCAATGGAGACCACCAAACAGGGCGGCTGCATATTTTGAAAATGTAACCAACTAAAATCTTTCATTACATTCCTCTCTCTTCCTCCAAAATAATAATAATGCACCATTTTTCTAAATATGTGAAAGCGAAGCGTAAGAATTGTGATTTCTTCCTCTTCTTCCAAAAGTAAGCACACCTCGGTCAACAAAAAAGGAAAAGCATTGACGATTTTTAAGACAGTGCAATTCAGGACCTTAAAATTACTCAGAATTTTGTTTTCTTGGCAGTCAGCATCTCAATGAAAATATATGGTGTTTATTTTTTTTATGTTAAGTAGGCTCCACACTCAACACGGGGCTTGAACTCATGATCCTGAGATCAAGAGTCCCATGCTCTACCAACTGAGCCAGCCAGCTGCCCTAAACACTAATGGTGTTTTTTAAATTAATCTATTCCACTATTTTGCTTAATGGCTGTATATGGACCTTTGCATCAGCCCTGCTTTTGTTTTTTAATCCCGTTATCCTAAGCTACGACAGGTCCAAAGTAGAAATAAAAGGTTTTAAAAACTGGGACATTTTCCAAGTTTATTCCCATGATTAAGTTTTCAAGTATTACACTTTGCTTGCTCGACTTTTCCAAATTCGAGTCTTCTTGCAGTAACCTTTCATTTACTAAGCCTAGGGAATTTCTTCCATTTTCATCTGCAAATCTTTACTATATCATAAACATTTCCCACTAACTTTATACCAATACCCTCTCTTAAAGCACACACACAATTATGTGCCAACATGCGCAAAGAGAAAAGAATGGTTTTCTCCAGAGAGGCATTCTCTAGCCGGCTTCTAATCATACCCAAGTGAACCCATGATTACACCTGCAAATGCCAGATCTTTAAAAAAAGAGTGCAAGCAAATGCATGTATTTCCATTTCTTGCAAACAGAGGAAAAGAAAACTTGACATTTTAAAGTTTGCTTTGTCTCCCAACATTTTCAGCCCCCAAATAAATGACCTAACAGGTAGTCCAGCCACTCCAGAACCCCTAACCATGCTCCGTCCAGGTCAAGCTTGAAGGTCTCCTGCACTTGGCCCCTTATCACGCACACCCCGCCCCCGCAACACCCCCCAGCTCTCACCATCTTCCCCATCTAACCAGTGGCAGTTTGTGTCATTTCAAAACCTCCCACACATCTGCCCTCCTCTCACGTACCATTTGTTTGGGAGCTTATTACAATTCTAGTACCAAGACTCCTTTTTGATGCTTTCTTCTTTTTCTTTTTTTTTTTTTAAATACAATTTATTGTCACGTTAGCTAACATACAGTGCATACAGCGTGCTCTTGGCTTCAGGGTAGATTCCCGTGATTCATTGCTTACATTCAACACCCAGTGCTCATCCCAACAAGTGCCCTCCTCAATGACCAGCACCCATTTTCCCCTTTCTCCACCTCCCCCCATCAACCCTCAGTTTATTCTCTGTCTTTAAACGTATCCTATGGTTTGCCTCCCTCCATCTGTTTACAACTAATTTTTTCCTCCCTTCCTCCATGGTCTTCTGTTAAGTTTCTCAAATTCCACATGAGTGAAAACATATCTATCTTTCTCTGACTGACTTATTTCACTCAGCATACTACCCTCCAGTTCCATCCACATTGCTGGAAATGGCAGGATTTCATTCTTTCTCATTGCCAAGTAGTATTCCATTTATATATAAACCACATCTTCTTTATCCATTCATCAGTTGAGGACATTGGGGCTCTTTCCATAATTTGGCTATTGTTGAAAGTGCTGCTATAAACATTGGGGTACACGTGCCCCCATGAATCGGCACTCCCGTACCCTTTGGATAAATTCCAAGTAGTGCTATTCCTGGGTCGTAGGGTAATTCTATTTTTAATTTTTTGAGGAACCTCCACACTGTTTTCCAGAGTGGCTGTACCAGTTTGCATTCCCACCAACAGTTGGATGCTTTCTTCTGAACACATGATGATTCTCTCCTTCTACTAGCCAAGCCCCATTCTCCCCTTACTCATGCTGCGGAACTATAGAATTTTAGATCCTCAAAGTCTAGTCCTCTCTTTTTATCGACCTAAAACCAGCCTTACAAAGATCAAATTACACACCTCACTCAAAATTCAGCTGAAAAAGCCTGATTCAAGACTCAGCCTCTCCAGGTGACCCTTCTCAATTAAATGAGGATTTACTTATTTAAATGGTGTCTCAAAGTTGATGTTAAAGTATTTGATAGAAAGCAGGAAAGCAGATATCCATTATACATTTCCACTTTTCTTCTTATCCCATACTTCAGCCCACTCACCCATCATCATAAAAATATATGCATAACACTCCTTTGAAAGAAGGATGCTTGTAGGCCACATTCCCTTGGAACTGGAGATCCTCAAACAAAATAATTGTATTTTATATATGTTGTTTGCAAATCATATGAAACCAAGACTTTTTTATGCCAAGTTGCCAAGTTGATTTTAATTAGAAAAAAAAAGTTTCTGAAAGCAGGGACGAGAAAGAAGTTTCCTTAACTTAACTATCTACCAAAAACCTAGAGCACCCACAATACTTAACGTAAAGATGTTTAGCTTCATTGCTTCCAGTTTTAGAAATAAGGCTTCCACTAACATCACTGTTTAACCTAGTCCTGGAGGTGCTAGTCGACAAAACAGGACAAGAAAAAAAAGGAAGAAGAAATAGAAGGGCAGGAAGGGAAGGAACAAAAAATGTAACTAGCTATAGATGTGATTTTACAAAAAAAGAAAAAAGAAAACTAATGACTCCAGCAAAGTTGCCAGTTCTTTGCTAATGTGGTATATTACAGAAGCAGCCCAATAAACCAGTAAAGGGAATAAACAACAGGGGGAAAGCAAACATATGGTTAACTTTGTAACCTCAAATGTAAGAAGAACTACAAAACAAGAGAAAACGCTGAAGGAGTATCTCTGCAACCCTGAATATAGAAACGCTTTTCAAGGGGCACCTGGGTGGCTCAGTCGGTGAAGGGTCCAACTTCAGCTCAGGTCATGACCTCACGGTTTGTGAGCCGGCACTGGGCTCTGTGCTGATGGCTCAGAGCCTGGAACCTGCTTCGGATTCTGGGTCTCCCTCGCTCTCTGCCCCACTCACACTCTGTCTCTATCTCCCGAAAATAAATAAACATTAAAAAAGAAAAAAGAAAAGCTCTTCTTACAAGACCAAAAGTCAAGTCACAAGTTGAACACTTGATGGATTTGACTACAAAGGGCTTCTGTTCAACAAGGACACTTTAGACAAAATTAACAAATGTGTGGAGACTAGGAGACAGATTAATATCTAGAATATAAAAGGAGTTCTTGCAAATAAAAGCCAGAAATCACTATAAAGCATGGACAAAGGAGAAGAAGAGGCAATACACGGAAGAAGAAAGATGAATGGCTAAGAAGTATATCAAAGTAATCAGAGAAATACAAATTCAAACAACTAGATTTTACACCCAGTAGCTTTAACAAAATTAGAGAGTAAAACACCATGAAGGAATGGCAAGGATATAAAGATGCTGGAACCTCTTGCATGGCTAACGGGAAAGTTAGCTCACAGTCCCATGTCTGTACAAGGTTATCTCATGTACATGCTCACAGTCCCATGTCTGTACAAGGTTATCTGCAAGGATGCTCACGGTTTATGAGGGTGGGGAGTGTGAAGCAATGCAGCCGTACGTTAGTGAGAGTCTGTACAAATCAAATGTAGACTATACAGAAATATACATGCATCAGTTGGAAGTAAAGATGCAGAGATACATACAGCAACATCCATACAACTTAAAACATACTGCTGAGGGGCGCCTGGGTGGCTGAGTCGGTTAAGCGTCCGACTTCGGCTCAGGTCATGATCTCGCGGTCCGTGAGTTCGAGCCCCGTGTCGGGCTCTGTGCTGACAGCTCAGAGCCTGGAGCCTGCGTTGGATTCTGTGTCTCCCTCTCTCTCTGCCCCTCCCCTGCTCACACTCTGTCTCTGTCTTTCAATAATAAAAAAAATTTTTTAAAAATTTAAAAATTAAAAAAAAAAAACATACTGCTGAGTGAGAAAAGTTTAAAAAGAAAGGGAAAAGATATGCAGGACCATACAACTTAGGCAAACGTAAAACACATATATAAGTAAACAAAGACCCACGTATATCTGAGGAATTGATGCTAACAAAGACAGGGGGGATGGCACAGGGAAAAAGGAAGGAAAACAGTTTTAAAAGTTTTTTAAAAAAATTTTTTTAAAAAGCCCTGGTGGTATGGCAAACTGGTAAGTTTGCCATAATCCAGTAACGATGGCATTAATTTTAATTATATTTATAATAGTAAGTATCATGTAAGTGTGAACTAAGTGCCATAAACTATCTTAATATATACACACCTTAAATCATTTAACCCGCTTCATAATCTCACGGGGTAGGGACTAGAATTTCCATTGCACAGATGAGGGACATGCACAGAGAGAATCAGCTCTTTCCCCAGGTCACGGAGCTAATATATCTAATAAATCAGGTGGCAGCGATTCAAATCCACACAAGCAGGTTCCCAAGGCCACGCCTTTGGCCATTACACTGCACTGGGTCACTAGGGGCCACTCTCTTCCACCGAGGTCCAAAACAGCCCAACTCTTTCCACAACACCATGGCTGATAGCTTAGTTAGCATTCTGGAAACAAATGGCTTTTTAATAGCCAAGTCCTGTACAGCATACCAATTCTCAAATACTTAAACAATAAGCTCATTAAGCCTAAACTACATTAAGCTGATACTTAAATTTTTTTAATGTTTAATTACCCATATCGATAAGGCCAAGGTTTGATGAATAGTACATCTGCAGATGTCAAAGATGAAGTTCCCAACACTCAGAGCACCTAATGGTGTTTTATGCACAAGTCCCCCCTCCCACCCCATGCCCCACTGTCTCCCCTAGCTTGTGACAGCCCCCGGGCCAGGGCCAATGATTAACCAGCCACTGTGCACCTTGTGAGAAGTGATACAGGGCCTCACCCTGCAAATGCTAGGAATGCAATAAAGTGAGAACAGTGAATCCTCCCAGCCTCAATTTTAACAGCTGGTTAAACCACTGCTCCTTCCCTGAAAACCTTATTCATTCATTCATTCATTCATTCATTCATTCGTTCATTTTATTTTTGAGAGAAGGGGAGAGAGAGAGAGAGAGAAAGTGTGTGTGTGTGTGTGTGTGTGTGTGTGTGTGTGTGTGTGTGTGTACCATGCGAGCAGGGGAGGGGCAGAGAGAGAGGTGGGGGGACAGAGGATCTGAAGCAGGCTCTGCAGTGACAACGGACAGCCCGATATGGGGCTCAGATTCACGAACTGCGAGATCATGACCTGGGCCGACGTCAGACACCTGACCGACTGAACCACCCAGGCGCCCCAGTGAAAACCTAATTTTAAAAATACCAACACTGATTCACTGATACCTTCTCTGCTTTTTTAAGGGGAAGAGTCCGGAAAAGATACATCACACACAATCATACATAAACACGAAATGCCCAAAAAAGAAACCTGGTACAACATCAATCAACACACATTATTCAGAGAATTCAGCAAGTATTTCTTGGGCATCTGCTATGTGCCAGGCACTGCTCTAGGAAATAAAAATGTAACAGTGAACAAAAAGACAAATATCCCTGCCTTCGGGGAAGTGGCATTCTGGTGAGGCAAAGAGACCAAAATGAATAAATCGGTAAAATATAAACTGTATTAGATAATGCATATTAATACATAATAACATGTGTATTACTATATATATGTAGCATGTGTATTATTATATATATGTATTATCGATGTATTATTATATACATATGCTAACATCTGGGGAACAGCATTCTAGGTAGAAACTCAACAGGTGCAAAGGCCCTGGGGTGGAAGTCTCTGGCTGGCATGTGTGAGCCAGGAGGAAAGTGTGGCCAGTGTAGAAATGAAGAAGGCATAAAAGCAGTAGGAACTGAGGTTAGAGAGCTAACAGACTGGAAAGATGAGCCCCTGAATTAGAAATTACCAACAATTGCCAGGCGAGCCAGAGTACCTGGTATCAGCTGGGGGCTAATTCAGACACTCCAAATGATGGGCCAATTTGAACAATGGGTTCCAATAAGCTTCCTTCCTCAGGGCCACGTTCAGGTATTAAATTGTTATTTGCGTACAATTTACATATGTCTACACAACATGTATCATCTCTATTGGATCATTTTCACGGTAAAATTGTATTACTACGGCCCTGAAGATGGGCATTTCGTGATTTATTCCATTCTCTATTTCTTCTCACGTCTCCATATAATCGACCCAGAAGATATTTTATGCCAGAAATGAATCACAGAACAAAAGGAGACCACAGGCCAAGGAATTCTATAAATGATCCCCCCATAACAGGGGGGAAAAGGGAGCTCTTATTTCATGTTTAAACTTCTGTCACCTACCAGCGGGTCAAACCAGCCATGGGGATGAAAAGTCCAATGCAATTCTACGACAGAACATTTCAAGAAGCCAATTTGATTTTCTTACAATCAATAACTAATCTCTGACAGAAGTGCTCCTATCTATTTAGGAGAGATCATTATCTCCTTTCCAAATGCTCAGGCACAAAAACGTGAGGCTCAAAAGGGCTCCTACTTGTGTCTCAAAATACTTCACACTAAAAAAATTAAGCTGTGCCCTGACAACGTCCCTCAGGTGCACGCCGAATCCTACAGGGTCTGTGCGATAAATCCCCCTAATTACTTATTCCAAGCTTGGTATATACTGGTGAGGTTAAGACCGAATTGCAAGATTAGCTAATAACGCAGGAAATCAGTAAACAGCCCCATACCAACCGTGCGGGGGATGATAGCCACAGGAGGCTGCAGAAATCTTACAAAGCCTATGCAAAAATTATGAAGTTTTCCCAAAAACCCCTTATTTGACTAGAACCGTAGAAGCGATTAGAATTTCCCTTCCTCTTTTCTGTTGCACTTTTTATACGTATGTAACACGCGGTTATATCATACATCTACGTAACCCCTCCTTAATTTTCCCCGAGGCACTTCTTGCCAAAGCAGAAATAAACCACAGGTTCACAAGCTTGTGCTAACACTATGCTAGGCTTATTTTTAAACACAAAGGAATTCAGATTTTGTGTCTTGGGATTTTTAAGAATCCGGACAAAAGATGTGACAAGTACACAGGACAACAACAACAACAAATAACAGTTCTTATTTTTTGCTTACAATTAATTTCTGGATCACAAAGAACCTGGTTCACTCTATTAAAAAAAAAAATAAAGCAAGCCCAGGTTGGCATCATTTGCACCCCCAAGACAGCAAAAGAAGACTTAATTGCAGTTTGAACCTATCCCGGTTATGTGACCTTTTCAAAGTCAATTTGAAATCTCCTGATCAGCCTGAGTGAGATAATCTGTATGAGAAAAACCCCCGCCAGCCTAAAACACTCCTTTCTTTTCTTTGGCCAATCACCTTTTGTTCCACCCTCCTTCTGTAAAAACCTTCCAGTTCGTACAATTCCTTGGAGCTCCCCCTCGACTTGCTCATGGGATGCTGTCCAGTTCCTGAATCTCTTAATAAAGCCAATTAGATCTTCAAATTTACCAGGTTGATTTTTTTTTTTCTTTTGCAACAACTCTCAGACTTCTCGATTTTTAACAAAGAATTTACAACAGGGATTCATCAGAAGCGTAAGTGGTTTCAGGATTAGGCCCCTGTCGTTCCAATCACTGAATTTTACATAACCTGCCCCACTGGACTTAGACTGGTGTCGCTAACTCCCAAGCAGAAAGTGGGCGGATGGAGTCAACAGAAGCACCCCAAAGAGGTTTAGATCATATAATATGAGGATATTTGCACTGCCCGATCTCAGGGTATCAGGTAGCCAAGTCAGAAAAGCTGTAGATGCTCTCAATGTCCTCAACTTAGCCAACTAATTAGATTTCCCGCTGTTTTTCATCCCTTCATGAGCACTGCTCGCACGCACAGAGGGTACTGACTGCTCACAGCTTGGAGGCTCTCTCTGGTTATGCTTGTACAGTTGTGCCCCCCTCCCCGCTGAGCTGGGTGTCTGCAAAAGGCCGAGCGTATTCAGTCCCTGCTCTGCTTATGCTGGTGTACTTACTATTTTAACTGCGTAACTTACAAAATAAACTGACAAAATAATAACGTAAAAAATGACTGCTTTTATGAGGTTAAGCTGCGTGACCTGAGAAACGTCAATAAAAACGAGTTGCTAAAAACTGCTGTTTATTTAGGTGTGTGGGCAGGTTAACTATAAAAGACTAGAAGCCATTTATCAAAACGTAAGATCCTATCATGAGTTTGCCCTGTTCTTTAAAGAAAGCCCAATGGACACAAGTCAACACCCCAAAAAACCTACTAATCCAACTAAAAACGGGCAGAAGTCACGACTAGACATTTCTCCAAAGACGACATCCAGATGGCCAACAGACACATGAAAAGGTGTCATCATCACCGTCGGGGAAATGCAAACCAAAACTACAAGGAGATATCACCTCACATCTGTCAGAATGGCTAAATCAACAACACGAGACACAAGAGGTGTTGACGAGAATGTGGAGAAAGGGGAACCCTCATGCCCTGTCAGTGGGAATGCAAATTCGTACAGCCGCTCTGGGAAACGGTGCCGAGGTTCCTCAAAAAGTTAAAAACACCTGCTCCTCTCATGGCCCTCTGAAAGTACATTCCTTTCCCCTGAAGTCCCAGACCCTACCCCCTTTCTCCTTAGTTCAGGCTGACATATATACCTCATTGTGCCTGTCTTCGGAATTTCCATGTCTGGGTGGATTCCCTGTTATGTATGCCTATTCAATTTTACTTTCCCCTGTTCACCTGTCTCACGTCGATCTGATTCTTAGTCCAGCTAGAAGGACCTTGAAGGGTAAGGAGTTCTTGCTCCCTGACAATGCCAAGTTTAAAAAGTCAGGCAGGGGCATCTGGGTGGCTCAGTTGGTTAACCATCAGACTCTTGGTTTCAGCTCAGGTCATGATCTCGTGGTTTATGAGTCCGAGTCCCGTGTCAGGTTTTGTACTGACAGCACGGAGCCTACCTGGGTTTCTCTCCCCCTTACCCTCTCTCTTTCAAAGTAAATAAGTAAACTTTTTAAAAAAAGAAACCAGAGAAAGCCAAATACCATATGATTTCACTACGTGGAATTTAAGAAACAAGCAAACAAAGGAAAAAAGAGACAAACCCAAACAGGAGATGACAGAGGATATGTGTGAAATACGCTTTCATCAAGACAGATGATGTAGAATTTCTACCACTAAACCCGCACTTGATGAAAAAGGGACTTGGAACTACACCTAAAGTAGGGATTTTAAGTTAAAACGGCTTGAGGTTGTACACGTCACGTGCAGGATTCCTTCCTTCAGCCAACTGTTCTTGTGTTTTGATTAAGGGACAATGTGTCATCAGCTAAGAAGACTTCTCCTGGAGTCTCAGCCCCAGGGTTCCAGAATGCTGGAGCGGCCCGTCTTCAGACGTGTGAACCACACGAAGGCATCCCCCACAAACTCAGTGGCACAAATGCTGGCTCGTTACAGAAGTGGTGTTGGTCCCCTGGTGTCCACCCCTGGGCAGGTCAGCTCTACGTAGATACTCTGGGGACAGGGAGGAAGTTGGCCAGAGCCTCAGGGAAATGGAGACGCGGTCTTCGGACACCTCAGAAACACGACAGCTCCCGCTAGGACTCAAAATGCTTTTGAGCCAGGATGTCACGGTCGTACCCAAACTCCAGAGGACATGACGGAGAAAATTAAAGTCATCCTCCCCTGCGTCAGCACACGTGAGGGATTCTTCCCCGCCTGCAGAGATTCTACTGCCTGTTGAAGAGTCCAAATGACTCATTTTTGTTGTTTTCAAAAAGGGTTTTGATTCAAATCCAATTGGATGCCTGCAGCGTTCACAGACCTAGTAGCGACCTTAACTCCAAGAGATCAACAGGCCTAGTTCCATCCAAGTGAATAATGGAAGAGAAAAAAAAGAGGTTAGGGGACTGAAAAAAAACACACGGCCTTCTGAGGAGTCAAGCTGAGATACCTCCCCATGACTGGATTACGATACACCTAAAGCTCTGAGAGAGAAGAGTGGTGGCCACCAAAAGAAAGACGGAAATGACATGTGCCACACACAGGTGTGCCCTGCCTTACGCCCTTCTCCGCCCACTTTCTATCTCCAACAGTTGCTGAGGCAACCAGCTGTGCCCAGACGGGAGTCCATGCTGGACTGTCTTCCCCTCCTGCCTTCCGACCTGGGGCTGTTCTCTGAAAGCCAAGTGGGAAAGTCAGTCGGATGGCCTTCCAACAACAGGTATGAGAGCAAAACCTAGAAATGCAAGTGAGAGTTCACAACCCCACGGGGCAACCGCTGATCACGGGTAGAGAGCAACCAATGGAGAAGGATGCCATCTACCGTATGCAGGGTGGAGACTTCAGAAACACATTTTGTAAGGTTCCTGTCAGGGCGACCGGAGGGATTCTGTGTTAATAGCCCACAGTGGAACCAGCACAATAATGGCACCCCTTTGGGTCTCCTTTGTCTCCTCTGCAATTCACGCTTCCTGTGCTCCCCACGCTCCATCTGCCTGGGATCACATTCCTGTGCTCAAGCCGTCACCCCCAGGCTCTGCTTTCTGGGGGAACCTACCTAAAAACAGTGGGCGCACATTGTTTCACAGGGTGCAGAACAGTAACCCAAACGGTATGCTTGCTGTAATCTGTCATCCAATCTCTGGTGATCTTCTTTTCGCTCGCACCCAGATTTGCTCTCTACAGTTCTCTGAAGTTCCAACTGGCGTGATGTCAAGTTTCAATGCCTCCTCAAATCTTTCAAGAACTATATTGAGGAATACAGAGATAGATTTTCAGACAAGGACCCAATCTAGACACTGTAAACAGAGCGGAACTGATTTTAAAAAGTTCATGACTATGTGTTTCCAGGACAGGCACCCAGCGCTCGTGGGAGTCACGTGGTTAACAACTCCATGGTCACTGGTAACCCTGGACCATCCGTTCGGAACCAAAGAAGGCAGCCATGAGTACACATGCTCTGTCTCAGCAGACAGAGGGCAGACAAGGCAGTGACAGGGACTCCGGGATCTGGGGCTATGGAGCTAGGATCATCTGACAGGTGGAAAGCAGAAGATTGTTTTAACCATGAGCAATTGTGACAAGACCGATGAGATTCTGTCTTAGGTTCACACTGTACATATTAAGATGCTGAACTAGGATCCCTGTCAACACCAATCACCCTCCATCAGGCAAAAGAGGCTCCGTGTGTTATCTCTGGGATCTCAACCAAAATCAATATAAAGCAGAGATGTGCTTTGCAGGAAGTAAAACATGTGGGTTCCAACCGTGAGCTTCCATGATCTAAGTGGATTGCCTCAACCCATGTACTTTACAACCTAGGGAACGAGGAATGAGATTAACACCTCATCCAAAAGAATTAAAAACAGGCAATTCAAATACACGTACATGAATAACAGTAGCACTATTCACAACAGCCAAAAGGAAGAAACAACTCAAAAGTCCACCAACTGATGAATGGAGAAACAAAACGTGGTACATCCATACAATGGAGTATCAGTCAGCCGTAAAAAGTAATGAAGTATTCATACACGCTACAACGTGGTTGAACCTCACAAACATTATGCTAGGGGCACCTGGGGGGCTCAGTCGGTTGAGCATCCAACTTCAGCTCAGGTCATGATCTCGCGGTTCAGGAGTTCAAGCCTTGCGTTAGGCTCTGTGCTGACAGCTCAGAGCCTAGATCCTGCTTCAGATTCTGTGTCTCACCCTCTCTTTCTGCCCCTTCCCTGCTCTCTCTCAGAAATAAACATTAAAAAAAAATTATGCTAGATGAAAGACACAAAAAGTCACATAGTATGATTACCTTTATATCTAAAACAGGTAAAAATCATAGAAACAGCAAACAGAATGGTGGTTTCCAGGGGCCCAGGGAAGGGGTAAATGGAGAGTAACTTCTCAAAGGGTACAGGGTTTTATTTTGGGGTGATGGAAACGCCTTGGAACTAGATAGAAGTGGTGATTGCACAGCATGGTGAATATACTAAATGTCACTCAACTGTCTACTTTTCAGTGGTTTTTTTATATTATGTGAATTTCAGCTCAGTGGGAAAAAAAAGAAAAAAAAAAGATTAATGCCTTAAGAACCAGGCAACCCTCCATGGACAATCCTAACATGGCCTGTCTGCTTCTCCCCAAGTCCTCCTATCCATCCTGAAAGGGCTTCTTTATTCCATGTTGATAGAACATAACATCTTATTATAAGGCTGGTCCTATTTCCCCTGATGAAGGCAGGACCGTATACATACGATGTATCTGGATAAATACTGGGAGGCATTCTAATCAATGGCTCCAATTTTCTCATTAAAATAGGAAGTGAGCCCACCCACAGAAGAATACGAACTATCCCAAATATGTTAATAGCAGAGGTTTTAGAGGGGGGGAGACCATGCTGTTCTTTCCTCCGGTTTCCAAATTTTCTTACGTGCAATTACACTACTTTTATAAGATAAAGAGCTCACCTAATGAAGTGTATTATTCTGGAATCTCCTGATCACACGGACTGTATTACACACAGAGAGCACACCTCAGTGGGGAGTAGTTCTCTCTCAGACTTCACCCAAAGCAGCTGCAAAGCTGGAGTTCCAGTGCACACATTAAAATAAAACAATTTAAAAGAAAAAGAAAAAAAGCAAAAGCAATGACTCCATCAAGTCCAGATTTGAAATACTCTCCTGTTGTACATGCCCCAGAAAAAGGGAGGTGTGAGCGAACTAATTCTTTGCATTTCAGAGATCCTCAAACCTCTGTTACAGGCAGCTGGCAGGCTCATTTTCGGTCCCTGTATTGCCTGCCACCTTCTGGTCCCCATGGCTCATCCATGCATTACTGACTTGACTCCAAGACAGATCCTACATGACTGAGGTCAAGGCATCGGGAAGAGATGTGTCCCCTGCAGAGGGCAAATCTGAGGCAACTGAAGAATGACACAGGGAAGAGGGGCCTATTTTTAAAATCCTCCTTGGAACAATTAACCTAATGCTGGTGGCTAAATATAGACACGCAACTCTCTTGACCTTCCTCGGGTCCAATCCAAAGTTTTTTTTCCCCATCACCCTTCTTTATTTCTCCGCAGATTTTGATGTTAGTGAGTACTCCGAACTTTCGAAGCTCCTGGGAAGAGAGAGCATACCAATTCTCCTGCATCTAAGTGCGCAACCTTTAGCTCATTGACATCTTCCATTTATCCTCCACGCCCCCAGCCGCAGGTTGTCTTCAGATCTTTGTATGTACCTTCCTCCACAAAGAGCTTTTTCTCACTTGTGTCTTCAACCGTCACCTTTTCTCAGAGGGATCACAGATGCTTACTGTCTGCCCTCAAAATAACTCAAGTTTCCAAAGATCTATAAGATGTTTTCAGGTAAAGGATCCCCCAGCCCGATGCCTCATTTTCTCTCATCACATCATCTGCCCATACATGGCTGGTTTCTCTTATCCCAGCCTCCAAGTCACCAGTCATCCTCCATTCTCCTTGTTCTTTTATTTCACACTGTGGTAACCATTCCTACCTCACGTTCCCTCCTAGGGACTGTCCATTCCTCGTTCTGCTCGCAGTCGCCACCTCCAACTCATATCTGTGCTGACTACCAAATAAGCTGTCCAATCGAGTGCTCAAAATACGGACCCCCTCTACATTGAACTACAGGAACAAGAGTATATCGTGAGACAAAACTGCATTCTGTCGAAAACAATCAACAATCTCTCTCAGAAAATTTAACATGGAAAATTGGTGATGTGGCAAATAGAAGAGCAAAAAGAACGACCAGGGGAAGGTGAGGCAACCTAGCCATCAGTGGCATCTTGGAACGATTACAACCCCGAGGGCAGCAGAAATAATGGCAAGAGCCACAAAAGAAGAATCCAGAAGGTATAGCCCACCCGCAAGGGCTAGATATGCAGTGGGGATGGGTGAGGATCCCTGGTGGTGAAGGGCGGAGCCGGCCAGGAAACGGACACACCCACCCAGGAAGCACGGCCACCACTGACCCAAAGCTGCCCCCTCGTCCTGCTCACGCGGCCTCCACTCGCACCTCCTACTGGGTGAACCTACCTGGAAACGAGACCAGAGGGTACCAGAAAGGCCGCTCCTCACCACACAGCTGAACAGGTGTTATGAGTTTGGGCTACATGAGATTACTCAGAATCAGAATTTATATCCCAGGACACCTGCCATAAAGGTTTGAGGTCTGCTTGTTGGGTCTGGAGCACGGTATGGTGTGGTTCTATCTGGTTTGGCATGATCCCCGGTGTTATTTTTTCCTGCAGGTCTGTGACCCTTCGTCTTACTTCTTGCTGAACTGCCCCACCTCCCCACCAAAGGCCCATTTCACTTTCTCTTTGCTATGGTCCTGTGCTCCCTCCTGCAAAAATTTCAAATCCCCATCCCCACCCCGATACCTTGTTCCAATATAGACATACAGCAGGTACAAAAAGTCGTGGTTAAAAACACCGTACAATTCTCATTTCAAACGTGAAGCACATGAGTTCCACTACGCTAGTTCCAATTCCACCCGGTGACCTTCTTCTTTGGTTCTTTTCACTTTTTTAAGTTTATTTGAGAGAGAAAGACAGCATGAGTCAGGGAGGGGCAGAGATAGAGGGAGAGACAGAATCCCAAGCAGGCTCCGCCGTGCTGATAGCAAAGAGCCTGATGGGGGCTAGAACTCACAAATGGTGAGATCATGACCTGAGCCAAAGTCCCCAACGCTTAACCGACTGAGCCACCCAGACGTCCCTCTTCAGCTCTTCTGAAAACTCATGCTCTACCACCCCCAAACTCCTACTGTGTTTAAAACAAAAAGCAGCCTCCATTTTAAAGAACTGGTTCCCATACCAAAGCCCATTCTCTTAACTGTGCTTTTGCTACAAAATAAAAGGGAGCAATGCCTGCCTCCCGCATGCCCACACCTTGCTATCGCCTCTCTGCCCAGGTTTCAGGATTAACACAGAAACTGGCGAAGAGCATTTCTAGCCAAGAGCTAGGAATGTCAGGCATTGAAAAGCATGGCAAAATGGTCTAAGTTACTGCCCCACATATTAAAATGGAAAAGGATGAAAGGTACACCTTAATTTTCTTCTTTACTTAACCACATCCCTGATTGTGATATAAAGAGTTTATCAGCTAGGAACTCTCTATGTTGCAAGTAACAGGAGAGTGAATGACAGTGTCCTAAATTTCAAGACCTTTTTTTAATCAAACAGCAAGAAGTCCAGAGTTGGGTGGTCCCAGAGTCAGTCTGATGGCTCTTCCCACTCTTCTGCTCAATTACCCTCTGTGTAGTGGCTTTGGCCCAAAGGCACAATTCCTCATGGTGACAAGATGGCTGCCACAGCTCCAGATGCCTGGTCATCACGGATCAGTATCCAGAGTAGGAAGAAAGGGAAATGAGACCAAGGGCCTTTCTCCTTCTATAGTGTTCTCCTTTTGCCAGAATGAAAATATTCTCCTCCTACCCCTGCAGCCTCCTCTTTATGACCTATTGGTCAAAACTGGGTATCATGGCCATCCCTGCCTACGAGAGGAGCTGCTGAGTGAGTACCTGGCCAACAGGCAACTTCTTAGTCACGAGGAGCTCTGACCAAGCACAATGCATCCCTAGGCCTGGGAGTGTCAGCTGTGGAAAAAATCAGGCATCTACGGGCAAGAACAGAGGAGGAGACGCTATGGAGCCATCAACAGCTTCCATCATGGCAGTCTCTTCGGAATGTTTCCAGGCCGCTTGAGAGAAAGCAAATCTTGCGTCTATAATAGCGTGGCAGAATTCCTCCTCCTTCAGCTTTCATGGCTACTCTCAGGTACCTCAAACTCATCTTGGAAACAGCCACAGCTGAGTAAGAAGTAAATATTCCCTCACTAGAACATGTTTGGTATATGATATACATGTACGGGACTCAAAAAGTGCCTGAGAAATGAAGGAATGAAAAAACAAATACTCTGCCTTCTTGTCTTCCTGAACATTCAAGGGCAAATTCAGTGGGAAGATTGAACAGGTTCATTTTCACCAATGCAGAAAACGTGAAAAGAACTCCTAAGCTCGTCTGGCTCCATCATTCTCAGTGACAACATAAGTGCTTTGGGGCATGGCCCAGTCACAATTTCCAGTCATATTTATGATGCCTATCCTATCTGCTCCCTAAACTCGGGCCTTCTTCACCCCATGCCTCTCCTGAGCACAAGTCCTTTGGTCTTCCAGGGCACAGAACCTTCATTTGTGCTGGCTGAGTTGCAAACCTCTTCCCATGCCCACTCGGGCCTTTCTTTGCTCAATACATGCCAGGTCACGTATCTGACTACCATCAGCTCCCCAAAATCTTCTCCGACCCTCCAGATGAAGTTGCTGGGTCCCTCCTTTGGGACTGTGGAGCACGGGGTTTATATTTCAATTAGAAACCCTTGTGTTTTTTATTATGGTTTATTGGTTTACCTACCAACTCGCACACAAAACAGCCTCAGAGCAGTGGCCATGTGGAATCGGTCTTCATGGCCCTGGTGTTAGGCAAAGTAGCATATACACGATGCTGGTCCAGGGAAGGGTTTTTTTGTTTTCTTCTTTGATTTTTGCACCCAGGGCACTTATCACCGACTGGGACACTTCCTTGAAATCCGAGTTCAGCTTCTGGCCATCTCTTCCTCCCTTTTCCTACAGTCTTTCATTGTTACTCAAAGGCTCGATCTGTTGGATATGCTAGCCTATAAAAGTGACTACCATACTTTGTGGTTCTTCCCATCAAGAGGTGGGGTCTATCTCCCCACGTCCTGAATCTGCTTGGTCCCGTGATTTGCTCTGACCTATAGAATGCACCGGAAGGGACGCTGTGTCATTCCAAACCTAGGCTCCATCTTCTGTTCTTGCTACGTTTGGAAGCCCGCCCAGCCACAGGCGCACAGACCCAGGGTCATGGGCTACAGGATGGGCAACACGTAACCCACTGGCACTGCCCACCCCTCAGCTGCCCAGCCAACCGACCGCCAAGCATGCGAGGGAGGCCACATAGCAATACCAAGCCCAACCCGTTGTGAACTGACCGGAGACACATAAGCAGGCTAAATGAGATGATCTGAGCCCAACTGAGACAAGAAGAAATGCCCAGCGTAATCGTAAGCTAAATAAATGGTTGGCATTTGGAGACACTGAGTTGTGGGATGTTTGGTACACAGATTACTAGTGCACAGGTCTCCAGATGACTTTTCTTAATGCACACGTTGTCTTGGTTTTTTGTAATGTTTGATTTATTTTTGAGAGAGAGAGAGAGAGTGCAAATGGGAGAGGGGCACAGAGAGGACAGAGGATCTGAATGGGGTTCTGCGATGACAGCAGCAAGCCCGATGAAGGGCTTGAACTCATGAACCGCGAGATCGTGACCTGAGCCGAAGTTGGACGCTCAACTGACTGAGCCACCCAGGTGCTCCTCCAGATAAATCTGTAACATTTAAAGCTGGATAGGATCTGGGGTGCCTGAGTGGCTCAGTCAGCTGAACGTCGGACTTCGGCTCAGGTCATGATCTCATGGTTTGTGAGTTCAAGCCCCGTGTCGAGCTCTGTGCTGACAGCTCGGAGCCTGGAGCCTGCTTCGGATTCTGTGTCTCCCTCTCTCTCTCTGCCCCTCCACTGATGACACTCTATCTCTCTCTCTCTCTCTTAAAAATAAACATTAAAAAAAATGTTTTAAATAAAGCTGGGTAGGATCTTAGAGTATCTTCTAGCCCAAATCCTTCTTTTTTAATAAGAAACTGAAACCCAGAGAGGCCGAGCAGTTAACTCTAAAGCACACAAAGCCGGGACTGCTCAGAAGATGCTCTTCTGGATCTCACTGGCCTTCCCACTTCACCACTCACACACACACACACACACACACACACACACACACACACACACACACACACAGTGGCATGGAAAGACTTCCGAGAATATTATGTGAAAAATACTAATAAAACACACAAAAAACCAAAACACAAAAAAAACCAAAAACAAAAATCACAAGACGATTTATAAAATACGGCCCCGTACCCCTCTCTTGTTGAAAACAACACACACATGCACGTGCCCAGAATGGCTGCTTTGGGGAATGGACGGGCAGAGAGCAAGGGGGCAGCAAAGAGCGTCCGACAGGTTTAAAAAAAAAAAAAAAGAAAAAAAGAAAAAAAAAAACAAGCAAAATTCTACCAAATCAAAATGAGTGTGAGAGAGAAAGTTTCTCCTTCTCGTCCTGCAGAAGTGCACACGGTGCTCACTTGGGTAGCACACACACCCCACAGAGTGCACAGAGGTCAGGGGCAAAGCACCCCCAGATCATCGGGCTCCCCGCATCTTCAGCACCAGAAGGTGGCAATTACACGGTTACTCGTCAACGTATAAAATTATGATCTTCACAGCTAGTTTGATGGAGCCTCTCTAAAAGAAGTGACCCACCTCACAAGGTCCCTATGAAACACAAGAGAAGAAATGTTCCACCTGCTTTACAAAGTAAGAGCCGGAGGTTCCAAGCAAGAAAGGCAGAAACGTCAAGGCCCGTCGGTAGAACCACTAGAATACTCAAAGTTTCCGGACTTCCGGCCCGGACTTTGCAGCACCGGACCCACTCATGCGGCGTGCCTACGCAGTGTTTGATATTTGAGATAACGAGAAAAAGCAGGGGTACCACCAGAATGACAGACAGGCTCCCAAGCCAGAAATTCAAGGCAGTCAGAGGAGGCCTACGTGGCAGGAAAAAAAACTCCTAAGAGAAGAGACGGGGATTTTTTTTTCTTATTTCAAGTCACCCAACCCTAGCAGGTTCCTTTGTATTTCCAAGACCCGATTTTAAAGAGACACCTCCTCCAGCTCAGCCCCTCTGCACTAGGCATCCTGCTGGGGGAAAGAAGGGCCTCACCACACGCGGAAATCCTGGATGCCCCGGGAGCCCAGGTGGACACTATCTATCCCAAGGGAGAAGGGCTCCTTCCTCGAGGGGACAGAAAGAGGAGCGGAGAGTAAATGCGCCCCTTCGCTCCCGCGGCCCAGGTCCCGGGACCCCGTTTACCTGAGTCGACCAGGGGTGAGGGGGCTGGCCAGAGCCAACGTCCGCATCCCACAGTGGCAGGAAGCAGGAGGAGGCGCTGCCCTGGGCCCTCACCACGGCCGACTGGCTGCAGCCCATCAGGAGGGCCGGAGGGTCCCCGCCCGGCCCCAGCACAGCTCCCACGGGCTGCCAGGCTTCAGCCTCGGGTCCACATGCTCCACAGCGTCTTCTCCACTCTGTCGGCTCAGCACAGAGAGCAGGAGGGCAGAGAAAACTTCCGAAACACAGGATTCGCCTCTTCGGCAGGAACACGTACGTGCCAGAGGGGCCCCCCGGCTCTTCTCCAATCTGTGCAGAATCCTCGCAAGAGGAATGCAAAGCTGCAAGGCTGGGGGTCCTCTTCATTCCATGGCTGGGCCTGGGGACCTCCAGGGCGGGTCTGGTGGAGCCGGGCCACCGGCGCATTCTCGGCTTCGCTGCTGTAAGCTCTCTGGGTTCTGCTCTGCATCCCTCACTGCGGGGGGAGGCCCGGGAGTCTCAGAGCCGTGATGGATGGGCTGTCTCTCACCTAGCAAGAGAGCAGGGCCCTTCCCCAGAGCAAAAGTTCAGCTGCACAACAACCCCACTGACCCCGCTTCTCCCTACGCGCTGCATCACAGCTCCCCAGCCGCTGAGGTGCAGAAGGGCGTCCCAGGAAGAGCCAAACACACGGCGATGGCTTCAAGTCTCACTCCTGTCATGTCCTGGCCACACAGCCATGGAACCTGCCTGAGCCTCAGTTCCTTCGTCTGCACAATGAAGAGACTACCTGCCCCACGGGACTGTCGTAAGAAGCACATGAGGCAGCTGTTCCCAACGAGGGGTGACTTTGCCCCCCGCCAGGAAGCATTTGGCAGATTCTGGAGACTTTCCTTGTTGTCACAATCGATGGTGGGGGGATTACCATCGGGCGGGTACAGACAGGCCAGGGATGCCGAACATCCTACATCATTCAGAACAGCTCCTCATAGCAAAGAACTACCCCGCCAAAAATGTCAACAATGCCAAGGCTGAGAAAGCCTGGGGTCAGGTGACCTCTGTGGAAAGGCACTTAGCGGCCACAGCGCACCGTCTACCGTAGGAGAGAAGAACGTGTTTTTGTGGCATTTGAGCGGTTTCCATGGGACAAAAGTAGCTTCCTGTGTGTTTACCAACAATGCATGCTAAGTATACTTGGTGACTCCAAGCTTCTATGCTACTAGCTGGAGAGGAGGGCTCACCACGTACTACGCACTGCACGGGTTATAAATGCTTCCCGTCGAGTGCACGAGAGCTTTTGAATCCAAAGAGGTAGGCCGATCTGCCAAGCAGCAGGGCTTAAGCAGGACCAAAAGATCGGTAAGACAAGCTGCCAAGCAGATGAATGAAAAGTAGCTATCCTAAATGCCAGTCTCAGGTGTCAGCAACCTTGCCATCTGCTGAGCTGGCCCAGGAGGATACAGGGGGAAGGAAGATCCCGAAGGCAGTGCGCCAACCTCCTAATGGATCTCAGGGTTCCACTGAAAATGTCCCTGTATCCTAAACCCAGAGGGGCTTCTTGATAACTTCTCTAGACTGTCAGGAGTGGGTGTCAAGGAGTCTGCGGAGGGCTGGAAAATCAGCTAAGAGCAGAAGATGATGGGGGTGAAGCGTGGAGTGGGAAAACAGAAGCACTAAATTTACACCGAGAGAGAGACGGGATGCTGGTGCCCGGCAGAATCAAAACATTGCTAGTCGTGGTTAGACAGCCAGCTTGAGAACACAGCTCAGGTGGGTGAGTGGACGGGCAGGCAGACGGGTAGGTAGGGTGAATAAACGGGATAGTTTATCCAGCCCAGAACTGACCCTACTGACCTGAACCCCAAGACACTCAACTTCCCAAATATTGTCATTTCCTATATAACATACTAAAGACCTATTATTTACAAAATCTTCTTTGAGCTGAAAAGTATCAATTTACCTGTTTCAAATTTCACAAAGTGCCCCATGTGCTGTTCTAAAGTACTAGAGACAAAGAGGCTGCTCACTCAGCCTGCACAGTCCTTATATCAGGGGTCACAGACATAGGAAGACAGCCCAGTCCATTGGCTTCAGAGAATCAGAGACCCAGGTTCAAAATGCAGCCCCTTACCAGGTATGTGACCTAAGGCAGTTCCTTATATAACCTCTCAGACTTTTATTATCTTCGTTTTCTATTAACTAAAATGTACCTTACAAGAATCCTATAAGATTAAATGAAATGATGTCTATGAAAGTATTTAACACAAAGTATTTGATCAATTTGGATAACTACTGGCGTAATTTAAGTACTATATTTATACGTTATTCTTGGTCATCCACAATCTTCTTCCATGGTATGTGAATCACATCTCATAGGGTCCAGTATTGCATCTGGTTGTCATGTTCCCAGGAAAATTTAATCAGGAGTATTAAATTTCCGCAGCCCTCTTGGTCTTTTAGGATAATTGCCATTTTTAAAGAATGCAGTACACAAGGCATGTATTTTTGGGAAGTATCCTAAAACCCTCGCTATTTTCTACGCCCTGACCTTGCTTTATTTTTCTCCATGGAACCTAGCGCCACCTGATATGGGATATATCTTGTTTGTGGACGGTCTGCCCCACAAAAGTAGAAGTTCCATGTGGCTTCTCTGCATGGCCCACTACCGTATCTCCAACGCCAGAATCTCATGGTACAGAAGCATTTCAGTATTTGCTGAATACTCCTTCCAGACAGACCTCCTTCTAAGCCTCTCTCCCAGTGTCAGCAAATCAGGGACCAGACACCCCCACTCTGCACAGGTGACCCCAACCGTACGCCCAGATTCTCTGCTCCTTGATGTGCGCCTTCATACTTGCTCACAATGAAATTTAGCGTGGGAATGTCCTCACGCTAAGAGTTGTCTATCCTGCCTTGAATTAAAACTTCCCATAGAAGCCTATCTATATGAAATCATCCACCAATATTCTAGATGGAAAATTGCAACTGAATTATTTATTCTGGAACAAGGCCCTATTTAAGTACAAATAAATGATAAAATCAATTAGTTGAACTGAATCAAAAGTCCACCTTTTTTCCCCCCCAATTATTATTTTTTTAATCTGAAGGTCTCCTTGATCATCATCCTGGGTAGCACTAATACTTTCCTTTTGGGCAAGAAAGGCAGCCTAATTTTAAAATTATGCTTGAGAAAGTACACAAAAATGTTACACTTTATTAAGACAATAAAAAAATCCCCAAACTTTATCGTTTTAATAAAAGCGGTTCCTAAATTGTGTTTTATTTACTTAATTTGATGGTGTGTTTAGGAGGGTGATGTTTTACACTTAGTTTTAACTACCCAAAAGGTAATTATCTGTGAAAAATTCTAGAAGAAAAATGGCTCTGAGCTTAATGTAACACACAAGTAAAATTGCCCAACAGCAAAAAACAGGACAGTAGAGCCAAGGGAAGAGTAAATCCTCCGATGAGCTTGTCCAACTTTAGTTACTGAGAGTTTATCAAGCTTAAACCCAACGCATTCTATTCCCCCCAAAGACTTGCTACTTAGGAAAACAGACAGTACTCCCATGATGCTTTGTGTTTCAACCTGGGGCACTTTATACCTCAAGGCCTCAATGGGAAAGGCAGTTCGCCTTGCTTCTTGCCCCATAATTCAAGATAACAAAATATTTCTAAAATATTAAATCGTGCTACTATATTCTACAGTAAGCTATAGGAGGTTTGTGTTTTGTTTTGTTTTGTTTTGTTTTGAGACCCTGTGACTTCTTAAAATGTTTTCAGCAGGCAGCAATAAGGGGCTCCATGCCCAGTAGCATTTACCTCACTGCCACCTGCAGATGGGAGCATCTCTGTTCGTAGAACCCAGGACAGGAGCGACTCGACTACTCGGCCAACTGCCCCAACACCGAAGACGTCAGCTAAAGAAGAGGCAACTCCACGTGCATCATTAAATTCTGTTCCATTCATGTGAAAGGGCAGAAAGGAATACCTGCCCCAAAGAGCACTGAACTTTACATACTTCAACCCATATCAAGTAAAATCAATTGTGAGCAACAATAGAAGCCTAATCTCAACTGGCAGGAATTTGTAATTACTGAGTATCTTCAAGGACTCTGGTTTGAAGACTTTCAAGTGAGGAATATAATGAGAATCACGTTTATTGGCGACGGCCCCACGAAGAGCTTCTCCCTGCAGATATACAAGGACCAACTTGACGATGGCCTCAGACAGCAGAGCACTTAGCAAAATATCCTTGGCTCCACTTAAAGGCAAATTGGTTTCTGGAAATTTACATGTTAACCATTTGAGTACCTACATCAGTTATACGTGTAATTAGATCAAAATATAATGTGAAAATTTCAAATAGTATCAAAAGGGTACGCCTGGAACTTTCCTGTCTTGCAATCCTAAGTCCCCAGTGCTACCTCACCTGGGTAACCACTGTTAGTAGCTTGCTTTTCCTTCCAAAGATGGAGAGTGTGTGTATGAATGTATGTGCATATGAGAGAGCGTGTGTGTGTGTGTGTGTGTGTGTGTGTGTGTGTGTGTGTGTGGATCTCTCCTGTGTTTCTGGTTTGAAAGATTGGTACCACAACGACGCACTTTCCCCAGGCCACCCACTCTTGTGTGTGTGTGTGTGTGTGTGTGTGTGTGTGTGTGTGTGTGTGTGTTGTGTGTGTGTGTGTGTGTGTGTGTTTTAACTTATCGATTTTAATGTCTGGTTGTTTGAATGGTCTCAAAGTTTTCTTCTTCTGAGTATTTTAGAGACTCATTTATCAGAAACACCCCACTTCACAAGTTGTGCATTTCCAGTCTTGGGCAGTCTGGTACTAGCCATTCCCATGGGCGATCCCTTGATGAGGCCTAACTTGGCAGGCAATGTTCTCCCTCCACACCCCGTCAACCCCTCCTATGGAACCTAAGTCAGCATCTGGCACTATGGTACAATTACGACAGATGTGACCTCACTTAATCCTCCCCACAGCCCATAATTCCATCTTCCTATCGACAGTGATGGTTGCCCACATTCACACATGGAGCACACAGACAGCCTTGCCCCCAGTGGCACTACAGGACTGGTTTTGAACCCAATACTGTCCACCCCACAGCCTCACAGAAAGTGAGATCGGAGCCACTCACCACAACACCACACAATATGAACAATGCCGAACTGGTTAAGTATGGATCACAGCAGAGCTATCTGATGTATGAGGAACAGGATCCTCTGGACAGCCTAGCAAATCTTTGCAGGGGAGAGTCATTACCAGGTTTTAAGGCAAGGTCGCAGCTACTCCCGCATGATTCGCCTTCTGGTGGAACCTAGCTCGACAAGAGTTACCTGTCAGAAACAGAGCGGAGCTGGATGAGTTCATGTGACAAAAAGAACTGATTCCTTCTGAAGTGCTTACTGTCATTTAAGCTTAAAAACCACCCTGTATGGTCGATGCCATCATTTTACTCAATTTATAGACGTGGAAACTGAGGCGGAGAGAGATTAGGTTACTTAAGATGACAAGACTAGTTAGTTGCCTGTAAGTATCCCATACACAGCCAGAAACCAAATCCTTTGAACCCACTTCTTACTCCATCCACATTACCAGATGCTCCGTGCGTTCTAAAACTTTTTAACATCAAAAAAGATGAGAGAAGTGAAGACAGGCCATAAAACGGGAGAAACATTAGAAAATCCTTTTTCTGATGAGGGCTTAGTGTCTGGAACACACGAAGAACGCTTAACACCTCAACAAAAAGTAAAAATAAAAAAATGAGAAAGGATTTAAATAGACATTTCTCCAAAGAAGATATACATATGGCCAACAAGCCCACGAAGGGATGCTCAACATCATTAGCCATTCAGGAAACACACATCGAAACCACAGTGAGATAACACTTCCTACCCACTAGGATGGCCGTCATCTAAAAGACAGACAATATAAAGTGTTGACAAAGATGTAGTAAAATCAGAATCCTCCATACGTTGCCAGAGGGAATGTAAAATGGTGCAGCTGCTTTGGAAAACAGTTCAGCCGTTTCCCGAAACATTAAGCAGAGTTACCATATGACCTTCTGCTTTCCGACACATACCCAAAAGTGTTGAGAACAGATGTTCACACAAAAACTTGCACCCAAGTGTTAGAACAGCATTACTCATGATAGCCGAAAGGTGAAAGCAGCCCAGATATCAGTTAATGAATGGACTGAAAAATCTGTCATGGGGGCGCCTGGGTGGCCCAGTTAAGCATCCAACTCTTGGTGTCGGCTCAGGTCATGATCTCATGCGTTTCATGGGTTGGAGCCCCGCATCGGGCTCCGGGCTGGCAGTGCAGAGCCTGCTTGGGTTTCTCAGTGTCCTTCTCTCTCTGCCCCTCCCCCACTCGTGCTGTCTCTCTCAGTAAATAAAAACTTAAGAAAAAAACAAAGAAAGAAAAATCTGGCATGTCCACATGATGGAATACTACTTAGCCATTAAAAGGAATCAAGTATTGATTCATGCTACAAGAAGGAACCCTGAAAACGAAATAAGCCAGGCACAGAAGGCCACCGCACAGGATTCCATTTACACGATGTCCAGAATGGGCAAATCCTTGGAGACAGCGGTTACCAGTTGCTAGGGGCTGGGGAGAGAGGGTGGGTGGGCTAATGGGAACAGAGGCTTTCTTTTGGGGGTGATACAATGTTCTGGAATGAAGCAGTAGTGATGGTGACACAATTTCGTAAATACACTGAAAAACGGAATCGTACACTTTCAAAGGTAAATGTAATGGTACGTGAATTAGATCTCAAAGACAGCCCCTTGCTAGCTGTGTGACCTTGGCTGGGTAGGTATGTTACTTATCGTCCCTGTGCCTTAGTGTCCTTGCCTATAAAATGTGATAATAGTAACTACCTCATAGGGCTGTTGTGAGAAGTACAGAAGAAAATCCAAGAAAAGCCCTCACAGTACTTGCCACATAGAAATGGGTTCATAGATGCCATTCATTATTTTCTTTTCCCCAAAATGTGTTCCTTATATGGCTATTTTCTTCTCTCCTCAAAGAAAGTATTAAGATATATTTTGCTTGACTCCTAAATGTTACTCCAGATTGATTTTCAACTACTAACATCACTTACGTAAAAAAAAAAAAAAAAAAAATCCTTAAATGTTCGATCTAATGCAAAATACAGTATTTTAGGAAAATAGGACAATATACGGTTTTTTTTAAAGAACCCAAATCTAACAGCACCGCCACCACCACTCCCACTGCTGTCACCAATGCCAGTAGGGAGGAGTGAGGAAGGAGGAAAGAGTTGATATTTAAAATGCACTAAGTGGGGGGCACCTCAGTGGCTGAGTCGGTTGAGCATCTGACTTCGGTTCAGGTCATGATCTCGCTCTTCTGGAGGTCAGAGCCCCACATCGGGCTCCCTGCTGTCATCCAATCAACACAGAGCCCTCTTCGGATCCTCCGTCCTCCCCTCTTTCTCTGACCCTCCCCTACTCATGCTCTCTCGCTCTCAAAAACTAAGTAAAGTCAGTAAATAAGTAAATAAAATACACTAATGTCCACCACCACATGTCCCAACAGTGGCAGGTATAAAGATACAGCTATGACTTCCCTGCGGTCTTGGGTCTTAAGGACACACAATCAGGAGGGCGCGTGCGCTCGCTCACGCGCACACAGACCCTTGTGAGAAGGGATGTGCACAGGTGAGTACTGGTATAAAAGGGAACATGAAAGACAAAAGATCCCCCTCTGACCAGGCAGGTCAAGGAAGACATCACAGAAGCACATTAGCCTTGAAAACCACATGGGTGTTTGCCACAGGAAGAATGGAGAGGGAAACGCATCCCAGCAGGGGAAACAGCATCAACAAAGGCAAGGAAGCATGACCGTACCCAGTGTGCGTCTAGAACACTGAGTGCATGAGGTGGAGGGAAAGAAATTGCACCGGACACATGGTGGGCCTCCAATGCCAAGGTCAAGTTCAGGACTGTGTCTCGGGAAGCAGGCTGCCTCTGAAGGTTGTTTGAGCCAGGGAGTAGCACCGTCGGCAGCCTTCCCTCACCCCTCTGCTCCCAGCAGAAGCTTGTACTAGAGGTTCTGAAACAGCTGCAGTGGAGGGGGTGGTGGGGCGGGAGAGCAGGGAGAGAATCTGCCCACAAGAGAACACAAATTCCTGTCTTCAAACAAGGAAGGTGGATGTTTCTGATGCACAGACATGACTGGAAAAGCAAGTGATCAAGATATTTAATGCCAAAGTCATGAAGCAGACCAGAACTCCTGGGACGAAGCACAGTAGGGAAGGAGGAAGGGAAAGACAGAGGTTTTATGGGGGGGGGGGGGGGACCTCTCTTCTTACCTTTAAAAAACAAAGAGGTCCGTAGTACAAGAGATTAAGCTAGACATTGGTAAGTTCCCTCCTCAGAAACCATAAAGGAATCATTAAAGCTTTATCAGCACTGTCCAACAGAACTTTCTGTGATGATGGAAAGGTTCTATACCCATCCATGCTGTCCAATATGGCAGCCATCCGCCAAATGTGGCTACTGAACACTTAGATGGTAGCTAAGTGCAACTGAGGAAATGAATTTTAAAATTTAGTTTCAGTTACAGCTGACCCTTGAACATGGGTTTGAATTGTGCAGGGTCCACTTCTACGTGGGTTTTTCTCACTCAATATGGTACAGTACCGTAAGTGTATTTCCTCCTATGATTTTCTTAACATTTTCTCGAGCTCACTGATAGGAAGAATGCTATATATAACACAAAACATACGAAATGTGTGTTAATCAACTGCTTATGTTATAGGTAAGGCTTCTGGTCAAAAGTAGGCTATTTGTAGTTAAGTTCTGGGAGACTCACAAGCTATAAGCACATTTTCGATGGTGCAGGGAGCAGGGAGGTCAGCACCCTAACCCCTGGTTGTTCGAGGGTCAACTGTAACTTTTTTTTTTTTTTTGTAATTTTTTAAAGTAGGCTCCATGCC
This sequence comes from Acinonyx jubatus, assembly GCF_027475565.1. Taxonomy (NCBI): domain Eukaryota; kingdom Metazoa; phylum Chordata; class Mammalia; order Carnivora; family Felidae; genus Acinonyx; species Acinonyx jubatus. Next base: position 145,331,280 of record NC_069384.1, read on the forward strand.
CAGCATGTGGGGCTTAAACTCACAACCTGAGCTGATGTCAAGATTTGGATGCTTGTAAGCCAATTTGACAATAAATTATATACAAAAAAAAACAAAAACAAAACAAAAAATTTGGATGCTTAACAGACTAAAGTACACGGGTTCCCCAAGGGTCAACTGTAATTTAAACTTAAAGAGTTACAGAGTCTCATGTGGTGGCACCTAGGTGGCTCAGTCGGTTGAGAGTCTGACTCTTGATTTCAGCTCAGGTCATGATCTCACTGTTTTGTGAGATCGAGCCCCACATCAGGCTCTGCAATGACAGCACAGAGCCTGCTTGAGATTCTCCCTCTCTCTGCCCCTCCCCTGCTCACACTCTGCCCTTCTCAAAAATAAATTAAAAAAGAAAAAGAAAAAGAGCCTCACGTGGCCAGGTCTCTATATCAGCACAGTTTTGGAACCTCCCTTTTGTCCTTGTTTCTTACATCTATTGTTCTTTAGACAAGTGGTGCAAAGGAAGTTTGGAATCTCTTTCCACTTTTTAACAAAAAATTTTTTTTAGTTTATTTATTTATTTTGAGAGAGACAGAGACGGTGCTAGTGGAGATGGGGGCAGAGAGAGAGGGAAAGACAGAATCCCAAGCAAGCTCTGCGCTGACAGCCAAGAACCTGACGTGGGGCTTGAACTCACAAAACTGTGAGATTGTGACCCGAGTTGAAACCAGGTGTTGGACGCTTAACCAACTGAGACACCCAGGTGCCCCTCTCTTCCCACTTTTCAGTCATTCTATTACTTCTGAGTTATTCTGCATTGTTCTCAGAAGTCCCAACTTTGTTTAGTCATAAAAAAGGGACCAATGTCATTTGTAGGATTACTCCCAAGACTCTGAACATTCAGTCAGTGAGTTACCAGCAGCGCCTTCTCTAGGTGAATAAAACTGGGTTTTTTTGTTTTTGGTTTTGTTTTGTTTTGTTTTGTTTTTTTGAGAATTGACCCACAGGACCTCGTCATTTGAATATTTTGGTAGCATTTTTGTTTGAATAGAGGAGGGGGGGTGGGGCTGGGATGCTGGACTAGATGGCATCTGACGTCCCTTGTGGCCGCGTGGTGCCAGATTCTACAGATGTCACTGGGTTCATCTCGGCAAGCAGGTGCTTCCTGTTGTGATGCAGCCTAACCAAGATATGAAAGCCCTTTGGCTCATATCCCTTTTGCCACCCTTTGCCCCAGGGTGGCAGAGAGTCAGGGAAGTTCTAGTCTTTCACCTTCAGGAACAGAGATGGCTGACAAACAACGGCTCCAAATCTGCTTCCTCTTCACACTGGGCCGTGGATTTAACACGAAGTCAGCATTCCCCTCCCAAACTACCCCTCAACGGACAAGACTTCTAATTCCCCCAGAAGCAGTCCACACATTCCCACGCCTCCCCCAGATGAGGTCTCCAGATGTCCCCAAGACAGGGTTCTCTGTACCTGGCAAGCCAGCCACCAGGGTCACGGGCAGGGCCTCCTGACATGAAGCACACTGCCCTGAGGGCACAAGGGCGCCCACAGAGAATGTTCTTCCCAGCACCAGCCTCTGCCAGGCCAGCCTATGACTCTCCCTCCTCCTTTCGCATCATCCCATGTCCCATCAAACCACGACTGAACCTCTCCATCACTGGGGAGTACCAGGCATCATGGAAAAAGCAGAGGACAGGAGTTAGGAACTACCTCGCGGGGGTCAGCTGTCAGGAGGAGGCTGCAGGTTGTGTAGACGTGGGCAGGTCCTCACCCGGCATTAGCTTCCGAAGAACTGCACCCCCATCCCAGAGGGCTTAGGGCTATCCTTAGGGCTTTCCGCGTCCCAGAGACGACGGAGGAGACTGTGCTCTAACGCCACAAAAGCTCACGTGAATAGACGTGTCAGCTATCATTTTTGAGGATGGGGAAAAAAATACTTATGATTTGGGCAGCTTCTGGCATGAATGATGTATATGCTCCTTGAAACTCTGCAGCTTTCACTGCTCATCTAAGACCTCCTAAGACTTATAATGAATTTAAAACCCGGGGCCAATCCTATTCCTCCATGACCAAATTTGCATTTTAATTTAGAATTACCTAACAAAGGCGAGGAGCTCTAACCACGCACCATTCTGATCTGACCACAGTGTCTTCAAACACCCGACAGACACAGATTCCCTGGGACCCACCGTCTCAAGTGAACGTGGTCGTCAGTGTCTGCTCTCAGGGGACACACGATCGAGGGGAGGATTCGGATGGAATGGGGATCTCCGGAAGCCCAAAGCAGTAAGTTCAAAGACGGCATCAGGCCCGGGACCCTGAGGACCCAGAGGAAGGACTTCAAATACAAGGGGCAGTGTAACTACTTCAAATGCCTCGAATTTCTCCATTTCCTTACATAATTTCCCCCACAGATCAGAAAAACCTTCTACATTTTCGATGTTGTTGGACAGGTAAGTCACCAAGAAAGATGTACCTTTCTTTCCTCAACTTCCCATCTAGAAGGAAACAAGAGCAGAGCAAGGAAGAACAAACGAGAGGTAGCCAAGACGGAAGGGCAAGTTGCTGCCTGGACGTAAAACAGTGTAGATCCCAGAAATGCTCTAAGAAATGGCAATACACTCGCACAGTCCTTTTAAAGATAAAACAACCCGACACAGAGAAAGGCCTGTGACCCAAGCCTGGTCTTACGGTCCATCCTCATGGAGAGGTAAGCTGCTCAAAAAAACAGATCTGAGCGATTTCTGTGCACGTCCAGAAAACAGAGGGGAAGGATGGGCCTACAAATGTGGTCATGTGATCTCCATTTATCCGCACACAAAAGTGTTTAGAGATATGTACACCTAGGGGCGCCCGGGGGGCTCGGTCTGTTAAGCATCCAGCTCTTGACTTTGGTTCAGGTCATGACCTCAAGGTCATGAGATTAAGACACCCCCCCCCCTTCCCACCCCATCGGGCTCTGTGCTAGGTGTGGATTCTGCTGGAGATTCTCCCTCTCCCCCTCTCCCCTGCTGGCATGCATGCTCTCTCTTAAAATAAATAAATAAACAAATAAATAATAAAAAATAAAAAAACGGCCAAGGAAACTAAAATCTTCAAAATCTGAATCTGAATGTCCTTAAATGCTGCTTTTTTTTTTAGCTTTTTATTTTATTTTATTTTTGAGACAGAGAGAGACAAAGCATGAACGGGGGAGGGGCAGAGAGAGAGGGAGACACAGAATCGGAAGCAGGCTCCAGGCTCCAAGCCATCAGCCCAGAGCCCGACGTGGGGCTCGAACTCACGGACCGCGAGATCGTGACCTGAGCTGAAGTCGGACGCTTAACCGACTGAGCCACCCAGGCGCCCCGTGAATGTCCTTAAATGCTTCTTAATCACTTGACCACGGTCCTCATTATCCCACAGGTCAAAGGTAACTTGAAAACAGCATCACTCAGAAGTTTCTCCAACTCCCTATCCGGAAATACAGACTTCCGCTAATTTTCAATGACCCCAAGTTCTCGGATATGGCTATTTGCAAATGACATTCACATAACCACAAATGGATTAAAAAGCATACTTGCTTTCCTTGAGGATGGTGTCAAAGCGCCAAGGGCGGCCGAGATGTGGGACTATCAAGCAGCAGTCTTACCAAAAATGAGCACAAGCACCTGAGCCCCTAATTCCATGGACTGCTTCAAGCGGGCAGCCGGCTTTCACCTGCATTACCTTGTTGGCCCACAGTGCCACCTCAGGAGACAGAGGATACCATTTCAAAGACGAGGACCGAGGATCAGAGGAAATAAAAGTGACCTGGGTGGGTACGCTCAACACATAACTAGCAGAGTGGGATTTAAATGGAGGACCTCTCAGGGCACCTGGGTGGTTCAGTCCGTTAAGCATCTGACTTTGGATTTCGCTTGGGTCACGATCTCATGGTTTGTGAAACCGAGTCCCATATCGGGTGCTGCACTGACAGCTCAGAGCCTTCTTGGGATTCTCTCTCTCCCTCTCTGCCCCATTCCCCCACTCACATTCTCCTTCCCTCCCTCTCTCCCTCTCTCCCTCCCACCCTCTCTCAAAATAAACTTTAAAAAAAAAGGCAGGATCTCTCACTCTGCATTCCCCAATATTTCTTCTAAAGCAGAATGTCGTGAGCAGAAACACGTGTATGCTCAGTCAGAAGATGCTTTTCATTCAAAGTTCACGGGGACTTGCCCAAAGTGCTCACCATTAGAAGCTTACAGCACAAAATGTAGTGCAAAAGGCCAAAGTTACATTCAAGCAAAGTTACTGAAAAATTCTGAAATAAGACCTATTTAAAAGACTGGGGAAGGGCTCTCTTGAGTATATAAAATTACAGGTGTCCTATTCAGAGCTGTCCCCTCAAGTGTTATAAAACATGGGAGTTCATGGCAGGAGAACACCATCCCCAACCTTCCCATCAGCACCTAGCAGGAAACCAGGACGAGGGATGAGGGGGAGGGGCCTGTTTAGCAACTCTGCCTCTTGTCACCATCTACTCACTTAATGGCTATCTGACTTTGAGCCTATCGCTTAGGTTCAATGGGTCTCAGTTTTCTATATGTAAAAATGGAGATATTACCTATGTCACAGGACCAGTGTGAAGGGTAACAGGATCCTGAGGGATGGTCACTCACATAGAAAGTATTAAACATCATTACTGGGGTCAGTCGGTTAAGCGTCCGACTTCGGCTCAGGTCATGATTTCACAGTTTGTGAGTTCAAGCCCCATGTCGGGCTCTGTGCTGAAAGCTCGGGGCCTGGAGCCTGCTTCAGATTCTGTCTGTCTGTCTGTCTGTCTGTCTCTCTCTCTGCCCCTCTCCCACTATGCTCGCTCTCAAAAATACACATTTAAAATAAATAAATAATAATAATAACAATAAACATCATCACTTCCGTCAACCGTTCCTTTCCCATGCTCAGGCTTATGGCGGTACCCATAACACCACTATGCCTAATCCTAGGGGTCTCCGAACACCAACTACTTGATAAAAACTAGACACCCACCCCTACATTTGATACTTCAAAGTCACTTGCAAGTAAATTCTCACGAGAACCGTTGCTTACAGCTCTCTCTTGACACTTTCCAATCAATGCTTTATGTTGCTTGAATTTTTGTACCCCATCAAAAATAAGATGTTTTGCTTTGTTGTTGGTGTTTGCAGGGAAAGTCACTGTTCTGGTCGTCTTAGCAGACACGCCTCATACCCTTGCAGCTGTACCTCGAATAACACCAGAGACCACAAGATGAACCTATGTGACACCCTTAGATTTCAAAAACTAATACTGTTTTCTGAAATCCAGGAACAGATTTAGAAATTTTGTAACATGCATATTTTTTTTAATTTTTTTTTTCAGAGGAAGTTTTCATGTACGTGCATGAAAGGGAAAAGGGCAGAGAAAGGAGAAGGAGAGAGAGAATCTCAAGCAGGCTCCATACCGTGAGTACAGAGCCCAACTTGGGGCTCAATCTCCTGAACTGTGACCATGACCTGAACCAAAATCAAGAGACAGACGCTTAACTGAGCCACCCAGGAGCCCCTAACCTGAGAATTTAGAAATTAATTTGGGGACTGGCAATCACTTTTGATTCTTGAAAAAGATATTAAGAACAAAAAGTACCACACATCCACTAATACAGCTAAAATTAAAAAGAATCGACTACTGACACACCAGCATGAATGAAATTCAGAAACTGCATAAAGTGAAAGTAGTCGGATATGAAAGGCTGTACAAGTCAGTTTATAGAACATTCTAGAAAAAACAAAACTACACATAGAAAATGGATGGTGGCTGCCTAGAGCTCACAGGGAGGGGAAGGAATCGACCCCAACAGGGTAACGAGGGAACTCTGAGGGGCAGTAGAATGTTAATTGTGGTGATGGTTACATGACTGCATGCATCTATCAAAAAATACATTTTATACTTAAAAAGGAGGAATTTCACTTCATGTAAATTACACCTCAATAAACCTAATTTTTTTAAAAAGGCAATCAATAAGTCAGTACTCTATATCTTCTACAATAAAAAGAATATTTTAACCCTCAAAAAGCAAAGCAATGTAATTTCTGAATAAAAAGCAGTCCTTAGTATTGAATAAAGCGGACGTTAGGCATATTTAGGAAATGTCTTTTCCATTTCACTTCTGGATTAGGGGAAACATCATCGGGTATTGTCTGAGACAAGTCTGGATTTCAAGAGCCGCTGGACAGGTCCTCTGGGAAGCCCTCTTCAGGCTCTATGAATACAGTTATCCTGCAGTTCTCACTGTGTGTGTGTGTGTGTGTGTGTGTGTGTGTGCATGCACGCGCACACACACAAACTGCAGTTCTCACTACACACACACACACACACACACACACACACCCCTTTATCCATTCACCAGCCAGTGGACATTTGGGCTCTTTCCCTACTTTGGCTATTGTCAATAGTGCTGCTATAAACATGGGGGTGCATGTAGGGAACACTTGATTTTAAGTAAAAAGTTTTCAGGGTGCCTGGGTGGCTCAGTCGGTTAAGTGCCTGACTTTAGCTCAGGTCATGATCTCATGGCTCAGAAGATTGAGCCCCACATCAGGCATCAGCGTACAGCCCGCGTCAGATCCTAGGTTTCCATTTTTCTCTGCCCCCCCCACTCGTTCTAAGATAAACAAACGTTAAATAGATAGATAGATACATAGATAGATAAAAAGTTTTTAAAAGGCAATGATTCCAAGCAATCATAGGGAGAATATTCTCTATAATCTACTGGGGAAGGATCTGACCTGCTCAGAGTGAAGAAAGAACAGAGTGAAGAGAAGGCTTATTTAGCATATGTTCCTAATAACCACGATGCAAAGTAAGTAGCCGTCCCACCGTTAACTGGACATCAAGTTCACTGTTACATTAAGCCCAACTTCATTTTCACTAACTCTTGCCTAAGGAGCTTCTTGGATTTCATAATGCCTCTGCTGAACAACCAGGTCTGTTTAAAGTTTTTAAAGTTATTATTCACTAGCTACACTACAAATGAGTGACGGTTAGGGATCTCACCTTCAGTCTCAAGAAATCCTACAGGCGCTACCATCTAAATTATTATTTATTTGAGTTCTACATTAACAGGTTAATCTGTATTCCTGAAACTGCCCAGAGACTACATCAGAGTAAATCAAATTCTCCTTCAGAGAATCTTCAAATTCGCTTCCTATTTCTTACCACCATTATGAGGTCCTTACCTTTCCTGGTCTCCAGTGATTCATCTAAACATCAATGCACTTAAAATTGGTTTCCCTACCTCAATTCTTACATCCAAAAGAAATTCCAGATGAATGAATGATTTAAACATGATACTTTAACTATAAATTCACAGGAAGAAAACACTGAAGAATGTTTTCATGATTTTATCTATCTATTTTGAGAGAGAGAAAGAATCCCAAGTAGGGTCTACACAGCCAGTGCAGAGCCAACTGCAGGGCTTGAACTCACCAACCGTGAGATCGTGACCTGAGCCAAAATCGAGAGTCGGAGGTTTAACAGACTGAGCCACCCCGGCACCCCTGTTTTCATGATTTTAGAACAAAGAAGCCTTTTCTAATAAGCATGATGTACAACCAGAAGCCAAAAATGAAAATATTCAAAAATTTGACCACAAAAATTAAATATTCTACATAGCAAAAAAAATGTATTCAAAGTCAAAATACAGGTGACCTACTGGGAGAAAAGATCTACAATACGAATGACAGGCAAAGGACACATATGCTAAATCCATACACAGCTAAGTGTACAAAGATGTTTATTACAGCATTATGTGCAACAACCTAAATGTCCATCAGTAGAGGACTTAAAGCACTGACATTCATTCCTTAGAAAATCAATCCTAAGACTCCAGTACATGCCACAGGTCTACTAAGAAAGGTCTCCAAAATGCATTTTTTTTCCAAAAAGCCAAAAAGGTAAAAACTGTATGCATGATACAATCCCATCTGTGTAAAAAATACAGATGCAGATGTACATACTAACACTAATCTACTTGAATGATGTTAAGGGCAACGATCTCTAATGAGCGTATGTGGCAATGGAGGGAGAGATTTTCTTTTTATTTTATGCCCTTCTGTTCTCCTTTATAAAAAAGTAAAAAGACGCGCATAAAAACAAAAGCATTTTTAAACTGCCCTAACCTAGGCATTTATAAAATACTGATGAAGCGTCCAGAACTCCTACCATAATTCTTGGAAAATAAAACAAGCCAGAGAGAAAAAGCGCTTTAGAAGTAGGGCCCTACCTACGGTAACCCAGATGCTGCTTGGGGTAAGTCAGGAAGGATGAGTGAATCTGCGGCAAGCCAAGTCAAAGAAGAGAGTCTCTTAAAAGAAAAATAAACAGCGGACGAAATCACTGTGAAGAAATCATTTCAGGTTGTACTTAGAGGCAGAACAGGGAGGAGGTGTAACCAAGCAAGACATTTCCCATGGCCCTGGGCAACACAGCCGACTGGTTATAGGATTAGAAGTATCAGAGGTTTCGCATGGGGGTCTTTCTATTGGATGTGTGGAATGTGGAAGCAAACCGCCATCGGGTACATACCTAAATTTGAATTAATGATATGAAAAGGGGTAAGTCCCAGAACACCTGGGTGGCTCCATCAGTTGAGTGTCCAGCTTCAGCTCAGGTCATGATCTCACAGTTCGTGGGTTCGAGCCCCACATCAGGCTCTGTGCTGACAGCTCAGCCTGCTTCAGATTCTGTCTCCCTCTCTCTCTCTGCCCTTCCCCTGCTCATGCCCTGTCTCTCTCTCTCTCTCAAAAATAAACATTAAAAAAATTTTTTAAAGGGGTAAGTCCTTTAAGCACTGATTTTAACCAATATTTATTGCCCTCAATAAGTTTATTTTGCAATCATTTCCTGTATTCTAATGATTTCTAATGAAATCCTCCGAATAACCTCTGAAAATGCCTACCTCCTATTTCCCACCTCGGTGATCCAACATCTCCTACAGATCCCTTGGAGAAAAGAATTCATGCTTGTGTGCCAAATTACCCAAGAACGTTTTTACACTTAGAACGCTGAAGCTCCTTGCAGAATATTCAGTCAGTTTGGGGTCTGGGTTTTAAGCATCAGTGACAACCACCAGTCCTCGTGAACGGCAAATCTGACTGCTACACCTCTACGCTGAAATCATCCACTCCAGCTTCTCAACAGGCCAATTAACAGCTGCCTACGCAGACAGCACGCACAGCAACTGAAGTATCCTTCCAGAATCAGTTCCAATGAGGGGTCTGTAGGCCTCTTCATTCTACCCACAAGCTTAATCCTGCTACTTCCCTCTTGGCTCTACATTTAAATGCAACAGGACAGGTATTAATTCCCTTACATTGGGTAACTTGAAAATAACATGAAAAACCGCTTCCCCAAAGAAACAGATAACTGGGCTAAAGGGTAGCTATTCAAATTACTCCAATGCCTCCTTGCTTCCCCGTGGTTACTTACCTTAGAACTCGTTTCCATGTGGTATTTGGAACAGGCTCGAAGCTGAGTCACCCAAAACTGTTTCTCCTTTGCATCAGCAGCTAAAATAGAGGGGAAAAAAAAAAAATTTGCAGAGATTGTTCCAAAACGTATCCAACCTATTTCTACACCCACCTAAGGGGTGGGAGGCCCAGGGAGTGAGGTAGGGAGAGAAGGCAAAACAAAGGCAGATCATAATATTCTCAAACAGAATGTGCTTACACACACACGAAAAAAAAAAAAAAACAAATTACACTAAATCTCAACAGAAAATTCCCTCTTAAACCACTTAAGTATGTACTCTGCAAGGGCTGTTATCAGAAAAATTTTGCCTTTTTTTTTTTTTACCCTCTTAAAAAAAAGGTCATTGGGAAAACATGATTTTTTGAAGGTTTATTTTTGAAAGACAGTGCGGACGGAGGATGGGCAGAGAGAGTGGGAGACAGAAGATCTGCAGAGGGCTCTGTGCTGACAGCAGAGAGCCCAACGCAGGGGCTCGAACTCACAAACTGACGAAGTCAGATGCTTAACCGGCTGAGCTACCCAGGCACCCCAAAACGTGATTCTTTTTAAGTGCCTCTAGGCTCGAAGTATAGTTTTCCAGGGCCTTTGGTTGTTATCAGTTTTGTACCGTGAACTTATTAGCATCTATGAAATAAGCATCCAATTGAATTATTTTAATATGTGTTCTCAATGATTCATATTATGATTGGACAGAACAAGATACCAAATGCTGCTTTAGGTTCCCCCAAAGAGACATTAAAATACAAGTCAACTGTATGGTCATGATCTTTCATCTACACTCCCATCTCTCAAATCTACTAGATTGTTTTCTTAGACTATCATGGGTACATAACAGAGTCTAATACAATCTAAATCATCGATTTCGCTGCATAATTAACTGCATAAATCGTTTAAAATGACATTACATAAATGTTGACTAGGCAGAAAACAGAATGATTCCCTGGAACCTCAGCTTGAACTTTTGGGTGAAGAAATCTAGGGTGGTAGACCAGATGTACTTGACTTCCAAAGGCTTCTGCAGAAACTAGAGTCTTTTTCCTTAGGAAAAGCCGCGCGTCTATGGACATCAAGATTCATTCAACTCTACATGGACGTGAGATGTGCAATGAGAAAACCGATGCCCAGACCCCTCTTGGGATGAGCCAAGGACCAGCCAGATATGTGCAGAAACTTATCCTGCCTTCTCCGTAGTTGCTAACTTCCAGCTAAATTTAGCCCTTGCGATAATGTCACGCATATAATAAAACTTTTATATTTGCTATTAAAACTACCCTTAAAAAAAAAACCCTGGGGTTTAATAATCCTGAGAATAGTATCAACTCTTACAAGGCAAAATGAGATGGCTCAATTGTCAAATTAGTCAGGTATTTCTTTTGTGTGGGTTCGTGTCATTTTATAAACCACAGGCAGGGGGGAAGTGCCATTAAGGTTTTCACCTGCTTTTGTTTCTGCTCTAACAATTTATTAAGCAATGAACAACAAAACGAAATCAAGGACCACGTAAATCTAGCCAGCTGGAACGCGCACGGCATGAATCTCCAAAGAGAACATGAACCTTATTACTGCATTTCCGAAAACTGAAAAACTTTTTCAACTAAAGGCATTTTTATTTCGTAGGCTTTTGGATTGTTTTATAGGTTCTGAAATAAGACTTGTATGTAGATAATAAAGAAACATTTGCTTATTCCACCTCTTGGCAGTAAATCTTGAAGGTAAGACCACGAAATTGGGCTCGGAGGCACGGAGTCGGCCCTCAGTGTGGCTCTGCAGAGGCTGACCTGTCATGATCAGTCCCCTGGGGTCAAGGAGGGATAAAAAGGGGCCTTTTCTGCCTACTGAGCCCTCACTTGGGCAAAGAAAAAAATGTATGACGGCAGAATTAGCAACCAACCCCCAACACGTAATATATACAAGTACTACCCTTCCTCAGACCCTAACAACATTCACTCGGGGGTGTGTGCGCACATATGCACACACACACCCCCCACTATGTGCATTTGGATTTTTGTTCTGTTGTTCTGTCATTAGAAGAAAACTGACAATTTTTCTGGCAATGCAACTGTAATGGAATGCTGGGTGGAATGACCTGGCAATCAAATTACACTGCTACAGTCAAGTCTGGCTTTGCTGAAAACCTGGAGGATGGATGTGCCTTGGGGGTGGCAGGATCTGTAGCTCTGGCTAAATGAGGGGTTCCTTGGGGAATCTGCTTCCATGAAGACGCTAAGCAGACTTCAGTTCTCAAGAAGCAAAGAGAAAGGGGGAAAAAACAAAAAGGAAATTAACTCAACAGCAAGCAGATGGCTTCGGAGTGAAGGGGCCCTTCACGAAGAGGTGTTCTAGAGAAATCCTGAGGGAAGGGCACGATGACCCCTGAAAGGCTTGTTTTGTCCTCCGAATACAGCCCCACAGGGGACCGTAGTAGAAGGTCAAAGAAGATATACATCGAACTAAGACGAAACATCTGAGATCCGAAAGCTGAGCTGGCCGTACTATCACTCACCTCTTGTCTGTCCTACTTCCTCAGTTACTTAAGACAAGCAATTCCTAGCGTCAGCTGTGTCTCCCACCCCAGGGGTAAATAAGAGAGGGGGTGTCTGTCACCACAGAGCCCTCAAACATAGCAAACTGTTAAAGGTGATTTTAAACAATCCAAAGAATTACGATTCAACACACAAAAACAGGGGCGCCTGGGTGGCTCAGTCGGTTAAGCGGCCGACTTCGGCTCAGGTCATGATCTCGCGTGATCTCGCGTGATCTCGCGTGATCTCGCGTGATCTCGCGTGAGTTCGAGCCCCGCGTCGGGCTCTGTGCTGACAGCTCAGAGCCTGGAGCCTGCTTCCGATTCTGTGTCTCCCTCTCTCTGACCCTCCCCCGTTCATGCTTTGTCTCTCTCTGTCTCAAAAGTAAATAAACGTTAAAAAAAAATTTTTTTTAATAAAAAAAAAAATAAACACAAAAACAAAAGCCGGGAGCCATCACCATGGTAACTATGCGCGTAGCCCAGGAGACCGGTCTGAAAAGCGAGAAGGAGAACGTACCTCTCAGTTTATACATCTCTCCGTTAGCGGAATACACCACCAGCATGTGGGGGGCTTCGTCGCTCAGGGACACTATGGCTCCAGACAGAGACAGGGCTCCCCGAGGCTTCTGGTGTTTGCTCTGCTCATTCACAAAATACTGCAGGATGCCGGCCTCAAAATCCAGCACAAAGTACCTGTGCGGAGAAACCACAGCGCGTCATTCTCTCTTCTGCAGCCCGCTCCTCACGGCAAAGGAGGAAACTCAGCCTCCAGTCAACATCAAGGCTCCAGATTCGGGAGGGCGGAGACCCAAAGTCCCTCCTGGCGCCCCCCCAAAAGTCAGCGCGTGAGGAGGGAGAGCGCTCCAGATTCTTAAGTCAGAAGGGGCGCTTATGACAGGCCGCCGGGGGCAAGGCGAGGGCCAGCTCCCTTCAGGACTTGGTGCCATGCCCACTGCCTCGCCTGGTGCCCGCGGGTGCCACAGGAAACCTCCAAACGACCCGGAAGACAAAAACCAAAAAAAGCAAACAGGTGGAATGGGACGCAGACTCGGGTGACACCCCGTAGGACCTCACGGGAACAGCCAGAATTCTCTAAGCCTCGAAGAGAGGCTGTTTGACACCCAGGGAACAGCAAGCTGGGCCTCGAGCTTCCCGTCAGTGGTAGGGGTAACCCCGAGGAGCCGGAGATCCAGGCCCCTGTTGGGGACCTGGGGGCGCTCACACAGCCACCAGGCACACTCCAGCAGCCCTCCTAATGCATCGTTTTCACGCCAACTGGCAAGCGCTCCCTCGGCTCTGGGAGGCCACAACGCCGGGCCCGCAAGTTGCCTTCAAGCAGATCTTCGTAGCCAAACATCTGGCCTGCTTACACTCTCAACCTGTCACCTAGGAAGTAATCACAACTTCCCCTTCTCCACCAGGACGGAAAGGTCTTCACTGCAGATTCAAGCTCTTCCTGGGGCCTAGAGGCTCACTACAGCCCCTGCTGATTCTTCCACCTTCTAACTTTCTGCTCCACTGCTACCGGCTCTCCTTCCTCGGAGTCTCCTAGTTGTCTCCCACCACAGGACCCTGGCTCATGCCGTTCCCTGTCTGGAACAGTTACCCAAAGTGTGGTCCACAGATTCCGGTGGCCCACGCAGCACAGGCGAACTACATGCTAGTCATGACTCAACCACAACGCGACCGAGGGGTGGGAGAGCAGGTCCTTCGCCATGGTCTGAAAAACACTTGCCCAGAATGCCACTCCCCCCACCCCACCCCCGCCCCCCCCCCCCCCCCCCCCCGCCTGGGCTACAGTTCCTTCACCCTCTTGCCACGTTAACTTCTCAGCCTTCAGGAACAACTCAAGGGCCACCCACTTGAGAAACCACCTCGTGACATTCCAACACTCCTCCCATAAGGTCCCAGAGCACCTTGAAACCGCCTTTCCCAGACTGGCCCCGGTGGGAGTCTACACTGGCCGGAGTCTCTAATTCTGCCTCTAGTGCCCCCCCCCCCCCCAGACTACACTCCTTGGAAGCAGAACGGTGGTGTCCTCCCCATGCCCAGCACAGTGCCTGCTGCTTGGCTAATAACATCGGCTTAATAAATTAATGAAGGGGCAAGAAAGCCCCATGGGATTCCAGTTTCCAAGCCAGGCGCCAAAGCACCTGGGTCACTACTGTGACCTCACAGAGGCACTGCAAAAATATTTTGTTTTTGAGGGCTACACGGCAATATTCAACACGGGTCAGCTACTGTGCGTGTTACTAACACCAGTCGATCTCCAGTTTCCAAGTTAGGTTGCACTACATTCCTTGCAACGACATCGTATCTCTGCAAAGTTGAGTTTTCAGCAGGTGCTGGGGTAAAACGCAAAGATGAATGTGGAACAGGAATAAGAGGGCAGCAGAGTGCCCAATACGACCCCAAGGTTTGGGAAGCCACGCACGAACCCGCGGGGGCCCACACGCCATCCTCAAGAAATTGTGGTGATTTAAGAAACAAACACATCTCTCCTTTTATCCTTATGATTTTTCTTCAAATACCCAGGTGTCAGAACATAAATATGTATGAAGTGGTGTGGAGCCAACTAGTTAATAAATGAAACATAAGGGTTTTTTTTTTTTTAACCTATAAGCACCACAGACCAAGGAAGTTTACAACCCTCTGATCTAATTCATTTTCACAGTAACCTAACAATTACACACTATCATCCCCATTTTATAGATCTCCTGAGATCTCAAGAAACTCAAAATCCAACAGCCAGGCTCGGCTGACTCCACCACCTTTGATGGTCATGCCAGCCCTCCCCCGGGCACTTCCTCCGCATCACCTGTCCTGCCCTTCCTTAGGTACTTTATTCTCCCCACCTTCCTGCTCCAACAGAGCTGACCCAGTGAGCTGGAAGCTCCCTTCCCGGCAACGGATGCGTCCCATCCCCTACACCCCCCCCCCCCACAGAACAGGGTGCAGCCATCTCATTAGCCCCTGACACCCCAGATCTCCGTCCTCCAGAACTCCAATTCCTCTAAGAAATCTTCCACTCCTGAGGCACCCGGGTGGCTCAGTTGAGCATCCGACATCAGCTCAGGTCATGATCTCATGGTCTGTAGGTTCGAGCCCCATGTCTGGCTTTGTGAGGACAGTGTGGACCCAACTTTGGATTCTGTCGCCCTCTCTCTCTGCCCCTCCCCACTCGAGCTCTCTCAAAATTAAACATTAAAAAAATGTTAAGACTACCCTACAACCTAGCAATTGCACCGCTAGATATTTATCCAAAGGATGCAAAAATGCCGATTCGAAGGGGCACGTGCACCCAAATGTTTACAGCAGCACTGTGAACACCAGCCAATTATAGAAAGAGCCCAAATGTCCATCGACTGGATGGACATTTGATGAACAAAGAAGATGTAGTGTGTGTGTGTGTGTGTGTGTGTGTGTGTGTGTGTGTGTGTGTATAAATGGACTATTACTCAGCAATCAAAAAGAATGAAATCTTGGAGTGCCTGGGTGGCTCAGTCAGTTACGGGTCTGACTTTGGCTCAGGTCATGATCTTGTGGTTCGTGGGTTCGAGCCCCACATTGGGCTTCGAGCTGACAGCCTGGAGCCTGTTTTGGATTCTGTCTCCCTCTATCTGCGCCTCCCCTGATGGTACGTTGTCTCTGTCTCAAAAATAAACAAAAAATTTTAAAAAATAATGAAATCCTGCCATTTGCAGCAACATGCACTGAACTAGAATGTATTATTCTAAGCAAAAGAAGTCAGAGAAAGACAAATGTATGAGTTCACTCATATGTGGAATTTAAGAAACAAAATAGACGAACATAGGGGAAGAGACGGAAAATAAGATAAGAACAGAGAGGGAGGCAAACCATAAGAGACTTAAATACAGACAACAGACTGAGGGTCACTGCAGGGGTGTTGGGTGGGGAGACAGGCTAAATGGGTGATAGGCATGAAGGAGGGCACTTGTTGGGCTGAGCACTGGGTGTTATAAATAAGCGATGTATCACTGGGCTCTACTCCTGAGACCAGTATTACATGACATGTTATCTAGCTTGGATTTAAATATTTTTGTTTTTGTTTTCAAATGTTTATTTCTTTTTGAGACAGAGAGAGACAGAGCATGAACGGGGGAGGGTCAGAGAGAGGGAGACACAGAATCGGAAACAGGCTCCAGGCTCTGAGCTGTCAGCACAGAGCCCGACATGGGGCTCGAACTCACGGACCGCGAGATCATGACCTGAGCCGAAGTCGGCCACTTAACCGACTGTGCCACCCAGGCGCCCCAAATACTTTTTTTAATTAAAGAAAAAAAGAGAGAAATCTTCCACTCTTAATTTCAATATTCTGAATAGCCCGGCCAAGACTACTTACCTATCTTACCCGCCTCCTTCCCTCCTATACCTTAGGCCATGACAACTGAGACGGTTTTCATGATAAAAATGGATAAATCAGCACCCAAAAATGTGTCACAGCCAAGGACTACTCCAAATTGTAGTCCCGACCCCCACATTAACGCCACCTGGGAGCTTGTTTGCAATATTAATTCTCGGGGCCCCATTCAAGGCCTGCTGAATCTGAAACTCCGGGGGGGGGGGGGGGGGGGGGGGGGGGGGGGGGGGGGGGGGGGGAGGTCCAGGAAGCAGGGTTTCAAGCTTCCAGGTGATTCTGATGCAGCTAAAGTCTGAGAATCACTGGCCTAAAAGCTCATCATCAAATCCCTCTCCTCCTCTTCCAGAAGACACAGCCAGAATATATTCCCCAGATTCCCTTGCAATTAGGGTGTCACCATTGAAGTTTCAATCAACAGAAGGTGAGCAAATGAGATTCAGGCTTGACCCATAAAACACACATTCTCTCTCTCTCTCTCTGTCTCTGTCTGTCTCTGTCTCTCCCTCTCTCTGTCTCTGTCTCTGTCTCTCTGTCTCTGTCTGTCTCTGTCTCTCTGTCTGTCTCTGTCTCTCTGTCTCTGTCTCTCTCTGTCTCTCTCTGTCTCTCTGTCTCTGTCTCTCTGTCTCTGTCTGTCTCTGTGTCTCTATGTCTATGTCTCTCTGTGTCTCTGTCTCTCTCACTCACTCTCTCGCTCTCTGTCTCGCTCTCTGTCTCACTCGCTCTCTGTGTCTGTCTCTCTCTCTCTGTCTCTGTGTCTGTGTGTGTCTCTCTCTCTGTGTGTGTCTGTCTCTCTGTGTCTCTCTCTCTGTCTCAGTGTCTGTCTCTCTGTCTCTCTCTCTCTCTGTGTCTCTCTCTCTCTCTCTCTGTCTCTCTCTCTCTGTGTCTGTCTGTCTCTGTCTCTGTCTCTCTGTGTCTCTCTCTGTGTCTGTTTGTCTCTCTCTCTGTGTCTGTCTCTCTCTCTCCCCGTCTCTCTCTCTCTCCATCTCTCTCTGTCTCCCTCCCTCTCAGTCTCTCTCTGTCTCCCTCCCTCTCTCCCCGTCTCCCTCTCTCCCCCCTCCCTCACACACACTCAGGTTGGACTGGAGACAACCTGAAGGTGAACTTGGAAACCCCACAGGGACGATGGCAAAGATGAGACGTCGGGGCCTGGGTCCCCAAATCGCCACCTCGAAGAGTCACCAGCTAAAGAACACCCACATCTGCTGTTCCTTAGAACTGGTACAGGAGGGGCACCTGGGTGGCTCGGTCAGCTGAGCGTCCGACTCTTGATTTCAGCTCAGGTCATGATCTCACAGTTCATGAGTTCGAGCCCTGCTGGGGCTCCACACTAAAGGTGCTGAGCCTGCTTGGGATTTCTTTCCCTCTCTCTCTCTCCCCCCCTCTCTCCCCCCCTTTCTCCCCCCCTCCTTCCCTCTCTCCCCCCTCTCCCTCCCTCTCTCCCTCTCTCCCCCTTCCTCATGATCTTTCTCTCAAAATAAGTAACTGAAAGAAAAAAAAAAGAGAAAACTAGTACATGAACGAAAAAGAAAGGTCTGTTGAACTCGGCCCTAAGATCAAGATGTGTTGCAGCAGTTAGCCTTAGAAATTCACAAAAAAGTCTTTATGTCTATTTTCATGTCCTACTTAAACAGGTCTTTAAAGATTTTAAGTTTATTTATTTTGAGAAAGAGTGAGAATGAGGGAGGCAGAGAGAGAGAGAGAGAGAGAGAGAGAGAGAGAGAATATCCCAAGCAGGCTCCGCCCTGTCAGCATAGAGCCTGACACGGGGCTCAAACTCACGAACCATGAGACCTGAGCCGAAATCAAGACTCACGCTTAACCGGGTGAGCCACCCGGGCACCCCTAAATATTTTATTTTTAAGTCATCTCCACGCTCCACGTGGAGACCAGACCCACAACCTGGAGATCAAGAGTCACGTGTTCCGCCAACAGAGCCAGCCAGGCAGCCCCGTCCTACTTAAAATGTGTTCCTACTCCTTCCTGTGTGATGAAAACCAAACTCCTTCAACGAGAGAGCAGGGGGGTAATTTCTGAGCTGCCGATGATCGAATGATTTAGGTGCCGACCCCGCCTTCTCCTTAGGAAGGAATGTTTTCAACTTGACCTATATTTAATGTCATTGTGACCATAGCCTTGCAGACATCGCTGCTGGCAAGTCAGAGCATGAACGGCAATGATCAGTGATCCTTCCAAGTGTCGGGAAGGAAAAGTGGCTCCAGCCACAGCGCGTTGTGTCCCCACCCCACCCCCAGGCCACAGCTGCAGCATTTCCCATCAAAAACCATGCCACCTTTACTGGGGGGGGGAGGGAGGAAGGGGACCTGAATAGGCTTCAAGGCGAAGGTATGTGCCATTGGTGGGAATGGAGAAAGGGGTTGACATCGCTCTCCTTACTGTTTCTATAAAGCCATCGATTAGGAACCTGTCTGCACTCCTCTCTCCCTAGAGGCAGCTTCCCAAATGCATCCTGTTTAAACAACTCACCGTATATTTGCAAGGACATTTTTCGGAAGCCGGTACAAAGAAACGAATTGAATGTTGCTCTTCCTTTGCCCAATAAGGATGACAGAATAAGCAAACGATGTCACGTTATGCAGGATACGGGGACACATTAATGATTTTGCACAATGTGTATATCAAACTTACATCTTAATTTCAACCTGTCTCAGATGGGGGAAAAAAAAAAAACAATTTCCACGGCATCCTAAAATAGTTTATTTAAATGCAAATGCACAGGTTTGAATCATGTGCACTAAGGAAGGTCATCAGTAATTTACTCCCTTCCTAAAGACGGTTTAAAACTATCGTGTTTGGAGAGAGGTGATGGAATATCTTCCGGTTAAGAATTCCGTTCCTTCAGGATGGCCTCTGAAAGGTAGGTTAGCTTGTGTCATGAAAGGCAAAAGCTCTCCTTTCAGCACTAAGGAGGGCAATCCGGGTCGGTCACATCCCCTGGGAGGAAAGAAATTAAATTTGGTTTCCCGCAGGGTCAATGCTCTGTCAGGTACGGCTGTTCAGAGCGGGCAGCAGTATCTGAAAGTCACCGATTTCATGCTAAATAGGAAAAGTTAGCCATAAATTCTCAACCAGGCTTCAGAAACCCAAGTGAAGTTGCTAAATAAAATCCTCACACATCCTTACGGGTCTTTCCTTCTACAGAAATGATGAACACAACCCTAATTCCTAATTTTTTTAATTAGCGTCTTTGAGCTCTAGTACGCAACCTGACTGATGTGCAGGTGAATTTAGTTGTATAGAGAGAGAGCGAGCGTGTTTGGTTCGCCGTGTTGACACGGCAAAGAATGTGCTGGGGAGAGAGAACCGGGGAGAGAAGTCCAATCCACGAAGAGCGCCACCTTAATGGCTAGGAGGCCCACTTCCTGAGCCACTGCTGGCCAATTCCAAGGCCAGGAGCCCTGGCAAGTGACAGGCCACCTCCTCGGAAGGGCTGGGGACCAGCCCCCGCCTGCTGCTTAGGCTTCAGCCCAACCCCACCGCGTTGGCCACGCCGCACAAGTGCACACACACGCTCACAGGCATTTCCACCCACATACCCGTGCACTCACACGTTCTCACACACGCACCTGCACACATGTGCTCAGACACTTGCATTCCTGCTCACGCTTATGGTCACATCCACTCGAACTAACTCACGTGCTCACACACCATACACTTCTAACACTCAACATGTGCACACACGTTCACACTCTCCTGCACATGTTCCCACTGCCCCCCCCCCCCCCCACACACACACGCAGCAGCTCCCTTTCCTAACACTGCTTTCCAGTTCTCGCATCCCCGGGGGTCATCTGTCTACGCCTATAGCCTCTTAATCTCCCCAACTGCCTGACAGTCTCATTAAGGTTCAACTTTAGGATCTGAAAGTTGAAAACCATCCACGTTGGGAGCAGGGAGAAACGGGGCCTGGAACCACCAGAACCACCATGGCCAGACTCCGGCCAGGCGCAGAGATGTAAGGGGAAAGGATGGGAGGCCGGCTTCGGGAAGAAGCTCGTTAATGCTGACGGGCAGAAGGTGCAACCAAATCACAAGAGAATTATAAACAGAAAAAAAATGCAGTCAGAAAACCAAAAACAAAAACCTGCCTTTGATGAGAAACTTTGCTCGACAGGCTGGTCCTGACAAAAGCTAAATCTTTTCATCTGAATTGACGACTACCCCGGGCCCGTGACAACTGAGCCGACGCCTCTCATACCTGTGTGGTTATTTCCACTGGACTGTCAGGACTCTTCCTGCTTCCCCCAAGGCTCGGCCCCTTCTCTCCACATCGGACTCTGGGGCCAGGGCCTCGGGGCCCGCCGCCCCCATCCCCACTTAAGAGGAAGAAGGATCCAGCTCCCAGCTGACCACAGGTGGACAGGCGGTCCTTCCTGCGAAGATGGGCCTCACCCTCCTCGGGCACCCTGTCTCCTGAGAAGCACCTGACCGACTGCTGGAACTCCCCGGACACGGCAGAGTGGGGACGTCTGAGCACCGGCCTTGTCCCCACCAATGACAACAGCGACCCTGGTCTTCCGCTTAAGACGCTTTTCTGGGTTGGATCATCTCCCAACTGACTCTCTTGGAATCCCAGTCTACCCCCTGCCAACACACCAACACGGCAGAGGCAGAGACCCTCTCACAGGGGCTGGGTTTCTCCGCCTCCGGCATCCTGCCCTCCCCCACGGAGACAAGCCCCTGGAGAACTTGACCGGTGCAGGCACAGGGCTGCAAGGAGCCGAACTTCCCAGCACTCTGCACACGGAGTCCTGACATTTCGGCTGCCCTCCAATTCCCTTCTGTCTACAGCCAATCGAAAGATCACCCTTTCTGACATCTAGAATCCCATTTCTAAATGGTCCAATCCATTGTTTACAGAAAATTAAAAATGGGGGAAATCAGCAAAGCACATTCAGTCTGTGAAAGAGGAGCGGAAATGTCAAATTTGTGGATGTATTTTCCCAAATTTACCTTAAGTCTTCCGACCATCTGTTGACCATTTTTTAGAGGCCTTCTCATCTCCAGACAGCAAGATATCAAGGTTCTCCACAGTCATCTCCTCCTCAAGGCTGCCAGTCACAGTTGAGAGGGTATTTGTGCATCCCCGGGGCGGGGTGGGGGAGGGGGGGTCCAAAACACCTGATCACTGTGGTCTCCTCACCAGGGAAGGAGGTCACACTCATGACCCTCAGAGTTTGTGGGCTGGGAGAGAAGATCAACGTTCCCGGATTTCTCTCATGCTAACCTGAGATGAAGCCGCGGGGTCCTAGCACCAAAACCTTCCAAGTTCCAAGACGCGACACGCGCTGGTCACCTCGCTCCTAGTCAAGCTTTCATGTCCGAAATCCTCTTAACTCCTGTAACTTGTGAGGACTTGTGGCGTTCCATCTCTGTGGACTCCCAACCCTCTGGGACCTTCCTGAGTGTAATCTGAAGAGCAAAGGGAACTCGCACAGGAGGCTGGTCTTGGGCGGCAGCAAGATGGGTGGATGCACACGCCCACCCTCCAAATCATAAGGGTTTATAAAGAGGCCGTAACTGGGTGCAGCCACGGGTACCACACAAGTGTTCAACACCCCATCACTATCTCAAGGCTGTGTCCTCGGTGCAGCCTCGGGGAGCAGGAAAGGCAAGCAGAACCCACATTCCAAGGACAGGGGAGGGAGTGAGGAGCCTCCCAGTGCCCGGGTCCAGCTCATGGGTCAATAGATGGTCATATCTTCTGGATGAACTTCCCCAACAGTCTCCACTACCTACTACTCAAGTTATGACCAGAGATTTCCACACTGCCACAATCATGCACCAAAACACCACAAGACAGAGATTCCAACATACTCCAGAAGGTACTAAGTTGTCAGAGGGCGTTAGGGCTCATCACCAATCAGGGGACAGGTTTATCTATTACATAAGAACACAGTCAGGGCACCTGGGTGGCTCAGTTGATTAAGCATCTTACTTCGGCTCAGGTCATGGTCTCGTGGTGCCTGAGTTGAAGCCCCATGTCAGGCTCTGTGCTCACAGCTCGGAGCCTGCAGCCTGCTTCAGATTCTGTGTCTCCCTCTCTCTCTGTGTACCTCCCCTGCTTGCACTCTCTCTCTCAAAAATAAAATAAACATTAAAAAAAAAAAAAAAAAGAACTCGGTCATTATCATGGGGCACCTAGGTGGCTCAGTCAGTTAAGCATCCAACTTCGGCTCAGGTCATGATCTCATGGTTCATGAGTTCGAGCCCCATGCCAGGCTCTATGCAGACAGCTCAGAGCCCGGAGCCTGCTTCAGATTCTGCGTCTCTCTCTCTCTGCCCCTCCCCTGCTCACACTCTGTTTCTCTCTCTCTCTCAAAAATAAACAGTTTAAAAAAATAAAAAAAAAGAACTGAGTCATTATCAAACATTTGCGCATGCAATACTACAAGCCCAATCTCAAGGGATCAGAAAAACTTAGTATGATATGGCTTGTCTATAGCAGAATCATTATGCTAGCCTTCCAACCTCTTAAAGACATAAACTGAACCATTAATAAAAATAATTTCTAATATTTACAGAGCACTTTCTACATGCCATGTATTATCACTCGTACTAACTCATCTATGCCTCCCAGCAGTCCTAGGAAATAGAGGTGATCATAACCTCTCTCTACAGATGAAAAATTTCAAGCGAAAAAAAGGTCAACAACTTGTTCAGGATCTTACAGAGAGGAAATGATGTGGCTAGGTTTTAACTCAGGCAATCTAGCTATATAGCTCATGGCTCTAAACTGTAAAGATCCTGTGTGTGGATTAAAATATAAAGACGGAAAACCAGAGGGTCAAAAAACACATAAAGCAAACAGAAATGCAAAAAGAAAATAAAACACAGTCAGATCGGGAGGCGGCAGAATCCTATCACCCAGAATTGGAAGGATATGCAGAAAACAATACGTAGATTCAAAACAACATAATCACAAATGTTATTTTAAATTTTACAAATAATTAGGGCACCTGGGTGGGTCAGTTGGTTGAGTGTCCGACTCTTGATTTCGGCTCAGGTCCTGATTCCAGGGTCGTGAAATCGAGCCCTGTGACAGGCTCTGTGCCGAACATGGGGCCTGCTTGAGATTCTCTCTCCCCCTCCCTCCCTCCCTCTCTCTCCCTCCCTCCCTTCTGCCCCTCCCCAGCTGGCACATGCATGTGTTCTCTCTAATTAATAAATAAATACGTGTAAAAGAATTTTACAAATAATTACATACCCCAGTGAAAAATAGGACTTCTTTTTAAATATGCATGGAATGTTTCCCAAAACATTGCCAAAAAAAAAAAAAAGAAAAAGAAAAATCAAGAAGTAGAAATTTTTATAGGTCACATTTTTTAACTATAATTCATAACGAAATGACTAGTATGTTAAAGGCTTCAGTTTTTAAAAACTAAAAAGTTTAAATATAATTGTCACATTCTAATTTAATATACATTTAGGAGAAAAACATGGGGGAGTATTTTTAAACTATTAGGGTGCGGAGGGCCTAAGAGGCAAAACCATAAACAAAAGTGTTGACACATTTCTAAGAAGAAAAATCTCTGAAGTAAAAAATAATCCATAAATAAAACTGACAACTAATAATGTATAGTTTTAAAAAGTATTGAAATGTCTTGCCTTCCAAAAAGAATGTTTCTTACAGTTTGGGCCGGCCACTTCCTACATTTCAAACAGTTAAGCAGCTTGTTAAAAATGTGGATTTCTGGGGCGCCTGGGTGGCTCAGTCAGTTAAGCATCCAACTTCAGCTCAGGTCATGATCTCCCGGTCTGTGAGTTTGAGCCCCGCGTCGGGCTCTGTGCTGACGGCTCAGAGCCTGGGGCCTGTATTGGATTCTGTGTCTCCCTCTCTCTCTGACCCTCCTCTGCTCATGCTCTGTCTCTCTCTGTCTCAAAAATAAATAAACGTTAAAAAAAAATTTTTTTTTTTAAATGTGGATTTCTGACTCCGACCCACACCTAGAGAATCAGAATCTTTGTGCATGAGTCATGAAGTCAGGAATGTGAATTTCAAAGTTTCCCTAATTCGTCCTGAAGTAGCAGATCCAGTGCAAAATCAGAGACAGAATGAAACCTGACAGTATTATTCACCACCCTAGTTTCTTCTCATCCATCAGGTTTTCCCCACAATCATTCACTTGGCAAACGTCTGAGCACCCACACGCCCATACGACCTACGACCAAGCAGCATTTATTATTTAAGCATGAGACGACCTCATTTTGTCTTAGTCTGAACGAGCCTGAGCCCAGCTCCTAAATCACAACAACCCAGGCTGTGGATTTCTTGACTCTTGTCACTTTGGAATTATTTTTGACAAAGATTTCAGGAAAAGTTACTAAACCACCCGGCATGAAACTGCTGCATGATGGGATCATCAAGCAGCATCACGTAGGGGCACGCCTGCACAGAGGGGTCCGGGGGCCAGGTCGAATGAACCACCCCAACATTAAGAGCCGGCAGCCAGAGCGGCTGTCGCCTCGGGAGCCACCTGATAAAGCACCGGCATAAGTCAACGTTAACTCTGAACGCAAGATTTGATGCCCTGAGCTTGGATTTGATCTATGATGAGATTCGATCTGCTTTTAAAGACTCGGTGATTTAATTCCAAAAGGAAGAACTGAGATCTGTCTAACAAGGATGAATACAGGCTTTCAGAATATTGCCTCTCGCCTTCTGAACTCCTATTAGCGCTTGAGCTTCCGGTGCCTTTAGCGAAGAATTTCACTAAGGAAATTTCACTAAGGAAACTGTAAAATTTCACTTAATTTCACTAAAGAAACCGTAAAATATCAAGAGGTGCCACGAGGCACACAGTTCACGTTTCCACTCTTGCAACACAGGCAACCTACCCGGGGATCCTTACAATGGGCTGAAACTTGATTCGAGTCCCTGCTTTGTACTAACACACATCAAGTCACCTTGAACAAGATTCCGATACTCACTAAAGCCCTGGGGTGAAGACGGGTGGGCATCCTCAGCCTCACTCCCACCGAGATGTAGAGAGCTGGGCAGCTGGCCGTGGAGATCCACCAGGGGAAGCAATCTGAATCCTAAGATTCCCAGGCTCAGCTTTGCCCCCAAATACCCGAGTCAGCTCCTAAACCCCACCGTGCTTGGATGAAAGTATCTTTTATTTTTCCCTAGGGTGATGCAGCACAGAAGACAGATATGTGATTTGGTAGTAAGAGGCCTGGCTATGGCCTAGACAGGTGCTTCTCAAGCGTTAGCTCCATCAGAATCACCTGGAAGCTTGTTAAAACACAGCTTCCACTGGGTGTTGTATGGAAGCAATGACTCATGGGAATCTGCTCCCGAGGCCAAGGGCACACTATATACACTATACGTTAACTGACTTGACAATAAGTCGTATTTAAAAAAAACAAAAACAAAAAAACAACAAAACCCACCAACACAGCTTCCTGGGCCCCTCTCCCAGCGTTTCTGATTCAGGTCTGGCCTGGAGCATGAGAATTTGAATTTTGTTTTATTTTATTTTTTTAAGATTTTAAGTAATCTCTACACCCAACATGGGGCTCAAACCCACAACCTCAGAATCAAGGGTCGCACGCTGTACCGACAGAGCCGGCCAGGTGTCCCGAGAACTTGAATTTCTAACTCGTCCCAGGGTGAAGTTGATGCCGCTGGTAGGGCCACATGTTGAGAACCACTGGGTCTCACTTTGGTGATAAGGTACTTTTCCAAATGCAGACAGCAAATGGGACCTGATGCGGACGTTCACATTGCATCGTATCAGCAGTCTGGCTAATGGACTACAATGCCAACAAGACAGAACTTAAAACAAGAGCCTGGATTTCTTCTTTTGTCAGGGTGCCATGGAAATATTCTTTGGCAAGGACTAGCACCCGACTGTCAACACGATCAGTTATACAAGGGTTCCCTGATGTGCATATGTTCACTCATTTTATGGTTCAAGAAAAGAGAATCGGGGCGCCTGGGTGGTTCAGTCGATTGGGTGTCCGACTTTGGCTCAAGTAGTGATCTCACAGTTCGTGAGTTCGAGCCCCGTGTCAGGCCCTGCCGCTGGCAACATGAAACCTGCTTGGGATTCATTCTCTCTCTCTCTCTCAAAATAAATAAACTTTAAAAAAAAAAGTATTATGCCAAGTAAAGGAAGGCAGACGCAAAAGACGATGCATTATATGATTTCATTTATATATTCGGAAAAGGTAAACTTACAGTGAGAAAAAAGCAGATGAACAGCTGAGAACAGGAGCAGAATAAACCAAAGACCAGCTAGAGGGGATTTTTTCTTTCAGCGACAGAAACGTTCTCAGACGGGACTGTGGTGACAGGTGCACGACGATATAAATTAAAAAAAAAAAAAAAAACCCAAAAACTGATTTGTACAGTTACAATGGGTGATTTTTACGGTGTGTGAATTATAAAAGTGTTTAAAATACAACACCTCGGTGTTCCTGGCCCTAGCCTAGACCAGGGAGGAATGGCAGAATTACTATAGGGCACGTCGACAAGATGTGGTGCTGAACAGGGTAATTCTGCACCTGAGACACAATTTAAAATTTCCAAGAGAGGTCGATGAGCAGCTGGGTGAATGGGTCTGGAGCCCGGAGGAGGTCTGAGCTGCAGCTATCAAGTTGAAATCACCTGTAAGTAACTGGCAATCGAGGCCAAAGGCATGTAGGAGATTACACGGAAAGAGAATGGGGGGGGGGGGGAACCGGGGCAGAGAGGAATATTCTTAAAACCCAGATGAGGGTGGGGCACCTGGGTGGCTTAGTCAGTTAAGGGTTCAACTCTCGGTTTCGGCTCAGGCCATGCATGATCTTCTGGTTTGTGGGTTCCAGCCCCGTTCTGGGCTCTGCACTGACCGTGGGAGCCTGCTTGGGATTCTCGCTCTCCTGCACGGGCACTCTCTCGCTTTCTCTCTCAAAATAAATAAACTTAAAAAGGGGGGGAGGGGCATCTGGGTGGCTCAGTCGGTTGAGCGTCCGACTATGGCTCAGGTCACGATCTCACAGTTCGTGGGTTCGAGCCCCGCGTCGGGCTCTGTGCTGACAGCTCGGAGCCTGGAGCCTGCTTCGGATTCTGTGCCTCCCTCTCTCTCTGCCCCCCTCTCTCTCTGCCCCTCCCCTGCTCGTGCTCTCTCTCACTCAAAAATAAACAAACATGAAAAAAAGAGTTAAAAAAAAAAAACCCAGATGTGGGGAAACCTAATCATAAACAGCAAAGAGAGAACACAAGGCAGAAAGCTAGGAGGAAACCAGAATCCCAGAAAGAGACGGTTTAAGAAAGGAGGCTGTGACCAACTGGGCTGAATGCTGACAAAGGTCAGTAAGAACTGAATCGTGCTATTTGTGACCATACCCGGATCCGCCTTTTTCAAAAACTCATGCATTGCCATGGCCCTACTTTACGGGCAAGCAGATCGGTTCTGGTTGGTGCAGCAAACACAAGCAAGAGAGGAAAAGAATTTCTCTCATCTTCCCAACCTTTGTTGCTCAAGTTTCCCACATGTTTCCCAACATCCACGTTCCGTGTTTACTGGGAGCAATGGAGAGATTACTGGGTTGAACCCCAGGTCTGCAACCGGGCTCAGACGCTGCCTCACAGTCTGAAATCAGGGGTAGCAGACTGCTGGCTACCCAACTGCACACCCATTTTCTCCTCGGTCTCAAATCAAGAGAACTCTAACTTTTAGCCGCCACCCTTCCTTTCAGCTAGGCGTGGTCACCCAACCACATTCGTTCTAGCTACTGAGGGACAGTCATAGACTAGATTCCTTCCCCTGAGCTCCTGGAAGACGGAGGTGAGGGCTAGAGTTCCAACATTCCAACTTTGGACAAACGGTCACAGCCTGGGGATGGTGAAGGAGAAAGGCAGAAAGAGCTTAGGTCTCCGAGATGTGGGGAACCTGCCCCCCAACGCCAACCCTAAAAGAGCTTACCGCCAAACTTCTTTTATGTGACATGAAAATAAAGGCGGCATATCAGAATCACATCATGGACTGACTTGTGTCCCCCCCCCCCCCCCCCAGACTCGTATGTTGAAGCCCTATCCTCCCCCATGACTGTATTTGGAGACAAAATCTCCTCCTACAAGGAAGAGATTCAAGTGAAATTAAATTAGGTTATAGAGAGTGCGGCCCTGGTCTGGGAGAATTAGTGTCTTTACTTGAAGAGACTCCAGAGAACAAGCTCCCGCTCTCTCCCTCTCTCGCTCCTGCTCCCTCTCCCTCTCCGGGTGTGTGTGCACACAGCAAGATGGTAGTCATCTACAAGCCAAAAGAAGAGGCCTCAAAATGAAACCCACCTGTTGGCACCTTGCTCTTGGACATCCAGCCTCCATAACTGACAAATGAACTGCGGTTGAAGCCACCCAGTCCGTGGAACATTTCAGCCTAGGACCAAAACACCTCGAGAGCCTTTTCACAACACCCAGTCTCCGGCACGCACACACACGAAGTCAGTGAGGATCTCTGGGAGTGAAACCCAGGCGTTAGTAGTTGTCCAAGCTCCCCAGGTGGTTGCAACTGTAGCCAAATTTGAGGGCCAGGGGCTGAGTCCCCCTTGCTGCAGTTCCATTAGTCACAGCTGAACACTGTTCCCGACACATCAACCCCTTTGACGCCTCTTCCCGGCCAGTATGCGTTGTTAAAACAGGAGCATAACGCAGGGCACCAGGGTGGCTCAGTCGGTTGAGCGTCCGACTTCGGCTCAGGTCATGATCTTGCGGTTCGTGAGGTCGAGCCCCACATCAGGCCCTGTGCTGACAGCTCAGAGCCTGGAGCCTGCTTCAGATTCTCTCTCTCTCTCTCTCTCTCTCTCTCCCCCCCTCTCTGCCCCTCTCCCACTCATGCTCTCTCTCTCTCAAAAATAAACACAAAAAAAAGTCTTTAAAAAAACCAGGAGTATAATGCTCCTACTACCACCAGTATTTAGCAACCCTACTAAACACCAAATGCTAAGGATACACTGGGAAACGGGGCACAGTTTCTGCTCTCAAGAAGCTTATAGTCATGTTATCTGAAAACATACATGAATTTGCTCTATGGGCAAAAGCATCAAGTCACGTAACTGCTAGAAGTATTTGGGTTAAATGCAATGGGGAACCCAGAAAAAGCAACATGAATGAGGAGTTACCGTATTAAATGAAAGGCAGCAACCTATTATAATCCTAAATAGTGCTTCAGAAGTCACTCAACAATTAATCACGGAGAATAACTTAACATGAGTGCTATATCCCCTTTACACACACAGCGTTAGAAACTGTGCTTGGGGCATCTGGGTGGCTCAGTCAGTTAACGGTCCAACTCTTGGTTTCGGCTCAGGCCGTGATCTCACGTTCTGCGAGTTCGACCCCGCGCCAGGCTCTGTGTTGACAGAGCGGAGCCTGCCTGGGACTCTGTCTCTCGCTCTCTCTCTCTCTGCTTCTCTCTCTCTTTCTCAAAATAAATGAGTAAATAAACTTTAAAAAAAAAAAAAAGACAGACAGACTCAAGTCAAGTCCTTGGGCGGAGGAAGAAAAAAGAAGACTGAAGCATCCAGACTGCAACGTCAGCCCCGAGGACATCTTCCCCCACCAAGTCATGTCGCCTGGGGCAGCCAGGCAAGCACCCAAGGCTCTGTCACTCGTCTCCCACACAGAGAACAGGCAGGGCAGCTAAGCATCGCAAAGCCAGCAGAGGGTATGCGACCAAAGCAAAAGAACCAGAAAATTAGAGATGCATGTGTGCTGTAACTGGGGATGGGAGGAAAGAATGGGACAATTCACACTGGCAGCAGCAGACCTAATGGGGGAGAAAAAAAAAAAAACCTTAAATACCTTAAACAGCCTCTGCCAGCTAC
This sequence comes from Acinonyx jubatus, assembly GCF_027475565.1. Classification (NCBI taxonomy): domain Eukaryota; kingdom Metazoa; phylum Chordata; class Mammalia; order Carnivora; family Felidae; genus Acinonyx; species Acinonyx jubatus. The sequence goes on from NC_069384.1 coordinate 145,361,510, forward strand.
GGGAGGCTACGAGCACTTGGAATCGAAGGCAGCAGATAAAACCACCTACTGAAAATCCTGAGTTTGAAAGATAAGTTTTGTAAGAGGGCCCTTCATGGATTGGCAGAAGAACAGAACGAGGTGGAAAAATGAACTGGGGAGCCGGAAGATTAATCAAGGCACTCTCGCTGAACGCAAGAGGACCGGATTTTAAAGGTGGGGGAAAACGGATTTTAAAGGTGGGGAAAAACGTGATGCAACAGAAGTGTCAACACCCATCTCGTAGCACTTCCACAGGGGAAAAAAGAAAAAAAAATAATAAAACACTGTGAAGGAGAAACGTTTAAAGAAATAAGAACCAGGAGTTCGCCACAATTAAAGAAAGGGCTAACGCTTCAGGCCGAAAGAACTCACAGAATGCCAAGAAGGTCGAATGAGAAAAAGCCCCTACCTAGATCTATCACAGTAAAATTAATAATTGAAGGGAAAGAACACATCTAAAAATTTCCAGAGAGAAAAGGCAGAAAACCTATAAAGAAAAAAATATCAGACTGACATCAGAGTTTTCAATAGTAATACCAGATGCCGGAAGGCAACAGAATACCTTCAAACTGCAAAGGAAATGAAATCCTGCCATTTGCAGCACCGTGGATGGAACTGGAGGGTATTATGCCGAGTGAAGTCAGTCAGTCAGAGAAGGACAGACACCGTATGTTTTCACTCATATGTGGATCTTGAGAAACTGAACAGAAGACCGTGGGGGAAGGGAAGGGGAAAAAAATAGTTACAAACAGAGACGGAGGGAGGCAAGCCATGAGACTCTTAAATACAGAGAACAAACTGAGGGGGGATGGGGGGTGGGGGAGAGGGGAAAGCAGGTGATGGGCGTTGAGGAGGGCACCTGTTGGGATGAGCCCTGGGTGTTGTGTGTAAGTGATGAACCACGGGAATCTACCCCAAAAACCAAGAGCACACTGTATACAGTGTATGTTAGCCAATTTGACAATAAATTCTATTAAAAAAGAAAAGAAAGAAAAGAAGACCACAGAATATTTTCCAATTGCAAAGGAAAAAATCTTGGAATCCTTAGTTTGGTGTTCAGCTGATTTATCCTTAAATGTAATGGTGAGGGGTGTCTGGGTGGCTCAGTCGGTTAAGCATCCGACTCCTGACTTTGGCCCAGGTCATGATCTCACAGTCAGGGGATCAAGCCCTGCATCAGGCTCTGCACTGGCAGTGTGGAGCCTGCTTGGGATTCTCTCTCTGCCCCTCTCTCGCTGCCCCTCCGCCGGTCATGTGCACGCACACGTGTGCTTGTTCTCTCTCCCTCTCTCAAAATAAATATTTTAAAAAATAATTAAAAAATAAAAAGCCCTAGCGACGTACTAAGGACTATTTTTTAAATGGTAGTTTATAAACCAACAAAGTTAAAAAGTAAAACTTCTTAAAAAAAAAAAAAAACAAATAATTTACCATAACACTGTCCCTTCCTGTTCTTCAGCGGGCCCCTGCGAAAATCTCCATCTCTGATCTCTTGACCACTTTGACTAATTTCTCACCGGCCCGTTTTTCTACTCATCCCCTGGTCTCCCCTCATACCAAACCCATTATTCCCCCAAGAACTCTCCTCACATATCTCCACCCCTCAGGTGGGTCCTCCAAAGAGAAATTATACAGTATAGGCAATCTGTTGGCATTTAAGGCAATTATTTTATCTCTGTTACACTAATATAGATTCTTCTTAAGTAATCTCTATGCCCAGTGTGGGGCTCAAAGTCATGACCCCAAGACCAAGAGTCTCATGCTCTACTGACTGAGCCAGCCAGGTGCCCCAACACTGGGATCGATTTTTAGATATTTATTTTACAATTTTACCACTTCTCTGATGTCAACTTTGGGAGTTTTTAATTTAACTCTTTTGGGTATTACAGGTAATGAGAAAGATGGCTCTCTCTTTTCTAATTGTTCCTTATTTCCTTTTCTTGCCTGTTTACATGGCATAGAATGTTCTGACGTAAGTGAGCAGGCAACCTTACATCATTCTTGTCCTAAGTGGAAACATGTCTCCGTATTTACCATTCAGGATGATATTGGCTGTTTCAGAGAGATATACTTCACTCTAATAAGGAAGCAGCCATTGCTAATTTATTAGGAATTTTTTTTAATGTTGACTCATTTTTTGAGACAGAGCATGAATGGGGGCGGGACAGAGAGAGAGGGAGACACAGAATCCAAAGCAGGCTCCAGGCTCTGAGCCGTCAGCCCAGAGCCCGATGTGGGGCTCGAACCCATGAATCATGAGATCATGACCTGAGCTGAAGTCGGACGTTTAACTGACTGAGCCACCCAGGCGCCCCAGTAGGAATGTTAATTCAAAATAGATGTTGGTTAGGAAAGCTGGGGGAATGGTATATGAAAATGTTCTTACTATCTTTGCAACTCTTAGAAATCTAAAATTCTTTTTTTTTTTATTTTTTTAACGTTTATTTATTATTATTGAGAGACAGAGAGACACAGAGCATGAGCAGGGGAGGGGTAGAGAGAGGGGGAGAACAGAATCTGAAGCAGGCTCCAGGCTCTGAGCTGTCAGCACAGAGCCCGACATGGGGCTCGAACTCTCAAACTGCGAGATCATGACCTGAGCTGAAGTCAGTCGCCTAACCAACTGAGCCACCCAGGCACCCCAATCTAAAACTATTTCAAAATCAGGGGCGCCTGGGTGGCGCAGTTGGTTAAGCATCCGACTTCAGCCAGGTCACGATCTCGTGGTCCGGGAGTTCGAGCCCCGCGTCGGGCTCTGGGCTGATGGCTCAGAGCCTGGAGCCTGTTTCCGATTCTGTGTCTCCCTCTCTCTCTCTGCCCCTCCCCCGTTCATGCTCTGTCTCTCTCTGTCCCAAAAATAAAATAAACGTTGAAAAAAAATTTAAAAAAAAAATTATTTCAAAATCAAAGGTTAATAAAAAATAGATGTTGACTTTTGTGCAATATCTTTCGGCATCTATTGAAGTGATCACTGAATTTTTAAATACTCTTTTAGGGGCGCCTGGGTGGCCCAATCTGTTAAGCATTCGATTCTTGATTTTGGCTCAGGTCGTGATCTCATCATGGTTTGTGGGTTCGAGCCCCACATCAGGCTCCAGGCTGGCAATGCAGAGCCTGCTTGGGATTCTCTTTCTCTCTCTCTCTCTCTCGCTCTCTCTCAAAATAAGTAAAATAAATTTTAAATACTTTTCTAAAGGCAAAAGTCAAAACATAAAGCTTTCCTGTGGATCTCCCCACATCCATTCTCACTCACATCTAATCCATTTTTCCTCTGCCTAACATAAAGATTTTTCTTCAACTGCAAACGAGGCCATCACATACTCCTGATCAGAATCCTTAAATGGCTTCCTGTGGCATTCAACATAAAATTCAAAATCCTTAACGGGCCTAAAGACCTTGCATCACGCAGCTTGCCTCTTCTCATCTCCTCTTCCAATCCCCTCCCTGTCCCCTCTGCTACTGCCACACTGGCTAGCTTCCTGTTTCCAAGTCTCTCCTGCCTCAGGGCCTTTGCTCATGCTGTTCCCACTGCCTAGAAACCTGTTCCCTACTCTTGACCTGGCTAGTTCGTGTCCTTTCAGATCTCAGCTCTGAAGTGTCTGCTATTCAGCGAAGCCTTCCTCCCACCAATCTACACCAGGTCCCGTCACTCTGCCCTAGGGCATAGTGCTTCCCAAGTAGTCTCAGAAGCCATCATGTTTGTAATTATTTGTGGGATTATTTGTTAAAACACATGCTCACTAGACTGTAAAGTCTTTGAAGGCAGGACCACAGTGGGTTTCTCCACTGCTGCCCGCTCAGAGCCTAGCACAAATGACCAGCACAAAGGCATTTAACATACATTCAAAATACCGCATCACTTTGAGCAAATCACTTCACCTTTTGGTGCCTCCGTTTCCAATCTGTAAAATGGAGCTAAGAAGACGCTGCTTCCTAGAGCTGTACTGGGGCTTGTGTGAGCTAATATACATAAAGCACTTTAGAGATGTCCCTGGCACACGGAAAGCCCTAAGAGGTTGCTTCTTGCCAGCCCTAAGGCAGTCCCCCAAGTCAGTCACCAGTGCCCTGGCACCCTGTTATGAAGTCCCAGATTCCACAGGGGAAAGCGAGGGAGACGGGCCAGCCCAACAACGCAGAAAGCTGACAGCGTGCAGGAAAATGATTCCAACTTTCCAATTCCAGGCCCTTCCTCCTTGATCCTCTCTGTATTCCAAAGATACGCCAAATACAAGAGGCCCTAGCAAAGAGCATTCCCACAGTCTTTCCCATGCTTATTCCTTCAACAGATATGCTGAGCACCTACTAAGTGCCAGGCACTGTTCTAGGTGCCAGCAATGGGGGTGGGGACGTGGGACAAAAATTCCACCTTCATCCCATGGTCCCTCTACGGAGGAGAGCTGGGAAGGTAGAGGAGAAAACAATTACTAAGAAGTAGGTGCTATTATCACCCTCTTCTTAAAGACAAGGAAGGGGCGCCTGCGTGGCTCAGTTGGTTAAGGGTCCGCCTCTGGATTTCGGATCAGGTCCTGATCCCACGGTTTGTGGGTTCAAGCCCCACACATCGGGTTCTGCGTGGACATCGCAGAGCCTTCTTGGGATTCTCTCTCTCCCTCTCTCTCTCTGCCCCTGACCCGCTCACGTGCGTGCTCTCTCAAAAACAAGTAAAGAAACATTTTTAAAAAACAAATAAAGACAAGGAATCCAAGGCACCGAGAAGGTCTCCCCCTTACCAGACCCACACAACCAATCAGCAGCAAAGAGGGGAGCCTAAGCGATCTGGCCCCTAACCACTACCCTATCCCGCCTCTCTCCAAAAGGCAGGAGCAAACTAAATCTTCCACCTCAGAACAGGGGGCCTCAACTTTAAAGAATCTAAAAGCAGGGTCATAGCAAATAGGAAGGAACACCGCTCAGGAAATGTCGAATGTTCAGCCTGGAAGCCAAAGATACGATGTTTGCGAAAACCAACGAGCTAAGCCTGTCCGGGAGTAATTTCTCCTCAAAGGATTCTGCGGGCAGCTGACGCCTGGAAGGAGGGAAGGCGAGGAGATAAAAGGGGAAACTCTGAACCTCACTCCCCAAGGCCACCGGGCTTCCCTGAGGAGAGACCGCGTATCTGGCCTTGACCGGCACCCTTAGCGTTGGCTCGTTCCCTCCCTGGTCCTTCCACACCCAGTTCTCTGTATCCACTCTAATCCACTTTTTCCCACCCAGCCTGAGCTTTATGGCTGGACCACATTCCGCCGGCATCCCAGGCTGGCAGAAAACCCAAAGCTCGGCAGAAGCGTAAGAGCCACCCCGTCAGCAGATCCCAGGGCTGCGGAGAAGAGACACAACAGGCCCAGCAATTAGCTGCAGTCACTAATGCAAGAATTGGCCAAAATGATGTATGGCCAGCACATCAGGCTGCCACAAAGGGCCCTGGAAAAGTACACACATTTCCAAAATGAAATCCACTTGCTGGCTAGCTAGCTCTCCCTGGCATTTAATAACACCAACCCGGAAGGGTCACGCCTGTAAGAAAATGCCACCCAAAACAAAATTAACATGTCACCTGTTCCTCGAACACACGCTCCAAGGGTTCCACGTAACCAGACCCGCCATGACCACAGTCCCCCATCCAAAAACAAAACTGCCTGGAGGTCGTCTGGGTCCGCCCGGGTGGCTGTGGGCTCTCTGGGGAACACAGAATCCCAAGCGCAGGAGGACAGAGCGGGCCAACATTTCCGCACGCTCTCACTGTCCACAGACTCCCAGGGAACCTGAAGCAAAAGCACTCCCACCGTGGTCTGACCTGGTGGAAACAGCTGGTGTTTCGCCACTTGGGCTCAAATAAAGGTAGAACGTCCCCGATTTTCTGGGAAGAGGGAGGGGGCAGTTAATGGACAGAATTCTGTTTTGAGGTTTTCTCCAAAGAATTTTTCTCAAAAGAGACGCAGCTACAAACATGTGTCTGCAGCTGCCACGTGAGCACAAAACAAACATCTAAGCAACCAAAGAATCAGGTAATCAAAGTATCTACCTTGCAGGACTTCTGTAAGGATCAAATACGTCGTTATTTGTAAAACGCTTAGAATGGGACCCGGCCCATAGCAAGCACAGTGCATATACATACACATATGTGTGTGTGTGTGTGTGTGTGTGTGTGTGTGTGTGTGTGTATATATATATATATATATATATATATATATGTAATTATTTGCCAGGTAACATAAATTAGGAAAATATTTACCAACTACTCTTCTTAAAAATCCCACTCTTGGGACACCTGGGTGGCTCAGTCAGTTAAGCGTCTGACTTCTGCTCAGGTCATGATCTCACAGTCTGTGAGTTCAAGCCCCGCATCGGGCTCTGTGCTGACAGCTCAGAGCCTGGAGCCTGCTTCAGATTCTGCGTCTCCCTCTGCCTCTGCCCACCCCTGCTTGCGCTCTGTCTCTGTCTCTCAAAAATGAATAAATGTTAAAAAAAAATTTTTTTTAATCCTACTCTTGCCTCCTACATAGCTTATTTTTTCAGAGGGATGCATTTCTGATCTCACATTGGACACACATGAGTTTTACTTCCTATGGCTCAAGTTACATGATGACAGCAAACTTATCAATGTGCCAAAGAGCATGTGACAGTCCACAAAGAGCAGCATGTCAGAGACTGCTCATCTCAATAATAAGATAATTAATTCCTGGGGCGCCTGGTTGGCTCAGTCAGTAGAACATGTGACTCTTGATCTCGAGGTCATGCGTTCAAGCCCCATATTGGGTGTATGGCTTACTTAATAAAAAAATAAGAAGTTAAGGCCTAATGAGAGAGGAGAATAGAAATTAATGACTATCCATCAAATTCCAAACATCAACTATATTTTCCAAATCTGGTTTGAAATCTCGATTACACCACCTCCAAAAAAAAAAAAAAAATGTCTAAGATTCCTTAAGCAAGGCAGTCAAATGTTGCCCACCAAGGAACTGTCACTTGATTCACTGTTCTGGCCCTTCCCAACAACTCAACAAAGGGAAAACCAGGAGAGACAGAAGAATGAATAGACGTTTGTTCACCACTGATGGGAACAGTCTAGCCTGAATTCTGAACGCCAGTCGCGACTGTTCAACTTTATGAGTCTACGCAGCCATGAAGCGAAATGAGCTGGGGGGTGTCCCCCGAGGCTGTTCTAGATCTCACAAATGGCACTCAAGACCGCATACTCGAAGATGTACGTTATGTTCAGATGTGGGGAGGGTGCCCCATCCCTTCCGTCTGCCCTGCACATCACCTGCTGCTTCAACCTGCCAAACTAGAGCAAACAAACAATCCCTTCACAATAAGCGAGCCAAGCTTCTTCTTCTTTTTTTTTTAATGTTTATTTTTGAGAGAGACAGACAGACAGAGCATGAGCGGCAGAGGGGCAGAGAAAGAGGGAGACAGAATCCGAAGCAGGCTCCAGGCTCCCAGCTGTCAGCACAGAGCTTTGATCTACTGATTGATCGTCGTCAGCATATTCATGCTAGGTCTGTCTGTCCCTTCGAGAGATGCTTCAAATCTCCCGATGGCTGTCTGGTTACAAAAGGTTTGTAGTGGGTGGGAGGTTGAGGATTTTATCCTTTAGCTGGGAGTTAACCAGTTGCAGGCAGGTTAGGACTCTGGGTGAGCAGGCTCTGGATTTTAATTTGTTTCCCGGACTCTTGCTCCTTCCCTCCTGATGTACCTCTGGAAGCAGGACTCAAACTCACGGACTGCGAGATCATGACCCGAGCCAAAGTCAGACGCTCAACCGACTGGGCCACCCAGGCACCCCAAGGGGAACCAAACTCCTACTCATCTCTTTCCACTTGGTTCTTTGAATTTCTGAGCCTCCCCCACAGCTACCTCCTAAATTGTTTTTCATAAAATATATCTGACCCCCCACCGACTCGTATCAACCTCAGCCAGAAATAACCCCTTTCTCATCAGCTCTGCCCTGAGCAGGCTGATGGAGCTGAAACAGTGGGGACTCATTTGGGGCAGTGGCTGCCTCTGCATCTTTATTATTATTTATTATTATTTTTGTTGTTGTTGTTGTTGTTGTTATTGTTATCAGCTACCTATCTTTGCCACCTGACCTGGAAACCCCTTTGGGGCTGTGTCACTTGATGAGGCCTCCCTCTGGGCTTAGCAACAGCATCGCACATACAGAGGAGGCTAAGACAGGTACCCTGATGGGCCCACGGAGAAAGATCAGTAAATAAAAACTAGTCCCTTCATTGTCATCATCCTCATTTACCTATTATCACCACTGTCACAGCCAGAATATGAGGTTCTCGAAAGCCAAAACTATTCTCCATAAACAAAGACATTTTCGAGCTCAGGGAATATTTACAAGACGCCGCGCCAGGCTGGGAAAACGTTTAAAATCACCGATTTGGCATCTTGCCCAGCGTGCTTATCGCTGACCAAAGACCAGCCAGTTAGCAACATAATCAATTCCCAATCATTCAGGACCTAATTTATCGATCTAGGGACCATCCCGAACGCCCTGTCCTCTTTCCCCACTGGCCCCTCGTCCTCTCTGAGCAGGAAAGAAACGGTGAGAACCACATGTGCCAAGTGTGGCTGACCACCAGCAGACGGACCCGAGGTTCAGAAACCAAAAGGGCTATACCTGATGGCGACAACGATGTTTCTAGATCATCCGTGGCTCACAAAGAACCCAGTGAAGTAAAACTTAATCATCACTCAAGTCATGGAAGACAGCTTGCCTGCCAAACTCACTTCTGTAGACACTATGTCGAGAGAACTTTTGCGGCTCTGAGAAGCAGGACATTTCTCCAATCCTCCGGAGAAGCAGTGAAATTACACAGTCGGACTCTGAATTATTCATGTCACAATTCACCGAGAGGTCTCCGTTAGGTCATAAGTCACACCCAGATGCAATGCCACGCACCCACCCAAGGGTCTGTGACTGGGGATGAAAGGAATGTTGAGCCTACTGTTTGTGAACATCCTCTGTACCCAAGGCTTTATTCCAGAGAAGCAGTGGGGAAGGCTCGTGGAGAGCTCTGACGCTGGAGAATCAGTCCAGAACGAGGCTCCAGTGGGTGGGTCAGAGAAGCAGGGAAGTCTGGGAAGGGCTGACTACAACGGTCCAGGCAGAGATTCGTGTCTGCAGGTCATGCACACATGTATGGATAGTTCACACAGAAGTCCTTCCCTTCTTATTTGCCAGCACACTAAAGGAGCCCCCGCCCCCTTCTCACCCACCTGCAGCCTGATAACTTGTTTCTCTATGAGCTGACTTAGAGGCAAGGTGACCAGCCTGGGTGACGGCTCCAGGAGTCCTTTCTGTGCAAAAGCCTGCTTTACATCTGCTGCGGCTCACTGGTGAGGACGAGGTCAAGGAAAGGGCTGGAGAGGTAAACCACCACTTTGGTTTCCTATTCCTTTAGGCTGTTTGCTTGCCTCTAAAACATTCTGTGATCCTCTGGGTTGGGGCAGTCAATGCCCCGATATAATACTCCATTTCCATAAGCCAGGATGTTTTTTAAGCACCTGGAGGATATTGATCTGCTACAGATGATGGCGGCACTTTAGGGCAAAGAGCTGGAGAGAGGAGACGGGCAGCTCCCCCGGGGCAGAGCTAGGAGCGATGTTTGATGTGGCTTTCACTTAAATGGTGAAGAGTAACCAACAGGAAACCCTGAAATCATCACCTCTACAACAGCATCCGTCAGAGAGCTGAGCCTGTAGACATCAGGTCGCTGGAGGGACATATCATCCCTTAGAAAGAGGTATCTTAAAAGAACAGAATGTTGAAACATACTGAAACATAGCTGGCATTCATCAGGATTTTTTTTTAATGTTTATTTATTTATTTTGAGAGAGAGTGTGTGTGTGAGTGCAGGAGGAACAGGGAAAGAGAGACACATAACCTGAGGCAGGCTCCAGGCTCTGAGCTGTCAGCACAGCCCCACCCAGGGCTCGAACCCATGAACTGCGAGATCCTGACCTGAGCCAAAGTCAGATGCCTAACCGCTTAACCGACTGAGCCACCCAGGCGCCCCTCATTGGGATTCTTAAATGATGGTGTTCATTCTTTGGCCTTTCTCTAGATGGAGCTCAGGAACCCTGCCTCTCAGGTTAGTGAATTAAGTAACTGCAGCTCGGGCATCACGTTTTCCACTGCATGCTGGGACCTCCGGTGGCACATTTCCATAACCACTCTCCTTTATACTGGAACTACTGATGCAATAAATCATTTTATCACCAAGACCTATAGTTTCTAGATAGCGCTCTCTACCAAAAGAAACCTATTGGCTTTTGGCCAGAACGGCAACTTGACTTGGGTTTTGGCCATTTTTGAAGGTACCTGGAGTTTGGTCCTGGGAAAAAGAGCTAGCATAATGGAAAATAAAAGACCTCATTAACTCTATGACTCTTGTGGCTAATGAAAGCCATTGCTGGTGCAGCTCGAGGTTAGGAAAAAAAAAAAAAAAGGAGAGGGAACGTCTCACTGAATCGCCTCCTCCCATCCAATTATTTCATTAGCAAACAAGAAAAGAAATGCAAATGAACATTTCCATACTGACTCATTGACTCAGCACAGCCATTTCAGATCAAACGAGCACGCTGGAATGTCCATAGACCTTCAGCGTCCACATTAGCTTCCCTTTCCAGAGCTATTCCCCACATCCCAGGCGAGACAAATGCACTTTGCCGTCTGTGAACTTCACATCAATCTACTTGAATCGCTCCCACTCCGAACAGCAGCTTTGAAACCAACCACCTAACACCCTTAAGAAAAAAAAAAAAAAAAAAGCTGAGAAGTTGAAGACACTGAAAAGGAAAGTCCAGTAGCTCCCAAGAGGCTGGCTTCCCTGGAACTGTGGAGGACAACCACTTGGCCTCCTTGCCCTCTGGCCTTCAACACGGGGACACAGCCTTCAGTAAATGGACAAGGCATTTGCAGAATTCAGAGGCCAGAAATCCAGAGGCTCTCTCTCCCCGCTGAACTTCTTGGCAAAGAGAATGTACGATGAATCAAACAAAGGTGGTATTGAAATACTGCTCGGACCTACATTGCAAAATGTAATGAACACCCGTCACTTCCTTCAAACGAATCCATAAGTCTCCCAAGACTTCCCAATATTTATAGCATGTGCAAATTACCTTCCTAATAAACCACTTCATGAATTAAAGGGCCCCTACTTCCTTTATTCAAATCATTATGTAATCCAGCATGCCCTCATCTCAGGCCTGGTCCAGAATAAAATGTTCTCCTTAACCAGAGAACATTGTTTCAAGGTCAGCCCACCTGGGCTGCTCCTTTGATATTTTTCACTGCAACAGCACAGCCTCTCGGGACACCACGGCAGGGTCCCTAATCAAACACATGACCACAGGGAGCTCAGATGGGGCCCATCCTACTTCAGCCCTCTGTCTGAGGTGGAACCACAAGGGCACACACGGCTGATTATGTTCAAGGCCCAGGGCAGACAGAGCTCCTAGAACAGGAGGTGGCAAACCTTTTCTGCAAAGGTCCAGAAAGCAAATACTTTAGGCTCAATGTGCCATATAGTCTCTACTACAACTACTCCGTTCTGCTGATCTAGGACCGAAGTACCCATGGATGACAGTAAACAAATGCCTGTGCCTGTGTCCCAATAAAACTTTATTTGTAAAAAGGCAATAGGCTGGATTTGGCAGATCACCTTGAAGCTACTGTTGTAGATGAAAGGAAAGGTGTCTTCTGAGCCTTTAATCACCTTGCCCAGGCCAGTGACTGTAGGTCTTACAGTGAAATCTCCCCTCACCCTTGTGGGAGTGGCAAACACCATTCAGCTTGGTTATTTCCACCTCTACAACTTTCTTTTGCCCTGTTTGGGACATAAAGTGCCTTAAGCAGGGAACATTCAAATGCCAGTCATTCTCTTCGTGTATATACGGCTACATTACAGAAATAGTTGACTTTGGTTGGCAGGCCTTGCTTACAAACAAGAGTCTTAATTTAATAATACAGATGAAATTCCAAGTGACAGAAGGTCAGGCCCCATCGGGAATTTCCCTACCTCCTCCATGCAAACAAGCATTGATAAAAGGTGCTTACGTTTGACGTCTGCAAAAGAATGTGAATGCACTTAATACCGCAGAGAGTTAAAATGCTTAGAAATAATTAAAACAACTTTATGTACTTTACCACAAGAAAACAATTATTTTCTAAAAAAAAATCTTGTGAAAGGAAAAACACTGAAAGCCACAGGAAAAAAATTACAGTAAACAGGAGAAATAACTGGTGGTCGAGGAGTTCCAAATGGGGGAAACAAACCAAGTTTTCTAAACTGTCAGAATGAAATGCAAAATTAAGGAACCCAAGCAGCTCTGGCCCTCCTCCAAGGCCAAAAGTCAAGTTCATCATACACGTTTTCTTTACTGAAGCCTTTACATATTTTGAGCATGCCTCGCCTATGATGCTGGAATTCGTTAGCCCACAATATACTGTTTTACTACAAAGAAAACTCTCAATAAAGCTGTCATCCAAAGAAAGAAATTCAGTACTGAAAGGGACCTTGGACGATACGCCACTCGGCAGTTGTAACCTTTTCTCGTCGCATTGGGCATGATGGCTGATGTTCAAAGCGTGATGGATAACTCGAGATCCACTCCCATGGTTTTGCTCATGCCATTTCCCTCTCTGCTGCTCAAGAAAGTACTTCAGAAGATGAGTAAGAGTGGCATTACTGTATGAATAACCTTGAATCCAGTCTAGTTTTCCTTCTATGTAAGGCATTAGCAAACATAGATACCTCATGTGTGGGTGGGTGTATACACACACACACACACACACACACACACACCCCAAAACACCTACACCCATAACAGCATGAGTGAGAACCGGTGTATAATTCAATATAACCAGAATTCTTAAAATACCTATGGGTAGATATGTCCTAGACTCTGTGCTCTTAATTTATTCCAAGTTGCCGAGGGAACTTAAGTAACTGTCATAGGCTCCATGTAGGTCTTTACAGATCAAGTCAGAACGTAGAAATGGCCACATGAGTACTAGTTTTACATACCCAAATAAATAGACAAGCAAAATCAAACAGTTCGAACTATCTGCGCACCTATGAATTCAAGCTAACTCAGACCACAAGCTAGCTTAGAAAAACTTAGAAAACTGGCAAGAAAAAGTGAACAAAACACTATACATATATATATACATACACACATATATACCAAACTCTCCGAAAATTCTAGTGGTTACTGAAAGGAGCAAATGTATTCAATACCCCCAAAAGTATAATATGTGTTCCTATGCCCTTGATCTTGTCACATTTCTACCCACCCAAACTAGGAGAATGGAGAAATTTTCATATTCTTGAAAAATCAAGAACTAAGCAGACTTGTCTTAGTCTATTCAGGCTGCTATAACAGAATACCACTGACTGGATGGCTTATAAACGGGAATTTATTGCTTACAGTTCCAGAGGCTAGGAGAGTCCATGGTCAAGGTACCTGCAGAGTCAGGGTCTGGTGAGAACCTGTGTCCCAGTTCACAGATGGCTGTCTTTATGCCGGGTCCTCGAATGGTGGAAGGGGACAAGGATCCTGCTGAGGTCTCCTATAAGGGCACTAACCCCATTCAGGAGGGGTCCACCCTCATGACCTAATCACCTCCTCAAGGCCCCACCTCTGAACACCATCACACTGGGGATCAGGTTTCCACATAAGAATTTGGGAAGGGAAATGGGGGACACAATCATTCAGTCTACGGCAAAACTATGACCATTTCTTCCTTTGGTCTCTAAGCCAGTCCTAAAGTTAGTTCAGTTGTCTCCCTGGAGTAGCACTGTCCAAAGTGTGTGTGTGTTGACAGGTTTCTCTTTGAGAAACCACCCTGACTGAAAGTGAACAAAACGCCAGTTTCTTCACTGCGTGACTTATCAAAGCAGAAATACGCTGGTGTTCACTGCGTGGCCCCACAAGGACATGGCAGCAGGTAGTGTTACTAACCACAGGAGTTTTGTGGGCAGTATATCTCATGGAAATAGCGTTCCATGGAACTCACTTTGCAAAACGTCATAGCGAAACTATATCCACAATGGGCTCTCCTGTCCCATTATGTGGAATCATTTGAGCCTGGTACTCTAGCCCTCAGTATCAAATTTTTCTAATTTCCTGGAGTCTAAATAGGAGGGCTGTTAGGATCCACATGACCCACTATAACTATGCCATATAAGTAGTCACTAGCCATGTGCAGCTATTTAACTCAAGGTGATGAAAATTAAATCAAAGGGGTGCCTGGGTGGCTCAGTCGGTTGAGCCTCTGACTTCGGCTCAGGGCATGACCTCACGGTTCGTGGGTTCAAGCCCCATGTCGGACTCTGTGCTGACCGCTCAGAGCCTGGAGCCTGCTTCGGATTCTGTGTCTCCCTCTCTCTGGGTCCCTCCCCCACTCATGCTCTGTCTCTCTTTCTCTCTCAAAAATAAATAAACATTAAAAAATTGTTTAAAAAATTAAATTGAAAATTTTAAATCGGTTCTTCAGGGGCACTTGGGTGGCTCAGCTGGTTGAGCGTCTGACTCTTGATTTTGGCTCAAGTCGTGATCCCAGGGCTGTGGGATCAAACCCTGTGTCAGGCTCCATACTGAGTGTAGAGCCTGCTTGGGATCCTCTCCCTCTCTCTTCTCTCTCTCTCTCTCTCTCTCTCTCTCTCTCTCTGCCCCTCTCCCCCACTCACATTCTCTCTCTCTAAAATAAAAACATATTAATTAATTAATTAATTTTAAAAGTGAGCTCTTTAGCCATGCCAACCACATTTCAAGTGCTCGATAGCCACATATGGCTACTGGCTGCAGTACTGGGACAGCATGCCTATGGATCATTTCCATCACTGCAGATACGTTCTAACAGCGTTGCACTAGAATATAAGCTCCCTGAGTTCAGGGATGTGTCTGTTGTGTTTTCTACTGTACCCGCAGCTGCATCAACCACAGTGCTTTGAGCACGACATTTTTACATCAATAGTTGTTGGCAGGTAACAGGAAAGACGGTTGTCTTCAGTAAGACTTGCCCTGCTCTGCAGTCGTTCTGACCGCCCCCTCCCCTCCCAATTCCTGCCCTCAAATTCTCTAGTGACCAAACATACTGCTCGCCTCCACATGGATGGACCTTGAGGGCATTATGCTAGGCGAAATAAGTCAAAACAAGACAAATGCTGTATGATCTCACTTATATGTGGACTCTAAAAAAAGCAAACTCCGGGCACCTGGGTGGCTCAGTCAGTTGAGCATCCGACTTCGGCTCAGGTCATGATCTCGTGGTCCGTGAGTTCGAGCCCCACGTCGGGCTCTGTGCTGACAGCTCGGAGCCTGGAGCCTGCTTCGGACTCTGTGTCTCCCTCCCTCTGACCCTTCCCCGCTCATGCTCTGTCTCTCTCTGTCTCTCAAAAATTAATAAATGTTAAAAAAAAAATTAAATAAAGCAAACTCACAGAAACAACAGATTGGTGGCCGTCAGGGCTAGGGGGTGGGAGAAATGCGGGGATGTTAGTCAAAGAGTATAAACTTTGAGATATAAGCTGAATAGGTTCTGGGGCGCCTGGGTGGCTCAGTCGATTGAGCGTCCACTTCAGCTCAGGTCATGATCTCACAGATCATGAGTTCGAGCCCCCGCATCAGGTTTCATGCTGACAGCTCGGAGCCTGGAGCCTGCTTTGGACTCTGTGCCCCCCTCTCTCTCTCTGCCCCTCCCCTGCTCAGTCTGTTTCTCTGTCTCTCTCAAAATAAATAAACATTAAGATGAATAGGCTCTGGAGATCTAATACACAGCATGGTGACTATAGCTAACAGTACAGTATTACATACTTGAAAGTTGCTAACTGTTCTCACAATAAATAAATAAATAAATAAATAAATAAATAAATAAATACCAATTACGTGAGTGATAGATGTGTTAGGTAACCTTATTATAGCAACTATTCTGTAAGATACACAGATCACCACAGAGTACAAACCATCACATAGTACGTTTTAAATCTATACAATGTAGTATGTTAATTATATCTCAATAAAGCTGGAAAAATATCTCCTCAGCATGGCTCTGGCATTGTCTCCAGTTAGTAACTAATGTATAGCAAGTTTTTATTTCCTCTCGCCCACATTGTTCAAATTCTAAAAAAAAAAAATGTTTAACATTTATTTATTATTGAGAGACAGAGAGACACAGAGCGTGAGCAGGGAAGGGGCAGAGCGAGGGGGAGACATGGAGTCCAAAGCAGGCTCCAGGCTCCGAGCTGTTGGCACAGAGCCCGACGCGGCGCTCGAACCCACAACCTGCAAGATCATGACCGGAGATGAAGTCGGACGCTTAACCGACTGAGCCACCCAGGCGCCCCTCAAGTTCTATCAAAAAGGCTAAAACGCACAGTTCAACTCAGAAGGCGTACAATTCTAGAACATTTTAAAATTAGTCAACCTGCAAAAACCAAGGTGCTTGTGTTACACATCTTTCCACCCACATATTTAATTCTAAGGTAAGAAGAAAATGTCCCTTGTCACTTTGCCTTCCTGGTTGGGAGGATATGGCAGGTGTAGGATGAGTACCAGCCCCTGCCCTTAAATGCAGAGGGATCCGGGGTGACAAGAGGTCTGTCCCAAGTGTCAGGATGCCTTTGTTCTCACGAGCAAAGCACAAGGGAGAGCAATACATCTCACACCTTCTTTAGCCACCAAACCTCCCCCTAAATTGACTTAGCCTCTTACCACCGCTCCCAAAAGTGACCGTTTTCCACAGTCCACAGAGCGGCAGTATGTTAATCAGCGTAATAAAAATGTAAATGTTTGCTCCACTCAATACTCTTACAGATTGAAGTGGACATTTTCACAATCACCTTTTTCCCCTAACATAAAAGCTCTATAAATCCGAGATTAATTACTTCTCAGGCACCTGTTAATCTCCCTCTTTCCAACGAACAAAATCAGAGGGGTTTTTGTCTTCTTGCCAAAGAACTCAACAGCGCGGACTCGTCCACCTGGCCCTTTCCTGAAAATGCCGCTTATCCGTCCTTTTGCATTTTATTTTAACTCTTCTGTTTAACAAATGTTTTTATTGTAAGCCTCAATTCCTATTAAGAAATAGACTTAGGGCACCTGAATGGCTCAGTCGGCTCAGCGTCCGACTCTGTATTTCAGGTCATGATCTCAGGGTTCCTAAGAGTGAGCCTGCCTTGGGCTCTGTGCTAACAGTGTGGACCCTGCTTCGGATATTCCCTCTCTCTCTCCCTCTCTCTCTTTCTCTCTCTCCTTTTCCCTCTCCCCCTCTGCCCCCTGCCCTCTCCCTCTCTCAAAATAAATAAATAAACATTTTTTAAAAGAAATACACGGACTAGATACATTTTGCTAAATACATCTCTTTTACTCCAGTACTGAGATTTTGAGAAATGTATTTCAAGCCTCTCCAAAAGCATTAATTCTAAATAACGTGAGCTCTGTCTCCTTGCATCACGTTACTTCACTTGTGCACATCAATACTGTGACCCCAGGAAGGAGGGCAACAGGACACTGGAGAGTAAGAGAAGACAAAGTCACTGTGGCCAGGGATCAGCATCCCCTGGAGAGTCGGTCACGAAGTCACAGGAGAGGGCTTCCAGAGGTACATCAGGAGGGAAGGAGCAAGAGTCTGGATAAATTAAAATCCAGAGCCTGCTCACCCAGAGTCCTAACCTGCCTGTAACTGGTTAACTCCCAGCTAAAGGATAAAATCCTCAACCTCCCACCCACTACAAACCTTTTGTAACCAGACAGCCATCGGGAGATTTGAAGCATCTCTCGAAGGGACAGACAGACCTAGCATGAATATGCTGACGACGATCAATCCATAGGTCAAAGCATATAACCTTGACTGGGCTAAGGCAAGCTCTTTTCCTCCTGGGATTCAGCAGGATTACGGCATTCTCTGCAAGTTATAAAAATAAGCCTAAAGATCCTAAGGAAATAAATTTAAAGCCCACATCCTCAATGTTTGTGCTAGGTTTGAGAAGAGGTAAGTTCTGAGTTACTTTGTGACTTTGAGATGTTTAAAACACTTAAGAAAATCTGCTCTGCAAAATGGATAAATGTGATTTATTAATACTCAAGGGTTATTAGAATACTGAAGACGACCTTGCTCCTTGGTTTTCTTATCAACCTTAGTTAAGGTCTTTGAAAGAAACAGATTCTTTAAATTTGCAATTCTAGTTAAAATGTTAAAGGAGTCTGGTTAAATCTGTAAGGTGCTAAAAGCCTTAAGAACGTTAATTTGTTAAATTTAGAAGTGAATGTTAGTTGATAAATAAGCGAAACCCCTCCTATCGTAAAAATTACTAGTTTATAACTAAAATAGCTATAAGTTGAGGTTAAGGCTTAAGAAATAGCATGTTTTGAAATTCACAATTTTAATAAACTGAGTAATAATAATTGAACAAAAACAACTCACTGTCAATGTTCCCTTCCACGCATAAAAGTCATCCTCGGTGAGTAAAAACACACTGACAATTCACTTAGCTGTTATGTTGTTATTTTAAACCTTCTTTTTGGGGTTTAAAAAAAAATAGTAGTAATAAACTAGATGATGGTGGCCAGGGAGGGGAGTGCGGGGATGGGTAAAGTAGGGGGTGGGGATTAAGAGCACACTTACCATGAGAAGCACTGAGTAATATATAGAATTGTTAAATCACTATACTGTACAGCTGAAACTAATAACACCATGTGAGAATTACACTTGGATTACAAATAAATAAAAATTAAAATCAAAAAATAAAAAGTCACTGCCAAGAAAAAAAAAAAAAGACAGCAAGACAAGTGCCCTGGAAAATTAAATAAGCCCTTCTTAGAAGACAGATGCGAGGGCTGCTTTTCATCTAAGCGTTTGGAATGGAAAATCCCCTCCGAAAGGAAATTCATTGACAAGATGATAAGGTGGCATCATCGTTGGAACCTCTGCCAAACAGGAAAGCAACCGGAACTCAGCAAGTACTGGTCCTGCTGCCTCCTACTGGGCGGCCAAACCTGTACAGATGCGGGAGGCAACGTCAGTGCGTACGGCAGACCAGGCGAGACCAGGGTCACAGGGCCACACGCACCTTAGTTCATAATGTCATGTGGAAGACAGGCCCACTAATGCTACATCATCTAATTCCTCCAGAAAATTCTGAACTGTGATGTTCACCCATATCCAGATTTTTAAATGAAAGCATTTCATTTTTAAGTCTTGGCAATTAACGACTGAGGACATTTGCACAAGCAAAACAAAACACATAGGTGAACCACAAATGGCCTATCCCAGGCCTATCTGTGGCTTTTGATCTACAGGATGAAGTTAAACTCCATAGTGAGTCTCTCATAACCTGATCCTGCCTGCCTACCAGCCCCAGCCCAGTTCCTCCCTCGTCAAACATCCTGCAACTCCTACAGATGATTCCATTCCCTGCCTCTGGGCCTTTGCTCATCACCTTCTATGCAGAATGCCCTGACCTGTCCACCTGACAGGATAGCCTCTCTCATAGACTCTGTTCTGCTGCTCCCGGGTAGATTCGACCACTCCTTCCCTTGCCTCTTACACACACCTGAGAGCATTCCTAACACTTTGGTACTGACATAGAGAACGTCTGACACCTAAAATATCCTTAGAACAGCAGTTGGCAATGGAAAAGACCAATCTAAAACCCAGATGACTTCAATAGGATTCCCTCACTGCAAAAAAACCCCAGAAACTTAATTTGAATTTGCTCGAGCAAATGCAGAGGTGGCCTACCGAAGGGGTTTAAAGGGTTCTCACAGAAGCCAAGAAAGGTAGCCAGGCCTCAGAAACACCCCGGATGCAAAGACTGGAAATCCAGCCACCTGAGAGGACGCGTTCATTCTCTCTGATTCTAACCTCCGTTTCTTTGGAGATAAACGCAACTGTCCCAGTTCCTGAGGTGGCACTTTGCAGACATCCAGGCATTTGTCTACTTTTATTATCTGTGTCTCCAATTCAAAATCGCCAAGAGAAGGGAATACATATCATCACTGAAGGCCCACGAGAAGCAGTTCGCAAATAAGGAAGAATGGCCTCCACAGTGGACCTCCCAAACTGCTTGCTGAGTAAGTGGGGTCGCTCTCCTGGGCTCAGGAAAACAAGGATGTACAACACAGGCGAGGCAGGTCTCGTCACCAAACCAGGCAGTGCAGGAAGCCCGAACACGCGCACTTTTGACTAGAGGATAATGGCACCAACAGCACAGATTGCAGCATATGGACGTCCCGTCAGGGTAATATGTCTTAGCTACCGTAATTATCCTCTATTTCATTCCAGAGAGAAGTCCAACTTCCTGTACCTCCCAGGGCAGCGGAGTGATCACCGTATGCTCTGAATCGCTGGTCATCCTCAGTGCATACTCGCTTAAGAAACTCAGATATAAAACAATTTTTAAATGAGAAGTGGAGAACATTAAAACCATAGAGAAGGTACACAGAGTGGTGGTTGCCATTGGTTTGGGAGGGATGCACAGGTGGGGCACAGGGTACTTTAGGGTGGTAAAACGATTCCATGTAATACGATGATGGTGGATATATGACATGCATTGGTCAAAACCCAGAGAGCTGTACAACCCAAACCGTGAACTTTGATGGTCTACAAATTAAGAAACAAAATAATTTAGAAGGTCATAGGATGCCAGGAAAGAATCCAGACTGGCAAGACAATTCTATCTTACAAATATATGAAACAACCTCACTGAAGGGAGTGGGGGAAAGGTACTGACCTAAGTAACCGTGCAAATGAGCAGAAGACTAAAGACACAAGAAACAATACCTAAGCACTGTACTCTAGCTAGCAAAGTTGTTTCCCGTGGGGGTATAGGTTAACAATTCTAATACAGCCAGGCATGTATACTAGAATGGAACAATTACATCAATGGCCATCGGAGGGTATAAGCCAAGTTTCTCACTGTTCAAAAGGGAATTTACAAATACACAAGAGGAGCCTAGAATGATCCATGCAGTAATGTGTCAGAGTTGGGGACATCGAGATGCTAAACACGAGTTAAACTTATGCATAGATACGGACGGGTTACACACGGAAATATTTATAACTATGTGTGTGTGCACGCGTGCGTGTGTATATACAGGTTAGCATTGAGACACTTTTTTCCTCTGTCAGCTGAGAGGACCTACAAGAACTGACACCCTTACAGCAATAAGCACACCCAGCACCCAGATCTTGGTCTCTAATACCCATTCTCCGATAAAAGGAACAAGAGCTCCTTGGAGAAATGGTGGATTCTAGGACTGGGGCAGGGAATACACAAGATGAGCCTGGAGGGGTCTTACAGTGCCAGAGAGTAAGGAAATGCTCAGAAACAAACAAAAAGACCACAAGGATGGGGGCACGTGAAAGTGACACAGAAGCTAACTAAAAGCGTTTCCAACGGCCAAAGCTGGAATAACTGTAGGAACAAAATAAAGTAGGGTTGGGTCATAACCCAAAGTAAAAAGCAAATACCCATGATTCCACACTGACGTGACTAAAGGAACGAATGGAGAAAAAGAGACAAATCTCCCATGCGGAAGAAGTCCAAATAAATGACATAAATACTCTCCTCTCAAGGAAGTGGAGGAACGCTCCCCACTCCTGAAGCGTGAGCTGCACACAGTGACTTCCTTTCAAAGAGCACAGTCCGAAAGAGCAGGGAGAGCGGAGCTTTGCGGTGGAGAAACCGGGCTGACACAACTCGAGCCAGGTGATCAGTTAACAGCAACAGTCTTAAATCACAGAGATACACGCACCCCTGACGTGACGCGATGAAAATGGCACTTCGCCTCTGCGGTTCCTCTCGAAACCCATAACTCCCATCTCATCGTGAGAAAAACATCAAACCCATTCCAATAAGGGGCATCCTACAGTCTCCCGACCAGCAGTCCTCAAAAATGTCCAAGCCATCAAAATCAAGGAAAAGTCAGAGAGAGAAACTGTCACAGTCCACAGGAGCCTAAAGAGACATCACTACTAAATGTAACGGGATACACAGGACGGGATTCTGGAATGGAAAAAGGACATCAGGTCAAAACTAGAGACATCTGAACCACCATACGCTTCCGTTCATAATAAGGTGTCAGTGTGGATTCATTAACTGGGACAGACACACCACATTAACATAAGACGTTAATGACAGAGAAGCTCTGGGGGAGGAGGGGGGCGTCCGCAGGAACCGTCTGTACTCTCTGCTTAATTCTTCTGTAAATCGAAAACTGTTCTCAAAAACAAATAAAATCTATCAACTGCTTTTTAAGTGGGAGGAAAGGAGGAACGCAGACCAAGGGCTTGTTGGTTTTCAGAGAGCGAGACAGCGGTCTGGTCCCCTGGCTGGCTTCACGCGTGGCTCTGTGTCGCTGGGGCGGAATCTTCCTCTCAGCGCCGCACGCGGCTCCAGATGAAACCTCATTACCTCTAAGATGCAGCTGCTGCCAGTCGGCAGCAAGAACTTTCTGGAGCGCCAAAGAGAAGCTATTTTAAGTGACAACCAGGGACTGCCAGTCAAATCACAAGCAGTTCACGTGAGGGGTTCACAGGGTGTGAAAATCACTCGGAGCTTTTGAAGGAGCGAACATGAAACGAGGGAAACCCTCGCGCGAACACTTCCCCAAGAACAAGGGGCGAGGCCCAGGACCGAAAAGGACTCAACGGCATTGTCTGTTTCTCCGAACTGGTCTCCCAGGGTCGCCACTCTCTGTTTACCGCAGAATCCCTGAAGGCAAGCGGCCAAATCCCACAAGAGAGCTGAGCGATCCAGACTTGTAGAGGCAAGGGAGTGAGGCCACCAATTCCCCTGGGCCCTGGCTAACGTCTTGCTGTCCCGGGCTGTTCCTCCAAAGGTCCAGCTTCTACTCAACACCAATGTGCAGCCCGACACTGACCAGATTGCAAGTGTCACTCTGAATGGCCCTGAACAAAGAAACACGGCCATTAAAACACGGACAGGTGAGCGAATTAGGAGGAGGAAAGGCACGAAGGCCAAATGACTGCCTCTTCTCCTTCCTGTATTTTTTTTAAAAATTTGTAATGTTTATTTCTGAGAGAGAGAGAGAGACAGAGAGAGAAAGAGAGAGAGAGAGAGAGAGCATGAGCAGGGGAGGGGCAGAGAGAGAGGGAGACATAATCTGAAACAGGCTCCAGGCTCCGAGCTGTCAGCACAGAGCCCGACGCGGGGCTCGAACCCACGAACCATGAGATCATGACCCGGGCAAAGTCGGACGCTCAACTGACTGAGCCACCCAGGCGCCCCCCTTCTTGTATTTTTTAAAAGCTAAAAGTATCCTCAAACACACACGTTTACGTAAAACAACACCTAAAAAGGAAAAAGAGCTGACATTTTGAAATCGATTCGTCCTTTCGGGCTTTGAGTCTGGAGTTGAAAAAGGAAAGCCGCCAGACACGCTACAGGCCCCGGGAGAGGAGCGAACGCACCATGTGGCCTTGGCCGCTGCAGCTCTGTGTGAGTTTGTAACAGAGCCAGGGAGTAGATGCTAAACTTCCTGGAAGACACAGAAAGCCAAGTTCTAGAGCTTTATGCCTCTCTCAGGTAGAATCCTGGATAACACAATTGCTCCTGTAAGACTGGAAACACAGGCTCCCCTTGGAACAAATACATGTATTGCACTGAAAACAGTATCATCCAGTCTGTTCATAAAACCATCCTAACCAGGGTGGAGATGGGGAAAATATTTGAGAGGGTTACTACTGACTTTATGAGAAAAGTTATCAAATTTGGTTGAATCAAACTTTTTCTCTAAAAGGTCCGACAGCTGGGGTGCCTATCTGGGCGGCGCAGTGGGTTAAGTGTCCAGCTCTTGACTTCGGCCCAGGTCATGATCTTGCGGTCCGTGAGTTCAAGCCCCGCGTCGGGCTCTGTGCTGACAGCTCGGAGCCTGGAGTCTGTTTCGGATTCTGTGTCTCCCTCTCTCTGACCCTCCCCCGTTCATGCTCTGTCTCTCTCTGTCTCAAAAATAAATAAACGTTAAAAAAAAATTTTTTTTAAAAAGAAGAAAATCAACACGAGTCCCCCAAGAGTCTTCTTTATAGACAGTTCTCGAGGAAACCCAGTGGAAAGTCACACAGTTGGGAACGGTAACTGGATGTAATCAAACAAAACTTGGCCGAGGGTACCTTCTCGGGAAACTATTTTCTCTAAGTGGAAGTGTTTGGGAAAAGCACACACCATATGGATCAGACTGAAACTTCCCGAGGATCCAGAAAGCTGATCTTCCCTCATGGTGGTTCTGTCAACACACTCCCCCACCTGGATGCTCTGAAATGGTCCCTAGAAAGTCCAGAACAAGTCCAATCTCCGTAACGGATCACACCTGGTTCCAATCTCATCTCTGCCACATCCATTTCTACCCCCAAACTCCACTCTGAGAAATAAGAGGACTCGCGATACCTCAAATACATCATTTGTCCTCATGTTTCCAAGCCTCCAACCCCTTGGCAGGTTGACTATGTCATTTACTTTTCAAACTAGGGCATTTCTGAGAATCAAAGGAGTGCTATTAATAATGATGTGGGGACAAAAAGGATAACCCAAGGCATACCACTATGTAGACTCATCTAGCCTTCATTCATGATTTATTTCTCTGCTGTGAAGTCCATTGCAAACTCCCTCTGGTGAACTCCTACTCATCCTTCAAGGCACAGGATAAATATCTCCCCTCCTTTTTTCTTGTGCCTTTCTGACCACTTTCTGTTAGAGGTAACCACTACCTCGTCTTTGTATCTCTCATAGACTTTACCACACAATGTTATACTTACTTGTCCATGTGTATATTTTCTTTGAAGACAGGAATGTTTCCCCTGTACAACAGGCTTTGTGCTGGAACTGTCTTTTAGTCAGTGCTCAACAAAAGTTTATTCATTTTCTTATAAAAACATAAACTATGTACTTACCTTCAAAACCATTCTTTGCATAGCACAAACCACTGGTTCTCAGCTGGGGATAATTTTGCCTCCCAGGGGATACTTGCAATGCCTAGACTTTTGGTTGTCACGACGAGAGGGGATACGACTGGCATCTAGTGAGTAGAGGTCAGGGGTGCTGCTAATAAGCATTTTTTTTACTTTTTAAAAATATTTATTTATTTTCGAGAGAGAGAGAGAGAGAGAATGAGAGAGAGTGAGCAGGGGAGGGTCAGAGAGAGGGAGACACAGAATCCGAAGCAGGCTCCAGACTCTGAGCTGTCAGCACAGAATCCAATCGGGCCTCGAACTCACAGACCGAAAGATCATGACCTGAGCTGAAGTCGGACGTTTAACCGACTGAGCCACCCAGGCACCCCTGCTAATAAGCATTCTACAACATACAGGGCAACCCTCCCCGACAAAGAATTACCCAGCCTAAAATGCCAATAGTGCGAAGGTTGACAAATTCTGGAACTTAAAACTTCAGCTCCCTTCCTCCTGAAGTTACTACAAATTCTGGATTACAGAAATAGAATGTCAAGAAAACTTCCTGCACATATGCCATAGACATATTCAGAAAGCCAACACATTCAGGGATTTAGTATAAGACAAGTAAAAATGGCACAGACTTATTGTACAGATTCATGAATTGGTCTGAAAAGCAGTGTGGATATACAACGTTACACAGAGTGCTTTCAATGCTGTTCTCATGCAGAGGTTAGGAATCTAACACATGGATGTTACAAAGCAGGTACGATAGGAAAAGGAGTAATACAAGTGGAGTTTCTTCAACCATCCACAAAATCAAAGACGAAAGAAAAGCTACAAACTCTGGACCAGGTCGAGTCACTGACATCTGGGACTTGAATCTGAAACTTGCTCAACTACCACCAGAACCAAATACCACTATTACGTGGAACAGAAACTCTAGAATACGTAAAGGATATTTTCTTTTTGTTTTTTAATGTTTATTTATTTTTGCGAGAGAGAGAGAGAGACAGAGAGAGAGAGAGAGAGAGAGAGAGGTGGAGGGGCAGAGAGAGAGAGGTGGAGGGGCAGAGAGAGAGGGAGGCAGAGAATCCCAAGCAGGTTCCACACCGTCAGCACAGAGCCTGATGTGGGGCTCAAACTCACGAACCATGAGATCATGACCCGAGCTGAAACCAAGAGTCGGACCCTTAACTGACTGAGCCACCCAGGCGCCCCTAGAAAATATCTGCAAACACAGAATCTTAATAAAATTAATTTCTAAAGAAAAACGTGACCACCAATTATGCAGCCACTTCCATGAGAACAAATTTTCCAAGCTTCTCTATTAACAGATACCTGCACTCTTTAATTTTTGCTTGGTAAATCGTCCTGGTAATAGAGTCTAAAACATACCGCATACCTCTCTGCCTTCATTAACAGAACTAACTATGTCAAGTTTGCTTCTCCTGGATGCCAAGGGTACCTTAACTACTTCTAATCTTGTACTATACTAATATAACCCTCACAGCCTATTGAAAAGGGATGGAAGGCTTGCCCCTTCAGTAAATGGACACGAATGGCCTGTTTTCTTCTGTTATAACTTCCGAGTCACCCACTAGGCCACAACTACAATTCCTGGGGTACGTGCCTCTGGCCTTCACCTCCAGCCTCTTCGAATGTGGCTCTTCTGGAAATCTGGTATGAAGTAAGTAATCAGAAATACCTTACCTGGGGGCACCTGGATGGCTCAGTTGGTTAAGCATCCAACTTTGGCCTCGGTTATGATTTCACCGTTCCCGAGTTCGAGCCCCACGTCGGGCTCTGTGCTGACAGCTCTGAGCCTGGAGCCTGCTTCGGATTCTGTGTTTCTCTCTGCTCCTCCTCCACTCATGCTCTTTCTCTTTCTCTCTCTCTCTCTCTCTCTCTCTCTCTCTCTCTCTCAAAAATAAATAAACATTAAAAAAGAAATTTTTAAAAGAAATACCTTGCCTAAACCCTGGGGAAAGAGGCTGAGTGAATCCACAGCTCAAGATCTATTCCACTAATTCCAGGCAAAAAGCTCTGTAGCCTGTGAATATTCACATCTATGTATGTTCCTTCCTTGGACTTCCTCTTACCCACTGCAACCCCTACCCCTTGTAGTCAAGAGCAGGAAGAAAGCCACATGGGTAAGGAATAAGAAGTAAAAAGCCCACAAAGGAGTGGTTACCTGGGCAAAAGGAGGAACGAAAGGGGAGAGAAAATTAAACATGAGCCACAATCAGTAAAAATAAGGTCATTAAACTCCCAAGGCTTGAGATCAGGTTAGTTACATTTACAACAATCACCTTCTAATCCTAAAGCACACATCCCTTTAAGAAAGTAAATGAGACTTGCAGATGTTATTTAAAACTCCACAGAAAATGAGCACTTAGGTACTCACAAAACTTTAATTCAGAGGTATTGATTTTTTAAAACAGGCAACACATAACCAAAGCATCCTGTCCATTTGGCATTTATCTTAACCTGCCTGGGCGGGGAGGGGAGGGAACCCACTAATTGAGAGTTTCAGGAATGACTCATACATCAAGGTGACTTTTAGAAGTGTGCCTCCAAGCTCCCAGACAATAATAACCGTGTGAGCCCTCTCTCCCCACCTCCCAATACTCTACTCCTGATTCAGATGACAACACCCTAGCAGTGACCTCAGCTCCCACAACCTACAAGGTCCAGAATGTACATTTACAATCATTTCACTTCCTCTGGACTAGACATTTAACTTGAAGCTACCAAAAGCTGTTGACGGACGGTAACAGACATAGAAAAGTCACTATCTGATGTGTATCTGTCACCAAGTCTGTGTTTATTAAATATTGGCAGCATTTGATAAAAGAGGTGAATTGTACAACGGCATCACAGAGACCCCCAACCCTGAACTATCTCCTTTAGCACCTCACCTCCAGCCAGGACTAAATGGAAGTCTTTTCAATGGCAGGTCATACTGCATTGCCATAGGTACTGAAAAGGCATCTAATAATCCATCCTTGGAAGAAAAAAAAAACAAGAGAAAGATGGGGAGACATATACTTTTCTAGTATCATAAAATATATCTCAACATAACAGCAAGCACCACACTCAACAGAGAAATTCTAGTCAGGTACAAAATAAGAATGTAACCTATCACTGGTATTTTTTAACACAGGCCTAGAGATTCCAGTCAATGTGATAAGACAAGAAAAAAAGGAAAAATAAGATAAAAACTCAGAGGGAGGCATACCATAAGAGACTCTTAAATACAGAGAACAAACTGAGGGTTGCCGGAGGGGAGGTGGTGGGGGGATGGGTTAAATGGGTGACAGGCATTAAGGAAGGCACTTTTAGGGATGAGCACTGGGTGTCATATGTAAGAGATCACTGGGTTCTACTCCTGAAGCCAAGACTACACTGTATGTTAACTAATTTGAATTTAAAAAAAAAAAAAAAAAGAATCCGAACGCTTGATAACATACCCCATTAAGAAACACTCTCATATTTTGCTGACGGAAGTATGCGATCTTTACGAGAAGCAATTAGGCAATGTATATCAGAATTAAAAAGGCACATATCCTCTCACTTAGTATTTCCAGTCTCAACATTTACTCCACAGAAATAGTTACACATGTGAGAAATGATGCATGTATGGTATTACAGTATACATTCTTTGTAATACCAAACGACTAGAACTAATCTAAAGTATCAATAGGGAACGATGAACAAATTAGAGCACAGCCATACAATGTACTACTGCGTAGCCACAACAAAAAGTGACGGGACCTTTATCTCCCACTCGGGAATGATCCTAAAAAAATACTGTTTGGTGAAGACAAAAAATGCTATTGGCTAGACTAAGAGATGGGAAGAGTGCCCACACTCACATATCTGCTTGCGTAAGCATTAAATATCACTGGAAGCACGCGTAGGAAATTGACAACATTGGTGACAATCTCTGCAGAAGGAGACCACAGGATAGAGGGGAACAGTTCATGCCACACCCTTTGGATTATGGCCCATGCGAATGGAATACCTGCTAAAAAGTGAATTCAAGTTAAAAAATGTTTAAACCTTAGTAAACACTCAAAGCGCTCCCAACCCCAACTCCCAGCTAGTTATTAAGTTCTGACGATCTCTTTTCAAAGCATGTCCTATTCACCCATCTTCTCTCCAATTCTGTGACCATAACCCAATTCAGTCCTTGGGATAACTGTCAGGAGCCTCCTAGCTGGTCTCTGCCTTCCCTCGCTCCCCATTACAGAATGCACCTAACTCCACCGCTACATTCCTCTCTTTAAGTTGATCAGTGTCGGGGCACCTGGATGGCTCAGTCCGTTGAGCATCCGACTTTGGCTCAGGTCACAATCTCACGGTTTGTGAGTTCGAGCCCAGCGTCGGGCTCTGTACTGACAGCTCAGAGCCTGGAGTCCGCTTCGGATTTTGTGTTTCCCTCTCTCTCTGCTTCTCCCCTGCTCACACTCTGTCTCTCCCAAAAATAAATACAATTTAAAAAATGAAAAAAAAAGGAGATCAATGTCACCTAGATCTGGTTAAGTCCCTCCTCTATGCATCAGTAGATGCTATCTGCTACAGAAATCCACACTCCTAACTTGGCATTTAGACCCAAACTACTTTTCCAGCTCTATTTCCCAAGGGTGTTTTGGGCTCGTTTTTTAACTTTCCAATTATACTACAAGTTTCTTAAAGGTCAATTATTGTCTAACCCATCTTTTTATTTTCAAAAACTCTTAATATGGCATCTTGTACCTAGAAGGTACTCAAGAAACGTTCTCTGAATCAACGAACACACGATAAATATTACATATAATTAATGGAATTTAAATATCTGATTATCTCATACTAAAAAACGGAACAAAAGTGAAAAGCATGGTCTCCCGTTTAAGCAGCTTGAGAAAAAAGAAGTTCAGGAAAACCAAACGCTGTGGCTGGTGATGAAAGTTTATTCTGGGGGCACCTAGATGCCTCGGTGGGTTGAGCATCAGACTCCTGATTCCGGCTCAGGTCGTGATCTCACAGTAAGGGAGATCGAGCCCTGCACCATGATCTGGACTGACACTGTGGAGCCTGCTTGGGATTCTCTCTCTACCCCTCTTTCTCTGTCCCTCCTCCCCTGAAAATAATAAATATTTTTTAAAAGTTTACTCTGAAATAGTCCACTCCACCAGAGTTTCACCTCCAAACATGTTCTCCTTCCCACCTCCCATCTCATCTCCCCACTTCGCTGGGGTACCTTCCTCACCCTCAAGAGGACACTGCCTCCAATTCTATATCCTAAGTGACCTGATTTAGTTCATTTCAGGTGGGACACAAATGTGTGTTGATGCTGCTTATTCTGATAATGGCCTTCACAATAACAATGTAAGAAAAAAACAACGTCAAGAAGTCATACAATGTATGCAGCCCAGAGGATGCAGCTTCCCCGTGACCGAAACCTAACAAACACTTCATCTTTGCAAACCCACAGGAAAATCGGCAAAGTGTTTCAAATTGCATATAATCAAAATAAGTCCAGTCTTTTGAATTCTTGTCTACCACTTTTTCTTCCACCTGAATACTATTAAGGGACATTCCACGCTCTCGACATCATCAAGAAGCTATTTAACATCATTTTAAAGATGTTTAAATCTTTTTCTTTTAAATTTGGTGTCAGCAAAAAGCAGAGAATCAAAAGTTTAACGGCTTTCATGAAAACAATACGTGAATTTTCAAAACATTCCCAAAATATTAAGATTTTTAAAATCTGGATAAACAAAAATATTTTTATTCCAGGAACTAGAGTATTATCGTTTCTCTTTTCCCCCAGATTCCTCCCAGAATTACGGCAGGAGTTACACCATAACTGACAACAGCAAACATTTGATTTCTGGACGGGACTTCTAAGGGCCATGCAGACAAATTAAAAATGGGTCCTAAGGGTTTTTTTAACTTTTAAAAAATCTTTTGTTGTAAAGTTTTATGTGATGAAATCACATATGGTAGCGGGGCGCCTGGGTGGCTCAGTCGGTTGAGCGTCCGACTTCAGCTCAGGTCACGATCTCGCGGTCTCGTGAGTTCGAGTCCCGCGTCAGGCTCTGGGCTGATGGCTCGGAGCCTGGAGCCTGCTTCCGATTCTGTGTCTCCCTCTCTCTCTGCCCCTCCCCCGTTCATGCTCTGTCTCTCTCTGTCTCAAAAATAAATAAACATTAAAAAAAAAAAAAAAGAAATCACAAGAAAAGAAAAGGCCAAAACTGACCACTCTCCCTCATGCCATCACTTAAGCTGAATAATCAATTTAGGAAGTGACTGGAATAAGTTTTTTAGATGGTTAACCTCTCTAACCACCAGTATCCTTACTTGCAATTTTAAGATCCATAACAATTAATTAATTGGTAGCACTTAGGGGAAGACTACATTATATATTGTGTGTAAATCACTCAGGATGTCTAGGAGTAGCGAGTGCTATATAACTAATGACTATTGTTATTTGTGAAGAAGTTCAACACTAGATTCAGAAAAAGCAGCTGACAAAATTCAAAGTCCACTTATGATAAAAACTCTCAACAAAGCGGGTGTAGACAGAACGTACCGCAACATAATAAAGCCATCTATGACAATGCCACAGCTAACGTTCTACTCAATCATGAAAAGCTAAAAGTTTTTTCTCTAATCAGGGATAAGACAAGGATGCCAACTCTTTGCCATTTTTGCTCAACACAGTATTGACAAGTCCTACTCATGGCAATTAGGCAAGAGAGAGAAATCAAAAGCATCCAAATGGGAACAAAAAAACTAAAACTGTCACTATTTGTAGATGACATGATATTATACATAGAAAATCCTAAAGACTTCACTAAAAAACTGTTGGAACTAGTAAATTAATTCAGTAAAGTTGCAGGGTACAATATCAATTTACAAAGATCTGTTGCATTTCTATACGGGAATAATGAACTATCAGAGAAACTAAGGGGAAAAAATCCCATTTATAATTACATCGAAAAGAATAAAATACCTAGGAATAAATTTAACCAAGGAGGTGAAAGACCCGTACATTGAAAACTGTAAGACATCGATGAAAGAAATTAAAGATACAAATAACTGAAAAGATATTCTGTGCTCATGGACTGTAAGCTTTAATATCATTAAAGTGCCCCCGCTACCGAAAGCAATCTACAGATTCAAAGCAATCCCTATCAAAATTCCAATGGTATTTTTCACAGAAATAGAATAATTCTGTGAATAATAGAAATAACAGAAAATAGAAATAATAGAAAAAATAGAAATAATAGAAAATTTGTACAGAACCACAAAAGACTCTGAATAGGCAAAGCTATCTTGAGAAAGAACAAAGCTGGAAACATCATGCTTCCTGATTTCAAAGTATATTTTTTAAAAATTATAGTAATCAAAACAGTATGGCACTGACATAAATACAGACACATAGATCAATAGAACAGAACACAGTCCAGAAATGAACCCAAACACATATGGTCAATTAATTTATGACAAAGGAGCCAAGAATATACAATAGGAAAAGGACAGTCTCTCCAATAAATAGTACTAGGAAAACGGGACAGCCATATGCAAATGAATGAAACTAACTCAAAATGGATTAAAGACCTGAACGTAAGACCTGAAACCATAAAACCGCTAGAAGAAAACATAAGCAGTAAGCTCCTTGACATTGGTCCTGGTGATGAGTTTTTGGATCTGATGCTAAAAGCAAAAGCAACAAAAGCAAAAATAAACATGGGGGACGACAGGAAACTAAAAAACTTCTGCTCAGCAAAGGAAACCATCAAGAAATTGAAAAGGCAACTTACTGAATGGGAGAGAATATTTGCAAATCATATATCTAATATGTGACTAATATCTGAAGTATCTAAAGAATTCATATAACACAATAGCAAAAAAAAAATCCAATTAAAAAATGGGTAGAGGATCTGAACAGACATTTTTCCAAAGACGTACAGATGGCCAACAGGTACGTAAAAAGACACTCAACATCATTAATCATCAGGGAAATGCAAACAATGAAAACCACAATGAGCTACCACCTCACACGTGTGAGAATGTCTAGTATTAAAAAAATGGGGTGCCTGGGTGGCTTAGTCAGTTGAGCTTCCAACTCTTGATTTTTGGCTCAGGTCATGATCCCAGGGTCATGGGATTGAGCCGCGCATCAGGCTCTACGCTTAGGATTGTCTCTTTCTCCCTCTGCCCCTCTCCCCCACTTACCTTTCAAAAGAAAGAACAGAAAAGAACAGAGAGAGAGAGGACGGAACGAACAAACGAACAAAGGGAAAGAGAGTTGGCAAGGATGTGGAGAAAAAGAAACTCTTGGTGGGAATGTAAACTGATGCAGCTATTATAGAAAACAGTATGGAAGTTCTTAAAAAAAAAAACACACACAAAACTAAAAATAAAACTATTACATGAGCCAGCAATTCCACTTTTTGGTATTTATCCAAAGAAAATGAAAACACTAACTCGAAAAGATATATATACCCACATGTTTACTGCAGCATTATTTACAACAGCCAACATATGGAAACAACCTGTCACAGATGAATGAATAAAGAAGATGTGACGGGTGCCTGGGGGTTTCAGTTGGTTGAGCATCCAACTCTTGATTTCCGCTCAGGTCATGATCATGATATTGAGCCCTACATCAGGGCATCCCTCTGCACAGAGTGGGAAGTCTGCTTAAGATTCTCTCTCTCCCTCTGCCCCTCTCCCCTCTCTTGTGCTCTCTCTAAAAAGAAATATAAAATAAAAACAATGTGAGATATATATATATATGTGTGTATATATACATGTATATATGTGTGTGTGTATACACACACAATGGAATACTACTCAACCGTAAAAAAGGATAAAATCTTGCCATTTGCACCAACATGGCCTGACCTTGAAGACATCATACTAAGTGAAATAAGTCAGACAAACACCATATGATCTCACTTTTAAGTGGAATCTAAAAACAAAGACAACAAGCTCATTAATACAGAGAACAGAATGGCGGCTGCCAAAGGTGGGATGGGGCGGGGGGGGGGGGGGGGGGGAGGTGAAGGCGGGTCAAAAGTCACAAACTAAGAGAGATCTTAAAATTTCTCATCCCCCCCAAAAAAAAATGTTTTGTGACTCTGTGTGGTAATAGATGATAACTAGATTTATTGTGTTGATCATTTCTCAATATATACAAATATTGAGTCATCATGTTTTTCACCTGAAACTAATATATGTTAATTATACCTCAGTAAGAAAACAAATTAGTTGGCCTTCCCTAAAGACACACAGACTAGCAAAGAAAGGAGGAGCTAGGAAAGGAAAAACTATGTACTTAAAACTTGTATTTAAAAAATATCGCGGGGTGCCTGGGTGCTCACTAAGTTGAGCATCAGACCTCTGATTTCAGTTCAGGTCATGATCTCGCAGTTTGTGGGAGTGAGCCCCACGCCAGGCTTTGCACTCACAGTATGGAGCCTACTTGGGATTCCCTCCCTCTCTCTCTGTCCCTACCCTCCTCACTCTCTCTCTTAAAATAAATAAATAAACATTAAAAATATTGCTATGGGCAATCGGCATGTGAGTAATTGGAACTGTACCACAGAGAGTATTATTCCTACTAATCAAGGAGCATAAAGTTCTCCAACTTTTGAGGATGGTGGAAATACTCTTATTTGTGATGGTAGTCTCACAAACCACATTTATTTGTCGAAACTCACCTAACTAGGGGCGCTTGTGTGGCTCAGTCAGTTAAGTGTCCTACTTAAGCTCAGGTCACGATCTCACAGTCCATGAGTTCAAGCCCCACGTCGGGCTCTGCGCTGACAGCTCAGAGCCTGGAGCCTGCTTCGGATTCTGTGTCTCCCTCTCTCCCTGCCCCTCCCCTGCTCACACTGTGTCTCTCTCTCAAAAATAAATAAACATGAAAAAAAATTTTTAAAAACTCACCTAACTATACATAAGACTGAATTTTACATGCTGCAGAAAACCTGAATTTTAAGAACAGAAACTTTTCGGAAGCCAAATATCCCTCCTCTCCAATAAATATGGAACACAAGGAAAAGCATTCAATCCCAAGCAACTCGAAACAGTTTAAAGATTTTACCATGAATTGGGTAAACAAGAAGGTACTCCAATTTTACTGAAGGAGAAACTGAGGCCAGATCAGTGAAATAAATTGTGTACATTCCTACACTGAGATTGTCAGCTCACCACCAGAGTGAGGCGGGCTTGTGGCACTGAGACGGAGACCCCGCTGTGCCATCATTTGCTCAACAATGAGGCCTTGGGCAAGTTCTTGAGGCCTTGGGCAAGTTCTCAATCCCTGGGGCTACAGAGTGAGGCAGTCAGACTCATTTTCTGAGATCCCCTTCAACTGTAACATTCTGATTTTATATTCTACTCAAGATCTGAAATATAATTGAAACGTCCTTTAAAAAACCACGAGTCAGGGCATCTGGGTGGCTCAGTCAGTTAAGCGACCAGCTCTAGATTTCAGCTCAGGTCGTGTTCTCACTGTTCAAGAGTTCGAGCCCTGCATCCGGCTCTGTCTTGATGGTGCAGAGCCTGCTTGGGATTCTCTGTCCCCCTCTCTCTCTGCCCCCCTCTCTCTCTGCCCCTCCCACTCTCTCTCTCAAAAATAAATAAACTTTAAATAAACAAACAAACAAACCAAGAGTTGAGGAGACACCTGGGTGGCTCAGTCGGTTGAGTGTCTTACTCTTGATTTTGGCTCAGGTCATGACCCCAGGGTCTTGGGATGAGCCCCAAAGTCAGGCTCCGAACTAACCATGGAGCCTGCTTAAGATTCTCTGCCTTCTCTCTCTCTCTCTTTCTCTCTCTCTCTCTCCCCCCCTCTGCCCTGCCCCCCACTCATGCTCTCATTCTAAAATAAAATAAACCAAGAGTTGAAAATTCCGTATCAGAGAATTGAGCTTACCGCTATATTAAAAACAAAAACAAAAACAATAAACCCTAGGAAAATGCAATTTATAGAAGAGACAACCATGGAGTATTGAAGCAAAGATTTCCAACTTTACAAAAATCATTCGCATGAGGAGCTTCCCTAGGATATTTAGGGGTTGGTTTACACATTAATTTTGAGAGAAAGAAGACAGAAAATGTTGGTAAGTGCCACAATCAAAAATAAAATTATTCAAAACAAACTAAATATCTCTGACACTGGGATGGAAATAAACGTACGTCTGAGTCGACTCACCTCCAAATTTTGAGACCAATTTCATGTGTAAAGAAGGCAAGAGAGCAGGATAATAAAACCATCTCAGTTTTAAAAAAATCTGACATATAAAGTGTGTTGGTGAGGGGCGTAAAAAATTAGAAAGTTTTTTTATAAAGAATCAAAAACTTGAGGCACCTGGGTGGCTCAGCTGGTTAGGCATCCGACTCTTGGTTTTGGCTCAGGTCATAATCTCTCGGTTTCATGATTTCAAGCCCCTCTGTGCTGGTGGCATGGAGCCTGCTTGGGATTCTCTCTCTCCCTCTCCCTCCCTCCCTCTCTCTCTCTCTCTCTCTCTCTCTCTCTGCCCCTCCCCCACTCACACTGTTTCTCCCTCAAAATAAATTAATTAAAAAAAAAAAGAATCAAAAAACTTGTCATACGAGGGGAAGAAGTCAGAACAGAAGAAAAAGCCCAAAATTCACAAAGAACATCTAATTCTCTAATTCCACAAAGAACATCAGAAGATTGACACTTGGGGCACCTGGATGGCTCAGTCGGTTCGGCTTCGGTCATGGTCTCAAGGTTCACGGATTCGAGCCCTACATCGGGCTGTGCACTCACAGTGCAGAGCCTGTTTGGGATTTTCCATCCCTCTGTCTCTCTCTGCCCTGCTCTCTTCCTCTCTCAAAAATAAATAAACATTATACATACATATATACATATATATGTTTTAAAATATGTATATATATATATATATATTTTAAAAATTTATGCTTGCAGAAAAGGGGCTAAATACCCACAACTATCTTTCTATTCATATTCTTTACAGCATCGTTTCCCAAAGGGTCTTCTACATAGTTTCAAAAGCAAAACAAGTGTCCCTTGTTAAAAGTGTCCCTTGAATAAAGTTCCATTACTGCTTACCACATTACCCTCACATGAATTAGGACCGCATTCAGCTGCACGTAAAGAAACTCAACTGCAATGGTTTCACCAAACAGGGCTTTATTTCTCTATGAGAACAAAGTCCCAAGATGGACAGTTCAAGCTCATGAGTAGCTTCACGAGGCCAGTAAGAACTCCTTCAGTCTCTCTGATTTACAACTCCTAGCATGTGGCTTTTGTTTTCATGGTGCAAGATGGCTACGGTGCCTTCAGGCAGGAGAAAGGCAGGCATCTAAGGTCCAGCCTCCTTAGATCCTATTTATTAAGAAACCAGTACATTTCCTGGAAGGCCCCCTCTGCAGACTTCAACTTCTGTCTCATTGGCCAGCACTGGGTCACGTCTAGTGACAAAGGAAGTCTGAGGAGGTGAGAATTTTTAACTAGGTACATTGCCACCTAGAGGAAAATCAGAATCCCAAAAAGAAACAAGAGACTGAATGTTGGTTTAGACATTTAAACGATCCATCCCACTTATCTTAGAAATCCAAAAATGCATATTTGACTTCAAGGGCTCTGAGACCCTGCATCGTTAAATACACCTGTTTCCTTTTTTTAAACGGAGTACTTCGCAAACTTCTTTGAACGCTGAAATGCCGTCTTTCCTTTGAATGGCCTGTCGACACACCATTTGGTGCAACCCGTCTTGGGAAATAATTACTCTGGGAACTAAGAGAAGAAAAAAACTCTGCTCTTGTGCAAGAGACCGTTCCCGTACATAGAAAAGTAAAAGGAATAGGCAGGGTGCATTTAAACAGAGAGTTCTGGATACAGAATTACTGAAGGGATAACAGAATTCTACAATCAGGATCTGATGTGTTTTCACTTTTTACAGAAAGTCGACTTTCAGTGAGAAAAAGCTTTTCTCTTTCCCTGCCTTCAGAGGGTGAGCCACGCCTCATTTCCTATTCATCACCTCTACCCAACTCCCGGAACTGTCATTACCTTATGTAACTTCCCTCTGTTCTCAAATTTCAGGCTGGCCTTTAAATGTCCATTCCAGAGTGCCTCCAAGGTATCACTCAGCCTTTGGTTCAGACTTTCATGCTTTAATTACTTTTTTTTTTTTTTTTTTTGCATCTCCCATTTTCTTGTTATACCACCAAAACACTTTGGGGTTTAGCATTTATTTGAATCAGCCCTTCTCATATATTTCCTACTCAATCTTTTCAACCACCTTTCTTCGATACCTCAAGGAAGCTGGCATTAATTAAATGCTGTCCTAAATGCCAGTGTGACTTCCAAGAAGAAATGTCCCGATTCTTAAAAAAAAAAAATACAAAAAACAATCAAAACATAATTTTTCATTTTGATTACTGAAGCACTCGAAAGAAAGCTATTCATCATAACCAGTTCCACTAAAGTATTGTTTCTTTTCCTTCAATTTGATTTTTTTTTTTTTTAAAGAAAAGGAAGGGGTGGACTACATTTTTCACATCTCCAAACACCATGCATTTCCAGAGCACATGAAGGGATTTCTTTGCCAAAAACTCCAATGCATCTCTTTCTCTGGAATGGAAGTAAGAAAATGCTATCTTTTATTTCCTGAAGAAAAAAAAAATTAAATAGGTCAAATATATAAAACTTTCATGAAAAAAGGCAACACTTCATTTAAGCCATTAAAGAGAAATGTGTTTAAACTCCCCAATGGAATCCCATGCTCTGTAACAGGAAAGGATTATTCACTGCTGACTTTAAAGAACCAGGCACGGCTTATCACACCATTTTATGAAGGCACTGAATGGAACTGAACCCCCACAGGGCCTTCTTTGCCTTCTGTTTTCTAGAAACCAGGGGGAAAAAAGCAGTTGAGACTGCTCACCTCTCCAGTAGACGGGCCTCTCTCTAGAAAGTCAAAGGACCACGTTAACAGAGGCCATAAAAAGCCTTTTCGTGACAAGGCCTGGCTATAGGGATTCTCCACCCCCTTTAGAGGCTATTGTCACTCACGAAAAAGAAGGTCACTCCAAGCTGGAAATCTGGACAGCATTACTTAGGGTCCAGCAGAACACTTCCCAAATTGCTCCCAGAGAAGAGGACTGGATTCTCCCAAACGCCAGGGGGACTACTCCCTCCAATCATGCCTCTCAGCCTCACCTCATGCTTAGTCCCCCATGGCCCCAGCCATCCTTTTCTGTGATTTGACACCCACGCCCCTATCCTCCCACACTTTTTTTTTTTGCTGTACCCCTGAAAACCACCTCTCACCCCAACCTCTCTTCCTGTCTTGGCTGAAACCGGACTTTTGTTGGAGACACACTGCAGCCATTTCTAATTCCCCAAAGGCATCATACACTTCTCCACCCCTGGGCAAAACTTCCATCAACCTCTGTGCATCACGAGAGAATTCCTTGAAGACCTTGTCGAACGGCTTGGTCTTCCTCGAGACACCAAGTGCAGCTGTCACTCTGAATGACCTAGAATTCACCACGTACTCAGCGTGGTCAGTTCCTTGTCCCCATTCTGTCACCTCCTTCTCTGCGTTACTGCCTTCCTCTCAAAGATCCATCCTGGTCTCTCCCATCACCACTCAGAACGGCTCCACATCCGACAGCTCCTCCAGACGTGTCACCCCACTGTCCTTTTGCCCTCTATAAACTCCTTCCCCCTCAGATCTCCCTCACAGCTTCCCCCAATATGGCCGCTCCCCCGGTGCCCTTTTGGTGCCATTTTGCCCATCGCTTTATTTTCCACTTTTCTGACCGTCCTCGTCTTCACGTCCTTTCCCCTCTGTACTACATCACCCGCCCTGTAGCCAACGACCTCAACGCCCCTGCACTCTCTACACCTGCCCGGCCAAATCCCAGCCCCAGATCCCTCTACCCATCTCCTCCACGGCGTCTCTCTCCAGGATGCTCAACACAAAGACGAAAACCACATGTGCGCTAAAGCTGACGTCCTAACAGATTCATGGCCTTCATGGTCTCCATGGTCAAGAGGTCCTCAGAACCACCCAGCGATCCTGCTCAGCTCTTCCCCCCAGTCTCCTCAAAGGCTATTTCAAGCCTCCATTCTACCTGAGCCTTGGAGGCCGTCACCTCCACCTCTCCCCGCTGCACCCTCAGAAAATGGCCTTGCCTCCTACTTCACAGTTCAGCAAGAATGCTTTTAACTTCCTGCTTACCCCCAAACTCACCTGCATCTGTATCCTTCCTCCTTCCTCCCTCCCCACAAGCCAACATGCACCCCTGCTCAGGACTCCTTTGACTTCCTAGGCACCAGCTCCACTCACTTAATTCTCTTCCACGCCCTCACACTTGCCTCCCTACCAGCGCCCTCCCATCATCATCTTAATGCTCCGACACTCTACCGTCTTGAAAAAAACCAAGTCCTGCTTCAAACCTCCTGCTCTATCACTCTTCTCCTTCTCATCCAGGCTTCTTGAGACATCTCTCTCATCTTCAGTAACTCTGGGCTCCTTCCACACACCCCCTGAGAAATGCCCCTAGCCAC
Source organism: Acinonyx jubatus (assembly GCF_027475565.1). Taxonomy (NCBI): domain Eukaryota; kingdom Metazoa; phylum Chordata; class Mammalia; order Carnivora; family Felidae; genus Acinonyx; species Acinonyx jubatus. Next base: position 145,402,027 of record NC_069384.1, read on the forward strand.
AGTCACCAGCAAGGTCTTAGCTGCCAAACTCCACGAACAGATTTCAGACCATGCTTCACTTGCCCTTGTGGAACATCCTCCCTCAGCGTCCTATGGCCACACACACTCCTGGTGTTCCTATCTGGCTAGACAATCTTTTCCCCTGCCATCCATCCCTGCTTTTTAAAGTGTAAGTCTTCAACCTACATCAGGAAATCAACTTAGAGCAGGGTTTCTCAACGCTGGCCTTACTGACATTTGGGGCTGCACAATTCTTTGCCGTGGGTGAGTGGAGGGGGTCACCCTGTGCTATCTAGGCTGTTTGGCAGCATCCCTGGCGCCTACTCACTAGATGTCAGTCACGACAATCAAAAACGTCTCCAGACATCATCAAACTGGCACCACTCCCGCTTGAGAACCACTGACTTGTAAGGTCACAACCAACATATTTTTTTAATGAACTGAAATAAAATAGAGACTACCAGAGAGTATCGGCTAAGAAAGGACAAAGGTCTTTCATGAAAGTTTCATGAAACTTTTGTGTCTGTGTCTGTGTCTTGTTTGTATTTGTATACATGTGTGCCTGCGGAACATAAGATCTTTCTTTGTGTGGATCAGAATCAAAAAACTCTGCAAATTCGCTGCCTGACATGTTAGTGTCCCCAAAGCTCTGTCCTCTGTTCCTCTCCTTTTTAAAAGCATTCAGCAATGCAAAAGGGCATACAGAGACACAATGAGCACTCATGAACTCAGCATCCGTTCAAGAAAACAAGGCATCATCAACCGTTACCAACCCCTGGTAGCCACCCCTGAAAGCATACTCCTGGAAACCACAAATGTATTTTGGCATTCCCCCATATTTCTACTATGTTTGGATATGAGCCCTTAAATAATATATATAGTACTATTTTGCTCACTTTAAAATGTTTTAAAAGAGCATCATATCTGGGACACCAGAGTGGCTCAGTTGGTTAAGTGTGCAACTCTAGATTTCGGCTCCAGGCATGATCCCAGGGTTGTGAGATCAAGCCCCCACGTCAGGTTCCTGCCCTGGGCGCGGAGCCCGCTTAAGATTCTCTCTCTCGCTCTACCCCTCCCCTGCTTGGATGTTCTCTCGCACGCACTCTCTGTAAAAAAATATATAAACTACAATAAAATTTTTTTTAATTTTTAGAAATCTAATAAAGTATCTTTTTAAAAAGAGCATCATGGGGCACCTGGGTGGCTCAGTTGGTTAAGCGTCTGACTCTTGACTTTGGCTCAGGTCATGGTCTCACCGTTTGGGAGTTTGAGCCCTGCACTGGGCTCTGTGCTAAGCAAGGGGACTGCTTGGGATTCTTCCTCTCCCTCTCTCTCTCTGCCCCTCCCCTGCTTGTTCTCTCTCTCTCTCTCTCTCTCTCTCTCAAAATAATGAATAAACATTTGAAAAAAATTAAAAAATAAAAAAGGGCATCATGTTATACGTACTCTTCTGCAACTTGCTTTTCTTCACATTATGTTTGAGAGATTCATCCATGTTGGGATGTGCTGTTCAGACCATCCATTTTCACTGCTGTATAGTACTCTGCTAAGTGACTATACCACAATTTATTCATTTATCCATTCTTCAGCTGACGGACACTTGGGCTGCCTTCCTATTTATGAGCAGATCAACAATGCTGCTCTCATCCTTCGTGTGCGTATATTCTAGTGCAAATGTGTGACAGATCTACTTGGATATATGCTCAGGAGCAGAATTACTGTCCCCGTCTAGAGTTTGTTCATCATTATTATTGCATAAAACAATTTTTCTTTATAGAGGTTGTACTTGTTTGTACCTAACAGTTCTTCAATATACTGTGAAATCAAATGCTGCATCGATGACGATGTCTCATAAATATCTTCTCCCAGTCCATGGGTCTTACTCCCCTACTTGGTGATTTTTCCCCTCCTGTGGCCTCTCTGTTACTTTCTCCTTAGTGACCACTGCCTTCTCCATACTGGGAAACTAGATCTCTTTTCCAACCTCCAGATTCACGCAGCCAACTGCCTCCTGGCCCTCTCTCCTGCCAGTATCTCAAACTCAACGTCCCAAACAAAATCCCCCCCACCTTCCCCAGCCCTGGACCTCCTGCATTCCCTGGCTCAGGGAAAAATACTGCCATTCATTCTCAGGTCCAGTGATCCTTGCCTTCTCTTGTCTCAAACCCGTCCATCACCTAGCCCTGTCAATTCAACTTGCTCATTAAAGGGATTTTCCTCACTGCTATCCACCTCCAGTAAGAAATTACCTTATTTCTGAACAGCTTCATCTCTCAGTTGGATTGCATGCCATCGCCTCCCTGTTCCCAGCCTTTCAACTTCAATATGTTCTTTTAAAATCATCCAGGGGTGCCTGGGTGACTCAGTCGGTTAAATGTCCAACTCTTGATTTCGGCACCGACATGCTCTCACAAGTTGTGAGATCGAGCCCCACATTGGACTCTGTGCGGACAGTGTAGAGCCTGCTTAGGATTCTCTCTCTCCCTCTCTCTCTGCCTCTCCCCTGCTTGCCCTGTCTCTCCCCCTCTCTCACACACAAAATAAATTTTTAAAAATAATAAACAAATAAAGAAAATAAAAGCCATCCAGACCTAGCAATCCCATGATTATTTACCCAAGAGAAAATGAAATATAAGTCCACCAAAAAAAAAAAAAAAAAAAAAGACTTGTATTAGAATGTGTATAGAACCATTATCCACCAAAGCCAGAAACTAAAAACAACCCAAATGTCCACAACAGGAAATGAATGAACAAACTAATGGTCAACGATGCAATGGAATACTACTCAGCAATAAAAAGGAGCTACTCCTTACAAATGTAATGGTGTGGATGAGTTTCAAGTTATGTTGACTGAGGGAGGCGCCTGGCTGGCTCGGTAGAGCACACGACTGTTGATCTCAGGGTCATGAGTTCAAGTTCAATCCCCACTCCGGGGGTTTCTGGGCATGGAGCCTACAAATTATGTTGACTGAAAGAAGCCAGACACAACACAGCCCCCACTGTGTGACATCACTTACGGGAGAGTGAGAGTGAGCAGAATAAGTAAGAGATCTCACTTACATGAGATCCAAGAAAGACTTAGCTGTAGATAAAGTCAGAAAGTGGCTATCGGGAGGTGGGGTTGGGTGGTTGAATGGAAAGGGACATGGGGGAGCTTTCTGGGGTAATGGAGATGTTCTATATCTGGTTTCGGGTGGTGGTAACATTAGCGTATACAATTATCAAAACTCATCAACCAAACTGTCCATTGACTATACCTGGCCATTTTACCGTATGTGATCATACCTCAAATAGAGGTATTGATTTGCTTATATTTAAAGCAAACTAGAGTGAACTTGCTAAAATTAAAATCTGACCAAGTTATTTCCCTGCTTCAATTTTTTTTTTTCTGAGAGCCCCATGATTTCTGGACAAAGGCATCTGAAAGATCGTATCTACTTATGCTCCAATGTCCACTCTTAATCCTTCTTCTCGCACCCTTTCTCAGGGGCTACACTGCTCTCACACTGAAATTCTTATACTTTCCCAAGCAGATGATGTCCTCTCTCACCTCTGGCCACTATGACTGCCTGCCTGACGTAGCCAACTCCTACGGTCTTTCAAGGCTCAGTGTGGAGGTCACTTCCTCCAGGAAGTCTTCCCAATCCCCCAACGCTGCACTAGGAGTCTCCCCTGCGTTCCTGCAACATCCTGTGCCTACTGATACCACCACCCCCTTCACCCTGACATTTACTTGTCCATCTGCTTCCACAGAACATAAACCCCCCAAGAACAGGGCCAAGAGCTATTCACTGCTCGATGTGCCCAGAGTTGAGGATGGCAGGTACTCCGTTCATGTTGGCTCAATGGGTGAATGAAATACTCAAAAACTGTTTTCTCCTCAAGTGAAGCCCAGAGGGATAGAAACTCGCAGTACCAATATTTAAGGGACAATAACTTCACAAGAGAAAAAGGTAAATATTTTATATTTAATACTTCAGTAACCACAGGAACGCAGGAAACCGTATCGTAACATGATCTGCTGCAAACAGAAAGGAAAAAAGACAAACAGACTTGGCTAACTCGCACTCCGAAAGTGAAGATAAAAGGAAATGGAAGTCGTCTTAGGTAAATAAATAAATCTCAGGAAAGGCATACTGAGCAAAGAGAAGACTCTTTGATGAATATGAAAGCGGTCACTTCTTCAGTTGGTTTTAGGACAGCTGAGAGTTAGTCCAACAAACCTCTCTGAACTGTGTAAATTCCAAAAGCAGCAGCAAGGAGCCAGCCATGATCTGGAAACGTACCAAGAGTTCAAAAGCATCAAGTCTAGACACCTCAAACTCCCCTGAGAGGCATCTGGCAGCCTGCCCATGGCCACGTTCCCTGCTGAACCAATTTCTTCCTCCCCATAATCATTTTTCGGACGGATCACTAAGAAGTTAACTTTAAGAGAAGAGGTTTCAGCCACCATCTCTCACATCTCAGAGGGGCACCTCCTGTCCTTTGTAAGGGAAAGCAATGCACTAGTGTCAAATCACAAGTGAAATGAATCCCTTAAATACCAGGAAGCAGAGAATAGAAGTAAAGCTCTTCCTTTAGCACTTCTGGCTGCCAAATGAATTCCTGAAGCAAAAAAGTGCTGGCTGTATTGATTCAAGTGCTATCTGATTTGCCAGGATACTTTTGAATATTCTAGAACGATTATCAGCTGCTGGTTATCAACAAGGCTTCTCTTTCTTCCTCCTCCTCCCAGTCAAGATCTCAATGCATGGCCCGATATTAAAAGTGACACATTTCCCCTTATAAAGTCTTTTAAACCCTCCTAGATGCTTCATGAACCCCTCCCTGGCTCCATTATCAATATCTGAGCCTGACATTCAAAATCTTCAAAACAACACTTACAGGGCAGCCATATTTGCGGAGTAAAAGGGAAAAGCAGGGACGCCTGGGTGGCTCAGTCGGTTAAGCCTCCAACTTTGGCTCGGGTCACGATCTCTCAGTTCTTGAGTTCGAGCCCCGCGTCGGGCTCTGTGCTGACAGCTCGGAGCCTGGAGTCTGCTTCGGATTCTGTGTCTCCCTCTCTCTCTGCCCCTCCTCCACTTGTTCTCTCTCTGTCTCTCTCTCAAAAGAAATAAACTTTTTTTTAAAACGTGAAAAGCAAAACTGGAGACAAATGGACCAAAAAGTGGCCATGATTCAAAACAAACATGTAAGGCATCACACAACATCGAAGATCAAACTCCTACTACAACTGGCTAACCCAGTTTTGTTGGGTTTTCAGTTTTTTTATTGTGATAACATACATGTAACGAAATTTGCCATTTAACTATTTTTAGATGGACAATTAAGGGAAACTAGTTACATTCACAATGGTCTGCAACTGTCTTGCTATCTATTTCCAAAACTTGTTTCATCACCTCAAACAGGAACTCTGTAACCATTAGCAATAACCCTCATTTGCCCTGTTGCCAGATCCTAGAAGCCTCTAATTCACTCTCTGTGTCTATGAATTTCATATAACTGCAATATTGTAACTGCAATATCATAACATTTGTCCTTCTGTGACTGGTTTATTTGAGCATAGCGTGTCCAGGGTTCATCCGTGTTGTGGCACGTGTCAAAACTTCACTCCTTTTAATGGCAAATAATGTTACATTATATGGATAGACCACATTTTATTCTTCCATTCGTCTGTTGACAGACACGTGGGTTGTTTCCACTTGGGGCTCTCGTGAATAATGGCCCAGTGAACACCAACGTACAAGTGTCTGAATCCCTGTCTTCAATTCTTCTGAGTTTACACCTAGGAATGGAACTGTTGGGTCATGTAACACACAGTTTTTGATAAAGTACATTTACTAGTTTAAAAGGAAAAAAAAAAAGCTTGGTATTTTTCCTGACTATAAAGGCAATGAATGCATGTTCATCGTGGTAAATCTGAAACATCATTATACCACCCAAAGAAAATCACTGTTAGTATTTTGAAACAGTCCCTTAAACTCTTACCGTCTGGTTACACGCATACACAGAGTCAGATGAGCACAGATATTTTACCTGAAACCAGCTGTTTTTCACTTAACATTTTATCAAGAGCATTAATTCTACTGTCATTAAATGTTCTTCAGAAACATCACTTCATATCAGAATAATATTTCATACTATGCTACATTTCATAGCATAACTTTCCTAACCTTTCCCCCATTTAAGGCTGTTCGTGGTCTTAAATAACACAGCAGTAGACATCTTCCTGTCTTATTTCTTGTGTACTTCTCTGATTATATTAAATACACAAACTCAGGTAAATATACTTTTTTTTTAATGTTTCTATATTTCTTTTGTGAGAGAGGGAGGAGGGGGCAGCGGGAGAGGGAGAGAGCGAACCCCAAGCAGGCTCCACACTCTGCACGGAGCCCAGTGCAGGGCTCAATCTCATGACCATGAGATCATGACCTGAGCCAAAACCAAGAGTTGGTTGCTTAACTGCATGAGCCACCCAGGTGCCCGTCGTGTTAATATACTTGAGTTAATATACCTAATATTAACACAAGTAGAATCACCAGGTCAAATGACATGAACATTCTTAAGGCTGTTGATAAAGATGATCCATTTGGGGGCGCCTGGGTGGCGCAGTCGGTTAAGCGTCCGACTTCAGCCAGGTCACGATCTCGCGGTCCGTGAGTTCGAGCCCTGCGTCAGGCTCTGGGCTGATGGCTCGGAGCCTGGAGCCTGCTTCAGATTCTGTGTCTCCCTCTCTCTCTGCCCCTCCCCCGTTCATGCTCTGTCTCTCTCTGTCCCAAAAATAAATAAACGTTGAAAAAAAAATTAAAAAAAAAAAGATTATCCATTTGTCTTCCATAGAAGTCATACCAATCTGCATTCCTACCAGCAATGTTAAACAGCTTCTTCCAAGGTAAAAATAAATTCTGAAAATACAAATATTTGAAAACATAATAAAAATATTATTTAAAATACAAATAAAGTAATACAACATTTAAAAACTGCTTCTAAACTGGTAGACTGTGTGGTAACAATTTTCTTTCCTAATAAAGGATGTGATCAGACTGAATGATCTGAGGTGTTAGGTACCCATGAAAATACGTTTACAAGTGGTAATCTATATTTTATTTTAAAAAAAATTTTTTTTAACGTTTATTTATTTTCGAGACAGAGACAGACAGAGCATGAATGGGGGAGGGGCAGAGAGAGAGGGAGACACAGAATCGGAAGCAGACTCCAGGCTCTGAGCCATCAGCCCAGAGCCCGACGCGGGGCTCGAACCCACGGACCGCGAGATCGTGACCTGGCTGAAGTCGGATGCTTAACTGACTGAGCCACCCAGGCACCCCAAGTAATCTATATTTTAAATTAACAAAGCTGCTAAAGCATTAATATTTTCACATACAGCTGTGTGGAAAGATTTATAGAAGACTATCACCTTCCTGACGGCTATCCTCACTGCCAAATTTTCCCCCTGCCCTTTTCACGAGACTAAAAGGCAACACTCATGTCTACAACATATTTATTTTAGTAAAGATCCAGCATTTGGGTTTTAGTGGAAAGGGCAGTTCTACCACATTACCAACAAACACGTAAAGGAACCAAATGGTGATTAAAAAAAAAGAAAAATCGCCACCTGTGGCTCTGACTTGTCACCCTGAGACATCTTCCCGCCCCCTTCCTTAGACAATCTGGTTGCTTTACGTTAAAACGGGGAACAAGCCATCCTGGTGGAGGAGACTCAGGGAGTCACTCTGGGAGGAGGAGATTCCCCCAATTTCCCTCCCTCGCCAGCCAAGGAGGTGTCAAATTCCCTCCACAGGACTTCTGGTGCAACACGACAGTCCCCAACCGCTGCACCAGCAACCACGGGGCCCCAGAGTCACCGCAGACAAGCTCAGGGGACACCATCCGCACCAGAGCCCGCAAATGACCGTCAGCGGGAAACACAAGACCCGACCCTCAAGTCCACTGGTCCACGGGGCTTGGCCACAGCAGGATTTTGCTTTTTGCTTTTATTTTTTGTTTCGAGTTGTTTTGTGTGTGTGTGTGTGTGTGTGTGTGTGTGTATTTCGTGGGGTGTTTTTATTTATTTATTACTTATTTATTTTTTGCCTTTCTTGTTTATTTTTAAATTTTGAATTAGTTGCCATTCTTCAAAGAACAACACGGCTTCTCATAAAAATCCGTATCTCTGGTGCCTCTTGAATTACCTGAGGATCTCAACACTGGGCCCACATTCACCAGCCACAGGGCAGAAACAGGCCAGAGCTGAACATCAGCTGCCTCAGTTACGTGTGACGCCTTCTGGTCTCCACAGGCCCACCTTCTCAAACGCTCACACCACAGGGTCAGTGGCCCTCGGCCAACAAACTTGCAGGTTTTCTGACACCCTTGTTTCTGTGAGGGACGGGGCCCTGCAAAGCATTTGAGCTTGTGACCCCTGGACTGGTTAAGAATAATGTGTTGTGAGCATAAATATGGCTATTTCTCAAATGTCTGCAGATCCTGCTGGGACTAATAAAACCCAAATCGCTCAAAAGCCATCGCTCAAATCACAGTACCTTTTGCCATCCGGAATTTCCTGAAATGACAGCCAGTATGAAGTACTATTAAATGGAGGGTGGGGACGCGAAGGTTTTATTTTACTAACAACAGAAAAAGATGGGAAACCATTCAATTAAGAACTTTGCCACGTTTTTTTGTTTTTACATCCTGCCTATCGTGCTAAACATCAGGCCTCCTATTCTTGACACGGCCTCAGACACCCCAGGTGGCTGGGGAGAGCTACCAGGTGATAAGTGCGGTGACACAGGCCGGGCCACGTACAATGGTGACAGCACCTGCCTGGGAGCGGCCCGCTGGCCCTTAGGAGGGGACGCAGGCAGCCTCTGCCAAAGGACTTGCATCTGCCTGGCTGAGGGAGCAGGAAGCAAGGACACAAGTCAAGGGGTGACAGTGGGGCCGGGCACCGGGCGCCAGGCGCCATTTTCGTAGAGTCTGGGCTCGGTTCGGAGGTCCTGAGAAATCGCCCAAGAGCTTTACAGAGCACATACACCTGGGGAAGCTCACCACGGACGGTGCTGAAGGTGGCCTGGAAGAGGAGGCATCGGGCCCAGGCAGGCAAGTACAGGGACGACAGTGAGAGTCCGGGCCAGGGCTGGGGACATCTGACCAAGAGGCAAAGGGCAGGGAAGGCGGTCAGGGTGAGACTCAAGAGAGAGAAGGAGGCAACAGGAAGGAGTCACGGAACTTCTGGCTCCAGCAACCTGGTGGACATCAGGGTCATCCAGCCAAGACGAGAAACACGCAAGGGAGAGCGACGGTGGAGGGGAGAGGGGGGACGGGGGAGACAGAGACGGGGCCCCACCTGTCGGGTGTGGCAGGTGCAGATCTAGGCACAGCCCAGGCCCGCTTTCCCACTTCACCTGCGGGGGATCTGTGTGCCGTGCACAGCAGGCGCAACACCAAAGCTTGACACACCCTCCTCCCCCCAACCCACCTGCCAAGGGCAGCAGCGTCGGCATCACCAGGAGCGAGAAACCGAACGCTGTCTTCCTCACAAAGGCAGAAGCGTGGGTTTTTTTTAAGTGCTCTCCACCCCTAACGTGGGCCTCGAACCCACAACCTCAGGACCAGGAGTCACGTGCTCCACCGACCGAGCCAGCCTGGCACTCCAAGAGGAAGCGTGTTCTGCCCACTTCCTGTGTGCGGGGGGCTATCCAAGTGCCCGCTGCCAGACCCCACGCCAACATCAGGAGTCACCTCCCGGCCCCTCTCCGCCTCGGCACGTGCCGCCGCCTCCCATTCAGTCCCTCTTTTGACACACGCTGGGCACGTGCTAGGAGCAGGGCATTGTGTCAGGAGACCCGGCGGAAGTATAAAGACCAAGAATGCCCGAAACCAGCCCTCAGGAGAGTCCAGCGAGGCAGGGAGGACTCAGGTATACACCCTACATACTGAGCAAAGCGTGATGGGCCAGAGAAGACAAACAGAGTGTCTTATGTCACGTTCCCCAGACGCAGAGCCTGACGTGGAGATTCCTGCGCAAATGAATGCTTGAGGAAGTACTCTCAGGAGAACCTTGTGAGCAAGTGAGGGGAGCTGCATAAGAAAGGAAAAGATAGGGGTTGAGACAAGCCCAGCCTCTGTGGATCCCACAGAGAGCTCTGGGGTGCCCTGCACTGTAGACTTTGTGCTGCCCGGAGACAAAGGGCTGGGTTTTATACCCCCCATCATTGACATCAATGATCTCCACCGTTGGGTAACAGGCCACCCCTGGGTGGAGAATCAGACACTGCCTCCCGGTCATCTCCGTGCCGGGGGCTCCTATCTGGCGAGGCAGAATCTTCCAGGGAAGGATACAAGTGTGAGCTGGTAGCAACAAGGTATGCAGTAGCTGAGGGCTGGGTGCCGTGGCCCAGTAAAGGGTGATCCAGGCAGGGCACCAGCAACATCGTCTACAGAATCCATTCCAGGGTCCATGAGAAGAACATACAGGCAGGGAAAGAAAGAGGAGTCATTCTTCATAGGAATCTTTCCATCTTTCCACCTCCCTGGCAACTGCCCAGGATATTAAAAAAACCCACCTCCACGAGGTAGTCAAGCCCATGTGAAAAGGCTTGAGCACAGAGTGTAACTTTACAACCCAGGCTGAAGGCCTGCCTCCGAGGCACTGGGTTTATCGTTCCCAGTTACGAACGGCAGCGTGTGGTTCCATCTACCTCCTGCCCAGGAGCCCCTCTAGCCTCCGAGTGAACTTCCGTGACCACACTCGAGCAATAAATGGGCAGTCATCCTCAGCCATATAACTGACAACATCTCTCCAATTTTTATGGTGCCTTTTATGCTCACTTTATAAAGTTTCATGTTTTACTTTCCAGATTTCATTGTGTGTTCCCAATGTGCCCCAGGAGTGCAGCTAAACAGTTTTAATTTTCCAAGAAGTATTTCTCTGCCTCTCCTTTCCATGAAAGCATGGCTAAGAAATTGAAAAGGGCCCCCAAAGCAAGTTTTCTGTGCAGCACATATAATCCGGTCCAAGACATGCAAGCAGGAATTAACTTCCAGCATTAGAGCAGAAACCCCCCAGCACCTATCTTCAAGTATTTAGAGAATATATCTATGGCAATGCAGAGCTGAATAAGCAAATTCCAAAGTAACAAGATTAACCTTGTAATCAAAAGCTATCTGATTATTCAGGGCAGAGGGAGAAGGTATTGGGTAAGATGCCAGAGAAATTCTGAATCACCAACCAGGTCCAAAACGAATTAAATGCTCAAATCAATTAACTCATTAATTACAATTTACTCTTTGATTCAACTCACAGATGAAGCTTCTGACAATATGGGGGTGGGGGGAGGCTCCAGGTTGGTTTCTTAATCAGTGCAAACCTGCCTCAACTGTCATTCCAAAAATGCACACTCTAACGATTTCATGAAGAAACATACCAATCGGGGCACCAGGCTGGCTCAGTCAATGAAGTGTGCAACTCTTGATCTCAGGCTTGTGGGTTCGAGCCCATATCGGGTGTAGAGATTACTTAAAAATAAAAATATTTTTAAAAAAGAAAGAAGGAAGGAAGGCAGGCAGGTACCAATGAACTGAAAAAAAACAAACAAACAGGAAACTACAGGTTAAATAGTAACAAGTAGCCTTTGTCGAGCACCTTGCACGTACCCAGAACTATATGAGGAGCTGGATGCTTAATTCCTCTCCATTCTCATGAAAACACTGTGCGGTACAGGGAATACTAAAGAATGCTGGGTCCATACCTCATACCTCAGACACAAAAGTCCAGAGTAAAGAGTAGAGACTTAATTGAGTGAAGTAACATTCAGAAACTTTCAGCAGAAAATACAGGCGACCTTTCCTGCTAACCATAAAAGAAAATACTGAAATCCTGCCACGTTAAAATGAAGACCTTCTTGACCTGAGGTGCTATCTGTAGACTGACTTGGTCTGAATCAGAGCTGGGAGCTGCTCTCAGTGAAAAATCTGAGTCGTCAGCTGTGCTGTGTGTTGAAGAAGCAATCCGAGAGTTAGCGATTTTTTTGAAAGCAGGTCTCAGTTGGGAAATCCTACTTATGTTTGCTTGCGTTGGCTTCCCAGGCATCTGAGACAGGCCTGCCAGGAAAGAGTGACAGCTGTTTCTGTGAGTGAATGGGGCAGCTGTCACGAGTGGAAAACATAATAAAGATAATATAAAAAAAAAATGATTTGTTTTTCAAAATTGTCACAAATAAAATAGACAAATTATGAACTAAGAAAAGATATCTGTGACATATATCCAAAAAAAGGATAAGTATTCAAAATATATAAAGAACTCCTACAAACTAGTGTGAAAAAGATAAACAGCCTAATAATTAATAACTGGGCAAAAACACACAAACTGGAATTTCACAAAAGGGGAAGAGAAAATGACCCTTAAAAATATGAAGAGCAGGGCGCTTGGGTGGCTCAGTCAATTAAGCGTCTGACTTGATTCTGGCTCAGGTCATGATCTCATGGTTCATGAGACTGAGCCGGGCAGCAGGCTCTATGCTGGCAGCTCAGAGCTTGCTTGGGGTTCTCTCTCTCCCTCTTTCTCTCGACCTCTCTCCCGCTCATGTGCACTCCCTCGCTCTCAAAATAAATAAATAAACATTTTTTAAGATGTGCAGCTTTTAAAAAACGATGAAAAGCCCCTCTTTCCCATAATCAGGGATACACAAATTAAAACACCAATGGCATAATTTCTACCCGCTAGCCTGGCAAAATTAAGAAGTCGTCTAACAATACCAAACACCAAAAGATGTGGAACAGGGGAGCATTTCTGATCTGCTGATAGACATTAAACTGGTACACCCACTTTAGAAAACAAGTTAGCATGATCTTATTTAATTTTTTTTTAGTTTATTTATTTATTTATTTATTTATTTTGAGAGAGACGGCACGAGCGGGGGAAGGGCAGAGAGGGAAGGAGAAAGAATCCCATCAGCCCTGACGCAGGGCTCAAACTCACAAACCGTGAGATCAAGACTGGAGCCGAAACCAAGAGCCAGAAACTTAACCGAGCCATCCAGGCACCTCAGCATCGTCTTATGAAGTTGAGCCTCCCGATACCCTAAAATCCCCAAATTCCACTTCTCCATATACATCATGGAGAAATTCTTGCACACATGCACTAAGAGTCACGCACAAGCAAGTACACAGTAGTAAGTAGCACTGCTCCCAGCTGAAAAAAAATTACACAATCTAAATGCTCATCACCAGGGTAAATAATTGGTGGCACATTCACACAATAGAGTGTTACACACCTTTGGGAACGAATGCACCACAGTTAAGCACAACAACAGGGATCAATTTTGGAACATTAGTGAGCCAAAATAAACCCAACTGCAGAAGCCTATACACAACATACTTTTTAGGATATATAAAAGTAGAAACAAATGGAACTAAGTCACATTTTCTTGTCAAGATGCCAGATATATTTTTCAAGCCATTATTAGAACTTACATTATTATTCATAAAAAAGCAAGGCAATGATGAACTCAAAGTTCAGAAATTAATGGTGACCTGAAAGGGGAGGGTTACTGATTTGAAGAACACACAGGTAGGTAAGCTACCAGTGGCTGTATTGTCCTTCCCAGGTTGAGTGATGAGCTCATTCCTGTCCATTTTCTTCTTATGTTTACGACACGATATGTACGATTACACATATTCTTTCCTATAAACCAATTATCACATTTTTTAATGTTTTTTTTTAAGTGTTTATTTCTTTTTGAGAGAGACAGAGACAGAGCACCAGCTGGGAAGGGCAGAGAGAGGAGGGAGACACAGAATCCGAAGCAGGCTCCAGGTTCTGAGCTGTCAGCACACAGCCCGACGCAGGGCTCGAACCCACAAACCACGAGATCCCGACCTGAGCCGAAGTCGGACGCTCAACCGACTGAGCCACCCAGGCGCCCCAACATTTATTGTTTTTAAGACAGTGCAAGCAGAGGAAGGGCAGAGAGAGGCGGGAACAGACGATCTGAAGTGGGCTCTGTGCTGACAGCAGAGAGCCATGGGGAGGCTTAAACTCAAACTCTGTGAGATCATGATCTGAGCTGAAGTTGGATGCTTAATTGACTGAGCCACCCAGGTGCCCCCAAATATCACATTTTTTTTAATTTTTTTTAAATATTTTTATTTACTTTTAAGACAGAGAGAGACAGAGCACGAGCAGGGGAGGAGCAGAGAGAGAGGGAGACACAGAATCCGAAGCAGGCTCCAGACTCTGAGCTGTCAGCACAGAGCCCGACGCGGGGCTCGAACTCACAGACTGTGAGACCATGACCTGAGCCGAAGTCGGACGCTCAACCGACTGAGCCACCCAGGCGCCCCCACATTTTTAAAAGATAAGAAAACATGGGTTCATCTCATCTATTCATTCTATGACACCACAAAATTACAAAAAATGAAAACAAACAATAAATAAATGATTTTTAGATTATATGAGATAAGTACAATTATTCTCATTTACTGCTGAGGAAACTGAATTTTAGAAAGATAGGGTAACTTTCATACATTCAGGTAAGTAAAAGTGACAGAACCGGGCTTTTAATTAACTTGAAAACGCACGCTTTTAGAATGAGATCTTGCCACATGCGGCGACATGGATGGACCTAGAGCGTATAATGCTAGTGAAGTCAGCAGAAAAACAAACACCATACGATTCCACTTACATGTGGAATCTAAGAACGAAACAAACCAACCAACCAGACAGACTCTTAAACACAAGAGAACGAACTGGTGGTTGCAGGGGTGGGTGTGAAATAGGTGAAGAAGATTAAGAAACGTCCAGTCATAAAATAACTATGTCATGGAAATGAAAAATGCAGCACAGGGAATACAGTCGATAATACTGTAATAATATTATATTGTGCCTACACATATCATGGTGAGCACTGAGTGATATACAGATAGAACTGTCAAATCAATAGGTTGTACACCCGAAACTAATATCACACTGTACGTCAATTACACTACAATAACTCCAAAATACCGCATGTTGGGGGGGGGGGGGGGGAACATGCTTTTAACATTATGCTATCCTGTTAAGGTTAACACCGGGCGGACAGGGGGGAAAAAAGAAATAATTCACAAGATTCTAGAATCTCTGCCTAAGACCCCTTCGATGTGTAACTCTTCTTACAGAAATCCTTGTAGCACCTGTGCCTTCCATGAGTGCAGGGAAATGAGCATTATTCAGGATTCCTGAGCTCTCAACTCATAAATTTATTTACATCTTTCTTAGTATAGTCATACTAAACAAAAAAATAACAAAATCCATCATGGGGCTCCTGGGTGGTTCAGTCAGTTAAGCGGCCAATTTCGGTTCAGTCATGATCTCACGGGTTCGTGGGTTCGAGCCCCACATCGGGCTCTGTGCAGACAGCTCAGAGCCTGGAGCCTCTTCAGATTCTGTCTCCCTCTCTCTCTGCCCCTCCCCCACTCATACTCTGTCCCTCTCTCTGTCAAAAAGAAAACATTTTAAAAAAATAATAATTTAAATAAATAAATAAATAAAAATAACAAAATCCTTTAAAATTCAATGAAATTTGCAATGTATGGAAAACCTTTGACAAAGCATCTTACTTCATTTTACAAATGCAAATAAGGATCCGGATACAAAGTGCAAAATCATGTCTTAATGCACAACAGGTGGGGTGAGGTACAGTTTTCTTCAGGGAGGCACATCTATTCAGGGGATTCAGTTCTTGGTTCCAGATTGTTCTTTTCTTGCTTGCTTTCAGCATTAGGGTTTCTTTCACTTCCCCCCAGGGAACCCATGCTTGTTCTGGCACACCTCCAGGTCTTAACTAGATGATATCTCCTCCAGAAAGAGTTCCCTGCACACGTGAACTGGGAGACAAGTCTGGACCCGGTGCTCCACCGTACTCCCCCAGAGCCCTGTCTGTCCCATGAGTGCATTCACCACGC
This sequence comes from Acinonyx jubatus, assembly GCF_027475565.1. Lineage (NCBI taxonomy): Eukaryota > Metazoa > Chordata > Mammalia > Carnivora > Felidae > Acinonyx > Acinonyx jubatus. Next base: position 145,417,972 of record NC_069384.1, read on the forward strand.
CACAGCTTAGCCGCCCATCCACCATGTCTCCTTCCCAGTCCATCAGCAACGAGGCAGGACCCAACACTATGCCCAGGGGACTTCCAGACACAGTACAGCACCTGGTAAGAAGGAATAATCCATCCCACTATGTGAAATTCCATTCATATAAAAGGAACAGAGGTGGGGGCACCTAGGTGGTTCAGTCGGTGACCGACTCCTGATTTTGGCTCGGGTCATGATCTCCTGGTTCATGGGATCGAGCCCCGCACGGGGCTCTGCACTGACCGTGTGGTGCCTGCTCGGGATTCACTCTCTCTCTCCTTCTGCCCCTCTCCCACGGGTGCACTCTGTCTCTCTCTTAAAATAATAAATAAACACTTAAAAACATTAAAAAAAAAAAAGAAGAAGAAGAATCACAGAGAGATACAGAATAATGGGAAGAACGCGGCATTTGCAATCAGACTGACCTACGTGAGAATGTCCACTTCAACATCAGTTTGCTTGGCTAAAATAAAGACAGTACTAAAATCTGCCCGCCTTGGGGGCACCTGGGTGGCTTAGTCGGTCAAGCGTCTGACTCTTGGTTTCAACTCGGGTCATGATCTCACGGTTTGTGAGTCTGAGCTCCGCGTCAGGCTCCACGCTGGAGCCTGTGTGTGGGATTCTCTTTCTCTCCTTCTCTCTGTGCCCCCCTCCCCCAGTCTCCCTCTCTCTCAAAATAAATAAACTTTAAATACACAAACGAGCAAACAAACAGACAATAAAATCCGCCTGCCTTGGATGAGGGTGATACTGTGTGTGAAAATAGGTCCCAAAGATACTACATCAGCGATTTTAAACAGTGGCCGTACTTGAGAGCTGCCTGGGGGAAGGGGCTCACCTTCTGGTTCAACTGGTCCAACGTGGGACCGGTGGCAGTGTTTCTGTATTATCTCCCCAAATACAGCTAATGTGCAGGCAGGTTCCAGAACATCTGCACAGAACAGAAACAAGGAAGTAAACAAGCCACCTGTGGAGCCTCGCTGTGTCCCACTCTTGGCTGCCGCACGTTACATTATTTAGTAACCGACCCTCATGGAGTGATTACCGCCTTCCTATATGATCGAGCAGTGGGCATTCTTTCTCAACCCTCTTCCTTCTCCCCCTCAAGCATGTCATTTGCCTTCACAAAGATCTACCTTAAACTTTCAGACAAGTCCCTATACGTAAATATGTCCAAATGGGGTGTACGAGACAGAGAGAGACAAATGGGGGAGAGGGAAGGAGGAAGGAAGGGAGGGAGGAAAGAACTGAGAACAGAAGGCAAGAGAACAACTCCTTTTTCAAACGTCAGAGAATTTAGCAGCTTCAGGGTCCTGGCTAAGTCATGAACAGAAAAGCAAAAGAGGAACTGTGTCCAACTCCAGCTGTTACAGGCCAACAGGGCCTATATTTCTAGTATGAATTCAGCATAACAAAAACCCAACAATAAAAATCATCAGAACAGCTCCGTTTTAGCTCCAAAATAATTAAATGTCTCAGGTGCCCGTGCACTGGTCCCCTCACTTCTCATGAACGTAAATCTCCACCAACGCTAGTCCCGAGAGGCAGCAGACATGGGTCAGGAGGATGGCCGCCCTGATGCCAAAGACTGGGACAGGAACGGAGTTAACTGGCCTCTGAGACCCTTTAATTCTAAGTATCTACAAAAAGCTTTTGTGCATTGATAGCATTAGGCAGGAAAGGATAAAGAAGAAAAAGGGGCGCCTGGGTGGCTCAGTCGGTTGAGCGTCCGACTTCAGCTCAGGTCATGATCTCACAGTTCATGAGTTCGAGCCCGGCATCTGGCTCTGTGCTGACAGCTCAGAGCCTGGAACCTGCTTGGGATTCTGTATCTCCCTCTCTGCCCTTCCCCTGCTCACTCTGTTTCTTTTTCTCTCAAAAAGAAACAAAAACATTAAAAAAAAATTTTTTTTTAAAAGAAGAAACAACATCCAAGCTGCATGAAGGAGGCATATGGGTCTGCCTTCTTCACAGCGATCCGGCACAATTTGAAAGCCAGCTGTCTCAGCAATAAAAAGAAATCGATGACTGACGAGACATGACCACATGGGTGAATCTCAAACGTTATGCTCCCTACAGGAATCCAGACGCTCCAAGAATGTATGTGCTGTGTGTCTTCATTTACAAGACATGCTAGAACAGGAAAAACCAATCTAGTGGGGACAGGGGGAGAATCGGGATGGCAGTTGCCTGCGGTGGGTGGCACAGGGGCACTTGGGAACTTGCTGGGGGGGGGTGGGGGGGGTGGCATACTCTACCTTGGTAGGAGTTTAGGTGACTGGGGTATACGGTTGTCAAAACTCAGCAAGTGCACATGTAAGATGTATGCATTTCATTGGGAAATTTTACATCAAGAGACAAAAATTGCCAGTAACTTCCCATTTGTTAACAATATGCCTGCGAGGACGTGTATTGATGTCGAACGTTTACCATGAAATGTATAAAGAAATAAAATGGGTTGATGGGATGTGTCGACGAAAAAATAGGGAAGGAAGCAGGTAGAATACAATGTTAATTCTATGTAGATTTCAGGTGATACCATTGTGGTGGTCACTGTACAATTCTCCCAACTTTTCTGTATGTTTGAAATTTTTCAGGATGAAACATTCAGGGAGCAGCAGGGAAAGTGAGGCATACAGAGGGTGGGAAAGGGAAGCTAACTGCCAAGAAAAAGTCTAGAAGCTACTATATCCACTGGGGCTTAAGGCAGCCGTGAGCTGCTGGGACAAAAGGAAAAGACATAAATGGCGAAGTTGAGCCTAACAGTAGCGACCTGGAGGACGACCCTTCTGCACCAGAGGTGCGTGGGAGATGCACGGGTGACCTGATTTAACCGCTCCAATCTCCCTACAAAGTAGACACGTCGCCATTTTATAGATTAACAGACTGCAACTCAGAATGGTGTCGTAATGTACTGTGGTTACACAGGCTGGGATTGGAAAGGGATTCTTCTAGCCTCAAAACTCCAATGTCACATGGAGCGTCATGAGCCCACACTTCTCCCATCTTACTGGGGACCGTGCCAAGGGCACACACATGGCACAGCGGCCACTCCGACCCAGCACGCCACCCATCACACAGCGGGCAGCCACCCTCCCGTAACAGCACCGACAACTGCACCGAATCCCGGTCGCTTAATTCTCCCAATGGCCTTCTCGAGTCCCCTACCCTCCGCTCTTACCACTGCGAGAACCTCCCGACCGGGGGTTTTAGCCGTCACCTGTGTGTGCACAGCTTGGCCATAAATATTCCCAGGTGGCTCATTCAGCGCCATCCAACAGCGTTCCAGCCCACCGCCTTCCCAGTCTACAGGGCTAGACAGCTAACCCGGACTCCCTTGCAGCTAGATTCTTCAACAGACACACCCACGCAGGGTTGGAAAGGCAACGGTAGGCGGCGGCAGCCACATGCTGGGTGTGTGATTCCCTGGAGCAGCTGCGGCACAGCGTTTCGCGTTCTGCCTCTAGTGTCACAGGTACCGGGGCAGAAACGAGTTAGAACCCGGTTATGGCGGGGAATTGCTTGGAGATGGGCCACGCTGTTGCTGAACATGGAGCAATGAAGCTTTGTCTTCCCGGAATGACAAACTCTAGTACATCCCCTGCTGCTTAGGCTGCTTCAAAGGAACCTTCTGTCTGCAATTAAGATCCTCACCAGTACGATGCCTTCTAAGCAGCTCTGAACCCACCTGCTAAGCTATGAGCCTACACAACTGCCCGCCAGACACAGACTCAAGCTTCCCCGCTTTCCATGTCAGAGGGAGGACAGAGGAGGACAATAATAGCAGGGGGAACATACTGCAGGCCGCCAACTTCCATCAAGATCTCAGAAAAACACGCGGAGAATAGCCTTTCAATTTTTTTTTTCAGTCAATTCATTTTGAGAGAGACGGAGACAGTGCAAGTGGGGGAGGGGCAGAGAGAGAGGGAGACAGCGACTCTCAAACAGGCTCTGCACTGTCAGCGTGGAGCCCACAGTGGAGCTCAAACTCAGGATCCGTGAGACCGTGACCTGAGCCAAAACCAAGAGTCGGACGCTTACCCTACTGAGCCACCCAGGCACCCCTGGAACAGCCCTTCAAATGTCCAGGGAACAGAGACAAGAGAGCACATGTAAGTGAAGGCTTTCAAAGACTTTTGCATGCAACCCTGGATTTGGAATAAAGCGGACCAATTTGGGAGGCCATCCCTGTCAGGATGATCTCATTCAAAAGCCTGCACTGGCGTGGCAGTCTGGGGATAGCCTAATGATGTACGAGGGCACGATTTTTTTTTTAACTATCATAGCTTACACAGAGAAATAATTATTTTGGTTCGCTTCAAAGAAATACTCTGATTGTCATTACCCACAATCTTTAGCTCAGTTGAGACAAATCCATTTCCTCTGAGCATGCTTAGAAGATCTGGAAACAGCAACCCAGAGCCACGGGCAGAGGCCAGGGTGAGGGAGTCGTGCAGGCTAATACCGTTTTTAGTCAAAAGTGAGGTAAGGCTACGAAGCAGGCCAAGTTCATTTCCGCCGCGGCTTGCAACTTATTCAGAAGGCAATTCCAGAAAAAGGGCTTCAAAATATTTTCAGCAACGAAGGCACTGAGGTAAAAAAGAATCCTGCCTTTCTTGGATATGCATATTTGGAAATTCCTGTTCAGAAAAAATAGATTTTTAGAGTCACGTTTTATAGAATGAGACTAAGAGGGATCGTCTGTTCCTTGGTTTTGTTGTGTGTGCCCCAACCAAGAAGAAGGAGACTACTAAAACTCTGCTCTGGGCTAGCCTCTGTGGCCACTGGCAAGGGTGCGGTAACGCTCACACTGGCCTCAAACCCTGGGGACCGCAATGTTCACTTAGGGCTAACGCACGATTTGGTCACCTGAGTCACTTTAGTCCTGGCCCGATGGCTTCCCAAGGCTAGTCTCCTGGGTGTTGTTATTTTGCAAGGCTTAAGAGTGAAACAGGGGCGCCTGGGTGGCTCAGTCGGTCGAGCGTCCGATGTGGGCTCAGGTCATGATCTCGCGGTTCGTGGGTTTGAGCCCCGCGTCGGGCTCTGTGCTGACAGCTCAGAGCCTGGAGCCTGCTTCGGATTCTGTGTCTCCCTTTCTCTCTGCCCCTTCCCTATTCACTCTCTCTCTCTCTCTCTCTCTCTCAAAAATAAAACGTTTTCTGAAAAGTGAATTATAACCCCCCCCCTTTTTTAAACAAACCAGCTTTATTATTTCCCACGAACGATGGTATTATTTTATCTACTTATTGGTTGGCTTCTTTACTTCTGAGTATAGTGGACACACAATGTTACACAAGGTTCAACTTCTCTGTAAGTTACACGCTGTCTTCACCCCAAGTACAGCTACCATCTGTCACCACGCAGCACTGTTACAATATTATTGACTGTCTTCCCTACGCTGTGCCTTTTATTCCCGTGGCTCATTCATTCCATAACCGGAAGTCTGTACGTCCCACTCCCCTTTGCCCGTTTTACCCGTCCACCACACCCCCTTTGCTCTGGCAACCATCATTTTTTTCCTCTGTACTTACAAAACGAATTCCGTTCTTTTCTCTGTTTATTCATTTGTTTTAATCTCTAGGTTCCACCTATGAATAAAGTCATATGGTGTTTATCTTTTTCAGTCTGACTTATTTCACTCAGTGTAATACCCTAAGTTCACGCATGTTGTCACAGGTGAATTATGACCCTAATACTGAGAAAGTCAGAAACACAGAAGAGTGTTCTTCACAAATCAGCCCCTAAAAATATCTCCCCTGCTGAGTCTCGTTTGTATCCTTTTAGACCTCGCTAGATCCCAACGTATCAACAACTGTCAGGTAGGTGGGTACATCACGATCTTTAATAACACCAACTGGAACACACTCTGGAACGTTGCCAAAGAACATATACAAGGGGACAGGCCTTAAAGACATGCACAAAAAGGAAAACGCAGTTGTGTTACAAGTAGTGGGATTAGGAGCCATTTTTTTTTTTTTTTTTTTTTTTTTGCTAAAGTAGCCTTCATTTTTGTTATACCATCTAAGAAATTATTGGAAAATAATACAAAAACGTCTTGTCCACCGCAGATGCCAAATCTCAATTGAGATATTTATGTTCCGAGTTCTCGAGTCGAGATGTCGATTCTTTTCTCCATCACCCACGGAAGCTAAAGGTGTTTCAGTCCTGTTTTCCAAAGAGCTGCAAAACCAGGAGTCAACAAACAATGGCCCGTGGACCAAATCCAGCCCACCGTTTGTTTTTTTATAAATAAAGTTTTGTGGGAACAGTCATGCCTATTTGTTTACATACTGTCTACGGCAGCTTCCCTGCTACAACAGCGGAATTGAAATTATTTACTGTCTGGTCCTTTACAGAAAACGTTTGACGATCCCTCTACCAAACCAAAGTAACGTCCACTTCAGCACATGGAAAGCTTATCAATGCACCATGGGAAGTGTCCCCCAGACGTTAAATACCATCTCTAAAGGCCAGGGTCCTAAAAAGCACTCTGAGAAATTATTGTCCAAGAGGGCAGCTCCTCGGGAGTGGAGGGGTGTGCGAGGGAAACAAAGTACATCTCCCGACAAGCCAAGGTCCAGGTTAGAACTGCTCCCCAGCAACGGAAGATCTCAGGATCTGGGCAATCCTATGCCCAGTGTGCACGGCTGTTTCAGTCCACGGGTCCACAATGACCAGGCTGCACTGAGCCACCCCAAGCACACTTCAGAGAGTATACATTCTTGAAAACGATGTCCCGCGACGCTTCTGTAATGTTTAAGTGAAAGCGACAGCATGAACAGAGGTCTTTGTGAGGGATATACAGTAAGTCAATTTAGATATTCTACACTCTAACTCTGAATGAATCCAGAGCATCGGACAGCCGTGCACCTGGTCTACACTGGTCTTCCGTGCGGCCCCTCTCGCCCCACTGCCCCCACATTTTCCTTCATACCATACGTAGGCCTTCCACATATCACCACGTGACAGAGGCTGTACGTCGCGTAACTGCCGGTACTTTTCCCAAAGCACGCGTGTTAGAACGTTTGGTTAAATCTGCAACCTAATTTTTCCTCACCATTCTTTCCTACACATTCCCAGCTTATTTCACATGGCTGTATTTTTACATTGCAGCAGTGACCTCAAGCCACTCGTGCTAGTAAAGTAGATCGTAAAGCGGAAATTAAAATCAAACGAATATGCACAAAACAATCGGAAAAAAGAGACTATTATTGACAGAGAGCAGTTTTGGCTCCAGCGAAATCGAGCAGAATTACACGGTTCCCACATATTGCTTGCACCTCCCCCTGCCGACACAGCCTCTTTATTAGATTTTAAATTAGAAAAATAGCATCTGCCTACCAACGTAAAATTTAGAGATGCCAGTCTTGTGGCTCTCAGACGTCACTTTTCTCCCGAGGCCTTCCCTGGCTTCCTGGTGAGTACAGATCCCTGGAACTTAGGTTGTCCCAGGGCTTCTTGCGGGGTGGCTCACGGCACAGTCTTGCCAGGAAGGCAGACACAGGGTTCACGTTTGCTCTGTACGTGTCCAATATTTGATGGCTGAGCCAATGAATGGATTCACACAGCCTCAGAATTTGGTTTATCACGGACCTGCTTAGAAGTATTCTTCTTCTTAGAGGTATTCTGTCTTAAAAGGCACCCGGGCGGCTCAGCCGGTTAAGCGTCTGACTCTTGATCTCGGCTCAGGTCATGATCTAACGGTTCATGGGATCTAGACCCGAGTCGGCACAAAGCCTGCTTGGGATTCTCTCTCTCTGTCTCTCTCTGCCCCACCCCCTGCTGGTTCTCTCCCTCTCTCCCTCTCCCAAAATAAATCTTAAAAAAAAACTTGGGGCGCCTGGGTGGTTCAGTCGGTTGAGCGTCCGACTTCAGCTCAGGTCATGATCTCGCGGTCCATGGGTTCAAGCCCCGTGTGGGGCCTGTGCTGACAGCTCGGAGCCTGGAGCCTGCTTCGGATTCTGTGTCTCCCCCTCTCTCTGCCCCTCCCCCACTCATGCTCTGTCTCTCTCACTCTCAAAAAACGAATAAATGTTAAAAAAAAATTTGTTTTAACTAAAATAAAACCCAAAATTAAAAAAAAAAAAAAAAAAGAAGTATTCTTGGGGTGAGTTCCACACGAAGAATATAAAACGGCTCTGGCAAATGAAAAAACAAAGCCCCGGCTTCTTGATTAAACATTAACAGAGGGAGGTGCCCCAGGGCATTTATGAACCAGGGGGTGGTTTACACCAATTTTCAGGCAGCTTTCTTTTATAAGGAGGTTGTGTTCTCACTCTTTGTGGGGGAGTTTTTTGGACTCGAAATGTGTTTTCCTTCTGAAAGGAAAAATAAGGATTAAAGAGGATGGTTCCTGGGAAAGGAAGAAAACAAGTAATTCTCTCCCGGGTGGTAGGCAACACAGGGAGGGGGAACACAGAGGTGGCTCGTGGCTGATGCCCTTGAGGGAGAAGCGGGGCCCAGTGGCCCCTGGAAGCTCCCACAAAGTCAGGAACGTTCCCAGATGCTCATTTGGTTTCTGAGCTGGTGAAAGGGGACACAGACCTAAGAGCAACTCCCATTCTTACTTGGAAATGGGAGGGGCCGCCGTATGCAAACTAGCTTGCAGGCCTCTGGTGGCCATTCTAGCCTCGCTTTCTCATTCGGGCCAGTTGGACCCGAGTAAGGAATGTGGCCACAACACAATACGTAAACCGGCTTCCCCTACCGCATCTCATTTCCATAGTCTGTCTGTAATCCTAATTGATGCATATGCTCTTGTCATCTTGAACGTGAGCCGAATGCAGCGTTCTGATTTGTTTAATTTTACATCACGTTCTTGAACACAGGGAGTGTGGCTGAGGATGTGAGTGACAAGCCGCACATGGCTGATGCTAGACTCATCTTATGTGGGATCTCTGGCTTCCTGGGCCCCAGGGAGAAACTGCCTTTAGTTAGGAGGTTAATAAAACCCTAAACAAGTTCAGGAAGGGACCTCTGAGGCTCCCTACTTGCAAGGCCCCTCGATCTTGAGCTGTTTATTGCTCACGAAAGCTTTTTTTGTCTGTAAATTCTTAAACACTCAGCACAGGGCTAAGATGGTCCTCTCTGGCCTGGGAAGTCAGGATAGTTTTATAGCAGGATATACATCAGGCCTTCAGGCAGGAGTGTTTTATTTTCTTAACTGATAGGTAGCTTTCATTCTCTGCATTTGAGAGAACCTGAATTTGAATAGCCTTGTGGCCACACATCACAACTCAGGAATAATCCTGACATTTCATTTTATCTGTACCCTTTTTCTGAAAACATTTTCCAAAATAAATAAAAATTGCTTAACGGTATAAGGAAGGGGAAGGCTAACACTTTCCTTCATAGGGGAATATGCTGGGGCCCTGAAGGCCTTCAGATGAACTTGCCCAAACCCCCGTTTTACAGGTGAGGAAACAGCCTCAAGGAGATGATGTTTAATTCAAAGTTAGACTCGGAATTTACGGCGGTTAGAACAAGAAACTGGATCTCTGCTCCTTAGACACTTCTGGAAAAACTCCACGAAAGTAATGCTGAAGTTAGGCTTCATACCCTGTGGTTTTGTTATATAGCAAAGAAAACCCACTGGCTTCTCGTTATCTGGCCAATATCCTGAGATTCATTTGATGTTCTGGTTTATTTATTAGCTGTTTTGAGGGAGGGAGAAAAACCTTCAAAACTGTGCAGAGAGCTTTTCTTGAACCCTAGGTTCCTGGGGTATTAAAAGATTGTGTTTAGGATATCTTATCTCTGAGCCTGATGCTAATTTCCTTTACTATATGGCAAAGAAACTTTGTTTCATAGTAGCTTTCCGTGGCCAAAGCTGCTTTTATTTTATTTTCCAGGCTGTGAATGAAGAACCAGCCTTTGGGACGGCTTCTACTCTACTGATCAGTAGATAGCACACTATCTATGGTGCTGATAAAATAGAAGACGCCCTCGTAAATTCAAGAGGGTTCCTCCCTCGATTTGATGAGGCTGCATTAAGAATGTGAGGCTTTTCTCTGTGGGCTGATATTTCCCAGCAGTTCCTCAGGACAGAATGTTCTTCAGTTGCTTCCCAGCAGTGGTAGCCTGAACCCGGTCTTGCGGCCGAGCACACCATGTTCGTTTCTCTCGCTCGTTCCTCGGCTCCTGGGGCTCTGCTATTTGGGCCTGTAATTACCGAAGGCATCTTGCAGGACCCTGGCCCTCAAGAGACTGTATCTGACCTTCGGGGGGACACTTCCCATGGCGGGTTGACGAGCTTTCCATGCATGTGCTACAGTGGATACTACCCCGTGGTCTGGTGGAGGCCACCCCATTCGTGTCAAGACAGACTTCCTGACTTTTTAAAGTACAGTTTTTGTTATGAAAATGTAATCAAAGACGAGATATTTCGAAACCATTACCTTGGAAACACAGTTTTTGACACATTTTCCATACGAGTCTATTTTTAAAGAAAGAGAATACAGTACTAATAATGTTGGGCGGGGGGGAGGGCTGGGCAATTATTAATGTCTTTTTGTTTTCTCTGTACCTTTCCTGAATTTTCCAAGTTTTCTATAAGGAATAATAATACCTTTGGAACTAGAAAAAAAAATAAGTCATTAAAACAGAATAACCTTTCAAAAAGGCAATGGTTCCTTCTTTTAGAAAAAGACAGAAAAGTGGGGCGCCTGGGTGGCTCAGTCGGTTGAGCGTCCGACTTCGGCTCAGGTCATGATCTCATGGTTCGTGAGTTTGAGCCCCACATCAGGCTCTGTGCTGACAGCTGGGAGGCCTGGAGCCTGCTTCAGATTCTGTGTCTCCCTCTCTCTCTCTCTCTCTCTCTCTCTCTCTGCCCCTCCCTTGCTCATGCTCTGTCTCTCTCTCTCTAAAAAAATAAGTAAAAATTAAAAAAAAATTTTTTTAATTTAAATGGTTAAAATGATAAATTTTACATGATACATATTTTGCCATAATAAAAGTTAGCTTCTCCCTAAACACTTTTTGGGGGTGATTTCGTAGTTTTTAAATGGGAACCAATAGAGGAGACATGTCGTAGATGTTCTGCCTGATCCCTCAGGGTGCCTTTAACCAGCAAGAAGTCTAAAATTAGAGCTTCAGTTTCTTCCATTACACTAATTGTAATGCAAGGTCCCTGAGATGAAACTTTTCCATTTAGCGATTTTTCACGAAGTCCAGAGGCACACAAAGGCGTGTCTGGGGAAGTACATCCAAATCTGCCAGGTGCAAGGTCCCTGTGCAATGAGAAAAGCCAACTCCATAATTACCGATGCTCTGACTTCCTTCATTCAAGCAATTATTTACTGAGTGCCTCCTATGTGCCAGGCACCGTTCCAGAACTTGGGTCTAACACCCGCTCCCCTGGATCCTACACTACAACAGCTCTCACTCAAACTACCTCACTGTTGGTCAGTTTCAAATAACATTACAGGACATGGTGTGACTTTAATTTCTCAAAGGAGCCATGTGTTTCCCTGTTGCATTTTTATTACTTTCTTTGTGCTTTGAAACGATTCAAACTTGCAGAAGGGTTGCAAGATTATTACAAATAGAATAACTCCTGAATATCCCTTCACCCAGATTCAACCACGACTGGTTGGTGTTTTGGCTTATCTGCTTTATCATGGGTTCTAGCTATCTCTCTCCCTTCCCCTCCCCTTCCTCTCCTCCCCTCCATCCACACCCACCCAGATCCCTCCCTAGCCCCTCCCCACTCCCTCTTCCTCTCTCCTTATACAGTTTTCCTGGAACCACTTCTGAGCGGACCATGGACATCTCCTTTTCTCCCTAAATATGTCATTATGTATCTTCCGAGAACAAGGACATTCTCTTCTATGACCACAGCACAATGATCAATCTCTGGTAGTTTCACACTGATTCAACAGTATTACCTATGACAAAGTCCACACTCAAATATTGCCAATGGTGCAAATGCCTAGGTTTTCAAACACCAATTGGAAGGCTCCCTCCTCAACTCAAAGGACTGACAGTATCTGAGCAGACCTGGCTTACTCCCTTGCTTTTCACGGGACCTTTCCTACAGGACTCCAAGCAGAAGGAAATTATTTTTACTCCTTCTTCTATGATTTAATGGAGCTCTCTGACACCTATTGCTGCCGCAACATTTAACCTGACCTCTCCATGATAAGATCTGGTCCTATTTCCTTTTGTTCCAGTCACTGAATATCTCTTGATAAAAATATTTTCTCGTAAAATTCAGTGGCACCACCTTCCCTACCCTCTCGATTTGAACCTGCTCAAATCCCAGGGACCCTTCTGCTCAGCACCTCTCTTGACATCTTCAACAGAAAGCAGTATTTCTCAACCATTTTATCATTTTTAGACAATTTTTCCCAAAGATATATATCCATAGCTTATAAATAGCACCCCCAATGAAATTAATATGAGATACATTTATGTACTATATCTGTCTCTGTCCTTTATATAAAAAAAAAAAAAAAGATATTTTCAGCATCACCACCTCAGGAACCAAATTTTTTATTGCTCTGTTGAGAATGCATATTGTAAAGTCACTCACAACCTAGGCTGGGGGTAAAAAGGACAAACAACAAGGTATGACCCACATGACAAGAGATCACACTCCAGTTCAGCTCAGGATCCTAGGCTGGGTCAGGTCTAAACAAAGACCCAAAACCTCTCATTGGCCTTTCTACAGACTTAGTCTAGGGTCCACCCTGGCCCCACGATCAGCTCAGAATATTATGGAAGACTTTGCATATTCAAATCTACAGTGGAAGTCTTAAGGGATACAGATAAATCCAGTAAAAAGGAGGTGGATGAGAGCTTGAATCGTCTAATGACTCCTTCCTCAGGAAAATTAAATATAAAAGTAGGGCAGTCTGTAAAAGAATGCCGATTCAGGGGAAAACCTGAATACATAAGACTTACCATGAGCAGGAATCATGCTTTCTTTATAGACCACAGCTCCAAAATTATAAAATAAAATTAAAAAAAAATCAGTCCGAACACAGAAGAACTGAACATCAACAAACTGGGTCTAATAGACATTTGGAGAACCATTCTCCAAAGACAACAGAACACACGTTCCTCTCAAGTATACCTGGAACATAGGTCATAAGACATGACAAAATGAAAAGAAAGGAAACAATAAGAAACACGTGCTCTGACCACAAGAGAAATGAGTAACTGAAAGATAACAGGAAAATCTCCCAATGCTCAGAAATTAACATGCCTCTAAAATAGTTCATGACTCAAAGACAAAGAATCAATGGAAGTCAGAAAATATTTTGAACTGAACCAAAATGAAAAAATAACATATCAAAATTCACGAGGGCAACTAAAGCAGTGCTCAGAGGGAAATTTATAGCATTAAATGTTTACATTAGAAAAGAAGAAATGACAATTTAAGCTTCGGTAGTGACAAAAAAGTAAGAAAGGAAGAAACTGAACATAAAAAGCAGAGGAATAAAAAATATTAGAGCAGAAATTGATTACATTGAAAACAAAAATAATCAAGACCATCAATGAAATAAAAAGCTGGTTCTTAATAAGATCAAGATCAATAAATTGATAAACCTCTATCTAGTAAGACTAAACTAAAAGGACAAAAAGAAAGAAGACACAAATTACCAATATCAGAAAAAAGAACGAGGGAATATCACTAGAAGCCTCAAATATCTTGAAAGGGCAATAAGGGAATACTTCAGGGAACTCTACTATAAATTCAACGATTTATAAGAAATGGGTCAGGGGCGCCTGGGTGGCTCAGTCGGTTAAGCGTCCGACTTCGGCTCAGGTCACGATCTCGCGGTCCATGAGTTCGAGCCCCGCGTCGGGCTCTGGGCTGATGGCTCAGAGCCTGGAGCCTGCTTCCGATTCTGTGTCTCCCTCTCTCTCTGCCCCTCCCCCGTTCATGCTCTGTCTCTCTCTGTCTCAAAAATAAATAAAACGTTAAAAAAAATTAAAAAAAAAAAAAAGAAAGAAATGGGTCGATTCCTCAAAAAGTATGAACTATCAAAACACACCCAAGATGAAACAGAGAGGCTGAATAGCTTTGCAACTATTAAAGAAGTTGACTTTGTAGTTAAAAACCTTTCCAAAAAGAAATCTCCAGGCCAGATGGTTTCCCTGGTGATTTCTACCAAATATTTAAAGAAATAACACCAACTCTGCACAATTTCTTCCAAAAAATAGTAACAGCAGGGACCCTGCCCAACTCATTTTAAGGCCAGCACTACCCCGATACCAAAACTAGACAAACAATATAAGAAGAGTATAAGCAAGGCACATGGGTGGCTCAGTTGGTGAAGCATCCAACTCTTGATTTCGGCTCAGGTGATGATCTCAGGATTTGTGGCATGGAGCCCTATGTCAGGCTCTGCACTGGCAGCATGGAGCCGGCTTGGGATTCTCTCTCTCCCTTTCTCTCTACCCTTCCCCTGCTCATGGTGTGCGTACACTCTCTCTCAAATAAATAAACATTTAAAAGAAAACTACAAGCCAATAGGTTTCATCAACATAGATGCAAAAATCCCTAACAAAATATTAGCAGATTGAATCCAGCAACATAAAAAAAAAAACAAAAACAAAAACAGAATATACCATAACCAAAGTAAGGTTTATCCCAGGAGAGCAAGGCTGTTTCAAAATTCAAAAATCAATCAGTGTAATCTATCACAGTAATTGTGGAAAGCAGCATCGGTATAGGACCACATGGTAAACACTTCCATCCCTGCTGGCTACAAATCTGTGTCTCAGCCACTCAACTTTGTCACCGTAGGTAGAGTGAAAACAGACATAGACATCATGGAAGCAAATGCGCACGAGGCACGTTTCAATAACGCCGTATTTACAAAAACGAGCAGCAGAGCCCTTTATAACAAAAACATTCAACAAACTAGAAATAGAAGAAAACTCCTGCAACATAACAAAGGTCATTTCTGACAAGTCCACAGCTAACTTCCTATTTAGTGGTGAAAGACTGAAACCTTTCCTTTTAAGATCAGGAACAAGGCAAGGATGCCCACTCCTGCCCCTTTTATTCAGCAGAGCATGAGAAGTCCTACGCAGATCAATCACACTAGAAAAAAGAAAGAAAAGGCACCCAAACTGGAAAAGGAGAAGTATAATTATCTGTTTGTAAATGACACGGCCATATGTATAGAAACCCCTAAATAGTCCACAAAAAAAAAAAAAAAAACCTGTTAGAATATACAAATTTAGCAAAGTTACAGGATGCAAAATCAACACGTAAAAATCATTTTTGCCTCTATATGCTAGAAATGAACAATCCCAAAAGGAAATCAAGAAGACAATTCCAAAACATAAGCAGTATTCTCTTGGACATCAGTCTTAGCAATATATTTAATAAATACATCTCCTCAGGTAAGGAAAACAAAAGCAAAAACAAACTATCAGGATAAACTAAAATAAACATTTTTATACAGCAAAGGGTACCATCAACAAAACAAAGAAAGCAACCTGGTAAATGGGAGAAGATATTTGCAAATGATATATCTAGTAAGGGATTAATATCCAAAATATATAAAGAACTTATATAATAATACCAAAAAAAAAACACCCAAATACTCCAATTAAAAAATGGACAGAGGACCTGAACAGATATTTTTTCTTCTTTTTTTTTTTTTTAAGTTTATTTATTTTGAAAGAGAGAGAGAGAGAGAGACAGAGTGTGCACATGAGAGGCAGGTAGAGAGGGAGAGAGACAGGGAGGGTTCACACGGTCAGTGCAGAACTTGATACAGGGTTCAAACTCACAAACCATGAAATCATGACCTGAGCTGAAGTCAGACACTTACCCAACTGAGCCACCCAGGCGCCCCCAGCCATTTTTTCAAAGAAGACATACAGATGGCCAACAGATACATGAAAGGATGCTCAACATCACTCATCATTAGGGAAATGCAAATCAAAACCACAATGAGATATCACCTCAGACCAGTTGTAATGGCTAGTATTAAAAAGACAAGAAATAACAAGTGTCGGCAAGGATGTGGAAAAAAGGAATCCCTTGCTCACTGTTGATGGGAATGGAAACTGGTACAATTGCTGTGGAAAATAGTACGGAGGTTTCTCAAAAAATTAGAAAATGCTATACAATGCAGTAATTCCACTGTTGGATATTTACCAAAAAACCAAAAACACGAATTTGAAAAGATATGTGAACCCCTATGCTGACTGCAGCATTATTTATAATAGCCAAGATATAGAAACAACCCAAGTGTCCACTGATGGATGGATAAAGCAGGTATAGCGCACACACACATACACACACTCACAGAGGAATATTACTCGACCATAAAAGAAAGGAGATCTTCCCATTTGCAACAATATGGATGGTCCTAGAGGGTATTATGGTAAGTGAAATAAGTCAGAGACAAATACCATATGACTTCATTTACATGTGGAATCTAAAAAAAAATGAAACAAATGAACAAACAAAGAAAGAGACTCCTATATACAGAGAACAAACTGGTGGTTGCCAGAGGGACGGGGGTCAGGGGGATAAGGTGAAATAAATGGTGGAGATTAAGAGGGTCAAATTCCCAATAAGTAAGTCATGGAGATGAAAAGTACAGCATAAGGAATACAGTCAGCAATACTGTAATGACGTTGTGTGGGGACAGATGGTTAATTGCACTTACTGTGGTGAGCACAGCATAATGTATAAAATTGTTGAATCACTATGCCGTGCACCTGAAACTAATATAACACTGTATATCAGCTATACTTAAATAAATTTTTTTTAATGTTTATTTATTTTTGAGAGACAGAAAGAAAGAGGGCTATGAGGGGGCAGGGTACAGAGAGAGAAGGCTCTGGACAGAGGGCCCAAAATGGGCTCTGCACTGATAACAACGAGCCCGTTGTGGAACTTGAACTCAGAAGCTGTGAGAATATAACCTGAGCCAAAATCAGACGCTTAACCGATTGAGGCACCTAGGTGCCCCAATAATAATTTTTTAAAAAAGAAAACAATTCCATTTAACGATAGCATCAAAAAGAACACAATACTTAGAAATAAACCTAACCTGGGGCACCTGGGTGGCTCAGTCAGTTGAGCATCCGACTTCGGCTCAGGTCATGATCTCACAGTCTGTGAGTTCAAGCCACACGTGGGGCTCTGTGCTGACAGCTCAGAGCCTGGAGCCTGCTTCAGATTCTGTGTCTCCCTCTCTCTCTGCCCCTCCCCCACTCGCGCTTTGTCTCACTCTGTTTCTCAAAAATAAATAAATGTAAAAAAAGAAATAAACCTAACCAGGGGCACCTGGGTGGCTTAGTCATTTGACCATCCAACTCCTGATTTCAGTTCAGGTCATGGTTTGTGAATTCCAGCCCCACATCGGGCTCTGCCCTTGAGATTCTCTCTCTCTTTCTCTCTCTCTGCCCCTCCCCTGCTCACTCTTGCACTCTATCAAAATAAACATTTAAAAAAAAGAAAGAAACCTAACCAAAAAAGTGAAAGACTTGTACACTAAAAACTACAATTTCTGAAAGAAATTAAGGAAGACACAAAGAAATGGGAAGCCATTCCGTGTGTCTTTCGAGCTGAAGACTTAATACTGTTAGGATGTCCATACTTCCCAAAGGGATCTATACATTCAGTGCAATCCCTATCAAATTCCCACTGACATTTTTTTTAAAGAAACAGAAAAATTCTTGGGGCGCCTGGGTGGCTCAGTTCACCGTCCAACATTGGCTCAGGTCATAACCTTGCAGTCCATGAGTTCAAGCCCCACATCAGGCTCTGTGCCGACAGCTCAGAGACTGGATCCTGCTTCAGATTCTGTGTCTTCCTCTCTCTCTGTCCCTCCCCCCCCCAAAAATAAACATTTTTAAAATTAAAAAAAAAAAGAAATATAACAATTCATCCCAAATTCGTATGGAATTCCAAGGAACCTAAGTAGCCAAAACAATTGTGAAAAGAAGACCAAATTTGAAGGACTCACACGTCCTGAATTCAACACATATCACAAAGCTACAGTAATCAAAACGCTACCGTGCCGGCATAAAGACAGACAAGCAGACCAATGAAACAGAACAGAGAGCCCATGTGTTATCTGGTTGCATATATATGGCCAAATGATCTTTGACAAGAATGGCAAAAATACTTAACAGGAGAAGGACAAACGGTGTTGGGAAAACTGGATGTCCACATTCAAAAGAGGTAAAGCAGGCCCTTAATTTACACCGTGTACAAAAATGGACTCAAGGGGCACCTGGGTGGCTCAGTCGGTTAAGCATCGACTTCAGCTCAGGTCATGACCTCACGGTTCATGGGTTCGAGCCCCGCATCGGGCTCTGTGCTATCAGCTCGGAGCCTGGAGCCTGCTTCGGATTCTGTGTCTCCTTCTATCTCTGCCTTCCCCCCCCCCCCCCCCCCGCCCACACTCTGTCTCTCTCTGTCTCAAAAATAAATAAAAAACATTAATTAAAAAAACAAAAACAAAAATGGACTCAAAATGGATTAAATATTTAAATGTAAGACCTAGGGGCACTTGGTTGGCTCAGTCAGAACAGCATACGACTCTTGATCTCAGGGTTGTGAATTTGAGCCCCACAAAAAGCATGGAGAAGGGGAAAGGGGAGGGGGGAGGGGAAGGAGGAGGGGAGGGGAGGGGAGGGGAGGGGAAGGAGGAGGGGAGGGGAGGGGAGGGGAGGGGAGGGGAGGGGAGGGGGAGGGGAGGGGAGGGGAGGGGGAGGGGAGGGGAGGGGAGGGAAGAGGAGGGAAGGGAAGGGAAGGGAAGGGAAGGGAAGGGAAGGGAAGGGAAGGGAGGAAGAGAGAGAGGAATGAAAGATGGAACGGAGAGAGAAAAAGAAAGAGAGAAAGAGAGAAAGAAAGAGAGAAAGAGAGAAAGAGAGAAAGAAAGAAAGAAAGAAAGAAAGAAAGAAAGAAAGAAAGAAAAAGAAATTTAAGACCTAAAACTTTAACACTCCTAGAAGAAAACACAAAAGAAAACTTCCTGATATAGGTCTTGGCAATAATTCCTTAGATGATACACCAGAAGCAGGAAACAAAAGCAAAAATAGACTAATGGGACTACATCAAATTTTAAAAGTTGTGTTTACAAAGTGAAAGGCAACCTATGAAATAGGAGAGAGCCTGCTTGGAACTCCCCCTCTCTTCTCTCTCTGCTCCTCCCCTGCTCGTGCGCTGTCTCTCTCAAAAATAAATAAACTTTAAAAAAAAAAAAAACAGTTAAGCTGTGCTTCTGTGGCATATACACCATGCCCTGTGAGATGGTTTAAGACAAATCAAACGAACCCTGCCCATCCGGACCCAGGGCAAGAAAACACTTCTCAGCTCTGGGCAGGAGTGTGGATTGCTCATGCTGCTCCATTTTTGTTTTATTTCTTTAATTTTTTTTTGATGTTTATTTATTTCTGAGACAGAGAGAGACAGAGCATGAACAGGGTAGGGTCAGAGAGAGGGAAACACAGAATCCAAAGCGGGCTCCAGGCTCTGAGCTGTCGGCACAGAGCCCGACGCGGGGCTCGAACTCACAGACTGTGAGATCGTGACCTGAGCCAAAGTCGCTCAACCGAGCCACCCAGGCGGCCCTATTTTTGTATTATTTTTTAAAACCTACACAGTGTTGGGGCGCCCGGGTGGCTCAGTCAGTTAAGCGTCCGGCTTCCGCTCAGGTCACAATCTCGCAGTTCTTGAGTTCTAGCCCCGCGTCGGGCTCTGTGCTGACAGCTGGGAGGCCCGGAGCCTGCTTTGGATTCTGTGTCTCCCTCTCTCTCTGCCTCTCCCCTGCTCACACTGTCTCTCTCAAAAATAATAAATGAACATTTTCAAAAATTCGCGTAGTGCTTATTAATATGTGCCACACACTGGCCCTCGCCCTTTACAAATATTGACTCATTTCACTTAATCCCCATGGCGACCCTACAAGGTAGGTTTTCTCATTAGCCGAATTTCACCAATGAAGAAACGAAGGCATGGGGGGACTAAGATTACTTAGTGCCGGAGCCTTCCATCTCTGCTCACTGATGAAGGCGAGACTCCCCCGCTGTCCTCAGCGTACCGTCCTAGCAGGCAATGACTGTGGACAGGAGTGGGACGGAGTGGGACGGAGTGGGAATAAAACCCCATCCACGTGGCAAACCGGATGGCCTTCCCAACCCCCTGACAGCCAGGCTTCTCCTTACTTTGCTCCTGACTTTCTCTTACTGCAAAATTCAGAGAGGCTGCAATGAAAAGGTTATCGGGATCCGGTTTATGAGTTCTCGCCACCCCCGTGACTCTATGACAAGAGGAACATCTGGTCCTTTCTGAGCAGCCCATCTGTAGCACCTCCCAGGAAGGACATTCCATGTGCTACCACCCCGCCTGGTCAGTGTGAAAGCTCACACTGCTGGGGCTCCATGCAGAGCACACATCTGATCTAGAAAAGCACCGAGAAGTGACAAATGGGGCCTTGGTTCTTTAAAAAAGAGAGCAAGGGGCACCTGGGTGGCTCAGTCGATAAAGCGTCTGACCTCGGCTCAGGTCACCATCTCGCGGTCCGTGAGCTCGAGCCCCGCGTCGGGCTCCGTGCCCATGGCTCGGACCCTGGAGCCTGCTTCGGATTCTGTGTCTCCCTCCCTCTCTGCCCCTCCCCCGCTCACACTCTGCCTCTCCCTCAAAACTGAATAAATGTTTAAAACAATTGTTTTTAATAAAAATTAAAATAAAATAAAAAGAGAGATTATTTTCAGTCTTACAGTCTTCACCTGTAGGGCCACCCAGGTACACAGAGGCTGCCCCTAGTACTGGCCTGACGCCACATAAAAATTCCCAAGCCACATTCGCTTCATCCTCTCTATTCAACAAATGTTCTACAAGCAATTTCAAAACAAGTGTCACTACAATTCTCGATACCAGAATTACATGAGAGAGTTGTAGGCTTAAAAATCCATATAGGGGCGCCTGGGTGGCTCAGCCGGTTGAGCGTCCGATTTCGGCTCAGGTCACGATCTCGAGGTCCACGAGTTCGAGCCCCACGTCGGGCTCTGTGCTGACAGCTCAGAGCCTGGAGCCTGTTTCAGATTCTGTGTCTCCCTCTCTCTCTCTGCCCCTCGCCCGTTCATGCTCTGTCTCTCTCTGTCCCAAAAATAAATAAACGTTGAAAAAAAAAATTAAAAAAAAAAAAATCCACATAAATGATAGTTCATTCTAATTTCCCTGTGTTGGAGTGACAAGGAACAAGCAACATGTTTCCCACCTCATCGCGTTTACAGATGACAAAACTGGCTGACGTTCAGATAAGATAAAACAACTAAACAGGGAAGGGATCAAAACCCAAATCTCCCACACCTTTGGTTTAGGGCGTTTTCATAAGCTGCAAATATGCCGGCGTTACCTAGTTTAACCGACACCTGCTCACAGACACTAACAAATTCAATCAACGTCATCATAGTTAATAGTCTAAGAATCATTTTCACACTACGTCACGCATCTTCCAAACTGGTCGGGAATAAGCCTTACAGAACGGATGCCCCGATGGCCACTTCAGAAGACTAGCATTAAGACAGACTGGACTCGTTAGCTATGTTAATTATTAGATATATGCTACGTTCAGCCAGGAAGTATATGCTTCATGCCTCACAGCCTTTTTTTAAACACACCAAATGAGTTTTTGTTAACTTTTTAATCTATTTTCAAATTTCCACAAAAATTACAAGAATAATACAAAGATTTATTACTAAAGAACTACCCGGGGCACCCAGGGAGTTCAGTCGGTAGAGCGTCTGACTGAGGCTCAGGTCATGATCTCACGGTGCATGAGTTCGAGCCCTGCATTGGGCTCTGTGCTGACAGCTCAGAGCCTGGAACCTGCTTTGGATTCTGTGTCTCCCTCTCTCTCTCTGCCCCTCCCCTGCTCATGTTCTGTCTTTCTCTCTCTCAAAAATGAGTAAACGTTAAAAAATTTTTTTTATTACTAAAGAACTATCAACGTTTTACCACAACATTATACCCCTGTGGTAGATACATATATGTGTATATCTGTATACATGTTTCTGGAGCCACTTGAGAGTAAGTTATCAACATAATGTCCCTCTGCCCCTAAAAACTTCAGTGCACAAAGACTAAAGTCAAGTAATTTACATGGATACGCTACTATTCTCTACAGACCTGATAGAAATTTTCCAAGTGTCGGGGGCGCCTGGGTGGCGCAGTCGGTTAAGCGTCCGACTTCAGCCAGGTCACGATCTCGCGGTCCGTGAGTTCGAGCCCCGCGTCGGGCTCTGGGCTGATGGCTCAGAGCCTGGAGCCTGTTTCCGATTCTGTGTCTCCCTCTCTCTCTGCCCCTCCCCCGTTCATGCTCTGTCTCTCTCTGTCCCAAAAATAAATAAACGTTGAAAAAAAAAATTAAAAAAAAAAAAAAGAAATTTTCCAAGTGTCATAATCATATCTGTAGGAAAATAAAATATCAGATCACAAGTTACATTAAGTTGTTTAAAAATCTCCATTTTGTATATAATGAAAGCAATTTAAAGTTTCAAACTAAACACACACACACACACACAAAGCAAAAATGAAGAAGGAAATAAACAAAACGAAAAACACTAAAAATACCAGTAAGTACGACAATGCTGGAAAGGAAAAGGAAGCGAGGCTTTACATAAACAGAAATTCAGACAATTCCATGACACGAATAACTGCGCCCTGGCCTCGTCCAAGCGAGGTCACTCTTCGCTTTGGTTCAAAAACACTTCTTCATCCAGACTCAAAGTTGATTTCACAGACACAAGTGTGGTCCTCTTTCTTTAATGCAAAGATTTTCTGAAGTATCTTTAGGCCTACCCCATAAAAATGGCCTATCTTCTTATTCAATGTGAGAAAACACGGGGGGTGTGGGCTACGACTTAACCCTCTGTTCCTGAGTCTCAGCTGACTCTGAAGGAATCATGAAAACTGACCTCTGACCAAAAAAACGTCACAGGAAACTCTGAATTAACTAAGCGCCTCCAAGAGCGTTAAAACGCACTTTGGGCCAACGTAGCAACTGCAGACTTCTCATAAAAAAGAAAGAGAGTCATACCAGCCAGGCTCATAAAAATTTTGCTAGTCCAAAGAGCAACATAAACGTGAGCTGCTATATAAGAAACGCGTTTCAGTGCTCTCTCAACAGTGCTTACGAGCACAAAGTGGATTCTGCCCCATTCAACGTGTTAGGGACCGAGCCACTAAGTCGGTCGGCCGGAATACGCACATAAGAAAGTTCTGTGCTATGCGGTTAGCCAAGGGGTCGGGGGGCCCGTTTTTAAGGTATCAGTGGGGCGCCTGGGTGGCGCAGTCGGTTAAGCCTCCGACTTCAGCCAGGTCACGATCTCGCGGTCCGTGAGTTCGAGCCCCGCGTCAGGCTCTGGGCTGATGGCTCGGAGCCTGGAGCCTGTTTCCGATTCTCTGTCTCCCTCTCTCTCTGCCCCTCCCCCGTTCATGCTCTGTCTCTCTCTGTCCCAAAAAAAAAAAAAAAAAAAAGGTATTAGTAATAGGGTGGAACTCAGATACACAAGAATCTGAAAAGCAAAGTGTGTTCAAAAACATGTGACCCCTTTCGGCCAAAGTCCACACTCTGAGCTTAATGAATTGCGAGGCCTCTGTGGAAACCAAGATCTCATCTGCCAGTTCTCACACAGAGTCAAAGGGCCAAGGAGCCCCCTCAGCCAGCCCTAAAAAGCCCAGATGAAGAAGGGACGGTACAAGAAAGGAAAGTCATTACTAAGGAGGATTCTGAAGGCTCTAAACACAGCCCTGAAATAGTGATGCTTTGTGACCAGGGAAAAGACCACCAGACATCAACTACTCACACAAAGAGATTCTGCCCCTGAGAGGGACACAAAACCACTAATTAAAACCCGAGGCCCCTTCTTTGGGAAGGCCGCAGCAGGAGACAGAAAGAGTGAGGGATAAAACAGAATAATGACTATCTTGCAGGGAAATGAGCTGGTACAGGTCTACCCTGAGGCAAAGCCCTCCGTGATCTCATCTGTGAAATGAGGGGGTAGAAGAGCGCCAAGCTCTTTCCAGAGTGATAGAAAGAAAACACCCTTTGGTGTCAGACACGCTGTGGCTCCACAACTTACCAACTGTGCCACTTACGTTCTATGCCTCGGTTTCTCCACCTGGAAAATGGAGATTCTACCCGCATATTCTCCCTATCGTGGAAAATTCCAGAGGTTGGCAGCCCAAGATTTGTGAGGTGGCTCTGAGCAACAAAATCCTCAGAGGCTAATAAGTCTCTCCAGTCTGGATGGCCTTCACTTCAGCCACCTCAAGCCTTAAGATGGCTGCAGGATTCCAGCCACCACGTCTGCATTCCAGTTGCGGCCATATGTCTATATTCCAAGAGCAAAGGAAAAAGAAGGAAGGGTACAAAGAAGGTTCTAGGAAACTTTTGTGATAACTCTGCTCATGTCTACAACAGAATCACACAGCCATCCCTAGCTGCGAGGGAGAGGAGGGGTGCAAACTACAGTTTTATCTAGGACAACTACGTATCCAGCTACAAACTGGGGTTCCGTGACTATAGAAGAAGCAAAGAATGGACAGATCTGCAATACCCCCACCTCACTTTAAGGACTAAACTGGATAATATATGTAAAGTCTGATGATTCCCGGACTCACAAACTTATTCCTTCCCTGTCTGGTAACACTGAGAGCGTATGATGGGTCTCAGCAGCTTAAGAGGTTCCTCCTGTGGTAGCCCTTAATGCCGGGCCTCTGACCACACCCCACATACAACCTGCACTGCAGCCCAACAAACCCATCTCCCCCTTTCACGGTTCTAAACCTTTGTACTCACAAAGCCTCCTTCCAGGGAAGCCGTCCCCCCCCAGCCCCGGCTCCTGTCTGCGTGACAGATCGCTCCTCAACATGCCAGGTCTTGCTCACCTGCCCCTCCTCCCTCCACCCCCAGGTAGAGCCCGTGCTCTCACTCCCAGGTGCTTCCCTTATGGGAGCGCTCACCGTCCCGTATCGAAACAGCAGCCACATCTAGTGAGCGCCAGTCCCTGTCCTGAGCCCTGCACACACAGCTTCGCAGCCAATCCCAACAACCCTATGACGAAGACTCTGTATCACCCCCGTTTTACAGATAAAGAAACAGAGGCCCAGAGAGGTTAACCAGCTTGTCCGAAGTTACGCTGGGAGGAAACACCCGAGGCAGGATTCGAACCCAGGGTGCTAGACCACAAACCTGTACTCAGCCACCACTCTAGACTGCCTCTACTACTAGAGGGAGGGGTCTAGATGTCATCTTAGAGCCGGGATGATCAAACTACATCCCACAGGCTAACTCCGGCCCTCCACCTGTTTTCGCAAACAAAGTTTTGTTGGAGCACAGGGGTACCCACTTGTTTACCCTGGGAGGGCTGCAGGGTTGCCATGGAGACTGGAGATAGCCCAGGATGCCCAAAATATTAACTACCTGGCCCCTCTACAGAAAAAGTTGGCTCAACCCTGTTTTAGGCTGTCAGCTCCTCAAGACATGGCCTGTGTGCGTTGCTCCTGTGTCCTCGGCATCCCGCGTGGCATTGCATTTGGCACAGGCACAAGAGGCGCTCAACAAACACGTGGGGTGTGAATACCCCACCAGCAAAGAGGAGCGCGTCGGGGGGCTGAGGCTGCCGGCTCACTCAGGACTTGGAAAGTTTCCCAATTCTGTCCAGATACTATGTAACAACCAAAAGGCCCGGGAAACCTGTCGCAGGGCTTCGGTTGTGTGGTTAGTGGCTTGCCATGCCTCTGACGGAGGGACCCCTGCAGGCCAGTTGAGGGCCGTCTGTATCCGTCAGCAAACCCACTCAACTCCCCTGAACAAGTAGCCCAGGCCGACCCCTGGGGCCCACCCGCCCATGGGAGAATGTGGGTTCGACTGCTTCCTAGGCGGAGTCCCCTCTCACCCGCCCACCTCCGCTGGGAGGTCACTGACCCGACTTTGCAGATGAACGCCGAACACACCCTGGAAAAGAGGTGTTAGAAACTGATGTTGGTTGCCTTTCAACTGGTTACATTTTCATCAAAACATTCATAGGAAAAGGGGCGCCTGGGTGGCTCGGCTGGTTAACCATCTTCGGCTCTGGTCATGAACTCACAGTTGGTGAGTTTGAGCCCCGCAGCGAGCTCTGCACTGGCAACGTGGAGCCTGCTTGGGATTCTTTCTCTGCCCCCCTCCCCCCCTTGTGTTTGCTTTCTCTCTCTCTCTCTCTCTCTCTCTCTCTCTCTCTCTCTCAAAATAAATAAATAAACGTTAATAAAAACACATTTATAGGAAGGGACCAAACCACATACAACAGAAATAGCCCTCTAAAAACGACAGCAAAACATGAAAAAGTTATCCAAGGCTCAAATCCCTTCTCTGACCTTCAAAGAACAGGCTTGCAACAAGACTGTATAATGTTTCCTAATTTTATCGTAATTATTGATGTCACTGCACGAGACACAAATAAAGCACTTTCCTTCTGGGCTGTGACCATATTCGATCTAGCCTGGGTTATCAAAAATCACATTGTGGATGGTTTTCTCTTTAATTCTGTCTTGGCCTGGCCCCAAATCACATCAGGCAGGAGCCAGGCAGAGCTACAAAAAGCCTCCCACATTTCCGGCACAATCGTTTCAAGCCTCCTTTCGGGACACAAAAGCCGTATCTCTTCTCTTTCCCAGAGTTTTTAAACAACGGTCCAACTCGAGCAGACTCTTGAGGAACCACAGGCTAAAAGCAGCAAATGGAGACAGTCAGCCACTTTGCAAATCAAGTAACTTGTCACCTAGGTCCTCATGCAGGAGGAAGGGTTAAGAAACACCTGCCTATTTGCTAAGGCTGGGTCTAAAATGACCACTAACTTGGCCCCTCGGTTCCACAAAGTTACCCACTGGTCTAAAACATAGGACTTCCGGGGCGCCTGGGGGCTCAGTAGGTTAGGCGTCCGACTTCAGGCGTCTGATTTCAGCTGGGGTCATGATCTCGCAGTTCGTGGGTTCGTGCCCCACATCGGGCTCTGTGCTGGCAGCTCAGAGCCTGGAGCCTGCTTCTGATCCTGTGTCTCCCTCTCTCTCTGCCCCTCCCCTGCTCATACTGCCCCCCCCCCCACCTCTCTCTCTCTCTCTCTCTCTCAAAAATAAACATTAAATTTTTTTTTTAAATATAAGACTCCCAAGTAGACACATTTCTGCTGAGGCCCCTACTGTGTGCCACCCGCTGTGCCGGGCCTGCTGTCTGTAGCAGCCTCACAGCAATACTCCAAGGTTAATATCATTTCACAGATGAGGAAAACAGGGCCCAAACAGTCAAGTGACCTGCCAAGGTCATGCAGCTAAAAAGAGGCCAAGCCGGAAAGGCAGGGAAGTCTGACCATGTCACCAGCCTGTGCACCTGCACACTGCCCCCCTCCGAAGCTGGCTGGCATTGGGGGCAGTCCACTCAGGTACATAGTGCTGGTGGGGAAATGGCTCAGCCACTCTGGAAAACTCTTAGGGAGTTTCTACATGTGCGCATCCTACGACCCTGAGATCCCAATCCCCAAGCATGTACCCAAGAGAGATAAAAGCATGTGTCCACGCAAAAACTTATACACAGGGACGCCTGGGTGACTCAGTCGGTTAAGCGTCCGCCTTGGGCTTAGGTCATGATCTCAACGTTCATGAGTTCGAACCCTGCATCGGGCTTGATGCTGACGGCACGGAGCCCGCTTTGAATTTGGATCCTCTGTCCCCCTGTCTCTCTGCCCCTCCCCCACTTGCTCTCGCACTCTCTCTCTCTTTCTCTCTCTCAAAAATAAACATTTTTTAAAAACCCTTTAAATGAGGGGCGCCTGCGTGGCCCAGTCGGTTAAGCATCCAACTTCGGCTCAGGTCATGATCTCACAGTCCGTGAGTTCGAGCCCCGCGGCGGGCTCTGTGCTGACAGCTCAGAGCCTGGAGCCCATTTCAGATTCTGTGTCTCCCTCTCTCTCTGCCCCTCCCCTGTTCATGTTCTATCTCTCTCTGTCTCAAAAATAAATAAACGTTAATAAAAAAAATTAAATAAAAACCCTTTAAATGATAAAAATAATAAAAAATAAAAAACTTATACACAAATAGCAGCTTTATTGATAACAGCTAAAAAAACTGGAAACCCAAATGTCCACCTACAAGTGAATGGATAAACCGTGGCATATCCACAGGATGTAATATTACACAACAACAACAAAATTATAATCTACGGATAGATGCAGCAACACCCAGAATCTCAGCACACGAGGCTGACTGAAATAAACCAGACTCCAGAAAGGATCTCCTATATGGGTCCACCTATACGAAAACCCAAGAACAGACAAAACTAATTCATGGTGATAGAAATCAGAAACAGAATGCCGGGGACGGGGAACTGACTGGCAAGAACAAGGAAATCTGGGGGGGGGGGGGTAGAACCGGGGGAATCAGAGAATGTTCTGTACTTTTTAAAGGAGTGGTTACATGGCGTAAACAATTGCCAAAATTCAGCAAACAGAACGCCTGAGACCTGTGCGCTTTATTGTATTTAATTATACCTTTAAAAAAAAAAAAGTCCTCAGGCTAATGAGTCAGTCATTCAGATGACAAAACAGAAAACATGAATTATTACACGTATACTTCCAAACTGATTGCTCAAGGGTATTTAAAGAAACCCCAAAGAAAGTCTGATTTGCCCATGAAAGCAAATTAAGTTTACTCACTGGCTCTAGAAAGAATTTCCCTCACAATAAGGCCCACCACCTTGCATTTGCCCAAGGGGTCTGTCTAGTAGACAGAGATGAGTGAGTCCAGCAACCCTGCCTAACCAGCCCACTTTCAGTCAGGACAGCAACCCTTTCAGGACAGAGATGGCTGTCCCCATGGCAACCAGTGAAGGTGGGAAAGGTGGAGGGGAAGGGAGCCAGCGGGATTAAGAACCACTTTAGAATAATCACTGTATGGAGGCTGCGAGTGCCATACCCCTACCCCCACGAGGTCCGAGTCCTAATTCCTGGAACCCGGGAATGTCACCTTACAGGGCAGGCAGCAGATATGACTAATTTAAGGGTTTTTAAATGGGGAGATTGTCCCAGATGATCTTGGTGGGCCCTAAATGCAATCCCTAGGGGTCCTTCTAAGACGGGGACAGAGGGAGACTTGATACAGAGGAGATGCAATGGGAAGACCGAAGCAAAAACTGGGGTGAGGCAGGTACCAGCCAAGGAATGCCAACAACCACCAGAAGCTGGAGGAAGCAAGAAATTAACTTTCCCTTGGAGCGTCTGGTGAAAGCCTGGGCCTGCCAAGACCTTGATTTGGGCCCAGGGAAACCTATTTCAGACTCTGGCCTCTAGAACCATGAGAACATAAATGTCTGTTGTTGGGAACTACCAAGTTTACTGTCATTTGTTCTAACAAAACTAACACAGACCGGGAGCCTAAAATGCAGTATTGTTTCTGCCAGATATCCACACTCCTCCGATATCACTTCAAACTTTTAAGAAGTAATCGAATTAGTAAACGTTTTTCTTCTCTTTTTTTTTAATTTTTTTATTTTTTTTAATTTTTTTTAACATTTATTTATTTTTGAGAGGCAGAGAGAGGCAGAGCATGAGCAGGGGAAGGGAAGGGAGAGAGTTGTCGGCACAGAGCCCAACGCGGGGCTCAAACTCACAAACTGTGAGATCACGACCTGAGCTGAAGTCGGACGCTTAACTGACTGAGCCACCCAGGCGCCCCCCTTTTTTTTTCATTTTTTTTTAATGCTTGTCTACTTTTGAGAGAGAGAGGAGAGAGGGAGAGAGCATGAGCGGGGGAGGGACAGAGCAAGGGAGACAGAATCTGAAGCAGGCTCCAGGCTCTGAGCTGTCAGCACAGAGCCTGATGAGGGGCTTGAACCCACAAACTCTGGGTCAGGTCAGATCATGCATGACCTGAGCCGAAGTCAGACACTTAACCCACTGAGCCACCCAGGTGCCCCCAAGTTTTTCTTTTCTTGAAAGAAAACATCAGAGAATATCCTTATTACCATGGGGTAAGCAAAGATTTCCTAAATAGCACTCAAAAAGAACTAATCATAAAAGGGGAAAATTTTTTATATGTGACTATGCTAAAATTTAAAATTTGTGCATACCAGGAGATGACGTGGCAAACCACGAGTGACGATGCCTGCTTTCTGTTTGCAGTGCCCGTATCTGCGTGCACATAACCCATCAGCGAACTCCTATCCAGAATCTATAAAGAACTTTCTTTCACAAGTCAATATGAAAAAGCAGATGTCCCACGATACAAACAGCGAAGGACTTAAGTAACACCTGACAAAACGTGAAATCCAGATGGCCAACAGGCACACAAAAAGATGCTAACCTTCATTAGTCATCAAGGAAAGGCAAATTCAAACCACAATCAGATGCCACCCATCGGGTTGGCTAAAATGCAAACAGACAACATCGAGTATAGATGAGGCTGTGGGGCACCCAGAACCCTCAAGCGCTCCTGGCGGGAATATTAACAGATCCAACCACTAGGACAAAACTCTCTTCATAAGCTGGACAGTTGGAAATACTGTCGCGTAACCCAATATTTCACTCCTAGGTATACACGCACAGAAATGCGTATGTATGTTCCACAGAACTCACGGCAGTACTTTCGTAAGGGCCCCAAACTGGGAAAAACTCAAAAGTTTATGAGAAGCGTCCACGTATTCAGTATATTCATACGATGGAATAGAGCAGTGCACACAGACAACGATTAGACCCAGCACCACGGAGGGGGCTCAGGAACGTGATGTTAAGAGAAGAAGCCTGGAACAATACATCATGCCGTTCCATAGGAAATTCAAGAAAAGGCCTACCTCATGTAAGATGCTGGACATCAACAGCGGGCAACCATGAGGGACGGCGGGAGGGGACTGGCCGCTGTTTCTTGATCTGGATACGATCCGCTTATGAAAATGCGTTGAACTATTACGCGTATGAGTTACGCACTTTTCTGAACGTACGTTAGACTTCAAGTTTACCCCCCAAAACTAGTTATTCCGAGATTATGGGAAAAGCTTTTTTCCCCCCTCAATATAACTTTTTCAAACTGCAAAATGGACGCAAGCTTACCTCAGGAGAAAATAAATAAATAAAGGAAAAAAGAGAAGAACAAATAATATCCCCCACGACCCCACCAACCAAGGAAAACCATGGTAACCATTTGGCGTAAATCTCCTCAAATACACATACATTTTAAAGAGAGAGGAGGAGAGCACATCCTACAGGGAGTGGTTAACACAGGCAGGTGCTCCATAAATATTCTGAACCATACGTGAATAAATCATATTAGATGCTATTTTGTAACCTAGGCAACCACCTCTTTATTGTTGCCGTCCACGAAGAAATCCAGTGTCCCCAAAGGATTTGAGTGTACAAACTCACACTCTGGCAAACCAGCCAGCAAGGTGTGTGAATACTTTCTAAGTACATGTGGGCAAGAACATAAAACCCAGAGCCGTGATTTTTTAACCCTGGTTATCACCAACTGCCTCTAAAATTTGTGGAGTACTCAAAAAGCATTCATTTTAATTCAGTACGGTTTTAAAAGTTAATACATGCTCCCTCCTTGACTTTTTTAAATTTTTTTTTTTCAACGTTTATTTATTTTTGGGACAGAGAGAGACAGAGCATGAACGGGGGAGGGGCAGAGAGAGAGGGAGACACAGAATCGGAACCAGGCTCCAGGCTCTGAGCCATCAGCCCAGAGCCTGATGCGGGGCTCGAACTCATGGACCGCGAGATCGTGACCTGGCTGAAGTCGGACGCTTAACCGACTGCGCCACCCAGGCGCCCTCCTTGACTTTTTTAAATGAGTCAAGTAGCCCCTGAGCCCTGGGAAATCAGGGCCAGGGCCTAACAACCGCATTCTCAAAGCAGGGCATTCATGCAGATCAAGTCGAAAGCAGGTCCTGGATACCTGGCCACTGAAGGCCCACATTAGCTGGGCAGCCGTGGGCCCTAAGTCAAGGTGGACATTTCACAAGGTAAGTCAGACTCCCTGACCCCGAAGACGAAGACTGATGGTCGCAGAGGGCGGGGCAAATGACACACATATCAACTCGAGGACAAGGCTATAAACAGGTAGAGAACCAAGAAATAACAATAATAATAGCTATATAAATACAAGTTAATCCTGCTTTCATTTCTCTTTCATTCACTCTTTTATTTATTCAGTTATATCTACTGACCCCTTATGATATGCCAGACCCCGTTCTAGACACTGGAGATACAGCAGTGAACATGGCAGACGAAACTATTCTCTGTCCCCAGGGAGTTGACATCTTGTGCGGGGGGACAAGAGTAAAATATTGAGTGTGTCAGAGGGTGGTGGTGATGGAGAAAAATAAAGCAGGGGAGGGAGATAGGGACTCGAGGCTGGAGGAGGGGAGCAAGTCACTTGCTGTAGAGATGCAAATATTTGCTGGGTTCCAAGTTTTAAAAGGATCCTTTCAAAACATATCCTCTCCAAAGAACTCTGGCATAATTATGTTAATGGGAGCCCCAGGGTAACCACAGGATTCAGAAAATAAACCAAGAACTTTATGAACCAGAAAGGGTCCATTTAAGACGGGCAAATTGAAGATCCAATAATAGCTACCACTTCGCCAGATCTTGTTCTGCACCTTTCTCAGCTGCTTATAGACCAGTCTCCTCAATTAATTTTCACACTGAACGTATGAGAAGGGTAACATCTTTTCTCTCTTTAACAGATGAGAAAACGGAAGCCGAGAGTAATTAAGAAACCGGCCCAAGGTGACACGTGTGCTAAACGTTGATGTCCGGGTTCGGCCCGGAGTCCACACTCCCCTTACGTTCCAAATAAAACGTCCACTGCTCACCTGGGGTTTTCTTTGCCTGATACTTACCTTCCTTATCCTGCTCAAGACTTAACCTTTAATATTTTGCTGAGTTCTCACAACCGCACCCATCACACTCACACACACACACACACACACACACACATTGGAGGCCGGTTTCATATTTGCAATGTCTTCTTTTCTCTTGATAACGAAAAGTGAATGACGATCAAGACCCTCAAATGTTGAAATACCACTTCCTAGAGCCAATTAGAAATTATTTTCCCGGGGCACCCGGGTGGCTCAGTTGGCGAAGCATCTGACTCTTGGTCATGATCTCACGGTCCGTAGGTTCGAGCCCCACATCAGGCTCTGCACTCATAGGGCAGAGCCTGCTCGGGATTCTCTCTCCCCCTCTCTCTCTGCCCTCCACCACCTGCATTCTCTCTCTCTCTCTCTCAAAAACAAATAAGTAAACATTAAAAAACAAAGAAAAAGAAATTATGTTCTCAAACATTTGATATTCCCAGCAAACCCAAAATAGTTCCATCTGGGTTGGAGACTAAAATTAGCCTTCGTGCTGGCAAAGGAAGAGTTCATACGGCCAATTTCCTACAAACTAAAAACGAGCTCCCCAAAGGTAACTCCTGACTGCCCCCCATCCTCCCCACAAGCATGAGGGTCCCCTGTGACCCTCATCTCCATAAAAGACACCTCCACCTCAACATCCCAGGCTCTCAGAGCTATAAACACGAGTCCTCCTTGGCCGCTCTTTCTCTCACCTCATCCAACCCATGGGCAGCTTCTATCCTCCCCACTCCGAATCTGTACCTTCTCTCCACTTTCCTCGTCCCCCAAGTGCAAGCCCCCAGCATCTCTGGCCTAGACCACCGTGAGGAGCTCCCAACTGGCCTGTTTCCCGATAGGACCCTGTGAAATTCTCATCTCCAAAGAGTACCCAGAGTGAACTTTTTAAAGCACGAATCAGACCGTGTCACCTCTCGGCCTAAAATCCTTCTGGACAACCAGAACGCAGCCTTAAATTCTTCCCCTGGACTACAAGGCACCGTGCGGCCTGGCACCGGCCTGCCTCACCAAGCTTTTGGGCTTCAACTCTCTCCCTGGTTCACTCTGTGCGAAAACCAAAAGACTAGCGAAAACACAGTGCTTGAGATTAAAATGTGAATAGGGGTGCCTGGGTGGCGGCTGACTTCGGCTCAGGTCCTGATCTCGCAGTTTGTGGGTTCAAGCCCAGCATCGGGCTGTGTGCTGACAGCTCAGAGCCTGGAGCCTGCTTCCGACTCTGTGTCTCCATCTCTCTCTGCCCCTCCCCTGCTCATGCTCTGTCTCTCTCTCTCTCTCAAAAGCAAATAAACATTAAAAAAAACAATAAAGAAAAAAGTACTGCAGAAGAACATGCCATGAGATCTAAAAGTGAAGGTAACTTGAATCAAGCTGCCCACTGTTTGTACCAAGGCATTCCCCTGGGCCAGGGAGCTAGGGACTTGTACTTTTTAATTCTGAGTCTCCTCCCCTACTTCATGTGCAGATGCCTGTGCGTTTTGCACACTGAAATAGCTCCAGCTCTTAGAAAAGAGCCTGGCACATAGTAGTTCCTCAATAAAATAGTCTCCGAGTAAATACATTCATGAACACATGAATATAGTGTCAAAGTTTCTCTCTTTCTCCTCTCTCCCTTCTTACTGTTCCAGACCTCCCCTTGACAAGGGAGAAATGTGCAACCACTGAGTCTCCACAAATCCTCTCCAGACCACTAATGGACCTTTGGCAGCAGCTGAGAGAACACGGATGTGGGGAACACAGACCTGAACACGGAGGCATGAACCACTAGAAAGAGATAATGCTTTTGGAGTCAGTGGTAAACTTACAGTCTACTATGCTAAGAATAAACACTGACGGCATAGACCACACTAAACAAACTCAGCAAAGATGAGGTCTCACACATTACACAGTACATTTCACCTATGAAGCCTGCAATCATGTAAATATTATTATTACTATATTATTATTAATTTTGCCTCTTCTCAATCTGGCATAACCTACATACCCCAGTGGATTTAAGATCATACAAAAGCATGAGTTACTCCAATTCCTACTAAATCCGCCGGAAAGAACAAATCCTTTAATATGCATTGCAGGTAAAGTACCATCCCCAGTGAATGACTGTAATCCAGGGTAAAATCTCTGTTGGCCTCATAAGCTACTTGGGGGGGCGGGGGGGGGCGAGCATTAAAAGGGACTGCCCAACACACAAACCAGATGCTGTCACCAACAAGGCACAATTACCAAGAACTGAAATCAGATTGAATCATCTCCTCTCTCTCTCATCCTACACACACTACCTATTCCTTTGCAGCTTTCAAAACCTGAAGGGGAAAGAGGCAAGAGCAGACACCAGGGCTATTTTGAGAAATAAAAGGACTCAAAAGTTAAAAGCACAACTTCCACTGACAGAGTAGCAGATCTCCCGGGAAACCCAGGTGACTCAGAAAGTTCTCTTATAGAAACAAGTCAGTTTCCATATTTAGGAAGTGGTCTTCCTCCCTGTTGAGTTTCATGTAAATAACTGCCCGGTCAAAGTTTCAGCTGGAAGCCACCTGAACATTTTCCATCCCATGTGCAGGCAGAGAGGACCCAGTAATCCAGTCTAACCAGCAGAGAGAAGCAAGAGTTCCCAGGGTGTGATTCAAACTTCACAAGCATCCTGAAAAATCCCAAGACCTAAGATCCAAGGGCCACAGACGGCAGGACAAAAGATCTCATCCACAACGTCTATCTCCCTCTGGCTTGTTTTTGAAAAACAAAGTAAAAAAAAAAAAAAAAAAGTAAACAGCAGCACCACATCTGCTCCTTCCAAGTCCCCCTCACTATCCTCTGCATTGTGCCCCACATACCATCATCAACACAAGTGAGCTGGGGGCCCTTCCCTTAACACCCCCATCCTCCCACGTGGCCATACTGGGTTTCCCAACAGTGAGGGCAGAGTGAGCAGGGAACTTCAAAAGGCACCTAAATGGGCGGGGGTTAATAACAATAGTTTACAAAGCAAACCGTCCATTTCCAAAGGGGAGAGGGTGTTCAAAAAAAAAAAAAAAAAAAAAAAAAGAAGGAAAGAAATAACTAAGCTTCTGTTGCAGAGATTGGAGGTCTCAAACCACCACTGGGCAGGAGGTAGCGCGCACTCCGGAAGGCACTGAGAGTAAGTGGTAGGTGTTTGGTGATGGTGGTGGTTTTAAACACTGAAGTTTTAAATGAACTATGTTACGGAGAGAATTGTTGTGATGGGACCAGGGGTATTAACGCTTTTTCCTGCAGGCATACAGCACGCCCCCTCTGCCTCTCTTCCTCAGCCATTCTTCAGGAATGCGGGAAACCGCTAGCAGGCAGGGCCCTGGGACCAGTGCGCCCCTCTTTTGCTACTCCAGTCCCTGCAGGTGCCAGGGCCGAAAAAAACCGGGCCTCTCGCCTCCCTCTCCGCCACTGCGGTGCGGTCCTGGGGTGGGGTCACGGCCTGCCCCATCCCGGGCACCCCACCTGGAAAGGAGCTGGGACGCAGGAAGGGCACTCGGAGAGGCAGCACCCGATCGGCCGGTGGCACAGTGGCGCGCGCGCGCGCGCGCACACACACACACACACACACACACACACACACACACGCACACACACAGAGCTGAGCGGCGCGAAGGGAGGGGCGCGCGGTGGCGCTGGCGGCGGGCGCGTTACCTGTTCTGCCAGCCCTGGAGGAGGTTGGTGTATTTGCTGAGCACGCCTTCGAGCGCCGGCTCCCTCCTGCGGCCGCCTCCTCCCGACGGACTGGCGGCCACCGAGCCCGGGCTGCTGCGGCTGCCCCCGCCGCCGAGCCCGGCTACCGCCGACCGGCTGGAGACCCCCCCGCCGGCCAGGGAGCAGGACGGCGAGGAGCCAGCCGAGGTGGCGCGGCTGCTGCTGCGGCTGCTGCTGTTGCTGCCCCCGCCGCCGTCTGCGCCTTGGGCCGCCCTCTCCATGGTCCGTGCGCGCCCGGAACGCGAGTGCCCGCCGCGGTGGCGGCCGCGGCGCTGGGGCTCCCGGCGCGGCGGCGGCGGCGGCGGCGGCGGCAGCTTCTGCTGCTATAGCTCCGGGCGCCCGGGCCGCGCGTGGCTGCTCCAAATCCCCGGGAAATGCCTGACTCATACAGGAGGAAGAGGAGGAGGCGAAGGAGAGCTGGGAAGGAAGCCAACGGGGCTGGATGCAGCTGCGGCCGCCCCTCCTCCTGCCGCGGCCCTGGCCCCGGCCCCTCCCTCCGTACTAGTTTCCTCGGCAAGTTCGGAGCGGGTGGCCGGTTCGGCGAGCCCTCCTGTGGTTCCTCTTCCTCTTCTTTCGGGTCCTGGCGGCCGCTCGGGGCCGGGGGCGCTGCCGGGCGCCGAGCCGCAGGGTGGGTACGCCCTGTCACCCTCGCGTTCCTTCTGCCGCCCCCTCTCGGATCCGAAGGGGCGAAAGGGAATCTCCGCGCGTTCCTCCCCACCCCCAACCCACCTCGGGACCTGGAGGGAGGGAGGGGCGGGGGGCGGCCCCACCCACCCGATCCACCCGGATATTGACCCGCCCGGCCTAACGCGGGCACCAGCGCGCAGTCCCTCTCTCTGCCTTCCCCGCCGAGCCCGGGCCAGACACACGCACACAGCAACCTGGGAATGAGCCTTACAGGCAGAGCGAAGTTAATAGGGCAGGAACGTCTTCCAGGCTCTCCTGCATGCCTGGTAGGGGACAGGTGATTCTGTCCCCAAGGTAAGCTTGCCCGGGGTATTTTCACGCTGCAGAGTTACGGTAAATGCATCATGGACACCAGGGAAGGAACGGGAGTGGGGCAAGAAAACTCTAAGGTTCCTCCAAGTGCCTCCTTACATTGAGTGCCCTGGGCGCTTCACTTGCCTCACCCTAATCCGCACACTGATGGACACATAAATCTGGCAAGTCAAAACTAGCGATTTGATTTCCCAGAGGGAAATCAACCGATATTTACAATCACAGTGAAGTATGTATTCTCTGTGGTCGCTGTAACTTCTTCCCTGCAGCCCCACCCTAAGATACACTGAGCTGCAACTTGGTCTCTAAAATCGTTGGTGTTTTGCGAAAGTAGATGAGTCGCACTTTCTCCACCGTACTAATAATTTTTGTGAGTATAAATATCCAATGCAATCTGGAAGTTTCTAAAATTACCTAGAAAAATGGCTCTGAGGAGCTCAGGCACCACGCGCGCGCGCGCACACACAACAAAAACAAAGGGTGATAGATTGATAGGCAATCCCGGTTCAAAGGATCTACAAACCCATAAAGCAGATAAATAATTCAATAGTTAAAAAAAATTACTGAGTGAAATAGAGTCAGCTCTCATGGGGGCACTTCCCCAAACCTGCCCCCTCTCTAGCTTCATATCCTTCCAGAAAGGTGGTTTACCTCTAGAAATCTTCATGGAGAAGCTTCTGAGGCTGATGAGAAGTAGTTGTGCCCTGAATAAATTACAATTCCAGGTGCCTATACAGAGAAAGAAAGAAGAAAGAAAGAGAGAGAAGGAAAGAAAGAAAGAAAGAAAGAAAGAAAGAAAGAAAGAAAGAAAGAAAGAAAGAAAGAAAGAAAGAAAGAAAGAAAGAATCCAACTCTTGATTTCTGCTCAGGTTGTGATCTCATGGTCGGTGGCATCGATCCCCATGTCCCCATGTTGGGCTCTGTGCTGACAACACGGAGCCTGCTTAGGATTCTGTCTCCCTCTCTCTGCCCTTCCCTCACTCGTGCTCTGTCTTTCTCAAAATAAAGAAGTAAACTTAAAAAAAAATAATAAAGAAAAGACCACCCCCCACCTCCCACCCCCCAGCCCCCTCAGAGATTGCTTGGTAGAAAAGACCGACTCTGGAGCCAGACAGATCTGAGTTGCAATCCGTGACCTCTTTTAGCTTTAGTTTTCTCACCTGCAAAATGGGACCAAGTGGTAATACTGGATGTGATGGGATTGTCTATGTGTTCGAAACGTTTGTCATGTCATCCTATGAGAGCACCCTCCCTCCATATTGACCTCAGGCTTGGCCATGGAACGAGTTTGGCCAGTGGAGTGTAGACAGATGTAATACTGTATATGCCACTTGCAAGCGGAAGCTTCAAGAGCCCTGTTAATGTGGTTCAACTGTCTTTCTCTTTTCCTTCTACCAGGCGACTAGCGTGTCTCAGATAAGGGACCCTCTTCAGTTTGGATCCTGGAGTGAGAAGACACATGGAATTCAGCGGAGCCAAAGCCAGTTAGTGTTGGCCATGTCACACGGACAAAATGTTTGTTATAAACCACTGAGATTTTAGGAAGCACTTTTACCACAGCATAACTTTGCCTAAGCCACCTGCTACACTTGTCAGTATGTGAGTGTCCGTGAAGTCCTTCACTGCTAGTGAGAAGCTGGGCACATCCTGACCTGGAAATGTCAGTCATCATGTGCCAGAACAGCGCCCCTTTTTATGGGGGACTTGCCACCCCAAGTTCCGGCTAAGAGAAGTGCTACCATCACTCCAGCCTGCCCAGCTGACCTGCGACTGGATGAACCCGGTGCCGCAAATTCTCACCTTAGACTAAAAACTCGACACTCTTGGGAGTCCAGTGGAAGCAGGGAGGGGCTAAGCTGAAAGAAACAGTCAAGGCTAGTATGTCCGTCTGTTCTAGGCTGCTATAACAGAGCATCACAGCTGGGTGGTTTATCAACAACAGAAATTTACTTCTCACAGTTCCGGAGGCTGGAAGTCCAAGATCAAGGTGAAGGCATGATCGGTTCCCAAAGAGAACTCTGCAGGGCCCCAGATTTATTGTATCTTCACATGGAGGAAGGGGCTGTGGGGGGGTCAGGGCGGGGGGGGGGTTCTTTTATAAGAGCACAATCGCATTCGTGAAGGCTCCACCCTCTCCACTTAGACTGCTCCCGATGGCCCTACCTCCTAACACCATCACTTTGGGCATAAGGATTCCAACATATGAATTTGGGGAGAAACAAACATTCAGACCATAGCACGCGGGATGGGCCAAGAGCAAGTTAGCTATGTGGGATCAGAAGTGACCAAGGACGGGGTGGGGGGACACCTGGGTGGCTCAGTCCGTTAAGCCTCTGACTTCGGCTCAGGTCACGATCTCGCAGTTTGTGAGTTCAAGCCCCACGTCGGGCTGTGTGTTGACGGCTCAGAGCCTGGAGCCTGCTTCGGATTCTGTGTCTCCCTCTCTGCCCCTCCCCCACTCAGGCTCTGTCTGTCTGTCCGCCTCTCCCTCTCCAAAATAAATTTAGAAAACATTAAAAAGAAAAAGAACTGGCAAGGGAGGGAAATCGGTGGCAAAGAGTGGAGCAGTCATTCTGAAAGAAGAGGCAGGACCAGGAAAGAGATGCGGTAAATGCTTTTCCTTCCTCTCAGCCCTCTTCCCTGCTCTCACCCCTGGAGTTTTGAAGTAAAGGTCACTACCTCCAGAAAGCTTTCCTTCACCCTCATGCAGTGAGTAGGGAAAATTCTCTTTGGAGAGGAAAGGCTTCATGTTAGAAAAACAATTGGAGAACAAAAGACATAATAAATTGGCAAAAATACTTGGAATATATGTTTAAAAATATTTGCAAACTATATATATCCAATAGAAGGGCTCATTACTTTACCCAGATTGCATAAATCATTAAGAAAAATAAAAATACAGGGGCGCCTGCGTGGCGCAGTCGGTTAAGCGTCCGACTTCAGCCAGGTCACGATCTCGCGGTCCGTGAGTTCGAGCCCCGTGTCAGGCTCTGGGCTGATGGCTCAGAGCCTGGAGCCTGTTTCTGATTCTGTGTCTCCGTCTCTCTCTGCCCCTCCCCCATTCATGCTCTGTCTCTCTCTGTCCCAAAAAAAATAAATAAACGTTGAAAAAAAAAATTAAAAAAAGAAAAAGAAAAATACAGATAGAATGACTGGAAATCTAACAGCTGTTTCAGAAGCCATAAATGACTAAAGTAATAAGACTAACATACCACACCTCTTAAAATAACGGGGCAGGGGCACCCGGGTGGGCTCAGTGAAGTGCCTGACCAACTCAGGTCATGATCTATTTGTGAGTTCGAGCCCCGGTTCAGGCTAACTGCTGTCAGCGCAGAGCCCGCTTCAGATCCTCTGTCCCCCTCTCTCTGCTGCTACCCCACTTGCACTCTCTCTCTCTCTCAAAAATAAATAAACATTGAAATCAAAAAATAGAAAGTAGGAGCACCTGGGTAGCTCAGTTGGTTAAGCTTCTGACTTCAGCTCAGGTCATGATCTCACAGGTTGTGAGTTCAAGTCCCACACCTGGCTGGCTCTGTGCTGACCATACAGAGTCTGCTTGAGATTCTCTCTCTCCCCCTCTGTCTCTGTCCCTTCCCCACTCGCGCTTTCTGTCTCAAAAGAAATAAGTAAACCTTCAAAATTAATTAATTAATTAATTAGAAAAATAATTAAAAAACAGGCGGATTCAGCAGCCCCTGGTAAGGAGCTGATTGCCCCATCTTGTTCTTCACATGGGCCTGAAGAGCTGGTCTAGAGTTTCCAGTAACCAGCTTTAGAAGCTCCCTCCTCTGCCCGTGTTCCCACGTAAAGCCTTAATGTTGACAGATGATAGTCACGGACTAGCAAGAAAGTAGGTAGACACTGACCTAGGTGGCCAAATGACATGAAGGAAGCCACCAGAAGAGAGAAAACTATCACAGCCAGACCCCCTCCGACATCAGCTTGGTCACATTTGCATTGGAAATAGCTGGTCTGAGGGGCGCCTGGGTGGCTCAGTCGGTTAAGCGTCCGACTTCAGCTCAGGTCACGATCTCGCGGTCCGTGAGTTCGAGCCCCGCGTCAGGCTCTGGGCTGATGGCTCAGAGCCTGGAGCCTGCTTCCGATTCTGTGTCTCCCTCGCTCTCTGTCCCTCCCCCATTCATGCTCTGTCTCTCTCTGTCTCAAAAATAAATAAACGGTAAAAAAAAAATGTTTTTAAAAAAGAAATAGCTAGTCTGATATAGTCTAAATCCCAGGTAATAAAAATAATAGCTAATATTTATTGAGCACTTACTATGTGCCAGGAAGGCACCGTTCCAAGTCTTGGGTTTTTTTTTTTTTTAATGTTTATTTATTCTTGAGAGAGGGAGAGAGAGAGCAAGCACACAGGGGAGGGGCAGATAGAAAAGGAGACAGGATCTGAAGCGGGCTCTGTGCTGATAGGCAAGAGCCCAATGTGGGGCTCAAACCCACGCACCGTGAAATCACGAGCTGAGCTGAAGCTGGACACGTAACCGACTGAGCCACCCAGAGGTTCCCCCG
This sequence comes from Acinonyx jubatus, assembly GCF_027475565.1. Lineage (NCBI taxonomy): Eukaryota > Metazoa > Chordata > Mammalia > Carnivora > Felidae > Acinonyx > Acinonyx jubatus. The sequence continues at coordinate 145,460,115 of NC_069384.1, forward strand.
CAAGGGTTTTTGAAATAGTAATTCATTTAATCTTTACAACAACCTCATAAGGTACGTGTGACTCCTGCTTCTATGTGACAGGTGGAGAAAAACCGGGTCAAAGAAATGTTCAATAACACCCCCAGATCCTGATGGAGCTAGGATTGGAACTCGGGCAATTTGCCTGCTGAGCCAGAGTCCCCAACCACTGCGTTGTACCACTTGCTTCACGACAGATCGGGTTTCATTTCTTCTACTTAACAGAACCGCCCGAAGTACAGCACGGCACCTGTTTTTTATTTGTGTTCATTTAGGGACTGATTCTCCCATCACCGCCCCGAGGGAAGCAGGGCAGGAGCCCGGGCCCCTGGCACTCAGCCGCAGGACCTGTGCACGGTTAAGACTCAACGCAGGTTTATTTGGTGAACAAAGCCCAAGTTTACTGAAGAAGAAACAAACTTCTGACTCCCAAGTCCAATGTTCTTGTCAATATAGCCTGCTGCCTGCCTGAACGGTTGCTGTGATGTGTACATGCAACTTTCCCCCCAGTGGGGGGATGAAAACACTGCACGTGGGCGTGGACAGTCCATCGTCCTGTGACCAAGCAGCTCCAGTAGGAACACCAACAGTGACATCCAGGGAAATCAAACAGGGCCTTGGCAGGACGGGTATATACGTTATATCATACTCATTTTCGTGTGTATTAACATACACGTAATGTTAACATCTTTGTCTATTAAATTGTCTACATCATATATGATTAGTATTTGTGTATATTATATTCACCTTTTATGTATATTATATCCATTCTATTAACATCTATCAAAAATGGAAGTTATGTCATTATTTTGATTATTAATTTTATTAAAATAGGCACTCGGGGCACCTGGGTGGCTTAGTTGGTTAAGCGTCCAGCCGCAGCTCAGGTCATGATCACTTGGTTCATGAGTTTGAGCCCGCATCAGGCTCTCTGCTGTCAGCTTGGAGCCCGCTTTAGATCCTCTGTCTGTCTCTCTCTCTGCCCATCCCTCACTCTCTCTCTCTCTCTGAAAAAAAAAAAAACATTTAAAATAAATAAATAAATAAAATACACACTCAGGGCGCCTGGGCGGCTCAGTCACTTAAGAGTCTGACTCTTGATTTCAGCTCAGGTCATGATCTCATGGTCGTGGGATCAAGCCCCGCATCAGCTTACATGCTAATCATGGAGCCTGCTTGAGATTTCTCTCCCTCTGCCCCTCTCCCCTACTCATGTACTCTCTTTCTCTCTCTCAAAAAATAAAATAAAATAAGACACTCATTTTTAAAGATTCACATACACAAAGGTACAGTGTAGAAATATAACACCTTCCCAGAGGAAACCCCTATTAATAATTTTCATACATATATAGGCAAACATATATATATATATTTCTCCCAGACACTTTTCCATGCAAAAAATAGTTGTATATTACCTTATTCAAAAACAAGTTCATACTACAAAATGTATAATGATTTCTAACTTGTTTTGTTGACCGAAATGTAGAGTATGGACAGTTTCCTTTAGAGCTATATCATCATTTATAACAGAGTATTACACTGTTTATGTGCCCCCCCAATTTAATCATTCCAGTACTGTTGAACACTAGGATGTTTCAGACTTTTACTATTATAATTTTTTCTTAATGTTTATTTTTTGAGAGAGAGAGAGAGAGAGAGAGGGAGAGATTGAGTGGGGGAGGGGCAGAGAAAGGGAGACACAGAATCCGAAGCAGGCTCCAGGTTCCGAGCTGTCAGCACAGAACCCAACGCAGGGCTCGAACTCACGAACTGTGAGATCATGACCTGGGCCAAAGTCAGACCGTTAACTGACTGAGCCACCCAGGTGTCCCTAAACTTTTGCTATTATAAAAAATGTCACTTGAATTATTTTTTCCATTAAACGATTTCTTTAGAATAAGAGAGACTGGAATTGTAATGACTGGGTCAAACCACACCATGTGTTATAAATACAACTCCTATATTACAAAATCACCCCCGGGGCGCCTCGGTGGCTCAGTCGGTTGAGCATTCGAGTTTGGCTCAGGTCGTGATCTCGCAGTTCGGATGCCCGCCTCAGATTCTGTGTCTCCCTCCGTCTGTCCGTCTGCCGCTCATGCTCTGTCTCTCGCATTGTCTCAAAAATAAGTAAACATTAAAAAAATTTCAAAAAAAAATCACTGCCAGGACGTCTGAATCAATTTTAACTCTGCTGATCCCGGGTGGGTCTCCTCACAGGTTTGAGCGTTGGCTGGACGGTCCGGGTTGGCCTTGGCCGGGACCGCTGGGCTCTTCTCTCTTCCGCAGGGTCTCTCCTGCTCCAGCAGCTGAGGCTGGGCTTGTTCTCATGGCACAGAGGCTTCCAGAGATGGACGGGAAGTGTGCAAAGAAAGCATCTCGAAGCCCAGTCTGAGAACTGGCCTCAGGGTTATTTCCGCCGCATTGCAGTAAAGAGCACTGACTTTCTGCACCACACGGGAGGGGTCCATAGTGGCAGTGTTCTGGGTCCCCGCGGTAAAAGGGAAACTTTCACAACGTGAGGAGCCCTTGATGTCCTTAATTTCCTTGGAGCAGGAACCCATTTCATCTCTTAAACAGAAGATAGATATAAGGTTAATGAGAAATAAACAGTTTCTAAAAAGAAGCAAACAAACAAACAAACAGTGCTGGGACAACTGGACATTTTTATGCCAAAAACTGGAAGACCTATACCTCACACTTTATATAAAAATTACCTCAATAAAGGGGTATCTGGGTGGCTCAGTCAGTTAAGCATCCCACTCTTAACCTCAGCCCAGGTCTTGGTCTCAGGGTTCTGAGTTCAAGCCCCATGTTGGGCTCCATGCTGGCTGTGGAGGCTACTTAAAAAAAAAAAAAAAAAAAAGGTTAAGCATCAGTCCGTTAAGCATCCGACTTCAGCTCAGGTCGCGATCTCATGGTTTGTGAGTTTGAGCCCTGCATCAGGCTCTCTGCTGTCAGCACAGAGCCTGCTTTGGATCCTCTGTTTCCCCCTTCCCCATCTCTTTGGCCCTCCCCCACGCACACACACATGTACGTGCACTCTTTCTCTCTCAAAAATAAATAAATACATTTTTTTTAAGTTTTTTTAATGACCTCCAAATGGATCAAAAACTAAAACATGAGGGGCACCTGGCTGGCTCGGTCGGTGGAACATGCAACTCTTGATCTCCGGTTATGAGTTCGAGACCCATGTTGGGCATAGAAATTACTTAAAATAAAATTTAAAAAAATAAACTAAAACGCAAGATGTAAAACTATTAGAGCTTTAGAAGAAAACATAGGAGAAATTTTTATGAACTCGTGTTAGGAAAATGGAGCAAACGTTGTTAGCCTTCCTGAGAAGGGAAGACGGATGGGGAGGGCAGACCCAAGGGCCCGGAGAGGGGAGTCAGGAACCACAGAGAATTATTCCCAGGCCCAGAGTCCCAGCCAAGGAACCTGCACCTGGATGGCAATTTGCCTGACTGGATTTTGTAATTGCCGTGGCCCACTCATTCCTTCCCGCCTTCTGTTTGCTCCCTTTTTGAATAGGAGTATCTAGGACACTCACCCTCTGCCTGTTTTACCCCCACATGTTGGGAGGGAGGGAGCAGGTGACCTGCTTCTTCCATTTTGCGAATCACAAGAACCATACTCGAGGCGCTGATCTTGAGGAACTAGACCTGTGGAGCCTCTCGCCTGGGCCACGCGCGGATGACGAGATGCTGGATTTCAAGCTGGTGCAGTGACGGGATGAGACTCTTGAGGACTGGATGAGTACGTTCTGCATATGGGAGGGATATAAAGAATTTGTGGCCAGAGGGCGGGCTATAGTGCTTTCAAAGATATGTCTACACCTTCTAGGAGAGCCTCCCCTCAAGATCTGGAGCTAAATGCCTCTCCCCTTGAGTGTGGAATGGATTTGGTGGCCCGCTTCTAATGAATAGAATATGGCAGAAGTGATGCAATATCACATCCAAGGTCGAGTTAGGAAAAGACAATGGTTTCTGTCTTAGGTGAGTCCCCTTCCCCTTTGTCTCTTCACTCATTCTAAGGGAAGCCAGCTGCCATGTTACAGGGACCCTCAGGCAGCCTATGGAGAGGCCCATGTAGGAGAACTTGAGATATGCCAGTCACTATGTGAGTCACCTTGGAAGGAGATTTTCTGAGGCCAGCTAACAGCCACACAAGTAACCTTGGGAGTAGATCATCACCCAGTCAAGCAGTGGAATGACTGCAGCCAGGACAGACAGCTCGACCGGGACTCCATGACCAACCCTGCACCCAGGCCCCTGGCCCTCAGAAACTGTGAGATAATAAATGTTTGGTGTTTTAGGCCACTAGGTTTGGGATGATTTGTTACTCGGCACTAGAGACCCAACACAGATGGCTACCTTGAAACTGGTCATTGTGTGGTTTTTATCTCTCTGTTTCCTTCTCATGACCGCTGACCAGCTTTTCACATCCTGAAGACAGGAAGTAGGGAAATAAAGAGAATTCAGCACAGGTTGAAAAAGATGTATCAGTGTGGGATTGGCAAAAGCATAGAAATCCAGAAAAAGGGAACAGAGTAGAGTCTAGAAATAGTTCCATGTAAATACAGCCAACTGAGTTTTGATAGAAGCGCGAGGGCAATTCAATGGAGCTTTCTGTATTTTTTTTTTCGATTGTTGCTGTAAAAGATTACCACAAACTTGGCGGCTTAAAACAACACAAATGGATCATCTTGCAGTTCTGGTGGTCGGAAGTCTGAACGTGTGTCCAAAGGTCTAAAATCAAGATCCCAGCAGGGCTGTGTTCTTCTTGATAGCTCTCAGGGAGAATCCGTTCCTTGTCTCTTCCAGCTTCTAGAGGCTACGTGCATTCCTTGGCTCATGGTCCCTTCCAGCAATGACATCACTCCAACCTCCTTCTGTCATTTTATCTCCTTCTCGGACTCTGACCCTCCTCTGTCCCTCTTATAAGGACGCTTACAATTACACTGCAAGTCTCACCTGGATGATGTTTTCAACAGGTGATGCTGCAACAGCTCATGAGCAAAAAATAATGAACTTGAACCTATACTCACACCTTACACAGAAATGAACTCAAAATGGACCCTAAATCGAAATGTGGGAAATAGGGGCACCAGGGTGGCTCAGTCAGTTGAGTGTGTGTCTTCTGACTCGTGATTTCAACCCAGGTCATGATCTCACAGTCATGGGATTGAACCCCGTGTCAGGCTCCACACTGGGCGTGGAGCCGATTTCAGATTCTCTCACCCTCGGGGCGCCTGAATGGCTCAGTCGGTTAAGCATTTGACTTCAGCTCAGGTCATGATCTCGCAGCTTGTGAGTCCCAGCCCTACGTCAGCTGTGCTGACAGCTCAGAGCCTGGAGCCTGCTCCGGATTCCATGTCTCCCTCTCTCTGCCCCTCTCCCCCGCTGCTCATGCTCTGTCTCTTAAAAATGAATAAACATTAAAAAAAAAAAAAGATTCTCTCACCCTCTCTCTCTGCCCCTCCCCTACTCATGCTCTGTCTCTTAAAAATAAATAAATAAAATTTAAAAATCTAAAAAAATGTGGAAGATGAAACTTCTAAACCTTTAGAAGAAAACATAAGACAACTCTTCGTGAAGTTGGATTTAGGGAAATAGTTCTTAGATACTACATCCAAAGCACAATCCATTGTTAAAAGTAGACAAGTAGACTTTGTCAAAATTAGAACATTTTACTCTGCAAAGATACTGATAAGAGAATACCTAAAGAGATAAGCTATAGAATGGGGAAAGTATTTGCAAATCATATATCTGACAAAGGACTGGTTTCCCAAGTAGGTAAAGGACTCTTGAAATCCAGAAATAAGAAAATAAACAGCCTTATTTTAAAAATGGTAAACGATTTAAACAATCACTTCACCAAATTAGATGTACAATTGGCAAATAAGTACATGAAGAGATACTCACCATCATTAGTCATTAGGGAAATGCAAATCAAAACCGCAATGAAAATGAAATACTACATACCTATTAGCATGAACACAAACACACCACAAAAAATCCCCAATACCAAGTGCTGCTGAGGACTCATAGTAACTGGAATTCTTATACATTGCTGGTAAGAATGCAGAATAGGACAGCCAATTTGGAAAACTCTTTGTCAATGTCTTTTTAAGTTAAACCTACACTTACCACATTTATCTAAATGAAAATCTGTGTTCACACAAAAAACCTGTATTTGAATGTTTAAAGCAGCTTTATTCACAATCACCTAAACCTGGAAAAACCCAGATACCCCTCAGCTGGGGAATGAACTAAAAACAAAATAAAACAGTGCACATTCACACAATGAACAACTACTCGGCCAAAAAAGACAGTAAACTGCTGATCCGCGAACAGCACAGGTGAATCTCAAATGCATTCTGCTAGGTGAAGAAAGCCAGCCTCAAACACACTCTATGTGATTCCATTTATGTGACATTCTGGAAAAGACAAAAACCTATAGGACAGAGAATATATCGGTGGTTGCCAAGAATTAAGGATTTGGCTACAAAGAGATAGCTGGAGGGAATTTTCAGAGGAGCTGCTCTGAGTCCTGGTGGTTACAAAGACTCCTTGCACTTGGCATAACTCGTAGAGAATTTCTAATGTTTATTTTTTTTGCTTATTTTTAAGAGATTGAGAGAGAGAGAGCGTGCAAGCAGGGGAGGGGCAGAGGAGAATTTCAAGCAGGCTCCATAGGGTCAGCACAGAGCCTGACGTGGGGCTCAAACTCACGAACCGTGAGATCATGACCTAAGCTAAAATCAAGAGTCAGACACTCAACCATCTGAAACACCTAAGTGCCCCTAAACAAAATAATTTTAAAACAAGAAGAAACAGATGTATGAAGTCAAATGCCCTATGTGCCTTCATGCTAGGGAATGGGTTCCACACGTCAAGGAACAGAAGGATAAATGGTGGATGGATGGATGGATGGATGGCTCCCTATCTGTAGACATATGATCACCTGCTCAAATTTTTAGGTTCTTCAGGTGACATTACTCAGACCTTTCGAGTGGGAGTGCAGGTGTCTTTTCTATACCCCCCCCCCTCAGTTTATGGTACAGTGAGCTTCGGAGGTTAAATGAGATGCCAAATGCGAAAGCTCTTTATAAAGTGAAAGTGTACTATACATACCAGCTATGCCACTGCTGAAGGAAGAAACAATCTCCATATTCATTTGTCCTGCAACAATACTGAGACTCCGGAAAGGCCACAAGTACCACTAATGAGCGCCCATAGCGTGTGTCCCTCCCAACTCACCACCTGGCAAAACGCCCCACGCAAGATTGGAAACAGAGGACGAACCCAACCTCAGCATCCTCCTCACAAGGAACATGAAACCCAGAAAGAGATGAGATTTCCCTGCGGTCACACTGGGCGTTGGCGGGGCAGCTGGGGCCACGGGTCTCATGGTAGAATGTTCTTGACTGTATTCCATTTCAACTGGTGTGCACAGTTCTTCCAATTCCCCAGCAGCTAAGCCCAAATAACCAGCATGATAGATCACTGAACCAGGCAAAATATTCCAGAGACATAAAAAAGGCAACAACAATTTAATGTTCCTATAAAGGAAAACATCTGTCCAAAGAAAACCGTCTAAATTTCACTGAGAATTGGAACTTTTCTTTTTGCTACAATCTGCTGGAGAGCCCTTGATTTCTCTCTGCTCTCCCATGCGAGACAACAATGACATGATTGTGGGTTATTTTACTTGGAGGGTTTCTCAGCCTCTAAATATGAGCCAACCTATGATATGATCAGAAGAATTTCTTTAAAGTATAGATTTCCAGGGCACCTGGGTGGCTCAGTTGGTTAAGCGTCCAACTCTTGGTGTTGGCTCAGGTCATGATCTCACGGTTTCATGAGTTCAACCCCCGCATCGAGTTCTGCACTGACAGTGCAGAGCCTGCTTGGGATTCTCTCTCTCTCCCTCTCTCTCTGTCCCTCCCCCCACCACTCTGTCTCTAAAAATAAATAAATAAACTTAAAAGTTTTTTTCAATATAAATATCCAAGGAAATAAGGGGGTTAGAGGCCCTGAAGACTTTTCTCCATAGGTCTAAGACTTGGTTTTCCCAGAGTCTAAAAGGAGACAAGATCACTCTACAGAAAATCTATAATGCACCTTTGTACTCCAGTCTGAGGAAAGAGAGGGAATTCCGGAAAGAAGCCGCTGCCACATGTTGACGTTTCTTTCTGGATTCGAAATCGGCATTCAAGTCGGTTTCTATAGGTTGGAAACTGCTGAAGAAAGAACACAAAAGTACCTAAAGCAAAAGACCAACGAGCAGTAAACAAAGAGATCCTATTCTCTCCACTCCAGAGGGCACAGAATTAAAACAAAACAAAAAGTAAATTAAAAAAAAAAAAGAACTTGACAAGTATCTCTGGACACGTAGAAAGCTCATTTTTGCGAGAACTACATTCCAACCAGCGAAGGGCTTGTGAATCTTGGAGAATTAAAAGCAAAGTAAAAGGGCTTTGACCCTTCTCTTCACCAGGCTTCCCACTCACCACGGGATAGAAGGCAAAAGAAACAAAATTGCTCGTGGAGATTCATCTTGATGCAAAGGTGGGTGCCTTTATTTATACCTACTGTGCCCTTCTTACAGCTGAATGGTTTACTTCCTGATGAGACACGTTTAGGGCCATCATATGCTTGAATTTACTGGCAGGTATTATACGGTAAATTATTTCTGGCTATAAAAAAGCATGCCCGATTTATGTGCATAGCAGAGCCCCGAAAGTATGACTATTCCAATGTCAGTAGACAGTGTTTAAGTTCTAACAGTCTCCTGATGAGCATTTGTGAACATCACTCATTTTTAAGGAGGTAGAGAAGAGTTAGTGAATTGGCAGATGTCGGACAGAAGAAGTTTTCATTTTGCTGTCCCTATCGAATAGTCTGCTTACAACAAATTTCATCAAGCGAGCATTTGGGGGATGCGAGAGCTGTGGCGGAGTGGCCTCTGGGGTCCGGTGGGCTCGAGGGGACACTTGGCTTTGCCTCTTTGTTGTCATAGGAGCAACTCTCTCTTGGAGCCTCACTGTTTTCATCTGAAAAATGTGGATGACAGCAGTACCCGGCCGATGTGGGGAACAAAGACAAAAAGTAGATGTAGATAAAGTTAAATTTCCTTAGAACTTGCAGCTCACTGACAAATACTTGAGGCAGGCCGAGTATAACACGTTCCCTCAGGGACTCCCAACTGTTTTCATGTTATTAAGGCTTTGCTGGAGGGAAAAACAACCTCAGCTTGACAATAGCTAGGCCTCCAGAATCCTGGGAGTCTTCTTTAGCATGTGAAAACCCTTTTGGAAATTTCCATTGTCTTTACCTCCCCCAACTCTCTAGTATATAATCAATTGCTCTGCACAAACCCAGTGCAGCTCTTTCTGCCCACGGGTCCCATCCCCGTGCCTTAATAAAACCACCTTTTTTTTTGCACCGAAGATGTCTCAAGAATTCTTTCTTGGCCATTGGCTGCAAACCACACCACTGCAAATCCCCATCACCCACCATATGGTGCTATTATAAGGCTCATGGGAATTTATATTAAAAAAAAAAAATCCTGCAGATCATCAAAGCATAGGTTGGCTTGCATTTAGAGGCAGACAATGGCTCATATTGAGAGGCTGAGAAACACTCCAAGTAACATAACCCACAATCATGTCATTGTGGGATCGCATGGGAGAGCAGAGAGAAATCAAGGGCTCCCCCAGCAGATTGTAGCAAAAAGAAAGTTACAATTATCAGGTGATAAAAAGGAAGAAAGGAGGAATGTCCTCACCATCAAGTTATACTCCCCATCAGTATATCTCACCACTGGTGGTTCCTCCTGTCAAATGAAAAGTATTCACAAAATGTCCCAGAGCGTTGTTGAGTCCGTTGATCTCTTGCCGGCAAGGGCGAAGTGTTAACAGTCAAAATTTGAGCAGTTGCCCACAGGCATTGGATTTCTTTACTCTTAGGAAGGGAACTTTACAACTATATTAATTTGGAGGTGCAATGATTGAGCTACTTCCTTCTGTCACCTGCAAAACCCATAAGCAAATTCCAGTCCCCTTATTTGTCCCTTTCACTGGATATATTTCAAGAATTTTGATTGGAAAATGCCAAAGATAGTCCTTTAATAATTTGAATTTCCTCTTTTACAGCTGTTCTTTCCAATGGGCTTCCAATCATTTCAGTCCATATGGAGAACTCCACTCTTTCTTCTCTGACTCTAGTCTCCCATTCCTGATTGTTCCTTATTGAACCATGTCTATTGGCTTTTCTATCCTTATTGAGTTTTTTCCTCTCTGGTTATGGTAGATCGATACCATTAATGGAGAGTTCCTGTGAGAAGTGAGGCTGATTGTTCATTTTCAGAAATACCAGATAAAAGCTGTGCTGTCTAATTAACAATAGGTTTACAACCTATTGGAAATATGTACTAACCTCCAACCCTCCCCGCCCCCCACGCCACCATCACAATGGAGTCCCAAACCCTTAGACACTTCGCTTCCTGGTTCTTCTTCCCCTCTCTATTTCTTGGGAGGAACTTTTCAATGAGCATGGGCCAAAGAACAAAGGGAGGAAGGACTGAATGTCTCTGTATCACCTCAGGGAATGCACATTTGCTCTAATAAGACTACCTTTTGCCTTACATGGGCGTAGGCAACGTTTGGGTAAGGCTATAACCTCTCTAGTACTCAGCCAATGAGGAACCAGGGGAGGGACTTGCATGCTAGGAATAAACTGTGTGACTGCCTGGACTGTGCCTGTCCATCAGACACCCACTCTTGCCAAGAACGTTGATTAAAGCTTCACTTCACTGTGCTCCAAGTCTCTGAGTCCCTCCTTTGACTGGGTCGGTGGGCTTATTTCTAACAGTTTCCAACTATCTCAGCTGTTTTCTCAACTGTTTTGGATAAATACATTTATTCTTCCAAATGAGTGTACCCATTGGCTTCAAGTAGTCATTCACACTTTAGTATAAGTGGATCTTTACCATCTATTTAGCTAATTTGCATTCATAAGAAAATACAAGATTGCAGAAGATACATAAAAGAGGGAAAGTGCAGGACATAATTTTCAAATTGAAACCGGCCAGATTTGGATGATAATCTCTTTAAAAAAAATTTTTTTTAATGTTTATTCATTTTTGAGAGAGAGACAGAGCATGAGCAGGGGAAGGGCAGAGAGAGAGAGGGAGACACAGAATCTGAAGCAGGTTCCAGGTCTGTCAGCGCAGAGCCTGACACTGGGCTCAAACCCATGAACTGTGAGATCATGCCCTGAGCCAAAGGCGGATGCTTAAGCGACTGAGTCACCCAGGCACCCCATGGATGCTAATCTCTTAAAGAGGGCCTAATCTTTAGTTTTCACTTGGTCCCTTTCTGTTGTTACCATTGCTCTAGGACTTACAGGCTTGATCAGCTGTCTCCCCTTTGCCCTCTGGATTGCCTTATTTTCACTCCAGGGATGGGCTACACTGAGGCTGTCGCAGCCACCTGGCAAAAGTATCACTCTTCCCTGTCTTGCCAGCCCTTCTCTTAGGGTCTCCAATGTCATTGCTGATGACATGGCCCAGGTTTCTTTTTTCTTTTCTTTTCTCTTCCTCGCCTTTCTTTTTAAAGTAAGCTTCACACCCAGCCTGGGGCCCAACGCGGGGCTTGAACTCATGGCTCTGAGATCAAGACCTCAGCTGAGATCGAGAGTCAGACACTTAACCAGCTGAGCCACCCAGGCACCCCTCTTTCTTATCAGCAAATGTGACGATCTATTCCGGCTCTAGATTTTTCCAAAAACAGATAGCAAAAAACCATTTTAAAAAATCATTGGCCATTTATACGTCTTGCTCTGGGGTTCAGAAAATATGCCTGTCTCAACTATGCCCAGATCCCAGGAACAGGATCACTACCCTGACAGTTTCGCTGTTTTCAGGGCATGCCCACCACCTGGGGAAATGAGAGCTAGAGCATTCTGTTTAATAATGGAACTCTCTAAACTGATTCAAAGTCATTTTTACTGCTGTCACAGAACCAGTCCTGAAGACAGAGCATTAAAAGGGTCATTCTATTCCTTCACCATAGGCCAGTGCTAAAAAGTTCATGAAAGGCCCCTTCTAAGACTATTTCCCTTTCATTCAAATATCTAGCTGCTGCTCAAGGTCGGAGTCTCACCGTGTAATGACTATCTCTGTAGAAAAGCTATCTCCCTAACCGACATTTCAGCCTTCGTTTCCCCTTCCTTTTTTAAAAAACATTTTCTTTTTAAGGGGTGCCTGGGTGGCTCAGTCGGTTAAGCACCTGACTTTGGCTCAGGTCATGATCTCACGATTCGTGGGTTTGAGCCCTGCATCGGGCACTCTGCTCTCAGCATAGAGCCCACTTTGGATCTTCTGTCTCCCTCTCTCTCTGCCCCTCCCCTGATCGCACTCTTTCTCTCAAAAATAAATAAACATTCTTTTTAAAAAACTTGATTTTTAAGTAATCTCTATACCCAACGTGGGGCTCAAACTCACGACCCTGACATCAAGAGTTGCAAGCTCTACTGGCTGAGCCAGCCAGGCGTTCCCTTGCCTGATTGCACCAGTCTGCCTTATTTGAGGCTTTCTTCCTGTACCCAGTGAATCAATCTTCATCTGCCTGGGGCTTCTACAAGGGTCAGCCGCACTCTCTTTCCATATATATTCACTGTGGCATCGTTATTTTGACAAAGTAATGAGTCATGTCCATGCTCATAAAACCCAAAGTCCATTCGTTCCATTGTCTCCAATTTGGTTCTGCTACTTCAGGGTTATATGACCTCTCTGGGCCTCAGTTTCCTTATCTGAAACTGGGGGGGAAGTGAAGACTACCTTACCTTGCCAGTGGCCTTCTGTGACTTGTAAGGAGGCCAGCACACTGACTACATATACAGGATAATAAGTACATCTATATGAACCCATCGCTTATCTAACTCACTCTACACGTCTCCATACAACATATTCTGTGCAAAATCATGGTGCTGGCAAGGTGTGCCAGCTGCTACCCTGCTGTTCCCGCTTTTCCCTCCAGCATCCCCCCTGCAATGCAACCTGACCAGTTCTATGCAGGTTACACTTCAGTTTCTAAGCCAATCCTGAGAGGAAGTGGAAGGAACATTCTGACTTCTCAGATTAGCAGTCTCCCTCTTCTTCCCAGATCTTCTCCCTCCCCAACTCTAACCATGTGGTTCACGTGGCAAATGACTTTTTCTTACACGACCATAACCAAATGCTCTGAGACGGGCAGCTTTCTAAATTAGGCCACTTAGAGTCATTCCTGGAAGACTCAGGGACCACAACTGAGAAAAGCCTGTCCTTCTGTCCTGGTACTAGCCCTGGGGAGGGAGGCTTGGGAGCTCTGGCAGCCATATCCCTGGCTGTGTGGACAAGGTCAATGTGCAGGAGTAGAGAATCAAGCCAACAAACAGATCTGAGAGTTGGAGAGAAGACCTCTGTGCATAAAGATGTCCTCGGATCCCTATACATGTCTGCTCCTCCTGAAGCCTGGCTGTTGAACCCATGCTTTGTGGCCCAAGCTCCCCCCACCATTGTTCCAGGTGGAGTTCTGTGCTTGAAACCAAGAGACACCCAAGATGAAAAGGAGAAACTTATCCATTCAGTCACGTGTGTCCCAAGAGAGTTATTCCTTCCTCGATGCTTCCCTGGCCTTGATTCTGTATCGACCCCTAGGCCCTTGCCGGTCTGCTGGCACATTCTGTCTACCACCTCGGTCTACCGACGAAGTAATCATCGTAGTTATTTCTCAAGGGTCTCTGACAAAGTAAGCATTTTACGTCTGTGACTGCTCCTCATTATGCTACGTTATAATTTCTGTGTAAAATCATGACTCAGGTGCAAGCACATGTGAAATGAACACGTCAAAAGTTTTATTCAACCCATTAATTAAGAGGAAACCAGTAAGATGTTAAAACTGGTTCCAATAAGAATTAGAATTATAAACATTTATATTCCCTGCCAGACAAGATCAACTGGCATTCCTATGAACAGGAATCGTTTGCATTACTGCAAATAGGACGTGTTACCATTGGTTTTCTCAGCTTAATTTCTATCCTTAGAGGGTTGTTTAAAAAAAAGCCTAGGCAACAGCAAGTGAAATGTGCCCACCCCTATGGAATCATAAGACCCTCTACACAAAGACCAGCACTCACCTTAAGGACAGCCAGTAATCTCTGTTGTCCGTTTCCAACTCTTGGACAATCTTTTTTGACAATTACAACCTTGTAAGAGAGAGCGGATTATACTCAATGAAACACCGTCGTCACTTTGGAGATGAGGAAATTGAAGGTCATAGAAGTAAGAAACCTATCCTGATCACAAGCTTTAGTAAAATGGCAAGCTGGGATTCGGACATCGCTGGGACTCCAAGATCTTGACGTAAACCATCCAATTTGGGTAGAGCCATGGGCACACTTCCTGCCTCAGGCTAGTCTCGCTAGGGGGATGGATCACTCACTCACTCATTCACCCATTTCACAGATGCTGCTCTTAGTAGGTGCTGTGACGAACTGCTATGTTAACTTAATCAGCCTGAGACCACCAGGAACAAACCTCAGTGTGATGAAGTCAAGTTCATTCACATATTGCCGAGGAACTGCACACCAGAGCAACCGCAGGGTGTCCACCAAATAAAGGAAAAGACAGGGTTAGAGATTGGGAGGCAGGGAGGAGTTTAGGTTGAACGTAAACAAAGCAGTATTTTTTATTTTTATCTTTTTTTCAACGTTTTTTATTTATTTTTGGGACAGAGAGAGACAGAGCATGAACGGGGGAGGGGCAGAGAGAGAGAGGGAGACACAGAATCGGAAACAGGCTCCAGGCTCTGGGCCATCAGCCCAGAGCCTGACGCGGGGCTCGAACTCACAGACCGCGAGATCGTGACCTGGCTGAAGTCGGACGCTTAACCGACTGCGCCACCCAGGCGCCCCAACAAAGCAGTATTTTGATAACTCAGGGCAAAGCAAGGCTGTGCATGAAGGCATCATAAGAAGTCCTGGACTATGAAATGGACCAAGGGACCCGTTTCCTTGGAAACAATAAAGTTACAATAGCTCTGGAATCTTGCAGGGAAACCTCTGATCCGAAGCTTGGCACCTGGGTTGCAAATGGAGGCTATCTCTCTATGTCAATGACTTTGACCCCTCCGGGCAAGAGTGGGATGTTTCCTTTTTTTAAAAAAAATTGTTTATTATAATTGACATATTACATTGTGTGAATTTAAGGTAGACAACGTGTTTGTTGATTTGTACATCTATACATTGCAGTATGATTACCCCCCCCCCCATAGCTTTAGCTAACACCTTTATCACTTCACATAATTATCGTTCCTTTTTTTAAAAATATTTTTTTAACATTTATTTATTATTGAGAGACAGAGAGAGACAAAGCATGAGCATGGGAGGGGCAAAGAGAGGAGGAGACACAGAATCTGAAGCAGGCTCCAGGCTCTGAGCTGTCAGCACAGAGCCCAGCGCAGGGCTCGGACCCACAAAACGCGAGATCATGACCCGGGCTGAAGTCAGACGCTCAACTGACTGAGCCACCCAGGCGCCCCTATTATCGTTCCTTTTTTGAAGTGCATGTTTCATTCTTACTAACACAATTCCAAACAGCAAAGTTTCTGATGTTCTGTGATCTCAGAGAAAAGTTTCTCCATGAGTAAGAAAGCCGTACTCACTCCAAGAAGGGATTTTTGAGATGCTTTACAGGCGCAGTGTCCCTGAGAGAAATATTTATCGTTAACTTTGGAACTCATATTTTTTTCTGCGTCTTTTATTCCAGCCTGATGAATGGCCAGGCAAATTTTGAAAGTCCAACCTAATTTTTACTTTCTCACGTCTCAGTGGAAGAGACAAATGGGTCATTACAACACAGTGTGAGAAGGTACTATATTAGGGGGTTTAATTTAGACTTAACTAGTTAGGTTAAGGAAGGCTGCCTGTAGGAGGCAGACCTCCCTGCTGGGAAAAGCAGAAGTTAGCTAAAGGAAGGTGTGGAAGAGGGTTACAGTACAGCAAGGACGCAGGCAAGCACAATGAGGGAGAGGGGAGAAATTGGAGGAATTCCAAGTGTTGGTGAAGGTGAATCAACAGAGTGTCTGGAACCCGGGGCGAGGAGAACAGCCACGGATACCAGGACTCCCCCACATCCGGGTGGAAAGCACTGGTCCCCTTGGAGCACGTGTCCTTGTCCAGGGAACAGTTCTTTGAGTGGACTTCCTGTGTACGTACAAATGAAAGGCAAGCAGCCCCACCGGGGGAGAGTGCCAAGGGGAATGCCATTCAGGCTGCCATTTCCCAGGGCACCTGCTTATTTAGCAAAGCCGATTCCAGCAGCGCAAACAGTTGTAGGCTTTCCCTCGAGCTTTTCTCTCCTATTTCCTGAGATTATTCAGGAGAACCAGGCTGGCCTTCAACCAAAGCTGTGTTGCGGGAAAGGACAGTGAGACTCTAGAGATAAAACTGCCACAAAGAAATGGGGTGGCCTTCAAGGAGAGAACCTGATTGGACCAAGGCTTGTATCATTCCGGGTCCTGGTAGAGAATGCATGCCACATTGAAGCAGGCTAATTCTCCGCTGGCCGAACCCAATCAGAAGCGGAGGGCAAGGGGGCCCGGTGTTGCTTTCCCAAGAGGTCAGCCTGCCAGGGCGTGAAGCAGGGTGGAGAAGGGAAAACAGTGGATCCGGAGGGACAGAGTGGAAACTGCCCGCACAGGGGTTACTGCTGAGAGGGCTTTGTGGCATGTTCACGCTGGCAGGGTGGTTGGTCTCTGCCAGACTGCTGAGTTTGGGAAACGGCGATAAAAGGAGCTGTGACTTACAGCAGAGCGGGGAGGAGCACGCCCGACGACGGTGGACCTGGCCACTGCAACCAATTGCCAACTCAGGAGACACGAGAAAACGTTTTAAATTCTTTCCATACTTAGTTTTCACTTCAACTACTTTGTTTGCAGTCATTTATTATTGACATTTAAAAACTAAAAGGAGCGACCATGGTTGTGCCCCTCGTCAAAGAAGTACATCTTATCACTTAAAGTGGCAAAAGCAAGGGGCCAGGTCTCTGACCGTGGAGCAGATGTGGAAGGACCTGAATGTCACGTAGACACTTTATCCAGAGAGCAATGTGGACCCACAGGAGGGCCTTAAGCAGGGAGCAGCATATTTTACTGGTCTGCTGTTGCTGGATTATTGCAGTGATAGGCAAATTCCTGCCCTCTCACTTATCCAACCAGGAAGGATTACACGTTAATTCCATTGTCTGAGGACTTTCCCACCTAAATAGAGAGGACAACCAGAGAACGCTGGGAACCAAGAGGAAAAGGCAAGGAGCCAGTGAGGGGAGACAGAAAACAAGGGCAAAAACAAGTACTTGCTTTTTAATCTTGAGCCTTGGGAATAAATATGCAGTAGGAGAATTAGAAAATCTTGTTTCTAGGGCTGCCTGGGCGGCTCGGTTAAGCGCCAACTTCGGCTCAGGTCATGATCTCACAGTCCATGAGTTCGAGCCCTGCATTGGGCTCTGTGCTGATAGCTCAGAGCCTGGAGTCTGCTTTGGATTCTGTCTCTCTCTCTCTCTCTCTCTCTCTCTCTCTCTGCCCCTCCTCCGTTCATGCTCTGTCTCTCAAAAATAATAAATCAATGTTAAAAAATTAAAAAGAAAAAGAAAGTCTTGTTTCTAGGCATCACATTCTTTGGTTCTTCTACGTTGCTAAGCTTTTGAAGAATGTGTAAGTTGGTTTTCAGAGGGTTCAAGCTTTCATTCAGCAAAATGATTTATACCCTGCTCTGTGCCAGATAAACCAAAAGAACAACGGAGAAGAAAGCATGGGCGCTGCTCTTGAGAGCCACACAGACTTGCAGAGCAATAGGTACATGAACAATTCATTCAAATTGTGTGTTGAGCCCCTAGAACGATGCAGGATACACACACACACACACACACACACACACACACACACACACACGATAGCTAGAATTTTAAAAATGTGTTTGTTTTTAGAAAGCAGGTGCAGGGGCGCCTGGGTGGCGCAGTCAGTTAAGCGTCCGACTTCAGCCAGGTCACAATCTCGCAGTCCGGGAGTTCGAGCCCCGCGTCAGGCTCTGGGCTGATGGCTCAGAGCCTGGAGCCTGTTTCCGATTCTGTGTCTCCCTCTCTCTCTGACCCTCCCCCGTTCATGCTCTGTCTCTCTCTGTCCCAAAAATAAATAAACGTTGAAAAGAAATTTTTTTAAAGAAAGCAGGTGCAGAAAATTGAGTTAATTTTACTCCTCGCTTTTACCCACAGCACCTACCATCATCAGTCTTCTGGGTTTTTTCTCCCATTCAGTTCCCACCCCTATACTTCTCCCTCCTTGTAGACACCCACTTCAATGGACTTGATAAGTACTCTTGCATAGGTTGGTATCCTTGTAAGAATATACAGAGGCCATATCATCATGGCCACATAATGATGTTAGGAAGCCACAGATCTTTTTTTTTTTTTAATTTTTTTTTTTAACGTTTATTTATTTTTGAGACAGAGAGAGACAGAGCATGAACGGGGGAGGGTCAGAGAGAGAGGGAGACACAGAATCGGAAGCAGGCTCCAGGCTCTGAGCCATCCGCCCAGAGTCCGACGCGGGGCTCGAACTCACAGACGGCGAGATCGTGACCTGAGCTGAAGTCGGCCGCCCAACCAACTGAGCCACCCAGGCGCCCCAGGAAGCCACAGATCTTAATCTGCTTCTTTCAGCCAATGCTCTGATTTTAAGATCTATCTATGGCACACGTGCATACCTAATTCATAGCACCTAACTGCTGGAAAGTATTTCATAGGTTGTATCTAGTCCATAGCACATGTTCCATTCCTCTGTCGATGAAAGCCTGGTTGTCTCCAACTTTCCCACCACCACACGAGGGCTGAGATGCACGCCCATGGACCTGTCCCTTCAGGTGTTGTGAGCAAGTTTCTCTGGCATATTTACTTACCCAGGAGCAGGCTGGATGGGTCGTGGGGTATATGCAAGGTTCCTGAATACTGGCAAACTGCTTTCCAGAGACCCACACTTGGTATTGTCTGACTCTCTCCCCTGATGTTTGCCAACCTAGTAGCTGTAAAGTGGTCATTTCATTTTATTTTGCATGTCTTAGTCACCTAATGAAGTCGAGCTAGCCATTTAGATATTCCCTACGAATAAACTGCGCATTTTTCTATTGGATCTACTTTATAATCTAGATATTATTTGTGTCACTTTTTTAAAAGGTTATTTATTTATTTAGAGCACACATGAGTCGGGGAGGGGCAGGGAGACAGGGAGAGAGAGAATCTCCATGCCCAGCACAGAGCCTGACACAGGGCTTGATCTTACAACTGTGAGATCATGACCTGAGCCAAAACCAAGAGTTGGATGCTTAACCAACTGAGCCACCCGGGATCATTTTGTGTCATTTTTTAATGATGTAAAAATCTCCCTATCTGTAACCCAATTGTCAACTTTACCTATTGTGTTTACTTAAAATAAATTACCTTTTTTTAAGTTTTTATTTAAATTCTAGTTAACATACAGCATAATATTAGTTTCAGATGTACAATGTAATGATCCAACACTTCCACACGGCACCCAGTGCTCATCCCGGCAAGTGCACTCCTTAATCCCCATTGCCTATTTATTTTATTATTTTTTTAAATTTTTTAAAATGTTTTTATTTATTTTTGAGACATAGAGAGACAGAGCATGAGCAGGGGAGGGGCGGAAAGAGAGGGAGACACAGCATCCGAAGCAGGCTCCAGGCTCTGAGCTGTCAGCACAGAGCCTGATGTGGGGCTCGAACTCAGAGACTGTGAGATCATGACCTGAGCTGAAGTCGGACGCTTAACCGACTGAGCCTCCCAGGCGCCCCCCCCCCCGCCATTGCCTATTTAAAATAAACTCTTAATCTAAATGAAATATAATCCATTAACTATTTTGCCTTGTGGTTGGCGTGGTCTTGCTTAAGGAATCTTTCAACTCCTCATCACAAAGACACTCTCCGACATTTTCTTCTTTTAACTTGATAGTTTTATCTTTCCTTAGAAATTTAGTCCATCTATAGTTGGTGTGGTGCCAACTTTATCATCTTTCCTATACACAAAGGTTTATTTCCGAGTTCTCTGCTCTATCCCATTGGGCTAGTCTATTCACCCACAATTACCATACTGCTTTTGTTACTATGGCCTTATAGTATGTGTTGATATCTGGGAAGGTGAGTTTTCCTTGTTCGCTCTTCTATATTTCAAGATGAATCTAGATATTCCTGGACATGCATCCTTTCTTAGACATTTTGTTTATTTTTTATTATTTTTTAAAGTTTATTTCTTTATTTTGAGAGAGTGAGAAAGCATGAGTCAGAGAGGGGCAGAGAAAGAGGGAGAGAGAGAGGATCCCAAGCAGGCTCCGTGCTGTCAGCGCAGAGCCCAACACAGGGCTTGAACTCACGAAACGTGAGACGATGACCTGAGCCGAAGTTGGATGCTTAACTCACTGAGCCACCCAGTCATCCCTTTTCTTGGACATTTTAGAAGATGGTAGAGATCCCAAAAAATCTGGCTGGAATATTTCTTGGAGTGCATTGGATACATGTTCACAAATTGAAAGAATTAATATTCTTTTTTTAATTATTAAAATATTTTAATTTGGGGGTGCCTAGGTGGCTCAGTCAGTTGAGCATCCGACCTCGGGTCAGGTTATGATCTCGCAGTTCATGAGTTTGAGCTCCACATTGGGCTGTGTCCTGACAGCTCAGAGTCTGGAGCCTGCTTCGGATTCTGTGTCTCCCTCTCTCTCTCTGCCCCTACCCCGCTCATGCTCTGTCTCTGTCTCAAAAATAAATAAACATTAAAAAATACTTTAAAAAATTTTTAATTTTAATTTATTTTTGAGAGAGGGAGAGAGAGCATGAGCAGGAGAGGGACAGAGAGAGAGGGAGACAGAGGATCCAAAGCAGGCTCCACACTGACAGCAATGAGCCAATGCAGGGCTTGAACTCACAAACTGTAAGATCATGACCTGAGCCGAAGTTGGACACTCAACCAATGGAGCCACCCAGGTGCCCCAAAAGAATTAATATTCTTAAATTGTCCATGCTACTCAAAGCAATTTACAGACTCAATAATAATAGAACAAATAATCCTAAAATGTGTATGGAATCACAAAAGACCTTGAACAGCCAAAACAGTCTTGAGAAAGAAGAACCAAACTGGAAGCATCACAATCCTAGATTTAAAGATATACTACAAAGCTGTAGTAGTCAAGACAGTACGGTACTGGCACAAAAATAGACACACAGGTCAATGTCACAGATTAGGTAGCCCAGAAATAAACCCACTTTTACATGGTGGGTTTAATCTACAACAAAGGAAGCAAGAACATACTATGGGGAGGAGACAGTTTCTTCAATCAATGGTTCTGAGAAAACTGGACCACTTTATTACACTGTGAGCATACAAAAAAAACACAAAAAACAACCTTCCAACTAGATTAAAGACCTACACATGAGACCTGAAACCATAAAATTCTTAGAAGAAAACATAGGTAGTAATCTCTCAGACACCAGCCCTAGCAACATTTTTCTAGGTATGTCTCCTGAGGCAAGAGAAACAAAAGCAAAAATAAACTATTGGGAATTCACCAAAATAAGAAGGTTTTACACAGTGAGGGAAACCATCAACGAAACAAAAAGGCAACCTACTGAATGGGAGAAGATATTGCAAATGATATATCCAAATCCGGGTTCATATCCAAAATATATAAAGAACTTATACAACTCAAAAGAAAATCCCCCAAATAATCTAATTTAAAAATGGACAGAGGGGGACACTGGCTGGTTCAGTCAGTTAAGTGTCCAACACTAGATTTCAGCTCAAGTCATGATCTCACAGTGGTGACATGGGGCCTTGAGCTGGGCTCCACACTGAGCACGGAGCCTGCGTGGGATTCTCCCTCTCCCTCTCTCTCTCTGCCCCTCCCCCACCCATGCGTGTGCATCAATGCACACTCTCTCTCTCCAAATAAATAAACATTTAAAAAAATGGACAAAGGACCTGGACAGACACGTCTCCGAAGAAGACATACTGATGGCCAACGGGCATGTGACAAGGAGCTCAACATCACTAATCATCGGGGAAATGAAAATCAAAACCACATTGAGCTATCATCTCACACCGACTGGAATGGCTAGAATAAAAAAGACAAGAAACAACAAGTGTTGGTGAAGATGTAGAGAAAAAGGAATCTTTGTGCAGTGCAAATTGGTGCACTCACTGTGGAAAATAGTATGGAGGTCCCTCAAAAAATTAAACGTAGAAATACCATATAATCCAGTAATTCCACGACTATTTATGAAAGAAAACAAAAATACTAATTCCAAAAGAGAATGCACCCCTTCCTGTACTGCAGCATTATTTACAATAGCCAAGATGAAGAAGCAACCCAAGTGTCCATCAATAGATGAATGGATAGAGAAGATGTAAAATATATACACAATGGCATGTTACTCAGCCATAAAAAAGAATGTGATCTTGCCATTTTCAACAACATGGATAAACCTAGAGGGTATTATGTTGAGTGAAATAACTCAGATGGAGAAAGACAAGTACCACTTGATTTTATTTATACGTGGAATCTAAAAAACAAAAACCCCAACAAATGCAGAAACAAACCCATAAATACAGAGAACAAACTGGAGGGATGGGTAAAATGGGTGAAGGGGAATGGGAGCTACAGGCCTCCAGTTACGGAATGAACAAGTCATGGGGAAGAATGGCACAGCACAGGGAATATATACAGTCGATGATACTATGATAGCATTGAATGGTGACAAATGGTAGCTACATTTGTGGTGAGCATAGCATAACATGCAGAGTTGTGGAATCCCTACGTTGCACACCTGAAACTAATGTATCATGTGTCAACCACACTTCAATTAAAAAAAAAAAAAAAAAGGAAAGGAAAAGATAGCTCTTCCTTTGTACAAGATGCTTTCTGTGGGCCTTGGATATAGAGACTCCTAGTTGTTCACCCTAATCTGGCCTTCCGGTCTCCCCAGTGCATTTTTCCTAGAAAATGATACCAGAGCTAAAGCTAACGTGCCAACACTCTAGTGGGGAGACAAGCAACCCTAGGGAAGCGAAAGTCAAGGAAGTGAGGTAGGAGAAGGGGGGAGTGATCGAGGAATGCTTCACCACAGCGGCTGCTCAGATTTTGCAGCTTGCTTCCAGAGGGAAGGTTTGAAACGACCGAGGCACAAAGCAGTCTGATAGGGTTGAGAAGGGGGCACTGTTTCTGCTGGTATCCTGCCATGTCCTCTCTCCCAGTGCTGGAGGTCAGCCCGGGATGCCTTACCCCCTTCGTGTTTGGATTCATCCCTCAGCCCCCTCAGTAGCTCCTAGGAAACCAGCCAACGTGGCCCATATACATGTAGGGACTCCTTGGAGCATGGACGCAACCCTACCGAGCAGGACTTCAAAAAATTCCAGGTCATGACTCACCATGACTCACTCAGGTCCTCTCTTTTCACCTCTAAGTCTTGAAGGTCCCGGGAATGACGTGAGCTGTCGCCAAGGGTACCCTTGCAAATGACTAAGGTAGGCCTAGCCCAGCAGCCCTGAGTTAGAGCTTGGCCCACTTCCTAGACTTGCTTGTGGTTTGATGAGGCCATGTGTCTACACTAACATCCCTGGAATGTGAAATATGAGGCATTCTGGGTCTGGGACTTAAGGCAATTCTCATGCCTCCTTCGTGATGTCTTTTCTCCTAACAGCTGGAACCTGGTCATGGCAGCCACCTAGCTTCCACAGAGGACAATGACATCCCTATGGAATGGTAGAACTGTAACTTGGAAGAAACTTGGAACCCTGGGTGACGACATGGAACAGAGCCATCCATCCCCCTGACCTGTGCTGCTCACAGTGAGATGGTTAAGTGAGAAAGAAAAAAGCTGTTTGTTTGTTTGTTTTTTAATATTTATTTATTTTTGAGAGACAGAGTACAAGCTGGGGAGAGGCAGAGAGAGGGGGGACAGAGAACCTGAAGCTGTGCGGTCAGCACAGAGCCCAATGCGGGACTCGAACCCACAAACCGTGAGATGATGACCTGAGCTGAAGCTGGACGTTTAACCGACTGAACCACCCAGGTGCCCTGAGAGAAGTTGTTTTTTAAACCACTTTTTCTTGTAGCAGTTCACTGTACCCTAACTAATATAATTATAGCCTTTATCAAAATAAAATCACCATCTATTCCTAGTTTTCTGAGAGTTTTTATCATAGGAGTTGTTTAATCTGATTAAATGTGGGTTTTTTTCTGTATTATGATTTTTAGTGATTTTTCTCCTATACCCATTAATAGAGTCAGTTGCATACAGAGATTTTCCAATGTTGAAGCATCCTTGTATTATGCGTGTGTATATGTGCGGTGTAGATATAAACAGACCCACACACACACACACAGAGTTAGATTTAATATTTAATTCAGAATTTTTTCTGAAGGTAGGCCTTAAATTAGTCAAGGTTTAACTGCACGTAGGAAATCACTTAAACGGAAAGGGCTTAAATATAGGGAACTGGGTGCTTATAAAGTCATTAACAGGGATGGAGAAGCAACCTCTAGGCTGAGACTCCGGAATAGACTTTCAGAGCAGATCAGAGAGCTGTTACCACTGCCATGGATGCAGAGGGAGGACGGAGAGCTGGCCGCCAGACCTCTCCTGGGGCCCGCGATCCACACAGCAAGAAGCTGCTGTCACCGTCACAGCAGTCTCTTGACGCCACAGAGCTAGTGGCTGGACCCCAGAATACGAGCTAGTGACTAGTGACCTCAATGCTTCACCAGTAATGTCACCATGACCACGCTAGGCAAAGCAAGAGGAAGAGCGTAGGAAGAGGGCCTGCCCCACACTTGGCGCTTTGACATTTCGTTCAAGCACATCTAACCGGTGGAGCTTCATCACACCAAGGACGCCAGCCACGAAGGAGACTAAAAAGGGTTGTATTTCATGTCCTGGATTTTGCCGTATGGGTGGGCGTACGGGGAGGCTGTTGGAATGGATAGTGAGTGTTAGTTGACAACTGTGTTGGCCCAGACGCACTAGATGACACTGCAATTAGAATCCCCCAAATCACAATGGCTCAAAATAGCAAAGGTTTAAGTTTCCACATATGCTATCTGTCTCTCACAAGTCAGCAGGATGCGATTCTGCTCATCGTAGTCATTCAGAGACCCAGGCGGGGGGCAACTGCCACCTCACGCATTGCTGGCCGCCACGACAAAGGCGAAGAGACCCTAAGGGGTCTCAGACCAGCCATGAAATGCACTAGCCTAGAAGTAATGCACCATGGGAAATCATAAATCACTGGTCAGAATTTAAGAGCCCCCCACCCAAGCTCAAGCGGGCTAAAAAATGCAATACCACTACACTCCCAGAAAGTTGGGGGAGGACTGGGAAATATCAGAACTACCACAATTATATCTACACAGAACTAGAAATGTCCTCTCTCCTAGTCTCCTGATACAGATTTGGAATCAAGTTTATACTAGACTCAGAAGATGAGTCAAGCAGATTTTCTTATTTTTCCATTCTCTGGAACAACTTGTATAAAATGAGAATTGAATACTCCTTGAGAGATTGGAGGAATACATTCATAAAGCCATCTGGGCCTGTGATTTTTAATGTGCAAAGGAGGAGATCTTCAAGATACTTTTTCTCAAGATGTCCGTACGTCTGTTCAAGGTTCCTGTTTCTCCAGTTAATTTTTGCCTTCTATATTTTTATATACTTTTATTGTGTGTTTAAATCTCTGTTTTATTTGATTTCCTTCTTTTCACTTTGGAATTTGTTTATTTACATGTTTTCTCCCTTTCTCAGTCTTTCTAGGGGTTTGTCTATCTAATTATTTATATTGGTGAAACACTAGCTATGTTAAAATACTCTTCTGGTTTTGTTATTATTCACTATTTCACTGATTTTTATCTTTATTTATTACTTCATTTTGTTTCATTTCTTTCATGTTTATTTTGTTCTTTAAGTTGATTCTTGAATTGAGGGGGTAGGCCATTTGGCTCTAGTCTTTATTGTTTTATGATAGACATATTTAAAGCTACAAAGTCAAAGACACACATTCTGTCATACAGTACATGAATCCGTGTGGAAATAAAATATTCTCCTTAGGTCTGATGAAGTCTTTTTTTTTTTTTTTTAATTTTTTTTAACGTTTATTCATTTTTGAGAGACAGAAAATGAGGAGGGGAGGAGCAGAGAAAGAGGGAGACACAGAATCTGAAGCAGGCTCCAGGCTCCGAGCTGTCAGCACAGAACCCAATGCGGGGCTCAGACTCGTGAACGGCAAGATCATGACCTGAGCCCGTCAGACGCTTAACCGACTGAGCCGCCCAGGCGATCCCTGATGAAGTATTTTATATGTCTGTATCCTTTGCCTCTGATATTCCATTTCTTGGAATCCGTCCCACAAATATGATTGTACAGTGGGTAAAGCTACATATACGGGCTATTTCTTATACCTCCTATTCATAATAGTGGAAACACCCTAAGCCTCCACCATTCAGAGAACGGTGTTTGTTTCCTGTGGCTGCTGTAACAAATGACCACAGACCTGGTGGCTTAAAAGAATGCAAGTTTCTTCCTTCACAGTCCTTGAAGCCGGAAGACTGAAATCAATATCACTGGTCTGAAATCAAGTGTCAGCAAGGCTGTACTTCCTGTGGAGGCTCCAGAAGAGAACCCGGGCCTGGCGTCTTCCAGCTTCTGAATGACTGCTGGTATTTGCTGGCCTGTGGCTGCAACACTCCAATCCTTGCCTCTGTTTTCACATCACCTCCTCCTCTGTTGGTGTCAAATTTCTGTCTGCCTTTCTCTTAGGAGGACACTTGAGATTCATTTAGGGCCCACCTAGATCATCTAGGGTAATACCCCCATCTCAAGATCCCCAACTCAGTCGCCTCTGCAAAGACTTTTTTTTTTTCGAATAAGAGAACATTTACAGGTTCCAGGGATTAGGATATGGACATTTGGGGGGGGAGGGGCATTATTCAGTCTACTATAGGAATAATAAAATAAATCACAGGATATACTTATCCTTACAATGAAATATTTTGCCATCATTAAGAAGAATGAGATGGAACTATATATTAATATGAAAACATGTCAAAGGAGAACTGTTAAGAGATTAAAAAGTACATTGCTGAACAAGAAGTATAGTATTATCCTACACCATAATTTACATATATTATACATGGGCCTAAAATATATTTCTGAATGCATACTGAAAAGTAGCAATAATTACCTCTGAGGAATATAGTTGGGCATGGGTCAGGAAGATGAGAGAATTTACTCTTCTTTTGTAGTTTTCCATATTGTTTAGATTTTTTTTAAAAGTCATGGACAGATTATTTTTATAATCTTAATAACTGTAAATATCCTCTAGCCCATGTGCCCCGAGTGCCCTGGCCCTGCCATGCAGGACTCTTTGCTCTCCCCAGCAAGCCTGTCTTACAGCAGAAGCAGAATCATTTCCCCATGCTCTGGGAGGGTCTGTAGTTTTCTTCGTTGGCCACGTGTTGTTGGACCTCCAGTGATAAGTCATAATGGGAACAGAGAGAGGTGATGAATCAGCTTTCAGAGTGAGCAAACACACGAGATATTCAGTGAACCAGCACACAGACCTTCAAATCCACGTTCACTTCAGGCCGTTTCTTTCAATAGCTGGAGAAACGGAAGCAGGTGACTTAACCTCTCAGGGGTCCTTACCTATAAAATGAGGAAATACTATGGTTTCCCTCAGAGGGCTGCAGTGGGGCCTTAATGCGGCAATGTATTTCTTTTCTTTTAATTAAGTTCTTTTCTTGAATATTTATTTTTTTATTTTTGAGAGCGAGAGAGAGCACGTGCACACATGAGAGGGGGAGGGGCAGAGAAAGAGAGAGACAGAGGATCAGAAGCCAGATCCACGCTGATAGCAGAGAGCCCCAGGTGGGGCTTAAACTCACGAACCGTGAGATTATGACCTGAGCCAAAGTCAGATGCTTAACCGACTGAGCCACACAGGTGCCCTGAGACAATGCATTTCTATGTAAAGTGCTTAGTATGAGCTAAGTTGCAATCTGCCCAGGTATAAATGAATGCATTGGTGAAATTCAAGGTGGTGATAGCAGGGATGATATTATATGTAAAACCAGATTTGAAATAGCCAAGTGCATTGCAATCAAATGAGCCCTGCACCACACGAGGAGTTCTGGGTTCCAGTACAGGGGCCAGTAGGCCCCAGCTGTGTGACTACCACACAAGTCCCTTCCAGATTCTGGCTCCAAGTTTCATCAGCTGAAAAATAAAGGCACTGAACTATGACCTCGAAGGTCCCTCTGGCTCTCACATTTTATAATTCTGGGGACTTGGACACAAGATTCATGATTATGCTTGTCAATCAACATGTTACTGCAAAGTATTTATAGAAAACACTCTATTACCTTGAGGGTAAAAAATTGAATGGATTTTTTATAGACTGAATTGTGTCTGTTTTCCCAAAATTCATCTGTTAAAATCCTAACCCCCAATGTGATTGTATTTGAAGATAGGGCCTTTAAAGAAGTAATTAAAGGTAAACAAGGCCAGGGTGCCTGGGTGGCTCAGTTGGTTGAGCATCTGACTCTTGATTTCAGCTCAGGTCATAATCTCACAGTTCATGAGTTCAAGCCCTGCATTGGGCTCTGTACTGTCCATGTGGAAGCCTGCTTGGGATTCTCTCTGTCCCTCTTTCTCTGCCTCTCCCCCACTTGTGTTGTCTTTCTCTCTTTTTCCATCAAAATAAATAAATAAACTTAAAAAAGATTAAGTTAAATAAAGCCATAAGGGTGGTGTAGGATCCAGTAGGATTGCTGTCATTGTAAGAAAAGGAAGAGAGATGACATTAGTAAAATGGTGGACTAGGAAGTCTCAGCCCTCATTCTCCCACAGAAATCCTTTCATGACGAAAAACTCCCAATAAGCTAGTTATAGAAAGACTCTATCTCAATATAATAAAGGCCATGTATAAAAAACACACAGCTAACATTATACTCAACAGTGAAAACCTGGAAGTTTTTTCTCTAAGATCAGGAACAAGGCAAACATGGCTGCTGTCATCACTTTTATCCAGTGTAGTACTAGAAGTTCTAGTCAGAGCAATTAGGCAAGAAAACGAAATAAAAGACACCCACATAAGAAAGGAAGAAGTAAGGGGTCTTGGGTGGCTCAGTCGGTTGAGCGTCCAACTTCAGCTCAGATCATGATTTCAGAGTTCATGGGTTCAAGCCCCACTTCGGGATTTGTGCTGACAGCGTGGAGCCTGCTTTGGACTTTCTGTCTCCCTCTCTCTCCCTTCTCTCTGCCCCTCCCCCACTTGTGTGTGTGCACGCGTGCGCACGCTCTCTCTCTCTCTCTCTCTCTCAAAAATAAATAAATATTTTTAAAAATTTTTAGAAAAAAGAAAGGAAGAAGTAAAATGATCTCTTCACAAATGACATAATCTTCTGTGTAGACAACCCTAAAGATCTCACACACACACACACACACACACACACACACACACAAACTGTTAGAACTTAACAAGTTCAATAAAGTGGCAGGATAGAAAATCAACACACAAAAATCACTTGCATTTTTTTCACACTAACAATGAACAATCCAAAAAAGAAGTTAAGAAAACAATTTCGTTTAAGATACTTGGAAATAGGGGTGCCTGGGTGATCAGAAGGTTGAATGTCCGACTTTGGCTCAGGTCATGATCTCGCAGTTCATGGGTTCGAGCCTTGCGTTGGGCTCGCTGCTATCAGCACAGAGCCAGCTTTGGATCCTCTGTCTCCCTCTCTCTCTACTCTTCTCCTACTCATGCCCGTGCTCTCTCTCTCTCTCTCAAAAATAAGTAAACATTAAAAAAATACTTGGAAATAAATTTACCCAAGGAAATGAAAAACTGATATGCTGAAAATCATAAGACATTGATCAAAGAAATTAAAGAAGACACAAATAAGTGGAAAGACGTCATATGCTCATAGCTTGGAAGATTCAGTATTATTAAACTCTCTGTACTATCCAACGTGATCTGTAGAATTCAGTGCTATTATCAACAAAATTCCAATGACGTCTTTTACAGAAATAGAAAAAATAATCCTATGATTCATATGGAAACACAAAAGATCCCAAATAGCCAAAATAATCATGGCAAAGAACAAAGTTGGAGGTATCACACTTTCTGATTTCAAAATATATTACAAAGCTACAGAAATTAAAATGCTATGGTACCGGCATAAAAACTGACACACACACACAAAAGACTACACAATGGGAAAAAGTCTCTTCAACAAATGGTGCTGGACAGCTACATACAAAAAAATGAAACCAGACCACTTTCTAATGGCATACACAAAAATAAACTCAAAATGGATTAAAGACCTAAATGTGAGACTTGAAATCATAAAATTCCTAGAAGAAAATATAGACAGTAATTTCTTTGACATCAGCCATAGAAATATTTTTCTAGATATGTCTCCTCAGGCAAGGGAAACAAAAGCAAAATTAGACTTTTGGGACTACACCAAAATAAAAGCGTCTGCACAGCAAAGGAAACCATCCACAAAACAAAATGGCAACCTACTGAATGGGAAAAGGTATTTGCAACTGACACATATGATAGGGGGTTAATATCCAAAATATAGAAAGGATGTATACAACTCAACACCAAAAAACCCCAAATAATTCAGTTAAAAAATGGGCAGATAATCTGAATACACATTTTTCTAAAGAAGACATCCAGATGGCCAACAGACATATGAAAAGATGCTCAGCATCACTCATCCTCAGAGAAATGCAAATTAAAACCACAATGAGATATCACTTTACACCTGTCAGGCTGCTAAAATCAAAAGCACAAGAAATAGCCAGCTTTGGTAAGGATGTGGAAGAAAAGGAACCCTCATGCACTTTGGTGGGAATGCAAATTGGTATAGCCCCTGTGGAAAAACCAGGATGGAGATTCCTCAAAGAGAATTACCATACGGTCCAGTAACTCCACTACTGAGTATTTATCCAAAGAAAACAAAAACACTAATTTGAAAAGATAATGCAGCCTTGTGTTTATGGTATTATTTGTAATAGCCAAGATATAGAAGCAACCCAAGTGTCCATCATTTGTATATATATTCCAATACATATGGGGAATATATGTATAATAACCTATTACTCAGCCATAAAAAAGAATGAGGTCTTGCCATTTGCAACAACATGGATGGATCTAGTATAATGCTAAGTGAACTAAGTCAGACAGAGAAAGACAAATGCCATATGATTTCACTCATGTGTGGGATTTAAGACATAAAAGAAAAAACAGACAAAAAAACCCTGTATTTCTAAATACAGGAACAAACTGGTGGTTGCCAGGGGGAGGTGGTAAATAAACAAATAAATAAATAGGATTAAGAGTATACTTCACTTAAAAAAAAAAAGACATACAGAACAATGGAACAGAATAGAGATCCCAGAAATAAACTCACACATATACAGTGAACTAATCTTCAACAGAGGTGCTAAGAATACACAGTAGGGAAAGAATGGCTTCTTCAACAAACGGTGTTGGGAAAACTGGATATCCACAGGCAAATGTGTGAAATTGGACCCTTGTTTTACACCATACACAAAAGTCAACTCAAATGGATTAAAGACTTACACATAAGACCCGAAACTGTAAAACTCCTAAAAGAAAACAGGGGGAGGGTTTCTTGACATTGGTCTTGGCAATGATTTCTTGAATATGACGCCAAAAACACAGGCAGCAAAAACAAAAATAGACAAGTGGAGCTACATCAAACTAAAAAGCTTTTGTAGGGCAAAGAAAACAAAGAATGAAAAGGCAACCTGTGGAATTGTAGAAAGTATTTGCAAACCATATACCTTTATGAGGTAAATACCCAAAATACATAAGGAACTCCTAAGACTCAGTATCAAAAACACCAATAACCGATTACAAAATGGGCAAAGCACTTGAATGGTCATCGTTGCAAAGCAGACATACAAATGGCCAACAGGCATATGAAAAGGCGCTCACTATGACAAAGCATGAGGGAAATGCAAATCAAAACCACAATGATATTACCTCACACCTGTTAGAATAGCTATTATCAAAAAGACAAATGAGACCAAGTATTGGCCAGGATGTAAAGAAAAGAGAACCCTTGTGCATTGTTGGTGGGAATGTAAATTCACACAGCCATTGTGGAAAATAGTATGGAAATTCCTCAAAAAATTAAAAACAGAACGACCATATGATCCAGGAATCCTACTACTGGGTATATATCCAGAATACTGAAATCAGGATCTCAAAGAGATATCTGCACTCCCATGTGCATTACATTATTATTCACAATAGTCAAGATATGGAAACAACCTAAATGTTTATTGACACATGAATGGAGAAAGAAAATGTGGTATATACATAGAATGAAATATTATTCAGCCTTAAAAAAGAAGGAAATCCTGCCATATGCAACAATATGGAGGAACCCGATGGACATTATGTTAAGTGGAATAGGCCAGTCACAAAAGGACAAATATTGCATGACTCCACTTACATGAATTATATAATAGACTCACAGAAGCAGAAAGGAAAATGATGGTTTCCAGGGGCTAAGGGAGGGAGGAAATGGGATGTTGTTGTTCAATGGGTATAAATTTCAGCTCCACAAGGTAAGTTCTAGAGAGCTACGTACAACATTGTGCCTATAGTTGATGATGTTTTGCACTTTGTTAAGAGGGTAGATCTCACGTTAGGTGTTTTTAACCACAAAAAAACAAATAGACACAACATAAAGAGACAGAGACCAGGATGTGTGTGCGCAGAGGAAAGGCCATGTGAAGACACAGGGAGAAGGGGGCCATCCACAAGCCAAGGAGAGAGGCCTCAGGAGAAACCAAACCCGCCAACGCCTTGATTTTGAACTTCCAGCCTCCAGAACTGTCAGAAAGTAAATTTCTGTTGTTTAAGTGACCCACTCTGTGGTATTTTGTTATGGTAGTCTCAACAGACTAATGTGGGATTTAAAAGCCAATTATGGTAGGAGCTTCATTTGGGAATGTTCAAGAGATTTCATAGACTAGTTAACATTGAAAGGGCTCTTCCTGGCATCATAAAAGCCAAAGATAGATGTTATCTCTTATCGGTTTTGGTAATTAGGATAGATTGTCTAACTCCAGTGCAATTTTTGACAGTCTTGGGTTTTAATCCTCCCAATTTTGAAAATGTCAAAATTAAATTTTGAGGCAGAATCAAAATAGCGTGGTGAAATAGTATGCTTTGGAGCACAATGGACCAGGATGAAGCTGTTTACCAGCAGATGACCCTTGCCCAGTTTCTTAATCTGTCTGTCTGCATCTGAGTATTCTGATGCCTAACTCATTGGGTTAGTAAGGGAGTTAAATGACAGATGATAGGGGGGTACTTGGCTGGCTCAGTTGGAAGAGTGTGTTGCTCTTGATGTTGGGATCGTGAGTTCAAGCCCCACACTGGGTGTAGAGATTACTTAAGTAAATAAACTTAAAAAAAAAAAAAAAGGCAGACAGGGGCGCCTGGGTGGCTCAGTCGGTTAAGTGTCCGACTTCGGCTCAGATCATGATCTCACGGTTCGTGAGTTTGAGCCCCACGTCGGGCTCTGTGCTGACGGCTCAGAGCCTGGAGCCTGCTTCAGATTCTGTGTCTCCCTCTTTCTTTGCTGTGCCCCCACTCCTGCTCTGTATCTTTCTCTCTCAAAAATAAACAGTTAAAAAAAAAAAAAAAGGCAGACTGTAGAGACCTGGCAATCACATGGTACATGCTTGTGACAATGCATGTACATTACATTCATTTGACAATGAAGTCATTACTGTTGCTTTCCTTGAAAACCTCATTACTTTGGAAAGAAAAGAATATTTTCTTTTCTTTTTTTTTTTTTAATGTTTATTTATTTTTGAGGCAATGCGAGAGAGAGAGTGCAAGAAGCGGAGGGGCAGACGGAGGGAGACACAGAATCAGAAGCAGGCTCCAGGCTCCCAGCTGTCAGCCCAGAGCCCGACGCGGGGCTCGAACTCATGGACCGTGAGATCATGACCTGAGCGAAAGTCGGACGCTTAACCGACAGAGCCACTCAGGCGCCCCGAAAAGAATATTTTCTAATGAAATATTTCCTAGAAAACTCTTCAGTTCAGTGTTTCGCCCATCAAGGGGTCTGAATTTCCACTGGAAGCCGGAAAGGACACTGATAATAGCATCCATTTATTGAGCTCTGACTTATGTGCCAAACACCTATGAATTTTTTATGCACTATTTCGTTTAAGCTTCTAGATATCCTAAGAGGCAAATACTGTTATTATTCCCATTTTAAAGATGAGGGAAATGATGCTTAAATAATGTATCCAGGGTGATTTAGCAAGCGGCAGAGCTGGGATCCAAAACTAGTCTGTGTGAGTCCCAAGTTCTGGCTCGTACTGCCCTGCCTTACTGCCTCCATGCATCAGTTGGACTGCACAAAGCACTGGAAAGTGCATAAGCTGGAGTTGGGGAGACCTTAGTCTTAAACTTGGCTCTGCCAAAAGAAGCTGTGTGACGTCAAATAAGTCATTTGGCTTCTGAGCCTCCATTTATCATTTGTTAAACAAAGAATTTAGATTTAACAGCCTCTAATTCTCTTGGCTTTAACATGCTATCATGGCGGGTGAATTTTGAACAATTTCATTCATTGAATCACTAAGCTTAAAGTAATAAGTGATTGTAAACTCCTAAAAGAAAACTATAGCTATTAAGCAATTGTGGTAAAGAAGTTTGATGCCAATACTTCAGAAATTTGCTTCGTACATGGACGGAAGCACAAGTAGATGGGCAATGGGAATAAAGACCAGATTGAGTGTCTCTGGTCCCAGACAAGGATTCATTCTCACTCTGCTTCGGTTTACTTTTTGGTTGAGTAAAGATCATGCTAATATCTACCTGTGTCAGTTCATCTTAGGAACACTCCTTCAGGTGTTGAAAAGAGAGAGAGAGAGAGAGAGAGAGAGAGAGAGAGAGAGACGCCTGGCTGACTCAGAACATGTGACTCTTGACCCTGGGGTTGTGAGTTCGAGCCCCATGTTGGGTGTAGAGATTACTAAAAAAATAAATAGATAAAAACTTGAGAGAGAGAGAGAGAGAGAGAGAGTAGACAGGAAACAACATTTGGAAAAAGTTAATTAAAATGCAAGACACTATCTTTGAAGAGGGCTTTTTCATCGCTGACACTGGACATCAGTGACAGAATTTGCTGTCTGGTCCACTGTGTTAACTAAACAAAAGAGAATTTTAAAAAATGATGCTTTCTGTATGATCACATTGGAAATAACTGAACATAAAGCAAAAATTTTTTAAAATGATGTTTCCTATAGGATCACATTGCAAATAAATAAATATAAAACAAAACCAAAGGAAACCACAATTTCAAAAAACTGAGGAGTGAAAAGTGTTGAACAAGATGAAAAAATTTTTTTTTCAAATTGTGGATATGAGAAAAAAAACAAAAACAAAAACAAATAAGGGCCCCCAGGGAGAAAAGGGGAAAGTGAGAGGAAGAAGAAGCATGGGGAAGAAATGGGGAAATAAAAAAAGAGAGAAAAGGTAATTTCCATCAAGAACAGTCCTAAGCCAGTCTTGATTTTTGGGGGTGTGAAAACATCACCACATTCCAATTTGAGAACATCACTCTCAAAATTCTATTTCACTGAATTCCAAAAACTGAACCCTCCAAAACCCACCATAGTTTGAGAAACTGGGAAACACCCTTTAGCAAAGTCTAAAGGTTTTTTTTCCCATTCTGCCACTAGGGGGTAGTACATTCCATTCAATTCAACAGCATGTAGTGCCGGTTATCAAGGGCAGGGTCCCCGAGAGGCTACTCTGTGAATAAGGCACCATTCTTTATTTTCAAGCATACCTGATAATATACTCACGCAAATAATTATCACTCAAGAAGACATGAGTTACGGGGTTGCATTTGAGCTGAATCTTTAAGGCTGGGTGGGAATTCATAATAAGCAGAGATGTGTGGTAGGAGGGGTCTAAACAAAGGAGTACATTTGGAAGGAAAGATTGGAGACAGAGGTCAATTAAGCTTCTTAAAGTTGGAACAGAAGGCATTTTCTCAACTCTCTTTTTCATACATTCAACATCCACAGACCACTTCATGGGGATCAGTATCATAGGTAAATAACTGAACTAAGTTATGAAAAAAGATTCAACACAATTTTTTAATGCAAGCATAAAAGTTATTAACAAGTGGTTCTTTTCGGTGGGATTGCTGACTGCAATCTTTTATCCTAGGCTCCACACCCAGTGCAAACCCCAGCACAGGGCTTGAACTCAAGACCCTGAGATTAAGACCCGAGCTGAGGTTAAGAGTCGGATGCTTAACCGACTGAGCCACTGAAGCCCCCAGCTTCCTTTCTTAATTCTTTTTGAAAAATGTTTTAATGTTTATTTATTTTTAAGACAGAGAGAGACAGAGCATGAGTGGGACAGAGAGAGAGGGAGACACAGAATCTGAAGCAGACTCCACTCTGTCAGCACAGAGCCTGATGTGGGGCTCAAACCCAGGAACTGGGAGATCATGACCTGAGCCGAAGTCGGACGCTTAACCAACTGAGCCACCCAGGCACCCTTCCTTTCTTATTCTTTTTTATTTGACTACAAAATGTAATTCACAATTATAGATCTTTGGCTATGGTCGCAAGGGCCTCAGATTCTGACAGTTGGTTCTAGATATTTGGATCAAACATAAGCCCCAAAGTCATGTAATGATTTCTCTTTAAATTCCACTCACTCTGCTTTGTAAAAGCAGAGTTAATGAGCCTATCACACTAAACACCAGAAATCTGGATGCCTACTTCACTTTTAGGATACAACTGGCTCTCATAGTGAATTTTATAATTTTTGAAGCATTTGGATTTTATCTCATGTTCTTTTTGTTTTTTACAGCTTTATAGAGGTATAATTTATATACCATGAAATTCACCCATTGTAAATATACTGTTCACTGGTTTTTAGTGAACTTACAAAGTTGTGCAATCATCACATTCACATTTTAGAACACCCCCTTCCCCAGTTCCCGTGAGCCCATTTGCAGACAATCCCCTTTCTCATATCCAGCCATAGGCAACCACTGATTTACTTTCTATCTCCCTAAATTGCCTTTTCTGGACACTTTATGGAAATGGGATCATACTGTCTATAGCTTTTTGCATAGGCTTTTTTCCCACTTAGCATAGTGTTTCCAAGATTCATCCATGTGGCACACATATCATACTTCTCTACTGCTGAATAGAACGCATTGTGTGGACATACTACATTTTGTTTATCAGTTCGCTGTTGATGGACATTTGGATTGTTTCCCAAAGTTTTTTTTAAGATTTTATTTGTAAGTAATCTCTACACGACGTGGGGCTCAAACCCACAACCCCGAGATCACGAGCCCCATGGTCTTCCCACTGAGCCAAATAATACTTATAATAATAATGCAGCCAAAAGTAACTGCACAAGTTTCTGTTATGTGAGAGACGAAATGCATTGGGCAATTAAGGAGATGATTTCAGTCAGGCTATTGCCGTAGGGAGAACATTGATTAGTGAGAAACATCTCCAAGAAAAGGAAGGGGCTCTGGGATTTCACAGAGGCAGATAAACAAGGGAGTCATCTCCTGGTCTTGTGAGATTCTTTAGGAGGGTTGGACGGAACTAAGCAGAGGCAGGGAGCAAAGGCCATAAGCCTTTCTCAGAATACAAAAGGATGGAGGGATTTCTCAAAGTTGCTGCTTTCTAGGAGCACAGGACTCACATAAAGCTCAAATTATTGGTGACGATGTGTGTAATCATTTTTCTTGGGTAGATTCCTAGGGAGCAGAACTGCTAAGTTACGTTTAACATTTTTAGAAACTGTTTTCCAGAAGAGCTGCACCATTTTACGCCCCCAATAATAAAGTA
Source organism: Acinonyx jubatus (assembly GCF_027475565.1). NCBI lineage: Eukaryota > Metazoa > Chordata > Mammalia > Carnivora > Felidae > Acinonyx > Acinonyx jubatus. The sequence continues at coordinate 145,498,193 of NC_069384.1, forward strand.
AGAGGGTTTCAGTTCCTCCACATCCTCACCAGTGCTCGGTAATTTCTTTCTTTTCGATGATGGCTAGTGGATGTGAAGTGGAATCTCACTGTGGTTTTGATTTGTCTTTCCCTAACGATAAATGGTATTGAACACCTTTACGTAGAATTATCAGCCATTTGTACATATTGGTGAAATGTCCCATCAATCGCTTCAAATTGCCTATTTTTTAATTGGGTTTTAGTTGAGTCTTTGTACTATTAAGTTGTAAGAGTTTTTAGTATATTCTGTATATAAACCCTTTATCAGATATACGATCTGCAAATATTTTCACCCAGTCTGTATACCTTGTTTTTCTATCTTGTTAACAGTATATTTTGAAGGGCAAAAAATTTTAATTTTAGTGAAGTTCAGTTTATCCATTTTTTTCTTTGACTACAGTGCTTTTGATATCCTATCTAAGAACTCTGTCTAACTCAAGGCCATAAAGCCTTTCTATTTTATTCAGGAAATCCTATAGTTTGGGCTCTTAAATTTAAGCCTATGACTAATTTCGAGTTAATTTTCGTGTGTGGTATGAGGCAAGTTTGCTGGCTTGTTTGCTTTTGCATATAGATACCCAGTTGTCCCTGCATTGTTTTCTAAAAAGACTATCCTTTCCTCATTAAACTGTCTTAGAACCTCTGTTTAAAGTCAATGGAACATAAATTTGAGGGTTTACCTCTGTGCTCTCAATCCTACATCCTTCCTGTACACGTCTGTCCTTATTCTGTTACCCTAACCGGCATAACACCTTATGGGGCATTGTCATGATGCTCTAATAGTGAGTTTTGAAATTGAGCAATATGGATCCGCCAATGTTGTTATTCTTTTCCAAGATTGTTTTGGCTCTGCAAAGTTAGTTGTACTTTCATATAAATTTTGTGAGCAGCTCATCCATTTCTACAGAAAAAAAAAAAAAAGCCCACTGGGATTTGGGTAAGAATTGTGTTGAATTAAATCAATTTTGGGGAAATTGCCATCTTAACAATATGGAGTCCTTCAACCCATAAACATATAATGTCTATTTATTCATTTTGCCTTTAACTTCTTTCAGCAATATTCTGTTGTTTTCAGTGTATATATCTGTCACTCCCTTTAATACATTTATTTCTAAGCATTTTGTTCCTTTTGATTTTACTATAAATTGAATTGTTTTCATCTCATCTTTATTTTTTCTAAGTTTATTTATTTATTTTGAGAGAGAGAGAGTGCGAGTGGGGTAGGGGCAGAGAGATTGGGGAGAGAGAGAATCCCAAGCAGGCTCTGCATTGATAGCATAGATGTGGGGCTCGAACTCACAAACCAGGAGATCATGACCCAAGCCGAGATCAAGAGTCAGATGTTTCACTGACTGAGCCACCCAGGCACCCCTTAATTTCATCTTTAGATAGTTTGTTGCCAGAATATGGAAATATAATTAACTTTGTATAATAATGCTCTTGTGTCCTATGACATTACTAAAGTAATTTATCAGTTCTAGATTTTTCTTTGTGGGTTACTTAGGGTTTTCTACATAAAGGATTATGTCATCTGTAGATAAAAAATTTACTTTTTCCTTTCTAAAATGAATGGCTTCCTTCCTCCCTCCCTTCCTTCCTTCCTTCCTTCCTTCCTTCCTTCCTTCCTTCCTGTACTGGTGAGGACCTCCAGTACAGTACTGAATAGAGGTAAAGAAGCATAACGGTCAGGGTTTGTTCATGATTTTAGGAGGAAAGCATTGGCCCTACACCATTAAGTCTCATGTTAGCTCCTAGGTGGCTCCTAGATGCCCTTATCCAGATCGAGAAGTGCCCTTCTATCTGGTTTGTTGAAGGTTTTTATCATTACTTGGTATGGGATTTTTCTGCCTCTATGGAGATCATCATGTAGTTTTTTTTACTTTATTTGACTAATTAATACAGTATACCAAATTAATTGATGTTGGATTAATTCAAGCTTTCATTCTTGGAATACAAGATATACTGGCAATACACTTGGTTAGGATGTATGCTTTTTTTTTTTCTAATTGATGATTTGATTTGATAGTGTTTTATGAAAGATTTCGGTGTCTGTGTTCATGAGGAATATCGTGTAATTTTATTTTCTTGCGGTATCTTTGTCTGGCTTTGGTATCAGGATAATGGTGCCCTCATATGTGACTGCTCTTTGTTACTGTAGCCTAACCTATTCTAGCCTGACTGACACAGTCACAGAAAAGGATGATACTGCTTTTTACTTACAACCTCCAAGATCTAGTGTTAGGTGTTATAAGCATGTTACAGACTGTCTGGTATACGGTGTGTTATCCTTTGTATAAAGAAAAAAATAACCTATAAACATATATACATATGCATAGCATTTCTCTAGAAGAACACACAAGGAATTGAAAACAACTTGCCTTTGTGAAAGAGAAGTGAACCACTGGGAGAGGGGGAAGGAGACTTCTTTTTCTTGTTTACCCTTTCATACTTTTTGAATTTTCTACTATGTGCAGGTATTACACACACACACACACACACACACACACACACACACACACACACTTTTATTTTATAAACAAATTACTTCTATTATAAGTAAACATAGGCAGGGTGCCTGGGTGGCTCGGTTAGTTAAAAGTCCCAACTCTTGATCAGCTCATGTCACGATCTCATGGTTTGTGATTGAGCCCCCCGTTGGGCTCTGCAGTGATAGCACGGAGCCCGCTTGGGATTCTCTCCCTCCTTCTCTTTCTGCCCCTCCCCTGCTTGCTCTCTCTCTCTCTCTCAAAATAAACAAATAAATATGAGAAAAATAAGTAAGCAGAGCCACCAAAGCAAGATGAAAGTCACAGGAACAAGCTTCTCCTGGGAAGAAGCTGACATCACATACCACCTCTGTTGCTCAATAAACACTTCTGATTACGGTTTGATTTGCCTTGGAGATTGGTCTACAGAGAGAATGTGTTATCAGACCCCTTCGTCATATATTGTTTACTTCTAAATGAATGAATGGATGGCCAGGGGTTTGTACAGTAGAGTGATTTTCCTTAATGAAAGTCAGCTCCTGAGAAAGAATGTCGTCACCTTGGGTGAGTAGGCGTTCAAGACTGAGGAGCAGAGCCCAGGCCATGGTGACCTTCCCCGGGTTGTTCCGTCCCCTTTGACCTTCCAGGCGGTCAGCTTCCTCCCTCCCTCTGGTGATATCTGACTTGATACATGTTCTTTCCTTCTAACAAAACACTTGCCATCGGGAACAGCTGTCATGTTTGTAGCTACCCGAGCACCTGTATTGTATTATATTATTGTGTTGTATTGTGTTATGTTGCATGGTGCTGTATTGTTTTTTAATTAAAATATAATATGCCTCCAGAAAAGTACCTAAAATGCGAACTGAATGCACCCAGGTAACCACATCTGGATCAAGAAACGGAACGCTACCTCCTTGCCCCTTTGACCACTGCTGCCCTCGAGGGTGAATGCTATTCTTATTTCTGATACTATGGATTAGTTTTGCTGGTTTTTGAACTTTATACAGATATCATTATACAGAATGTACTGTTTCTAAGCTTCTCTCACTCAACATTGTTTGTTAGAGTCATCCATTCTAATCCAAGTGGTAGTATTATGTTCATCCTGATTGTTAGACAGTTTTTATCGTGTGAATTCGCAATGCTGATTATATCCATTCTACAGTGCATCTGAGTGGTTTCTAATTGGGGAGCTACAAACAGTGCTGCTGTGAATATCCCAGTGTATGGTGTGGTGAGCAAATGTACGCATTTCTGCTAGGTATACACATTGGGGGTGAAATTACAGGATCATATCATGTGCATATTTTCAGATGCAGTAGATGCTGCTTAACAATCTTCCAACTTATGCACCAACTTTTTCCAATTTTGCACCAACTCCTGCTCTCACCGTCAGTGGATGAGAGTTCCATTGCCTGATGTTGTCAGTGTTTTCCATTTTGTTCATTCCGGTCGATGTGCTATCGTATTATTGTATTGTCACTCTAATTTTACTCAGCACTTTTTGGAGTCTTCCTATGTTAGGGTGACTTCCTGCATGTCCTGCCTTCCCAGGGGAGAGGTTAGACCATCACTTCCCTGGTCTCCCCTGTAACCCAGGCTGCACTATAAGACGTCATCTCAGAAGCAGCTGCATGGAATCCATTGTGACAGCACTGGCAGAAACATGTCATCTGGAGGGACAACGTGAAGCTTCAGGCATCCACACCCCAGCATCACTGGTGGGAGCCACAGGGTCTGTGGTCAGCGGGAGGGCTGTGATGTTAATGCTGGAGTGTGGCGTCCTTTGGGGATTGTTCCTAACTTCGTGGCCTACAAGCACAACTCTTGGGTCCTACAAAGATTCTGTAAGAAACTTAATATTCTTTTTCTTTAATGTTCATTTATTTTTGAGAGAGAGAGAGAGAGAGAGCAGGGAAGGGGCAGAAAGAGAGGGAGTCTGAGGGGCGAGATCATGACCCAACCTGGAGTCGGATGCTTAATGGACTGAGCTACCTAGGTGCCCTAAGAACCTTAATATTCTTAAGAATTTTTTAGGGGTGCCTGCGTGGCTCAGTTGGTTGAGCTTCTGACCTCGGCTCAGGTCATGATCTCACAGTTTGTGAGTTTGAGCCCCACATCGGGCTCCCTGCTGTCAGCACAGAGCCCACTTTGGATCCTCTGTCCCCCTCTCTCTACCCCTCCCTTGCTTGCGCTCTCTCAAAAATAAATAAACATTTATTTAAATTTTAAAGAAATGCTCAGTGGGCAGAACATTTCTTTAAAATTTAAATAAATGTTTATTTATTTTTGAGAGATTGAGGGGGGGGGGGCACAAGCAGGGGAGGAGCACAGACAGAAGGAGACACAGAATCTGAAGCAGGCTCCAGGCTCTGAACTGTCAGCACAGAGTTCGATGAGGGGCTGGAACCCACGTACCATGAGGTCATGACCTGAGCTGAAGTTGGACACTTAACCGACTGAGCCACCCAGGTGCCCTCCCAGTGTTTTTTTTTTTTTTAAAGTTCTTTTAAAGTTTTAGGGTGCCTAGGTGGCTCAGTTGGTTGAGTGCCCAACTCTTGATTTCAGCTTGGGTCATGATCTCGCAGTCATGAGATTAAACCTTGTGTTGGGCTCTGCTCACTGAGCATGAAGCCTGCTTAGGGTTCTCTCTCTCCCTCTCTCTCTGTCCCTTCTCCACTCGTGCGCACATGTGTGCTCTCTCTCAAAATTAATAAGCATTTTTTAAAAAGAAGTTTTTATATTAAATATAATTTATTGTCAAATTGGTTTCCATACAACACCCAGTGCTCATCCCAACAGGTGCCCTCCTCAAGGCCCATCACCCACTTTCCCCTCCCCCCCACCCCCCATCCACCCTCAGTTTGTTCTCAGAATTTAAGAGTCTCTTGTGGTTTGCCTACTTCCCTCTCTGTAACTTTTTCCCCCCCTTCCCCTCCCCCATGGTCTTCTGTTAAGTTTCTCAGGATCCACAGATGAGTGAAAACATATGGTATCTGTCTTTCTCTGACAGACTTATTTCACTTAGCATAATACCCTCCAGTTCCATCCACATTGTGGCAAATGGCCAGATCTCATGCTTTCTCATTGCCAAGTATATTCCATTGTAATATTCCACTGTATTCCAAGATGTAGTAAACCACATCTTCTTTATCCATTCATGAGTTGATGGACATTTAGGCTCTTTCCATCATTTGGCTATTGTTGAAAGTGGGGTGTAAACATTGGGGTACAAGTGCCCCTATGCATCAGCACTCCTGTATCCCTTGGGTAAATTCCTAGCAGTGCTATTACTGGGTCATAGGGTAGATCTATTTTTAATTTTTGGAGGAACCTCCACACTGTTTTCCAGAGCGGCTGCACCAGTTTGCATTCCCACCAACAGTGCAAGAGGGTTCCCATTTCTCCACATCCTCACCAGCATCTATAGTCTCCTGATTTGTTCATTTTAGCCAATCTGACCAGCGTGAGGTGGTATCTCAGTGTGGTTTTGATTTGTATTTCCTTGATGAGGAGTGATGTTGAGCACCTTTTCATATGTCTGTTGGCCATGTGCATGTCTTCTTTAGAAAAGTGTCTATTCATGTCTTCTGCCCATTTCTTCACTGGATTATTTGTTCTTCGGGTGTGGAGTTTGGTGAGTTCTTTATAGATTTTGAATACTAGGCCTTTATCCGATATGTCATTTGCAAATATCTTTTCCCATTCTGTCGGTTGCCTTTTAGTTTTGTTGATTGTTTCCTTTGCAATACAGAAGCTTTTTATTTAGACGAGTAGACGAGGTCCCAATAGTTCATTTTTGCTTTTTTTAAAAAATGTTTATTTATTTTTGAGAGAGACAGAGACAGAATGCGAGTGGGTTAGGGGCAGACAGAGAGGGAGACACAGAATCCGAAGCAGGCTCCAGGCTCTGAGCTGTCAGCACAGAGCCCAACGCGGGGCTCGAACTCACGAGCTATGAGATCATGACCTGAGCCGAAGTCGGATGCTCAACCAACTGAGCCACCCAGGCACCCCCATTTTTGCTTTTAATTCCCTTGCCAAAAAAGAAGTTTTTAAAGCTGTACTTATTTAAGTAATCTCTACACCCAACGTGGGGATCGAACTCATGACCCCAAGACCAAGAGTCATATGCTTTTCCAACTGAGCCACCCAGGTGCCCCAAGAGCCTTAATATACTTTAAGAATTTCCTTCTCTGCTTAATATAGCTTCAAGTCTGTTAATTTCAACTTAGATGGATGTAATTTCAGGGATGCCTACCATAAGGAACAGCCAGAGGAACTACTGTATATGGTTCTAGCAGAACCCTGAGTGAATATTATACCTGCTACACACACCACTGGTCACGGGAGAAAGACACAGAAAACCCCCCTTCTACCAGTTAATATCTGCATTACATTTTGCCTAGTGAAGAAAGACAGTTCTTGGAAAATGACCACCCCCACTAATGCTCCCTTCGTTTCAGAATAGGGGGTCCACAGCTGCGTGTTGCAGATGGTGAACAGCTTCCACTATTTTTAGCAGAGATCTCTCTTAAGCTGGGAAAATAGACACAGAACTAAATTCCCCACGGAGCCCGCTTCACTTCCTCAGTAACACCCTTTGATTCTGGGCCAGAGAGGCCTGCATGAGCATCCACACGATTTGTATCAGCCCCTCTGAAAGGCTGTTGTCGTGCTCAGAGAGAACATGACTTTGGAGTATTGGGAGTCCAGCTTGATAGATGAGAGCCCTAGCCAGCGAGGAGTCATTTATTGATAAAAAGAGATGTGTGGAATAATTATGTCTGAAAATCATAGAGTATGGATTGGAAGATACAGACCAAACAGTGCTGACTAAAGTGAGGACACAGGGAGGGAGAGGACGGGATTGTCTGTGAGGTTTTGGATTTGTTAATGCAGAAATGAAGCAGTGACCCAAGCTTAGGGAACACCATTACAAAGGCCCTGAGTCAAATCATTGGAATGTGACTGAGTTCCAGATGGAAAGAGTCTGCAAAGGGCCAGAAGGAGTCTGGGAAGCTGGAAGAGACAAGGAGGGATTCTCCCCCCAGAGCCTCTAGAGGGAGGGCAGCCAGGCTCCAGCGTGGCCTCAGCCTTCTGGCCCTCACGACTGGGACAGAAAACATTTCCGTTGTTGTAAGCCATCCAGTTTGTGGTCATTTGTTACGACAGCCTTGGAAAGTGAATACAAGTTCATGTCCATTCTTCTCTTTTTAAAGATCACTCACCGGGGCGCCTGGGTGGCTCAGTGGGTTAAGTGTCCGGCTTCGGCTCAGGTCATGATCTCAAGGTTCCTGAATTGGAGCCCCGCATCAGGCTCTGTGCTGACAGCTCGGAGCCTGGAGCATGCTTCCAACTCTGTGTCTTCCCCTCTCTCTTCCCCTCCCCTGCATGCACTCTGTCTCTCTCTCAAAAATAAATAAACATTAAAAAAAAAATAAAGATTACTCACGTAATTATCAAGCAGAGGCCCTGGCTTTCATAACTACTAGAGTCACTGATGAATTACATGTTTGTTTTTCACTTGTAAAACAAGTGACATTGATTGTGTGTAAAGCGAGGTTTCTATCTTGTTTGTTTATGTCTTTGGTGAACTTATTTATCAATATCAAAGCAAAAATAAACATTAGCCTGTCCTAATTACAAAAAAAAAAAAACCACCTTAAACCTGTCAGAATGGCTAACATGAACAACTCAGGCAACAACAGATGTTGGCGAGGATGCGGAGAAAGAGGATCTCTTTTGCATCGTTGGTGGGAATGCAAGCTGGTGCAGCCACTCTGGAAAACAGTATGGAGGTTCCTCAAAAAATTAAAAATAGAACTATCTTACAACCTAGCAATTGCACTACTAGGTATTTATCCAAGGGATACAAGTATGCTGTTTCGAAGGGACACATGCAATGCACCCCCATGTTTGTAGCAGCACTATCAACAATAGCCAAAGTATGGAAAGAGCCCAAATGTCCACTGATGGATGAACGGAGAAAGAAGATGCGGTATAGACATACAATGGAGTATTACTCAGCAATCAAAAAGAATGAAATCTTGCCATTTGCAACTATGTGGATGGAACTAGAGGGTATTATGCTAGGTAAAATTAGTCAGAGAAAGGCAAAAATCATATGACTTCACTCATATGAGGACTTGAAGAGACAAAACAGATGAACATAAGGGAAGGGAAACAAAAATAACAAAAACAGGGAGGGGGACAAACAGAAGAGACTCATAAATATGGAGAACAAACTGAGGGTTACTGGAGGGGTTGTGGGAGGGGGGATGGGCTAAATGTGTAAGGGGCACTAAGGAATCTACTCCTAAAATCATTGTTGCACTATATGCTAACTAATTTGGATGTAAATTTAAAAAAATAAAAAATAAAATTAAAAAAAAAACATCTAGAAGCAAACAAGATAAATGCTGGCAGTAATTATTATTTTGTTTGTTTTGCTTTGTTTTTTTGTTTTTAAGTAGGCTTAAAACTAACCCAGCGCGGAGCCCATCATAGGGCTTGAACTCAGGACGCTGAGATCAAGACCTGAACTGACATTAAGAGTCGAACTTAACCAACGGAGCCACCCACATGTCCCTGGTAGTTACTAATTCTGTTTTTGTTTTTTTAAATGTTTACTTACTTTTGAGAGAGAGAGAGAGTGAACAAGTGAGGAGCAGAGAGAGGGAGACACAGAATCCGAAGCAGGTTAAAGGCTCTTGAGTTGTCAGCGCAGAACCCGATTCAGGGCTTGACCCCATGAACCGCAAGATCATGACCTGAGCCAAAGTCGGATCCGATGCTTTACCCACTGAGCCACCCAGGCGCCCCAGTAATAGTTACTAATTCTTGATGTTGGAAGTGGGAGGATTTACTAAACTTTTCTATATATTTTTCAATATGTTTAGCTCAAAAGAATTAAATTAATAAAAAATTGAATGTGTTCAGATTTTAAGAGGCAGTTCTACAAGAAATGGAGGTCCTCCTTCAGAGTTCTCAGTTTAGATTTTCTCACAGCAACACAAGACTTGAGCTTCTTCCTTCTTGCTCTTTCCTTGATGGAGCATTGGAGAGCATGAAATAACTTTCACAATCCATTAGACATTTTGGTCTTTGGTCTTTTGGAAATAACTAGCCACCGGGTTCTGGAAGTGGACCCAGCTTGGGAATAAGAAAAACATTGAGAACGTCTCTCGCTGTTCATGATGGATTTGCCACTTCATTGAGTCTTCTCTTTAGGTGATATCTTTCAACCCATCTCTTAGGCCAAACTTTACGTGACTTGTGCTCGGGATGGAGGACATATAGACACACTCTTTTTTTTTTTTTTTTAATTTTTTTTAATGTTTTTATTTATTTTTGAGACAGAGACAGCGCATGAGCAGGGGGAGGGGCAGAGAGAGAGGGAGACACAGAATCTGAAGCAGGCTCCAGGCTCTGAGCTGTCAGCACAGAGCCCGACGTGGGGCTCGAACTCACAGACCGTGAGATCATGACCTGAGCTGATGTCGGACGCTTAACCGACTGAACCGCCCAGACTCCCCAGACACACTCTCTTTTACACGTGCATATGTAAATATGGGAGGTCTTGATGTCAAATGTATTTCTAACTGTGGGTTCTAATCAAAAAGAGACTTTTATTGAGAGTCACTATACCAAGCAATTCAAACACAACATGGCCAAATCAGAAATCTTTATTTCATTGACTTTTTTTTTTTTCTCTGAAGTTCTAAAAAATTTCCTCCCCCATTTTCTCCATCTCAGTCAATGGTACCATCATTCAACCCAGTTGCTTAAACCGAAGACCAGAAGTCATCTTGGCTCTCTTCCCCTATCCTCTATATTCCAGCCATCAGTTACAGAATAGATAATAGAGAATACATGCATCACAAGTACTGTCTGTAAGACTTGTGTTTTGGACACATTATACACACCTACACATGTGATACAGACGCTGAATTGCAATATAAAATGTTTTTATCGCCTTTTCTCTGAAGGAGGAGAACGCTACCAAGAGGGTTTTTATATTTTATCCCCTTTAAGGAGCTTGGAAACATCTGGAGCTCACAGATTCTTTCTCTCCTTTTTTTGTATTTTTAAATGTTTGGTACCCTCTTCATTCTCTTGCCTTTCCTTTGCTACTGCTAAGAATCTGCTCCAATAAATAATTGATGGAAAGTAGGAGAAAAGAGAGACCGTGGAAAATATGGTGTCTTTAGTTTGTTTCCCTGGACGTGTAGTTGGTGTGAGGGCCCACAAGACGTTGGTTCTCCCCTGTGGGTTTCCACAGCACTCCATCTATGGCGCTCAACACTTTGGCCTTGTGTTTCAGTTATTGAAACACATGTTTCATCCTCTCTAATTGTCCATACTCTGGTTGGGGAAGGTTCCTTCTATATTTTACCTGTGTTCCTACCCCGACCCGTCCCACCAACAGAGCCTGGCACAGTCCTTTAGAAAAAAGTCTTTTGAGTGACTGCCTAACTGTAACTTCCTTCTTTCTTTCTTTCCTCTTCTTTCTTTCGTTCCTTCGCTTCCTTTCTTCTTCTCTTCCTTCCTTCCTCCTTCCTTCCTTCCTTCTTTCCTTCCTCCTTCCTTTCTCCTTCTTCTTCCTTCCTCCTTCCTTCTCCTTCCTCTCCTTCTTCTTCCTTCCTTCCTTCCTCCTTCCTTTCTTCCTTCCTTCTTTCCTTCCTTCTCCTTCCTTCCTTCCTTCCTTCTTCCTTCCTTCCTTCCTTCCTTCTTTCCTTCCTTCCTCCTTCCTTTCTTCCTTCCTTCTTTCCTTCCTTCCTCCTTCCTTTCTTCCTTCCTTCTTTCCTTCCTTCCTTCCCTTCCTTCCTTCTCCTTCTCTTCCTTCCTTCCTTCCTTCTCTTCCTTCTTCCTTCCTTCCTTCCTTCTCCTTCCTTCTTTCCTTCCTTCCTCCTTCCTCTTCTTCCTTCCTTCCTTTCTTCCTTCCTTCTTCCTTCCTCCTTCCTTCCTTCCTTCTTCCTTCCTTCCTTCCTTCCTCCTTCCTTTCTTCCTTCCTTCTTCCTTCCTTCCTTCCTTCCTTCCTCCTTCCTTCCTTCCTTCCTTCCTTCCTTCCTTCCTTCCTTCCTTCTTCCTTTCCTCCATTCTTCCTCCCTTTATTCCTGAGGAGCAGGAAAACTATCTCTACTAACTGTGCTTTCAGCTGGAATTGGGTACAAAAGGGGCAAGACCTTTGGCACAGAGAACACCAGCCATGGAACCTGCCTTTGGATGGTCCAGTAAACTGGCCTGAAGAGAACAGAAGGGTACAGTGGGCATGAGCGAGCTGACAAAAGGCAATGCTCCTTTGCTTGGGAGCGGAGTTTGTCAAGTGTCCTTGCCAACGTTCCGGAAGAAATCCTTTTATCTCCTTCCTGTGGGGAAATTTCTCTTCCAGTGAGTTTTGAATGGTTCGAACCTCCAAGGTTATTTCCAACACTCGCTTGCAAACATGAGCAATGGAATGTAATGCAGGTCCTGGGATCATGAATCACCGTAATGTGTCTGCAGAGGTCACTTGTGTACCTCACTGCTCATAGGGAGTAGTTTCCTCTCAGAAAGTTCAACTTGACTGCCAAGGAACCTAAGACTCATGGGAAGAGAGCCAATAAAAAATAAGGTGAAAAGGCATCACCTCACTTTCAATAACATCCATTCCCTAAAGGGGAAAACATCGGAGGGAGAAGCCAGAGAAACCATATAGAAACATATCGTTTTTATTTGCCAGAGACAGGACATAGGGCAGCGATTACGGTGTCTTTATGTCTCACATAGCTCCAAGTGCAGCCTCCAGCAATCAACAAATGATTTTTAATAATATTAATAACGCTATATCCGAGGGCAATAAATACTGTAACACTGCCCATTAAAAGTAGCCTGTAAACCATTTCTTGAAATTGCTTTCCAGCCGGTTTCAAGCATGACTCTATTAAACCGTTAAATAAAACAGAAGAGACGATGTCATAAAATGAGAATGAAGATTATGTCAAAGAAGGTTAGAGGCTAAATTTATAGTATCTAAATTTTCTTAAAGAAGCAAGTGATAAAATTTTACTAAGCACAACCCTTAAGTTATATAAAATTTTCTCGGGTCGGAATAACACTTTGTCCAACAGCAATTTGTTTTTCCAATGGCAATTCCTTATCTCAGGAGAGTGATGAGATAATATGAAAACATTTTTAACAGGGAAATAGAAAAATTGAAAACAACTGAGAACTAAAGTGAACTTCACCTACCAAAAAAAAAAAAAAAGGACAAAAAAAGAAGCAAAATACTTCACAATTTTATAATTTCAGGGAAAGTAAATGGGTTTGTCCTATCTGAATGTGTCTTTAGCTCATTGATGAAGAGAAGATTGCTGGTATTTAGAACTTTTCTATTTTTTTAATAATGTTTTTAAAGTTTATTTACTTTGAGAGAGAGAGGGAGGGAGAGTGGGGTAGGGGCAGAGAGACAGAGGGAAAGAGAATTCCAAGCAGTCTCTGTGCTGACACAGTGCAGAGCCCAATGTGGGGCTTGAACTCACAAACCGTGAGATCATGACCTGAGCTGAAATCAAGGGTCGGCACCCCAGAACTTTTACATTTTCATGTAGTGGATATATATATTTTTTAATTTTAGAGAGAGAGACAGAGAGAGAGTGAGTGAGTGGGGGAGAGGGGCAGAAGTATATAGAGAGAGAGAGAATCCTAAGCAGCCTCCACACTCAACACAGGGTCTGATGTTGGGCTCCATCCCATGACCCTGGGATAGTGACCTGAGCCGAAATCAAGAGTTGGACGCTCAAATGACTGAGCCACCCAGGTGCCTCTGGATATAATTATTTGAAAATATAGTTTGGGCCAAGGGTAGCTGGGTGGATCAGTTGGTTGAGAGTCCAATCTTAATCTTGGCTTGGGTCATGATCTCACAGTTTGTGAATTCAAGCCTTGTGCTGGGCTCTGCGCTGACAGCATGGAGCCTGCTTGGGATTCTCTCTCTCCTTCTCTCCCTGTCCCTCCCCTGCTCACACACTCGCTCTCAAAATAAACAATAAACTTAAAAAAAAAAAAGATGTAGTTTGTAGAAGCCTAATTCTTGTTAAAATATTTTAGGTGGTCTTCAATTATTTAATCTGAAAGCCTTTGAATATACTGAAAGAATCCTCTCAATTCTGAAGTTAGTAACTTTTTTCAAAGTAGGCTGCACACCCAATGTGAGGCTTGAACTCACAACCCCAAGATCATGAGTTGTATGTTCTACTGACTGAGCCAGCCAGGCATCCCTGATGTTAGTAAGTTTAATGGAATATTTAGACACGAGCTCAAGGGGAACAAACTGATACAGGAATTCCATTTCCTTGTTAATAAGACAAACAGTGAGAATTAGGAAATATAAATGCAGCAGAAAAATGAGTCTGGAATCTTAGAATATTTCAGAATCTAGTGCAGATACAAGGGCAAGAGACATCATTTTATGAATTACTCCTCTAAAATCTTAAGGCAATCCATTTTCTGTGTGTGAAAGAAGTTCTTTCTTGCATGATATTCTTTCCTTCCCCACCACACACACAAAGAAAAGCAGGAAAAATAGAATAATTAAATTTTAGTTTCTTTAAATGGAAATGCCATCCAAACAGCACAATTTCTTTGGTGAATACAAAAAGAAACAAGAACACAAGATTTACTGTATCTCCAATTTTTAATTCTACTGAACAGCTGACTCACGTTGAGTTAACATTGATAATTCCCATTTCTTCAATGTCTCTGGAGCAGAGAATTACATGTTAGCCTTCAACTTAATAGATACATGTTTCCGATTCTTATTCATAGAACAGGAAAACCAACAGGAAACATTGCCTCTGGCACACTCCCAAATGGACTCTCCATTAACACAGAATTTTATAAAATAAGATTTGTTGTTGTTGGAGGTTCATTGAAGGAAAATTCATGTCTTCACTCAAAAATAGCCCAGGTAACTTCTAGTAATACCATAAAAAACAGTCACCTGAATGATTGATGCATGTGGCCAACAGTCGTATTTAGGGGCTTATCAACTCACAATTTATGGATTTCTTAAAATATGTACTGAGATTTTACACATTGTGTGTTACTGAATATTTCCCTTATTATTTCCAATACCCTAAAACAATTTGAAATGTATATAAAAGTTCAGTTGGTTTTGTTTGTTTATGTTTGTTTATTTATTCATAGAGTCATTTTGGCCCAACTTATCAAAATTTGAAGATCTTAAAAACTGTTTCAATTACAAGAAGGCTTTCAAATATCTGTATTAATCTCATAAGGTTAATTTTCATCTTAACAGGAAGTCTCATTTCTTGGTACCTAAAATTAATTAACTTGAACTTACATGATGCAGTAGAATTTAAAATCTGGCAAACCATCGACACGAAGTCCTAAGGTTAAGAATTTAATTATAAGTATCTGGCACCTAAAAGGCACTTGGTGAATACTTGTCGAAGGAGTGAATAGGGTGGGGGAACACCTCCTTGCTAATAAAAGGGTGATATAATTCTGAATTGCAGCCAGCGAGCACTCTATTAGAAAATACCTAAGAATATTCAGATTCTCATTTCATTGTCAGCTGTAAATGACACCAACTTCTGTAGATAGTGTAAGAAAGAGACAAGATTCCATTAAAGCTATTCATACCATTTATGATCAGTTTCACAGGACATTTAGCCCTGAGTGAGAAGACTGGCTGTCCTCAAGACAGTAAGGCAGGAAGCCACTGTTACTGGATTTTCTTACTCTGTCTTTATTGCAAAAAAAAGAACTTAAGAATTCCTATCAAACATAAAAGTCTTCCTCTCCAAAAGTTCGAAGGTTTCCTCAGAGAAAAGTATCCAATAATTAAAGAGTCCAGTCAATTACAAACTCTGGAACGAAAGAAGAATCAACACCAAGATTTCTCAACTGGCAGAGGATGATGATCATTACAGTGCTTTCTGAGAAAACTTCACTCCTCTGGGTCCATCCACACTGTAGGAGAGTCTTACTTGTCTCCAACACAGTACCCAATACTCAGCCTCAGATACCGTATTTGCCAATAGTAACAGCATCATGGGGCGCCTGGGTGGCTCAGTCTGTTGAGCGTCCGACTACAGCTCCGGTCATGATCTTGCGGTCTGTGGGTTCGAGCCCTGCGTCGGGCTCTGTGCTGACAGCTCAGAGCCTGGAGCCTACTTCGGATTCTGTGTCTCCCTCTCTCTCTGCCCCTCCCCAGCTCATGTTCTGTCTCTCTCTGTGTCAAAAATAAATAAACATTTAAAAAGAAAATTTTAAAAATAGTAACAATGTCAGTTTGTGAATTCTGTATCGCTGGTCTTACATTTATCCACACCGTGCCAGTGTCAGAGAGTTGCTATGAGAATCAGTCTTCATCAAAATACATGAAAACAAATATAGGCTATACAGTTATTTCAAAGTCTAAGAAAAAGAAGTCATTGTATACATATATACTCACAGAGTGATAATGCTGGAAACAAGGAAGAATTTTATTTACTTATTTTCTGAGGCTTATTTATTTATTTGAGACAGAGAATCCCAAGCAGGCTCTGCACTGTCAGCACACAGCCAGACGGGGGGCTCGAACTCATGAACCATGAGATCATGACCTGGGCCAAAATCAAGCATTGGATGCTTCACCTACTGAGCCACCCAGGTGCCCCCAGGAAGAATTTTAGTACTTGACCATTGGGTTTTCTCATAACTGTTACTGAACTTGTTTCATGAGAGCTGCACCATCTACACAGACAGTCCCTTCAGAAATACAGCTTGCCACACCAGAGAGAGTTTGGAGATGGAAAAGTGGGGATATACCATAAAGGTGTTTTCTAGAAAAAAATATGTTAAAACAAAATCTCACAACTCTGAAGGAATCAGATTGTCATCTGTAAAACAGGGATCAGATACCGATGTGCTTTTTTAATAAAAATATTGAGAAAAATAATGTTTGGAAGAGACCTTAAGAGAATATCCATCTCCTCCCCCCCCCCCAAAAAAAAAAAGCAGAGAGAGAGAATATCCATCCATATCCCCCAACCTTCTGGCTGGAAAGTACTTATACTATCATCACAGATTTAAAAAGCAAAAAATTAAAGGTAAAGTCATAGAGACAGAAAGTAGAATAGAGGTTAAAATTTTATGTTATAAAATTTACCATTTTTAAGCATACAGTCCTGTGGCATTAAGCATATCCACATTGTTGTGTGATCATCACCACCATCCACTTGCAGAACTTTCCTCATCTTCCAAAACAGAAACTGTGCCCGTGAAACACTAACTCTCCATCCCTTTTGCCCCTGTTCCTGCCCCCCAGTGAAGGAGGGTTAGAACAGCCTAGTCACCTGCCCAGTGACCATCTCCAGGCTTTAACAGATCTCTCCTCATTCACAGAGAAGATTTATAGACCCTAGAGAAAGATTCTGCAGCTTCTAAAGGAAAGGAAGCATTGCCCCGAGGACTCAGAGAAAAAACACTGCTGGGTCAATGTTTTTATATAAGTGCCAAAAAAATTGTCTGTAAAATATCTAATATTTATAGAGTGATGTGCCCGAGATAAGAGAGTTGCACTGAGAGAGAGGTCCAGAGATTTGCAAATGGTCCTCTCTAGTCTGGCAAGGTGCGGGTCTCCATGCGTACAAGAGGGAGCCGTCAGAATCTAGGGAGAAACCAGCAGAAAGGAGTAGGTGAACGTGGCTAAAACATCGGAAGTACTGACTTGTGGATGGCCCTCCAAAACAATATGCTCTGTGAAACAGGTCAGGCATAAAAGCCCACATATTATGTGATTCTATCACATGACATGTCCAGAAAAAAACCAATCTTTTGGCACAGAAAGCAGACCAGTGGTTGCCTGGAGGGGAGACTGAAGGTTGAATGTAAATAGGCATGGGGGGAGGGGTGTCTTTTAATTAATGAACTCATTTATTTATTTTCTTTTTAGTTGCTTTACTTATGAGGAGGTCTTTTTAGATGATAGAAATGTGTGGATTGTGGTGAGGTTGGCACAACTCCTGGCATTTACTGAAAATCATTGAATTGTCCACATAACCATGGATGAATGTTACAGTAGCTAAATCATAACTCAATACAGCTGTCCAAAAACACAAATCTTAGGCAAGAAAAACAGAATAAATGGACAGAATGCCTTATCTGGAAGTTAAGATGGAGTAAAAGACCATTGCAAGAGGAATACAAAGACAAAATAAGAGATTATTAATCAACACACTGGAAAACAGTAAGGTTAAAATAAAAATTTTAGGAGCTATTGAAGAAATTATAAAGAGATAAGCTTTTGAAAATGTAATTAAATTTTTTTAAAATGTTTTCATTTTTATTTTTGAGACAGAGAGAGACAGAGCGTGAACAGGGGAGGGGCAGAGAGAGAGGGAGACACAGAATCTGAAGCAGGCTCCAGGCTCTGTGCTGTCAGCACAGAGCCCGATGCGGGGCTCGAACTCACAGACTGTGAGATCATGACCTGAGCTGAAGTCGGACACTTAACTGATTGAGCCACCCAGGTGCCCCTTAATTTTTTTTTTAATTAGGTTCACTTTGAGAGAGAGAGAAAGCACACACACAAGGATGAGCAGGGGCAGGAGCAGGGGCAGGGGCAGAGAGGACAGAGAAATTTCAAGCAGGTTTCAAGCGCTGTCAGCCCAATGTGGGGCTCAAACTCATGAACTCCAAGATCAGGACCTGAGCCGACATTAAGAGTTGGATGCTCAATGGACTGAGCCACCCAGGAGCCCCTGAAGAAATGTAATTTTAAAGAGGAAGAGAAGCAAATAGAAATTCTAAAGGAGATGTTAAAAGATACATGGAGGCATATTACAATATTTAAGAGTTTGAGCAAAAATTTATTTGTATTGGGCAGCATCCAATGCAGCAGATAGAAAGATGTTCCAAGGACTTGAACAAAACGCAAGACTTCTATAGCCAGAAGGGAGATATACAAGGCCAAAAAGCGGGTCAACTGTTGCAAAGTCACTTTCCTTTAGGGGCGGGCAGGGGTCTATCCAGCAGATGACTAGAACTAGTACCAATCTGTGATTCCTGATTGACTGGGTTAAGATTCCATTTCTGGAAGTGCTGAAACTATTACGTCTTGGTTTGGTGACGTGGGGCTTAGCATAAGCATTTGGGGCCTGTTACCTTGTTTTATTTATTTATTTATTTATTTATTTATTTATTTATTTATTTATTTATTTATTTATATTTTTGAGAGACAGAGACAGAGTGTGAGCAGGGAAGGGTCAGGGAGAGAGAAGGAGACACAGCATCCGAAGCAGGCTCCAGGCTCTGAGCTGTCAGCACAGAGCCCGACGCGGGGCTCAAACCCACGAACCGTGAGATCATGACCCGAGCCAAAGTCAGACATTTAACTGACCGAGGCACCCAGACACCCCCCTGTTATCTTGTTTTTAACAGAGATATGACAACAAATATGTAGGGTTTTGTTTTTTTAATTTAAAAGAAAATAGGGGCGTGTGGGTGGCTCAGTTGGTTGAGCATCTGACTCTTGGTTTGGGCTCAGGTCATGATCCCAGGGTCTTGGGATCGAGCCCCACATCAGGCTCCACACTAAGAGTGGAGCCTGCTATGATTTTGTCTCTCTCTTTATCTTTCCCCTTCTCCCCCAATCTTGCACTTTTTCTCTCTCTAAAAGAAGGAAAGAGGGGCGCCTGGGTGGCGCAGTCGGTTAAGCATCCGACTTCAGCCAGGTCACGATCTCGCGGTCTGTGAGTTCGAGCCCCGCGTCAGGCTCTGGGCTGATGGCTCAGAGCCTGGAGCCTGTTTCCGATTCTGTGTCTCCCTCTCTCTTTGCCCCTCCCCCGTTCATGCTCTGTCTCTCTCTGTCCCAAAAATAAATAAACATTGAAAAAAAAAAAGAAGGAAAGAAAGAAGGAAAGAAAGAAGGAAAGAAAGAAAGAAAGAAAGAAAGAAAGAAAGAAAGAAAGAAAGAAAGAAAGAAAGAAAGAAAAACAGAAGGAACACCTTCCCCTTAATGTTAACATTGATTCTCTCTCTCTGTTGATTGTAAGTGGTTCTCATTTTCTCCTCTTTTCCAAATTCCTTACAATAACACAATTTTGATTATAAAGTATTATCTGTGTGCATGTTTAAAAGGTAATGAATTTGAAAATTTCAATGAAATGGACGATCTTCTAGAAAACATAAATTACCCAGACTGTTTTGAGTGGGGGAGAGAGGCAGAGGGAGAGAGAATTACCCAGATTGTTTTAAGAAGAAACCACAAAAAAAGGATAACTGAAAATATTTAAAGTTTACAATTAAAAATGATCTTATATTCATATTAGGTATTTTTTAACTTTGGAGAAACGGGTCATTTCCATGATACATAATGCTTCAGAGTATGGAAGAAAATGGGAAACTGTCCAATTTATGAAGATGACACAATCCTTTTACCAAACAAAGAGTGCACACAAAAGAACCATAGACCATTGGTATCACTTACAGATATCAATGGGGAAATCCTAAATAAAACTCTAGCAGATCAAATTCAAGAGGACAGTAAAAGAACAATGGATCTTGGCCAAGTAAGGACATGGGCCAGCTGTGTGTTTGAGGGGCAGGGACCCAGTGACTCCACCCCCACCATTTTCCATCTCCGAATTCAACTGCCCCCCATCATCATCTCTCACCCCAATGTTTGCAACCCTGACTAATAAGGTTCTCTTCTACCTTTCTGCCCACACTCTGAAGGCAACCTTTAAAAAAATTTTTTTTAACGTTTATTTATTTTGAGACAGAGAGAGACAAAGCATGAATGGGGGAGGGGCAGAGAGAGAGGGAGACACAGAATCGGAAGCAGCCTCCAGGCTCCGAGCTGTCAGCCCAGAGCCCGACGCGGGGTTCGAACTCACGGACCACGAGATTGTGACCTGAGCTGAAGTCAGACGCTTAACCGAGTGAACCACCCAGGCGCCCCTGATGGCAACCTTTTAAAAAGCACATTGTGTCCTCCTACTTTGTGAACCCTTTTAACCAACACTTTGCTTCTGGAATAAATGCCAACTTCTCTGCCAGGCTGTCACAGGTTGTCTTTTAGGGGAAACAGATGCTGAGATGGATAGGCATCCAAAAGATTTCCTGGGGACTGACACTGGCAAAAGAAAACAGGGGAAGAAGCAGGATCGGGCAGGGGGAGATCTCTCACACTGACTGTGACACATACCTAACAAACTTCTGCCAGCCCGACAAGGACCTTTGGAGCACAGACTGCCTTTATTATTATTTTTTTTTAATGTTTATTTATTTATTTTTGAGAAAGAGACAATGAGTGCAGGGGAAGGGCAGAGAGAGAGGGAGACAGAGAATCCTAAACAGGGTCTGGGCTGACAGAGCCCTAATGCAGGGCTCAGTCTCACGAACCATGAGATCATGACCTGAGTCCAAATCGAGTGTCAGATGCTTAACCAACTGAGCCACCCAGGCACCCCGAGCAAAGGTTGCCTTTAGAGCAGACCCGCATAGGGTAGAAATGGCCAGGAACTCCTACCACTTTCCTACCCAGTCATTGGCCGGGGGAATGCCCCTGAAGCAGGGATCTCAACTTAAGCGCTGAGGCAATTATCCCGAATATATAAAGAACTCCTACGAGTCAACAACAAAAGACTGTCCAGTTTAAAAATGGTCAAAGGACTTGAATAGACATTTCTCCAAAGAGACACAAACGGCCAGTGGAAATGAAAAGATGGACAGCATCATTCATTATAGAAATGCAAATCAGGGGTTCTTGGGTGGCTCAGTCGGTTGAGCACTTGACTCTTGATTTTGACTCAGGTCATGAACCCAGGGTCATGGGATCAAGCCCCACATTGGGCTCTGTGCTGAGCGTGAAGCCTGGTTGAGATTCTCTCTCTCTTTCCCTCTCTCTCTCTCTGCCCCTCTCCCCATTCATAGGCATGCTCTCTCCAAAAAAAAAAAAAAAAATGCAAATGCAAATGAGATACCACTCCACACCTATTGGGTGGCTGTAGTCAAAACATCGGAGGGGTGCCTGGCTGGCTCAGTCAGAAGAGCACGCGACTCTCGATTCTGGGTCCTGAGTTCCGGCCCTACATGGGGTGTAGAGATTACCAATAAATAAGTAAATAAATAAATGTTAAAACATTGGATGATAAGTACTGGTGAAGATACGGAAACACTGGAACCCTTATACATTGCTGGTAGAGATGGAGAATTGTACAGCCAGCGTAGAAAACAGTATGGCGGTTTCCCAATACGTTAAGCATAAAATTACCATACGACTCAGCAATTCTGCTCCCAAATTAATACACTCAAAAGGTTTGAAGACAGGTGTTCAGAGAAAAACTTGCACACAAATATTCACAGCAGCACTATTTTACAAGGGCCAAGGAAAGAGCCCTGAAAACATGCTGAGTGAAGGAAAACCAGACACAAAAGGACACACATCGCATTTATACGAAACGTCCGGAGTAGTCCAATTCGTACAGACGGAAAGTGGGCTGGGGGTTGCTGGGGCTGGGGAGAAGGGGCAAAAAGGGATCAATTGCTTAATGGAGATGGGGCTTCCTTTTGCGTGGATGAAAATGTTCTGGAAGTAGGTAGTGGTGAATACCGTGAATGTACTTAGGACTGCTCTAAGGGTTCTGTCACTGACGGGAAAGTCTATGCCCTGTGTATTTTGCCACAGTTTAAAAAAAATGCTGAGCCAGATTCTGAAAAGGCTGGAGACAGGAAACTATCAGACAACTCAACCATACTTCTCCGAGCCAGGCGGTCAGCCTTTCCCTGGAGGGGGGTCTGAGGGCACCTCTGTGTCTGCCCCACGGGTTTGTGATAGTAATGCCTTCAATATATAAGAAGATTACCCCTCTCCTTATTCACTCTGACCCCGGGGACCTTCTCCCACCCATCCTCGCTGCTTCGGGGAAGGGAAGATTCAAAAGACTCCAGTCTTTGTCTTTGAGTTTCCAAAAGGGAGGTCCTCTTGTCACAAATACAAAAGATACACTCACATTCTCAGCCTCTGGGGTTAACTTTTGGGTTAGACTTTTTTTTTTTTTTTTAAAGCATGCAGACATCAAGCTTAAATGAAGACGAGGAATACAATACAGCAAGAGAAAGAATGCATCAGGAGGATCCAAGGCGTCCAAAGGCATCCAAGTACACCTTCCAGAGTCCTTGCTCAGTCACACAGGATAAGCTTCATCTGTACACCGCAAATCACCAAGATAAGCGCAAGAGGTCTCCGTCTCGGGGAAACCAAAGGACGTGTTTACTGAGAGGTCGTTGACATCACACTGACCACTGAGCCAGACAAGGCTAAATGACCGCGTAAGTCAGGTTTAGACCATCACGCGATACACTGACAATAAACAATTGAGACAGCCTGGGACGGAACCACTTTTGGGTTAGATCTTAAGGAATCCTGAGCCTGGCGGAAAAGGAGAGAGGGAGAATGGTAAAATTGTTCGCTGAAAGCATGGTCTTTCTCAATTTTATTTAAAAGGTAATGCAAGGGGTGCCTGGGTGGTTCAGTCAGTTAAGCGTCCGATTTCAGCTCAGGTCATGATCTCCCAGTTCGCGGGTTCCAGCCCCGCGTCGGGCTCTGTGCTGACAGCTCGGAGCCCGGAGCCTGCTTCGGATTCTGTGTCTCCCTTTCTCTCTGCCCCTCCCCTGCTCACGTGCTGTCTCTCTCTCTCTCTCTCAAAAATAAATAAAAATGTTAAAAAAAATTTTTTTAAAGTAATTCAGTGCAGCTTGTACATTGCAGGGAAGGGAATCTGATTTTTAGGGCAGAAGGGAGTGAGGGAGAACAGGTAGATTTGGAGGTTCTAGAGGGGAGGGGGACTGATCGTCACAGCCCGTGGGGAGGCCCCCAAGGTCTCCAGCCTTAGAAATGTCTCTGCGCAGCTGGCCTGGCGGACACGTGAAACACAGTAGGTAGACCGAGGACATCCCAGACAACCTCCCAGAAGTCCCTGCAGCCCCACAGAAGGGCAGGAGAGCAGCCACATTTTCCCTGTGTGCCTGTGAAGGGGACAGCTTGGGCTGAAATCCAGCGGAATTCTAGAAGCCCTGCACCAAGGGACAGTTCAGCGGTACCCTGCTCGAATCACCATCCCAGGACAAAACGGGTGCAGGCACATCTGAGCAGACGCCAGCTTGGATGGAAAGGAACAGAGACCCAGCTCCCTCCCCCTGCAGATGCCCCAGAGAAAGGAGGTCCCAGGACGGAGCTCAGGCAAGGCCGAGTGGCAGAGATTTACCCAGGACTCAGATCTTCTCACACCCTGATGTAATTTCTCAAAAGAAAAAGTGGATTGACTCGTAAAAAAAAACAAGGTTTTATTTCTTCCATCGTGTGTGGCTTAAGATAGGGTGCCTGCCACAAAGGCAGTAAAGGTTTTTCCCATGATGGCCCCAGTCTACATGTATAGCCCCACTTTCTGCCACTTCCCACCCCACACCTAAAATTCTAGCAGCATTAGACTACCCACCCAAAGCTGCACACACCCCGCGTGCTCCCATGCTTTCTTAGCATGCCCGTGACATTTTTTTAACTGGCCATGTGCCTTCCATTAAGAGGTGAGAGTCTGGGTCCCCTCCTGTTGCATCTGAGCTAGTGAACCTTGGTGTCCCTGTTGTAACCAAGAGAGTCTGATGGGAGCGATACGTCACAACTTCTGAAGAAGCCAGGTCAGAAAATACCATGCAGCCTGTGCCTGGTTGTCTGGGAACCACTCGCTTCTGGAGCCCTGGGCTGCTGAGTTACAAACCCAACGGTCCTGAGGCTTCCATACTGTGAGGGAGACCAGGCCACAGGGACGAGGCCTCAGTTAGGTGCTTCTGCTGGTAGCCCCAGCCGAGGTCAGATCCAAGAGCCAGTATCGACTGCCAGCCATGTGAGGAGAGATGCTTCCAGATAATTCCAGCTCCAAGTTATGGGGTTCCCTGCCCCCCCGGCCTAGAGGCCTTCCTAGTAGAGGACCCAGATATGGTGGTGCAGAGACAAGGTGTCCCCTTTATAGTCGTGCTGAATTCTTGACCCGTAGAAACTGTGAGCTTAGTGAAATGGTTGTTAAGTCTCAGGGCAGTTTATGGTGACGTACTAGTAACAGGAATGTACCCTTCTCCATTCTGAGGGGTCAGAGTCCTGTTCATTGTTAATGGCCCAGCAAAAGCGTCCTCCCTACTCTGAGGAGGGAGTCCCCACTCAGCTCCAGGGTCAGAATCGATAGCCTGGTCAGACCGCTACAATATCTCGGTTACACGCTGCTCTGTGTCTCCCTTGCGCAAGGCCAGCATGTGATTCGTGCCGCGGTCAGTGGGGAGCCCTGCGCATAGTCGGAACGGAAAAGTTATTTGCTGAAAGGATCTTATTCCTCAACTTAACACGAAATAGTGATTCAACGCAGCCTCTCCCTGAAGTTCTCAGGAAAGGGAACCTCATTTTAGGAGACAAACTAGGCCCACCTTAATGTGATCCCCCTGCTTTGAGAGGCTCCAGAGTAACTCGACTGTGTCTTCCTCCTGAAATCAATTTGTAGTGGCAGATAGCCGACTATAATTCATGTCACTGAGCTTGCATTTTGTTTGTTGCAAGTTTTCAAAATAAAAGAGGTTGTATCTTTTCAGCTGATATAGTGGGTGGGGCCATGAGCTTCTCAGCAGTCTGGATGGGGCACAGAGTGGCTTTTTTATTTTTTTTTTTAAGTTTATTTATTTATTTTGAGACACAGAGAGAGAAAGAGAGAGAGAGAGAGAGAGAGAAAAAGAGGAGGAGAGAGGGAGAGAAAGAATCCCAAACAGGCTCCACGCTGTCAGCACAGAGCCCAACGCGGGGCTTGAACTCACAAACCATGAGATCATGACCTGAGCCAAAACCAAGGGCTGGGTGCTTAACTGACTGAGCCACCCAGGTGCCCCCAGAGTGGTTTTTGTTTGTTTGTTTTTTAATTTTTTTAACGTTTATTCATTTTTGAGAGACAGGGAGAGACAGAGCATGAGTGGGGAAGGGGCAGAGAGAGGGAGACACAGAATGTGAAGCGGGCTCCAGGCTCTGAGCTGTCAGCACAGAGCCCCACGTGGGGATCAAACTCACAAACTGTGAGATCATGACCTGAGCCGAAGTCGGACACTTAACCAACTGAGCCACCCAGGCGCCCCCAGACTGGTTTTTTAAAAGGCAGTTCAGAGTATAGTTTCCATATGGCACAGGCATTCTGCCAGAGAACATTCCGACCCCCTTTGAATGCTGCCTCGACTGGGCTTCTCACAGATGCAAGGAAGCACTCGTGAGCCACTAGGAGCCGGATTACACTAACGTCTATTATAAAAGTAAATTTTATAGTAGCTGTAATGGTGATTGTCATCAGAGTAAACTGATAATTGAGTTTATGCTAACAGATCAATCTGCAAAAACACTGCAAGGACTGTTGGGAAAGAGGGTGAAAAAGGCAAAGCTCTGTGGACACAGCAATAGTCATCAGGAAATACAGACGAGATCAATAACGGGATGACCAGAAGCTTGGCTTTCCTCCCGAGGGAGTTCCAAACTGACAGCATTTAGCCCGAAGTCCAAACCGACAAGCAGTTTTAAAGGTGGTACTGTTCCTCCCCCACCCACCGCCCCTGCCAACTTGAAAACAGGTTTCTCATAGGGGCACCTGGGTGGCTCAGTCGGTTAAGCGTCTGACTTTGGCTCAGGTCATGATCTCACGGTCCGTGAGTTCGAGCCCCTCGTCGGGCTGTGTGCTGACAGCTCGGAGCCTGGAGCCCGCTTCACATTCTGTGTCTCCCTCTCTCTCTTCCTTCCCCGGCTTGCACTCTGTCTGTCTGTCTGTCTCTCTCTCTCAAATAAATAAACACTAAAAAAAAAAAAAAAAAAGAAAAGAAAACAGATTTCTCATAGAGTCTTCTACAAATGACACTTGTGAGGGCTGGCTAACAAAGTGAAACCAAGCCTCCTCCTCCTCCTTCTTGCAGGGAGGGATTCATCTGGGTGTGTACCAGGTGCGAACAGATGAAGTCTAAGAATACATGGATGTGGTTATTCAACATTTTTTAAAAAGCAGAAACTTAGCTTTACTGTTTGTCCTGAACCCACTTTCCTGCTGTCTTTTTATTTCGTAGTTATGGTATAGAATATTTTTGCATTGCAAAAACGGGGTCCTCCATGTATAAAAATACTGCTTGTTGGGGCACCTGGGTGGCTCAGGTGGTTGGTTGAGAGTCTGACTCTTGATTTCAGCTCATCATCATCTTACAATTTGTGGGACCGAGCCCCATGTCGGGCTCTGGGCCAACAATCGGATCCTGCTTAGGATTCTCTCTCTCCCTCTCTCTCTGCCCCTCCACCACTCACACATGCCCCCCCCCAACAAATAAATAAATAAACATTAAAAAAAATACTGCTTGCTTTAAAAATTTGACACTCAGCCACGTCTGTGTTGGGTGTGCCCATCTTTTGTGTATCCCCCTCCCCTAGTGGCTTTGATTTCTTACCTTTCACCTGCCAGTCCTCTCTACCCTTCCTTATCAAAACAAGAAAGGTCAGAGTTCACATCGAACTGTAAATGAAATCCATTTACTCTAATATAATAACTCTCCCAGGCATCTGCAATTTAAACTCTCTCCCTCTCTCTTTTTTGGAAAATGAGTAACTCAGTTTCATATTAAAATAGTGTTTCTGCCACAGCAGGCAGATGGGAAAGTGATGAGGCTTGGGGTGGGGGGTGGGGGGCGGAGACAGAGAGAGAAACAAGAGGTCGTTCTTGTAAATTGTAAATGTCGAAGACTGGCCCCAAAGTTGAACCAGTCAACCACCCATCCATCCGTTCAGCAAACCTTGGCCACACATCAACCAGGAAAAAAGAGTATTCACTCCTTTTACATGATTTCATGTGTGCCTCACAAGATCTAATTAGGGCGTAAATGCCGTTAGCCTCTCCATTTTACAGGTGAGGAAACTGAGGCACAGAGATTCAGTGACAACAGATGCACAGCTCAGGAGTTGCTGAACAGGGACCTGGACAAAAGCGGTCTGACCCTGAGTCTGCTCCTCTCACTACGGCACTGGACAGCTCCTGTCGATTTTCCTTCCCTTCCTTCCCTTTTCCTTGGTCCCAGAAATTCCACCTCCCATCTCTCTGCTCCAAATGGTCAATACTTCAAGGATCCACTCATTCTTATGCACTCCTTCCCTCTTGGACACCGTGGCCGTAGCCTGGCTCTTTTCCCCACACCCCTGAACCCCATCCCACTGCCCAGCAAGCATTCCCTTGCTCTTGGGATCGGCACCATCCACCCTACACTGTGTACCATCTCAGACCTTCTAGGCACCCCATGCGGGTGAAAGGACACATGCAGCCTGGGGGCTGGGAGGAGGAGGAGGTCAAGCCCGGGAGAGGATCGGCTGAGACACACGTACTGAGCTCTGGAGCCTAAGGAAGGGTAACCTATGTGAAGGAACCAGTCTGGGGCAACAATGACACTGATCTTTCACTGCATGGATTGATGTGGGCGTAACGGTAAGGATAATTAAAACAACTGATAATCAATGCTGCCATCAGGAAATGAAAACCATTGACATTCAAAACCCATCTCATAGTACTCTCAAGATGTATGCATCACGCTGCGTATCAATTTTACCTAAAAATAAAATCTGTAAGCAAACTTGGACTCTAGTTAATGATGTGCATGTGGACGTGCTCAAGGATGAGGCGTTCCGAGGGCTGTAAGGTGAAAATCCATTAAAACAAGTAAGATAAATTGGGGCGCCTGGTGGCTCAGTTGGTTAAGCGTCAGACTTGATTTCGGTTCAGGTCATGATCTCATGGTCTCGAGCCCTGAGCCGGGCTCCGTACTGGCCATGGAACCTGCTTGGGATTCTCTCTTTCCCTTCCCACACCCTTGCCCCACCCTCCCACCAACTCTCTCTCTTTCTCTCAAAAAAAAACAAACAAACAAACAAAAAAGATAAATTGATGATTGTCTTGTGACAAAACAAATCTAGCATTTAGCAAAATGCTATCAACTACAGAATCTAGTCTGTGGATACATGGGTGTTCTTTATACAATCCTTTCAACCTTTCTGAATGTTTGCAAATTTTCATAACAAAATGTTGAGACACAAATATTAGTGTGAATATGATTATAGATAACTAACAAATGGACAGTAAAACACTTTGTGTTTTGACCGTAGAAAAAGTCTTTTTTTTCCCTAAGAGTGTATTTTTTTTGTGTTCTGACTACTTTTTTTAATGTTTATTTATTTTTGAGAGAGAGAGAGCGAGAGGGAGAGAGGGAAAGTGTGTGTGTGAGCAGGGAAGGGGCAGAGAGAGAGGGAGACAGAGAATCCCAGGCAGGCTGCCAGCTGCAGCACAGAACCTGATGCGGGGCTCGGACTTATGAACCACGAGATCGTGACCTGAGCCAAAGTCGGATGCTTAACCGACTGAGCCACCCGGGTGTTCCCTGAATTTTAATGGATTCCAAATTGGTAAGCATGCATCAAACAAACTTTTTGGGTAGTTTGATTATAACATTATATTCTAGACATGCAGTTTCCACCTCAGGTAACATGATATCTGCTCAGGCGGATCCGCTCGCTTGGCACCTTTAAAAACGTACAAGCCCTTAGGGGCGCCTGGGTGGCTCAGTCGGTTGAGTGGCCGACTTCGGCTCAGGTCATGATCTCGCGGTCTGTGAGTTCGAGCCCCGCGTCGGGCTCTGTGCTGACAGCTCAGAGCCTGGAGCCTGTTTTGGATTCTGTGTCTCCCTCTCTCTGACCCTCCCCCGTTCATGCTCTGTCTCTCTCTGTCTCAAAAATAAATAAACGTTAAAAAAAAACAAAAAACAAAACAAAACAAAAAAAAAACGTACAAGCCCTCAGAGTTCAGGATGTTAAAGGAAGACCGGAAAGAGAGACATTTCTGCAGTGAAGGCAAACGACAAGTCACGGTAAATTAAGGACATAAAAATGCAGGTGAGCCATTAAAATGATCACTGGTCTGATTACAACAGCTACTGAGCTTAAAGTGTAGCAGATGTGATGAAATGAGGAGGAAATGACTTGAAAGAGCCTATGAATGTTGAAAACACAAAGTCAATCATGAAACAGCTTAAGTAATTAAATTCCAAGGAAACCCAACGCCTGATCGAAAAATGGGCAAAATACATATGAACAGAAATTTCACAGGACAAGGAATACAAAAGGCAGCGACCCTGGGGCCATGAGGGGAGGCAGCCCAGAGGAAAAAGCCAGCACCCCGTGGGCAGCAGAGGAGAAAGAGGGGAAGAAACGGCCTAATAAGAGCTCTGGACCATTACCTTAATCAGGGCTGGAACCACTTCCTTCCAGACTTCTAAGTGAGATAATAAATGTCCTTACTGTTCAGGCAGCTTTTAGTTGGTTCTTATGTTACTTGCAGCTGGAAAACATCCCTGATCTACTGGTACTATTTTGAGGCTATTATGAAGAGTTCATTGCTGCACTTGTCTGTGGTGACAAATGATGGATGCAACATAAATACCATCTGGAGGGGACTCGTTCAATAAATTATGGTGCAGCCATACGATGAAATAGCACACATTTAAAAGGATGAGCCAACACAAAAAATTGCATGCATATATATGTTCCATGCATATCAATTTTAAAAACAGGACAAATTAACGTAGGGTTCTACAGGCCAAGACAGTGGGTAGTGACTGGAAGGTGCACGTGGGAATTCGGCGCAGGGGGTGGATCTGGTGGCGTCTGTAAACTAGGTGGTGGGTGCACAGATGTAAAATTACCTTTGTGAAAACCCAATGAGCTGTATCTATATTTCCATTATGTGTGATTTTCTGTATGTGCCTTCGACGCCAATAAAACTTACACGCACAAAGTAATGAGAGCTTTATATATGCTAATAGGGGATGATATCCAAATATGTATGTCCTAAAACAATTTAAAAACTAAGAAGTCGGGGCGCCTGGGCGGCTCAATCAGTTAAGCATCCGACCTCGGCTCAGGTCATGATCTCGCGGTTCGTGAGTTTGAGCCCTGCGTCGGGCTCTGTGCTAACAGCTCAGAGCCTGGAGCCTGCTTCCTATTCTGTGTGTGTCTCTCTCTCTCTGCCCCTGCCCCACTTGTACTCTGTCTCTGTCTCTCTCTCAAAAATAAATAAACATTAAAAAATTAAAAATAACTAAGAAGTCAATTATATATTATTATGTATAAATTATAACATTGATGATTGAATTAAAAAAAAATTACATAAGTAAATGCTGGCAAATTCCCCAAATAAGTAAATGCAGACAAGATCTGGCCTTCTCTGCACTAGTTAGCGCCTCCCTGTTCCCCTTCCTGCATGGATATAGGTTAATCCAGTGCAATTCCAACAAGCTCATCATCTTTGCCTCACAACCTTTGCCTCACAGTGGATGCCCAAGACAGACACTATCATTCTCAATTCCTCCCCCTTTCTTAGCGTGCACACACGCTCATCTACCAAAAACATGTAGGTTTTGCCATTTATACGCATCTCAAATCTACCCGGGGCTTTCCACCTCTACCCTAGCCAAGGACATCATTATTCTCCTGCAGTAATGATAGCCCCACTTCTTGTATCCCATTGTCCCCCATCATTCTTTCCAATTGCACCCGGAATTAATGGTCAAAAAGGCAAATTTGACTATCTTTCCCAGCTTAAATAACACTGCAATGGTCTCCTCCTGACCTTGGGACAAAGCCCAAACTTTTTGGCATGGAGTCCGAGGCCGTGCTCCCCTCTTCCCTTCACCTGGGAGCAAGCATTCTCCCGCTCTTAATCTGTCCTTCTCTCAGAACTTAATCTGTCCTGAGTTTCCCGCTAAGACCTCCCCCGGCCATCTCCTCTTTCCTTTTCACCAGGTCCTGCGAATCCTTCAGGCACCCCTTCGAGAAGGGCTTTGTGGACGCCTATGCTGAGTTAGGTCCTCCTGCTCTGTCCCCTGCGCACCCGTACGTCCCCTCTCAGAACCGTCACTCATCAGACCTTATTGTAATTACTTAATATCTGTTTTCCAGATAAACCGTAAGGACTGGGGGTGCAAGGATGGCGTCTGCCCTTGAACCACTGTATTCCCAGGATGCAGCCCCAGGCCTGGCACGCATCAGGAGTGCAATGAACACGTTATGTAAGTGAAATCACAAATGGGTGATGGGATGAACAAATGCTATTTATTTATTTATTTATTTACTTATTTATTTAAATGTTTATTTATTTTTGAGATGGTACAAATGGGGAAGGGGCAGAGAGAGGGGGGACAGAGGATCCAAAGTGGGCTCTTGGCTGACAGCAGTGAGCCTAAGCAGTAGCACTCGAACTCACAAATGGTGAGATCACGACCTGAGCCGAAGTCAGGTGCTCAACCAACTGAGCCACCCAGAGGCCCCTGGACAAATGCTTTTTAAATTATCCACAGTAGGGTGGTGCTTTGTGGGCACTACCCACGCGAAGTCCTTGGAGGAAAACCTTGAGGTCCTGTACGGCCTAAAGCCCTTTGAATGAATGCACTCTCCCCTCAATTGCCAAATTTTGCCCTTCTATATCAAAGGAAGGCACAGGTCTTGTACAGGTTGCTGGGTTTAGCAACCTAGAAAGTTAATGCGCCTACTTAGAGAGAGAGAGTAGGCAGGTAGTTGTGTTTTGTTTTGTTTTGTTTTGTTTGTTGAGAAACAAGATGAATGATTTCTGGTCAAAAGAGATAGGAGAGAGTAGAAGAGAAGGAGAATCAAAATTGTGTGCCTCACACATGCCTGGCTGGGCCCCGATTTGGAGCAGCAGAGGGGAGAGCAAGGGTAGTGCTGGAACAAGAAAGAGGGAAGTGAGCGGGAGAGAGCCAGGAGGAAACTCATAATAATCTAAGGAGAATCAGGGCAGGAACCCGGGTGCTCCTGACACCCCAAAGTGTAAACACGGAGGGAGGCTAAGACCAAATGAACTGCACACAAAGAACCCTGGCCTACTCTGGAGGCCTGGATTCTCTTTTTTTAAATTTAGTTTTAGAGAGACAGCATAAATGGGGGAGGGGCGGGGGGTGGGGGTGGGGGACAGAGGATCCAAAGCAGGCTCTGCACTGACAGGCTGACAGCAGAGAGCCCGATGCGGGGCTCGAACCCACGAACCACGAGTTCATGACCTGAGCCGAAGTTGGACGCTCAACTGACTGAGCCACCCAGGTGCCCCTGGAGGCCTGGATTCTTGATTCAGCCCTGACACGAATTTACAGTGTGGCCTCCTTAGTCGAACCACTTAGGCTCCCTGGCTCTTGGTTTTCCCATTTGCAGGATGAAGGGTTTAATGTAGCCTATGCTTACTAACAGCTCAGAACTTTTGTGAAAGCAGTTGTTCAATGACAACACTTCCCTCCAAAGACAAAATGAAAGAACACTTGGGAGAATTAAACCCTCTCCTGTTAATGATCTTTACTAAGCATTTAGCAATCCTCACCTTGGGTAAATAGTTTCTTTCTTATAAGGCTCTCTAATCTCAGGTATGTTCTTATCTAGTACTAATCTCCCTATGGGATTTTGGTTGTGTTTTCAATCACAATGGCTATTTGTATAATATAAAGTGTCTTTAGGCTTTAGAAAGTTTTTTCACACTGGGCCAGACAAAAGCTCTGACAAAAGCTACATGGAAACCTGCCCAAGGATACACAGCTCAGAAGGGGAGAGCAAAGGCTGGGGTGTGGGCTCCCTGCACAGACCAGGACTTAGCACTCATGTGGCCAACAGGCCAGTATTTCCACTTTCGTCCACTTTTTGCTCCCACA
The DNA here is from genome assembly GCF_027475565.1 of Acinonyx jubatus. Taxonomy (NCBI): domain Eukaryota; kingdom Metazoa; phylum Chordata; class Mammalia; order Carnivora; family Felidae; genus Acinonyx; species Acinonyx jubatus. The sequence continues at coordinate 145,531,497 of NC_069384.1, forward strand.
AAAGACGTGCAGACATATTATGGACTTCCAGGCGGGACAGGACGATAGGGTTTGTCAATTCTCAATTCCTTAATCCCGTTTTTATTCCTCAGCATGTTTTGCAAATATTTGAAATGTAAAAACAAAGGCCATCCATTCTCTTTATACATGCTGTTTCAGAAGTATGCGAAATAATCAATCCTTTCCAATAAAAAGACTTCCTTTTCCCTGTATTTTTTGCCTGAATACACCGCCAGAGCACAAGTCCTGATGTTAGTCATGTATCTCGGATAACCTCAATTCACCGCAGTTTATGTACTAAAAATATTTATGTATTCCCTGGTCTTGATGAGCACAATAGCAATCTTTCAAACACCTTGCAGTGGGATATAACGAAAGCTGAACTGCAGCCCTGAATCATTTCTACTTTTTACATTCAAGTCTGCCTCTCAGTGGGCGTGCTTCAAGAGCAGAATGACAGGATACTGCATTCCCTCCGAAGGAAGTTAGAAGTGACAACTGATCTGCTTCTTGAGGGAAGAGGCGGCTGCTGACTCTTCTTAGCACCAGGAAGGGGGGGGGCAGTTCCCCATTTAGTTCTGCAGTGGGACAGGAGGCCGGCCAAGGAGCAAGGGGTTGAGAACCACGTGTCGAAGACCAGGAAGGGCACTGGGTCTAGGTTCAGGCTCTCAGCTCCACAGCTCTGGAACTTGGGGCCTGAGCATAAACCAACAAAGAGACCGGGCCCAGGGTGAACAAACACCAGAGGCCGAGGGCAGGGTCCTCCGAGTCAGATTGAGCACGGCGCCTGCCAGCTCACGGCACGCTACGGGGAAGACGGGGAAGTCAGCCCCCTCCATAAAGAACATTAACACAATAGATCCCTTGGGATTTCTTTGCAGATTAGATTCATGGTGCGTAAACTACCAGCGAACAGGAGCTGTGCCCTGTTCATGATTGTTTATTGGACACCTGGCATTCTGCGTGACACCGAATAGGTATTCGTTGAAAAATTGTTGAATGAGTGAATAAATGAACGGTGAATATAGAATGCTTAGCACAGAACCTGACTCGTGGTAAATGTTTAATGAAAATCTGTTGATTAAATGGTTTACATAAAGAGCTTGGAACTGGCCAAAGGCACAGCATCCAGGAAATGCTAGGAAACGGTAAATATTAAAAACAACACAGGGCTGATTGGTATAAGAGCTCACCTAATATAAGGAATCCAAATGGGGGCACCTGGGTGGCTCAGTCGGTTAAGCGTCCGACTTCAGCTCAGGTCATGATCTCACGGTCCGTGAGTTCGAGCCCCGTGGCGGGCTCTGTGCTGAGGCTCAGAGCCTGTGCTCAGAGCCTGGAGCCTGCTTCAGATTCTGTGTCTCCCTCTCTCTCTGACCCTCCCCCGTTCATGCTGTCTCTCTCTGTCTCAAAAATAAATAAACATTAAAAAAAATTTAAAAAAAAAGGAATCCAAATGGCAGGTGAATGTACTTACTACAGTCAATGTATTCTCTTCCCGGTAAGGCAGCCAACCTGGGAAAGCAAGATGAGCGAAAATATATAAAAATGAGAACTCTTATTCTCAACATTAAATTCGAGAGTGGAAACCATCCCCCACACAGAACTTTGGAGCTGAGGACTGAAACTCCCCACAATAATTTAACGTTAGCATCCCACCGCCCTCTTTAGCACGCCTTTTTATTCCAGAAGACTCTGCTCAGACAAATGGATGGATTGTTCATGACAGGAACTTCCTGAGAGACCCATCAACTCTTCAGGGGAAACCATCAACAGACACTTTGGCACCTTAAGCTTCTTTGAATCCTTCACCTCAAAATCCTCACCAATCCTAGATGGTTGTATCCTGATCCTAAACCAATCCTCACCACGTCACTTGCGGTGAAAGAACCACCATGAGCCAAAGTCCCAATCTTAAATCAGTTTCAACCTTACTTTCCTCCTTCCAGCCACTGCCAAAGCTCTCTGGGCAGGTAATGTACAGTCAGCAATAAACTCAGTGTTATCTTTTTTTTTTTTAAGTTTAATTATTTATTTAATTAAGTAATCTCTATACCCAAGGTGGGGCTCAGACTCACAACCCCGAGATCAAGAGTCTCATGCTCCTTGGACTCAACCAGCCAGGCCCCCTAAGCATTATCTTTTCAATTGGTTGTGGTGGTGCTATTCGGGAGGCAGCACTGATCAATAGAAACATAGAATCTATCTCCACCCTTCTGCGGGAGCCTGTTCTGTCTCTGCCCAGCTCTCTTCTTGTGATTTCACCACAAAAATTATAGTCCTGTCTCTGGAAATTCACCCAGACTCTCTTCCAGAAACCAAGAGACCATCAGCCCTGCGTCCTTATCAGCTTTATCTGATGGCAGCCCATAAAGCATGGTCTAAAACGGCAGAGGCTCAGAAATCTTATGTCCTGGGGCACCTGGGTGGCTCAATTGGTTGAGCAGCTGACTTCGGCTCAGATCGTGATCTCACGGCCGGTGAGTTCAAGCTGCCATGTTGGGCTCTGTGCTGCAACTCAGAGCCTGGAGCCTGCTTCGGATTCTGTGTCTCCCTCTCTCTCTGCCCCTTCCCTGCCCATGCTCTCTTTCTCTCTGTCTCAAAATAAATAAACATTAAAAACAAACAAAAAAAAAGGAAATCCTATGTTCTTCAAACAGAATCAGGAATTCTCATCTTTTGGGAAGAGTCATTCTGTATCTTCTGCCCCTTGGGAACAGAGCTTCTGTATCATATGAAACCAGAAGAAAAATGTTTGTTCCTTCCTTTGTGTTAAGGTCTGGGGACCTCTCTTCAAATGTAAGTGATTGTTCCACTTATAATTGCCTCACTCTTCACCTAGGATGAACCAAGGGAAACTTGAATTCTAGTTGGCTTGAAAATATTTTACTGTTGTTGATTTGCTTTGGAAATAATGCATATCATTATACCAAAGTTAAAAGACATTGATAAATTTTAAAAGGTCATCTGTTTTCTATCACCTACATATAGCCACTGTTAATATTTTGAATAATTTGGTATTCAATCATTTGATTGTTTTTCCATTAACATGCAGGTGTGTGTGTGTGTGTGTGTGTGTGTGTGTGTGTGTGTGGCATGTGTGTGTATACTGATCAAGGTAATTTGTATCCTGGGACCCACAAAATGGAGGCCACTCCAGTGGCCTGGTCCACGTCACAAACATAAACCTAAGTCAGCACTTAGGGAAAACAGGAAACACCTACCAAAGAAACCCAACGTATACCAATCACAGTCCTCTGACTCAGCGTTAGCTTAGCTCACCTTATCCTAGAAAATAGCACTTGTTAGCCTTACAAGGAAATCCACAGTCTCTGAGCCACTCTTGCTCTATTTCCACATTGCCTCTTCTACTGTTCTAGAAAACTTGCTCTTGCCTCAGATCCCTCAGGAAGAGAACTCCACTCCTTGTGAGGTACTGTACTCCCCCAGTCCATGAATTGTTTTCTCCTGACTAAAAGACATCAAACTCATTATTAAATTGTTTTAGTTTTGGGGGCGCCTGGGTGGCTCAGTCGGTTGAGCGTCCGACTTCAGCTCAGGTCACGATCTCACGGTTCGTGAGTTCGAGCCCCCCGTCAGGCTCTGGGCTGATGGCTGAGAGCCTGGAGCCTGCTTCCGATTCTGTGTCTCCCTCTCTCTCTGCCCCTCCCCCATTCATGCTCTGTCTCTCTCTGTCTCAAAAATAAATAAACATCAAAAAAAAAATTTTAAAAAAAAATAAATAAATTGTTTTAGTTTTGTCATTTGGTGATACCTACCTATACATATACACATAATTTTATAAACTTTTTCATTTGATATATCTTGATTATTCTAATATCATTATTTTCCATAACATCATTTTAATGGTTAGATGGCATTAAACTATATAATATAACCTACTGTTCGACACTTAGGTTGTTGCTAATTTTACAATATTACATACTGATATTAATTTATTATTTACATACATAATTAAACATATGTGTAATACGCTATTATCTCTCTTTGCCCACCTTTAAGATGTTTCAACAGAAGTGGAATAAAGCCAACTTATTGTCTTGGGAAATGATGCCACTTCTGTATTCCCATCTGTAGAGTATGACAGGGCTCCTTCCCTCCCATCTTCGTGAACGTTGGGTATTAGCATACTGTAAGTTTTTAACATCTATGTCAACTACTAGACAAGAAGTTGAACTGTAGTGTTGTTTCCTCTTGCAATGTTTGAACTACCTCTGATCCTTAACATTTCTTCATGTTTACTGGTCATTTGTGTTTCTGCTGCTACAAATGATCTTTTCATATCCCGTGCTCATGTTTCTGCTAAGATATTCAGTTTTCTCTCTACTAAGTTATCAGAGATCTTTATCTATGAAGACATTCATCAATCTGTTCCACATTTGGTACAATTTCCTGAAGTTCAAAGGTGATAGAGGTGAAGGATCTTGACCTTACAGTAATAGAGGAAACGTACAGCTCAGGAAACGTCCACAGGGGTGGATCCTGGGCAGCACAGGGAAATTAAAACATGGGAATAAGTAGGGAGAGAGAATGTGGAATAGGAAAATGAGAACAAAGACCCAAGGCAGAGAAAGGCAATGGAAAGAGACCATCTAGAGAGAAAGAAGGTGTCTGAATGGGTACACCTGCCCAAAAGGACTGGGTGAGTTCCTTCTGATTCATCTAAATGGTAATCAGTTTTTCAACTTGCTCTTTACTGCATGGAAGGGAGCCAAGATCACCCAAAGAAGATTTTTAGAAGTAGGGGAGGAGGGTGTCCCTAAGAATCTAGATAAAGCCGCAAAGTTTGTTAAGTTCCTCTTCCAAACAGGCATGCTTCCCTTCCCTACATCCCTCTCACACTGCCAGAGGCCACTTCCTTTATTCCAAGCCCCTTAGTGCTCTCCCTAACTCAGGAATGTCCCACCTGGAGAACCTCCACCTGCCTGCAAAATTGCCTGGCCCACTCCACATTTCTGTAAGCACGTGGTCCCTGTTTAAAAACAAAACCAAACAACAAGAAAACCCTGCTAAGTTTCAGTCATCTTCAAACAATCCTGTCTGCTGAATCCTGTTCTGGGCCCACCAGAATCTTACAGAAACCCTCCTGGACCTATTTGAATCCAAGCTTCCCAGACTCAGTGATGCGGTGCCTGGAAGGAAGGTGACCGTTCCCAAGGAAGAATTTACAATCCTCCTTGTGCACCGCCCAGAGACATGAGCTCACAAGACTGCCTTAGTTGTTGCTTGCTCCTTTTTTTGTTTGTATCTAGTCCTTTTGGTGTCCGCTCTGGGACATCAGACCTGGACAACATAACTCTTTCCAGGCGAGCGGATATATTCAGCTTTCGCAGATACATCGGCGTTTAGAGATCTTTGTTTCTTACCATTTGACGTTCCACAGTTTAGTTAAGTGTAACTGATTACCTGGTTAATGGAATCAATACCAAGGTATGAATGACCGATAGGGGTCTTGACATGTCAAAGCTTTTATCAAAGCATATTAGTCTATAATATATCATCGGGGCAAGCAGGAAAGAAAACTCGGTATCTGTGAAATAAGCAGAAAGGAGTAGAGTCCCTCCCCACTGGACTCCTTCCCGCAGATGACCTCCCTGCCTAGCACTGCCCGGTGCCTCTATGCTGTCCTCATTACCACAGTCATTACCTGGACATACATGGTGATCACATCGGCTGCAAGCCAAGACAGAAATTTTGTCTTCCCAGTATCTCTTTCCCTCTCTCCCCGAATCTCTCTCTCTCTCGAATCTCTCTCTCTCTCAAACACATACACATACACAGAGTGGAGGACTCTTTATAAATATTGGTTAAATGAATAAATAAACACACGTGTATCAGAACATGCATACGTCATAATCAGTGACTTGCTAAAGTGAATCAATAACACTTTTACAAATGAAAGCTGGTTTGGAGTGTAGGGGTGATGTCCCTCCTTTCCACAAGTTCGAGGGTCGAGGGTGAGATATATGTCCCCCCCCCCGCCCCCAACCAGGAAACTATAGAACCCTCCTCTTGAGAAATTAGTGTGCTCTGGAGAAAAGTCATCAGGAAACGGACATTTGGGCGTGCCTGTCAAAAGAACCTGTTTGCCACCCAGTCACCCTCTGTTGACAAGCCCTGCCAACGTATCTAGAGCTGCTTCACTCTTTTTTTTTTTTTTTTTAGTTTATTTATTTTAAGAGAGAGAGACAGAGAGCGAGAGAGCAGAGGAAGGGCAGAGAGAGGGAGAGACAGAATCCCAAGCAGGTTCCAAGCTGTTATTGCAAAACCCAGTGTGGGGCTTAAACTCACAAACTGGGAGATCATGACCTGAGCCGAGGTCAGGAGTCGGACACTTAACTGACTGAGCCACCCAGGCACCTCTAGAGACACCTCACTCTTAAATATGAACCACATAGCACACACCATCCAACATTGGAAAAAGCTTCCAACATGAGAGACAACGCAAGTAAGATAAAGTAAAAACAACAACAACACATTGAAAGACAACACCCTACATTTAATATTTTCAAAGAGTTAAAAAGAATAATGAGACAGAACTCTTGGAAGCTGAAAACAACATAGCCTTAAGAAACAAAAACAAAAACTGGGGCGCCTGGGTGGCTCAGTCAGCTAAGCATCCGACTTCGGCTCAGGTCATGATCTTGCAGACTGTGAGTTCGAGCCCCATGTCAGCCCTGTGCTGACAGCTCGGAGCTTGGAGCCTGCTTCAGAGTCTGTGTCTCCCTCTCTCTCTGCCCCTCCCCTGCTCGTGCTCTGTCTCTCTCTCTCACTCTCTCAAAAATAAATAAACATTAAAAAAATTAAAACAAAACAAAACAAAAAACACCAAAAAGAGTTGAAAGATAAAATCCAGAAAGTGAGCATGGGACAGGCAAACAGAAATGAGGAATGACATACGCTACATGAGCAAAGTTTCAGAGAGAAACCACAGAGAAAATGGGAAAGAGCTACTTCTTGAAGAAATGAGACAAAAAAAATTCACAGAACTGAAAAACACAGTAATTCTGATTGAAAATGCATCACTGAACTTAGAAAGGCCCATGACGGGGTTATAATCATGACATTTCAGGACACGGGGGATAAAATGAATCCTAAAACTTTCAGAGTGAGGGAAAAAAACAGGTCATATAGAAAGGAACAATGTTTGGGGGAAGGATCTGAAACAGATAGAAACATGGAGTGGATAATCAAAGTAGAAATGAATCGCTAACTAACGTCATAGTTCAGAGGTTGAGTCCAGGGCTGGAAGGCCAGCTCAGGAATCCTTACCATCTAGTTTCCAATTCTGAGTTCAAGGGGGCCATTATGTCTACACCCCAGCACAGGGAAGAAGGAAAAGTGGAAAGTAGGCTGATTCTTCCCAGGTCATAACCTGAAATGGAAAACACGGTTTCAACTCACACTGTACTGGCCAGAGCCTGGTCCCCTGTCCAGAACCTGGTCCCCTGTCTAGAAAGCACCATAAGGAAGGCTAGGAAGTGTAATCTCCAGTGAGGCTAAAAGTTAGACGTGACTTTACTAAAGGAAAAAGGAAGAATGGGCCCTGGAGTACAGAAAACGCTTCACCAATCAGATTCAGAATTGAACCGTTATTTCTTCAGAACATCACTGGATACTGATGGGGCAGTATCTTCATAATTTGGAAAGAAAATCAATCACTGATTGGGGCAGTGTCTTCGTAATTTGGAAAGGAAATGATCTTTATGCAAGAATGTCACACTAGTTCTATATCAAAGCTAAGGTCAGAAGAAAGGCATTAAAGAGAGAAAAACAGGGGCGCCTGAGTGGCTCAGTCAGTTAAACGGCGACTCTTGATTTCAGCTCAGGTCATGATCTCAGTTCGTGAGATTGAACCATGCATCGGGCTCTGTGCTGACAGCATTGGAGACTGCTTGGGATTCTCTCTCTGCTTCTCTCTCTTCCCTCCACCTCCAAAAAATAAATAAATAAACATTTAAAAAAATAAAGAGAGAAAAACAATTTTCTGGGAGTTACTAACTGATATGCTCTACTTAAATAAAGAGTAATCCAAGAAATAGGAGGACTTGGAATCCAAGAACAGCCTTAAAGAGCAAATAGGCCAGATGACATAAAAGACACATGGCTTTGGAGGGGCACGTGGGTGACTCAGTCAGTTAAGCGTCTGACTTCGGCTCAGGTCATGCTCTCACTGCTCCTGAGTTCGAGTCCTGCATCAGGCTCTGTGCTGACGGCTCGAAGCCTGGAGCCTGCTTTGGATTCTGCCTCAGTCTCTCTGCTCCTCCCCTGTCCAAGCTCTGTCTCTCTCTCAAATATAAAATCAAACATTTAAAAAATTAAAAAAAAAAAAAAGACATATGGCTTTGGGAAAGAAATTGCCAGGGGAAAAAATGGAATCAATAAATTATTTATTACATTTGCTCTTTGGGAAAAACTACCGATGGGGACATACTCAATCTAATGAAGCAAATGAGAAAAACTTTAAGAATTAGTAGAAAAAAATATGTGTTAAAACAAAGAAGCAATTACTGGGGCGCCTGGGTGGCTCAGTCTAAGTGTCTGACTTCGGCTCAGGTCATGATCTCATGGTTTGTGAGTTCCAGCCCAGGGCTGGGCTGCGTGCAGAGCTCGGAGCCTGAAGCCTGCTTTAGATTCTGTGTGTGTCTTTCTCTGTCCCTCCTTCACTCAAGCTCTCTGTCTCTCTCGCTCAAAAATAAATAAATATTAAAAAAAAATTTTTTTAAACAATTATTAAGTTCAGGGATGGGGGAAAAGAGTATATAAGAGGATATCTGATTATAATACACTTCTTGGAGGATAGCTAATTATGCTCACCTGTCATAATAACGCAAACTGATTACTGAATTGACCCCAGACGGTGATTAACTACGGAACAGAGAGGGTGCGGGGGAGGAAGTATGTGTGTGCTCAAGAGGTGGGGGGATAGTATTGATGAAGTGAATCCTCGTTTATTATTAGAAGACGTCGGAATTCTGGGGCGCCTGAGTGGCTCAGTCCGCTAAGCGTCCGACTTCGGCTCAGGTCATGATCTCATAGTCCGTGGGTTTGAGCCCCGCGTCGGGCTCTGTGCTGATGGCTCAGAGCCTGGAGCCTGCTTTGGATTCTGTGTCTCCTTCTCTCTCTGTCCCTCTCCGGCTTGTGCTGTCTCTCTCTGTCTCTCAAAAATAAACAAATGCAATAAAAAATTAAAAAAAAAAAAAAGAAGACATCTGAATTCTAAAAAATCAAGGAGTAGCGGAAAACCTCATTCACAGTTAGAGAAACGCAAGGAAAAAGTACAATGAGAATGTGTTCACCTGTCAGACTGGTGAATTCCCCCAAGGGTGGCTTTTGGCACACGTTGGCAAGGCTGTGGGGACGTACGTGTTGTCACACGTTGCTGGGAACAGTGTGAACTGGCCTGACCTCTCAAAACCACAAAGGTGTCTGTCCACTCTTTGAGCCAGCACTGCCGCTTACAGGAAATTATCTTGGAGGTATCTTTATATGCACGCAAGACAACATGGGAATATTCACTGTAGCATTTTTGGTAAAGGAAATACTAGAAATAATGCAAATGTCCATCTGCTTTTATTAAAGAGCAAAGATGCTCTGGCTACACAAGTGGCATAATTAATGAAATATTTCTTTTTTATGTAATTTTAATGTTTATTTATTTTTGAGAGAGACAGACAGAGCACGAGCAGGGAAGGGGCAGAGAAAGAGGAAGAAGCAGGCTCCAGGCTCTGAGCTGTCAGCGCAGAGCCCAGCGCGGGGCTCGAACTCCTGATCTGTGAGATCATGACCTGAGGCCTGAGTCGGAAGATTAACTGAGTCACCCAGAAGCCCCTATTTATTTATTTTTAGTTGTATTATTGTTTTTTAGGTAGGCTCCGTGCCCAAGGTGGGGCTCGAACTCACGACCTAGAGATCAAGAGTCACACAGTCTGCCAACTGAGCCAGCCAGGCACCCCTCATTTTATAATGTAATTGCAAAACATAGGAGGTGATTTGGGCGTGAAATGATGCAGTTATTTCTTAGCTGAAAAGAGCAATTTGCAGAACGGTACGTAAAAAAGGTCACTGTCAGGGCTGCTCGCCAGCGTGTCTGGAACTCTGATTCCTGGGTGGTGGTAAGTTTGCACGTTCCTGCCCCCTTGAAACTGCCAGGTCTGTGACATGCTCTGGTCAATGAATGGGAGCAGAAATGAGAGAGGTCACCTCTGGGAGGAAGGCTGTAGGGGCCAGTGAGAAATTTGTCATCTTCCCTGCCCCTTAGCATTGCAAACATGCGGCTCCCGATGACAGAGGCTCTGTTGGGTCGCCAGTGCAGGTGGGGACAATGTGACAGCACCTAGGATGGCCATGGAACATGCGTGAGAAAGAAGCCACTTCGACGTTTGGGCTGTTTATTACTGCAACACGTCCTACTTTATCTATCACGACTGACACAAGATACTCTCCCACGTTTTGTGTGGGAAAAAAAAGGAAAGGCAGAGCAAGTAAACATATCTTGTTATTTTCTTGTGTATAGACGTGCACAGAGAACTAATGACTGCGGTTGCCTGAGAAAAGCGGAGTTAGGTAGGAGCTAGAAGGCTGGGAGGAGGGCGTAGGAGAGGTACTCGTTACTATGTAACTTTCTGTGTGTTTTATTCTAGAACCATATGAAAGCAGTACTTATTTAGACACAACACTTCCGTTAAAAAAGAAATAGTAATATAGGAACATTATTTAGAAATATGGAAATCAATGGATGAAGTAGCAAAGTAATTGAAAGTGGTTATTTCCAGGGCGTGAAATCTGGGAGAAGGGTTATCACTTTCCATTTAGGATCATTTAGTACAATATCATTTAAAAACTATGTGTTTTACATTGCTTTATTTTCTTTAATTTTTTTTAACGTTTATTTATTTTTTGAGACAGAGGGAGACAGAGCATGAACGGGGGAGGGTCAGAGAGAGAGAGGGAGGCACAGAAGCCGAAGCAGGCTCCAGGCTCTGAGCTGTCAGCACAGAGCCCGACGCGGGGCTTGAACTCACGAACCGCGAGACTATGACCTGAGCCGAAGTCCGACGCTTAACCGATTGAGCCACCCAGGCGCCCCTACGTTGCTTTTTTAAAACATTCTCTTTGCGACAACCAGAGTGATCTTTTACAAGACAAATATGACTGGGATGCTGGGGTGGTTCAGTCGGCGAAGCGTCCGATTCTCGATTTCGGCTCAGGTCATGATCTCACTGTTTGTGGGATCAAGCCCTGTATCGATCGGGCTCTGTGCTGACAGCACAGAGTCTGCTTGGGATTCTCTCTCTGCCCCTCCTCCACCCGCACATGTGCTCCCTCGCTCTCTCTCTCAAAAATAAATAAACATTAAAAAAATAAATAAAAAATAAAAGACATGTGACTACATCACTCAGCCTAAACACTTCAATATTCTCCCACTGCCTCCAAAATAAAACCCAAACCCCTATAACAAAACCCCACATTACCTGGCCCCTGTCCACTGGTTGGCCTCATCTGTCTTTACCTGTTGGTCTGTCCTCTGTTTACTGAATTTTCAGGTCCTCAGAGGAACCGATGGTTATTTTTCTTCTGCCTTCAAGCTTCCGTGTATGCTATTCTCTCTACCTCAGAAACTCTTTCTCCTATTTAATTTGTACTCAACCTTCACTTCAGAAATCTTTCTTCCAGAAAGTCTTACTGGTGCCCTGGGTCCAGCTTGGCATGGCTCCCATCTGTTCCCAGAGCCCCCTGTCTCTTATCAGAACAATATGGGGCTGGACTCCATAGAAGATACTTGTTTCTTTATCTAACCTTGCTTTTGGACTGTGAACTTTGTTTCGTTTAGTCAACATTGTATTGTCAATTCTGGCACATGGCAGGAGTTCAGGAAATACCTGTAGAATCAGCCAATGAACAAGGCTCAACTCTAGAAACAAATGCTAGTTGGTATTTGATTTTCACCCAAACAGAAATGGAATAGATATCCCTGCTTTTCTCTGGTAAGGTACAATACTAAGTCTAGAAAGTTCATCTTTAAAACTCCTACATTCTCCAAGGGATCCAAGCTAGCCGGTTCCCCAGATATAATCGATGGTAACACCCAGCGCTTGGCCAAGAACTGGGTCCTAAGGTAAAGGTAGGTTATAGCGGTGCGATGTTTAAATGAAGGGACAGATCCTTACACTGTCCCAATCTAAGGGACTGGTGAAAAGGTGCAGTCTGTCAATAAAACCTGGTGCCCAGACCCTTTGATAATTAAAAAAAAAAACCTTGATGTGAGCACATTACAACTGATATGAACACGTTAATGCTCAGCGTCTGGGGCTCTGTTTGGTTCTTGCAAGCAGCCAAGACCGCCTTTTATCCGTTATGTCTCTATTCCCCAAGTAAGTGAGATAAAAGCCCATATAAGTTTCCAGAATGAGGCATTGTTTCAGCCAAAAATCTGTAATTTCTCATTAGACTTTCAGTAGCAATCTGATAGATGGGCAATTTCATTTCAAGCCAGTTGTACCAAGAACCAATGTCACCATCGGGGATTGTACGTCGTATCATTAGGAAGCAAAGTGGTGGGGGATGTGTACTGGGAGGACGGAGTGGATGAAATGTGTCTCCAGGGCAGACCAAGTAGAAGGAAGTCCTCCCTGGAATTAGAAGAATGAATTTAACCAATACCTGTGAAAAAGTTTGCAGTGCTTTAAAGTAACGAGAAAAAACAGAGACTTCAGAGAGAATTTTCTAAACAGCTACATTTCTGCTTTCCATTTTCAATTTCAAGTTTTCATTATGTACAGCCAATTGTTTGACATTGAGTGACTTTTTAAAATGTTTATGTATTTATCTTGAGAGAGAGAAAAAGCAGGAGCATGTGAGTGGGAGGGGGGCAGAGACAGAGAGAGGGAGGCAGAGAGATCCCAAGATCTCAAGCAAGCTACAGGCTCAGAATAGAGCCCGATGTGAGGCTCGATGCTGTGACCATGAGATCATGACCTGAGCCAAAATCAAGAGTGAGACACTCAACCAACTGAGCCACCCAGGCACCCTGACTGATGTTTTTACTGTGAAATAATGTTACGTAGAAAGACAAGTAACAGGACGAATGTGTAAAATATTAAGAGGAGGAAAAGAAAAATACATTTGTCTATTTGTGGAAGATTCCTGGAAGGATATGCAAGTCACTGGTAACGAGGGTTTCCTTAAGGGAGGGAACTGGGACACCTCTGGAAAAGGCAGGGAAACAATTTCACTACATACTGTTCCAATCCTTCTGGGTTTTGAACCATATGAATTCATTAATGCTTCAAAAAAGGTATTGATTAAATTAAAATAATAGGACTGAGGTTGTTAAAATAAATATGCTAAGAGGAAATGAAATGGAATAGTACAGGGCAACAGTTTATGTGCTTATTTGGAAAAATTTCAAAAATGGCAATTCTGGGGCGCCTGGGTGGCTCAGTCGGTTGAGCGTCCGACTTCAGCTCAGGTCACGATCTCACAGTCCGTGGGTTCGAGCCCCGCATCGGGCTCTGGGCTGATGGCTCAGAGCCTGGAGCACACTTCCGATTCTGTGTCTCCCTATCTCTCTGCCCCTCCCCCGTTCATGCTCTGTCTCTGTCTCAAAAATAAATAAACGTTAAAAAAAAATTTTTAAAAATGGCAATTCTGTGTCAGACTTCAAAATAAGTAAAAATAGCAATTTTTAATTTTTTTTTAAATGTTTATTTATTTTTGAGACAGGGAGAGACAGCATGAATGGGGGAGGGTCAGAGAGAGAGGGAGACACAGAATCTGAAACAGGCTCCAGCTCTGAGCTGTCAGCACAGAGCCCGATGCGGGGCTCGAACTCACAGACTGCGAGATCATGACCTGAGCTGAAGTCGGACGCTTAACTGACTGAGCCACCCAGGAGCCCCTCAATTTTTTTTTTTTTTGAGAGAGAGTGCATGAGAGAGCAGAGGAGATGGGCAGAGGAAGAGAGAGAGAGAGAGAGAGAGAGAGAGAGAGAGAGAGAGAGAGAGAGAATCCCAAGCAGGCTCCAAGCCCAGGGCTCAGCACAGAGCCTGGAGCCTGCTTTGATCTTGTGTCTCCCTCTCTTTGCCCTTCCCCGGCTCATGCTCTGTCGCTCTCAAAACAAACAAACAAAAAAACCCAAAGTGTTTAAGTTTATTACTGTTATTATTTATTTTGATGCTTGTGTTGTCCCAGATTTGGTTGGCAGAAAATACCCCCCCCTTTTTTTTATACCATGGTCCACGGAGCCCTACAGTTTAATATGGCCTGACTACCTTTTATGATTGAAATTTTGTCCTCTCACATTTGTTTACTGTATTCTAGTTTTCTGTTCCTCAAAAACACAGGCTGTTTACTGCCTCAGGGCCTTTGTACTGGCTATTCTCTCTTTCTGCAATGCTTTTCTATCCATCTTCCCATGACTGGCTTCTTTAATTCACTCAGGTATGCCCTCCTCAAAGAGTCTCATCTAACTTAAGGCTAATCCCTCTCTCACTTTCTCACTTCTGTCCTGTATTTTCAATCTCTCCCTCTCTACTCACTTCTACCTAGAGTATTCAACATGTTCTAACCTCTTCCACATAAACTGTTCTAGCCTTTACACATAAAACCAAACCAAAACCAAAACCAACAACAAAACTCCCACGCCCTAAGATTTCTTCCTATTTCTCTTTAGTTTTGCCTTTCTCTTCCCATATGTCCCTATCCCTTATCTTCTATTGTCAGCCAAATTTCTAGAAAACATTGTCTGCACAATTTCAAGCTCCACTTTTTTTTTTTTTGAGAGAGAGAGAGAAGAGAGGGAGCACATGAGGGGCAGAGAGAGAGAGAGAGAGAGAGAGAGAGAGAATCCCACTCAGTCTCTGCACTGTCAGCACAGAGCCTGATGCAGGGCTCAAACTCACAAACCATGAGATCATGAACTGAGTTTAAACCAAGAGTTGGACACTTAACCGACTGAGCCACCCAGGCACCCCTCGAGCTCCACTTCTTTGCCTTCCATTTATACTTCCACTCACTGCAAGCTGGGTTGATACTGTGTGCACAAACTGAAGAGAAACTATTCTCACCAGGGTCACCAGCAACCAGGGTGGTAGCTAACCCATAAAATACCTTTGTGTGGACTAGGAAAGGTGCCCCTCCGTCAAGGCACTTGCCTCCATCTGTCAGAAAATGGTCATCTTAAGCATACTAATCTGCCATATCCACAATGTCCATTGTGCTCACTGGCATGGTGCAGTGTGCTACCTGCACAACCATACCCAGGGGCTTTGCCAGCAGCCGTCTTTCTCCAGCTGTATCTTACCTTACCACTCTCAAACCTCCTTACGACCATCCCTCCTTCTTGAAATGCTGTCTTCCATACTTTACGTTCTTGCAGCTCCTTATCTCCTCAGACTCCTCTGCTTTAGACTTTCTTTGCACTATTTAGTCCATTTCAGAATCCTGTCCTGGTTCGTCTTGCTTTGTTACTTGGCCCTTTTGAGTGATCTCAATCACTTTCGTTCAACAAACATTTACTGAGCATTCACTCTGTGCCTGGCATTGTTCTAGGCACCGACCACTGGACTTTCCACTTATATGCTAATGAATTGCAAACGAGTCTATCTCAGACCAAATGCCTCCTTGAAATCTGAACTTGAATACCAAATGGACTCCTCAAGCTTACCTTTTCTCTTTTTTGTAAAGATGTTATTTTTTAAGTAATCTTTACACCCAAGGTGGGGTTCAAACTCACAACCTCGTATCAAGAGGTGCACGTTCAAATGACTGAGCCAGCCAGGCACCCCTCCTTAAGCTTAACTTGTCCAGAGCTCACCATCCTTCTCTCCAGATCCATTCCTCTTTCCCTGTTTTAGCAAGTGATATTCGTTCATTTGCCCAAGCCCGCGAGATTCCTTCCTCTCTCCACTCAAGAAAGTAGTCAGTCTTATTTTTCTGCTTCCTAGGTACGTCTCAGTTTCACTGACTCCTCCCCATCACCATCCCCACCACATGGGTCTCTCCACCCTAGTCTAAGCCACTGTCATTTCTCATAGAGAATACCACAGCAGGCTCTTCCCTGGCCTCTGCCTCCTGACCCTCCTCCCACGAATTAATTCATCCAGAGGACTCTTCGCATGACACAAGCTGGTGATTTGTCCTTCCCTCCATCCACACTGACCTCCTCTCAGTTCCTGAATATGTCATTCTCTCTCTAGTCTCTGAATCTTTGCCTATGCTGTTCCCTCCACCTGGAAGGGCTCACTTGTGCACTCCCGCCCCCTCACGTTGCTGACACCACCTTTCCCTTCAGGCTTCAGCAGAAATCTTACTTTATTTGAGAAGCCTTTCCAGAAACCCAAAGTCTGGGACCGGCGTGGTGTTTTTTTTTTTTTTTCCTCCCTGGGCTGCCATAGTAAACCAGTAGCATTTACCACACCATAGGGTAATTATTTCTTAATTGGCCTCTATCTCCCTCTAAATTTAAGTTTCTATGAGGGAAGGGACCCCACCTCTCTTGTCTAATATTTAATCCCTGGGACGCAGTACAGTGACTGGCACATAGTAGGTGCTCAGTGAACATGTATTGAATGAATGCATAGTTAGATGAGTATAGATAAGATATGGAATCCAAAAAGGCTGGCCCTGGGGCGCCTGGGTGGCTCAGTCGGTTGAGTGTCCAACTTCAACTCAGGTCACAATCTCGCGGTCTGTGAGTTCGAGCCCCGCGTCGGGCTCTGGGCTGATGGCTCAGAGCCTGGAGCCTGCTTCAGATTCTGTGTCTCCCTCTCTCTCTGACCCTCCCCTGTTCATGCTCTGTCTCTGTCTCAAAAATAAATAAATGTTAAAAAAGAAAAATTAAAAAACAACAACAACAGCAACAAAAAGGCTGACCCTGACTCCCCACAGGAAGTTTAGAAAGTCTTTTTGGAGTCTGTGCCTCAATTTCCTCACTTGAGGTATGAAAATACACAGTTGATCCTTGAACAAGGCAAGGCGTTAGCGGTGCTGACGAACCCCCCCCCTCCCTGCCCCCGCCAGTTGAAAATCCCTATATAACTTTTGACTCCCCCAAACTCAACTACTAATAGCCTACTGTTGACCGGAAGGCTTACTGACAACATAAACAGTCAATTAACACGTATTTTGTATGTTATGTATATTATACACTATATTCTTACAATAAAATAAAAGAAAATGTTATTCAGAAAATTGTAAGGAACAGAAAATAGCATTTACAGTACTGTATGCACATTTATTGAAAAAAATCTGCCTATAAGTGGACCTGCTCAGTTCAAACCCATGACTTTATGTTTCAATAAACACAGCAGAGTACTATACATGTATTTTCTTTTCCTTATAATTTTAATAACTTCTTTTTTTAATCTGGCTTACTTTAATTGGAAGGATTCGTTATATGTCCCTTTCCCTAGAATTTGGGCTCTGTGATTTCTTGACCAAAAGATCAGAAGTGAGGCTGTGACAATTTGGGGGTTCAGGTCTTAAGAAACTGGCAACTTCCATTTCAGTTCTCTCTGGATGCTTGCTGGTGGAGCCCAGGCACTTTGCCACGGGGACACTTCTTCCGGAGAGGTCCACACAAAGACTCAGGCCCACAGGACTGCAGCCCGCAGCGGAGGCTGAGCCCCAAGCTAGCAGCCAACACTAACTAGCCAGCCGTGGGAACAAGCCCTCCGGGAGATGGACCCTCCAGTCCTATTTGCCCGTCCATCCCCACGGTGGAATGACCCTTCCCCTCCGAGCCTGGCCTACACTGCAGGTTCGGGGACTAAATAATTGAATGTGGTTGTTTTTTTAAGACCTAAGTCTGGGGGTGGTTTGTTACGCAGCAAGTGATAACCAGAACAGATCGTACTACCCGCAAATGGGAGGCTGCTGTCATGTAATGTGCAGCATTGGCTCTGGGACCCAGCAGCCAGTGGAAGTCAGAAGGGCCTAGAGGAGGGTGTTAGCGCCTGTGTAGGAGGTTGGTGGGAAGGGCTTAACACAACTGCAAAAAATGTGCTCTGGAGCCAGAGGAATGGAGGGTCTAGTTACATTAAAAACAATACTGTGGTCACCGACTCCTGTAATGCAGAAAATAAAAAGTGTACTTCATGAAATCAGTGACCTGGCTGTAGAGTTTCCTGGGCTGAGTTTCCAAAGTGCTACCTGGCTTCTTCTAGCTGCCGAGCCAGTTGTTACCACGATAACACACGCACAGCAGCTGTCAGAGACACCTTCTCCACCCACCACATCGTATATGTGCTCCAGGCTTCTCCAGTTCCTGGAAGAGTCAGCCCTGGCACGATGAGACTGGCTAACTCATCTTCCAGGCTTCTGGAACCTCTTGGGGCAGGTGATACACAGAAGGCCAATCAATGTCCGCATCGCTACCACCGATGACCACAAGCAGGTCAGAAAACCAACTACGTCAAAATTGGCTTTCGTTACTCTTCTAAAGTGTATCTTCTCCCCACCCCCATGATGTTCATTACCCATGTATTAAAAAGTGTTTATAGGGGCGCCTGGGTGGCTCAGTCGGTTAAGCGTCTGACTTCGGCTCAGGTCATGATCTCACGGTTCGTGAGTTCAAGCCCCGCGTCAGGCTCTGTGCTGATGGCTCAGAGCCTGGAGCCTGTTTCAGATTCTGTGTCTCCCTCTCTCCCTGACCCTCCCCCGTTCATGCTGTCTCTCTCTGTCTCAAAAATAAATAAACGTTAAAAAAAAATTAAAAAAAAGTGTTTATAATATATGCAGAAGTTACAAAGAATAACCAACCCTCCCCTCCACCCTAACCGCAATCCTGCATTTCGTGTTCGTCTTTTCCTCGTCTTCCTTTAGTTTTACGATGCATGTATGTATCCCTACTGATACGTGTAATTTTGCCTGTTTCTATAATAATAGAAATGGAATCACATCGCTTACCTTCTCTTCTGACTTGCTTTATTCTCTCAACATTATGTTCACGGGTTTCACCTATTTAGTTTTTGTCTTAGTCTTTGTAACCGGTCTGTAGAAATAAATGAGGACTCACTATGTTCTGGCACAATGTGTGGTGCATATCGGGTCCTCAGTAAACACTGGGTGACAAGGCTTTGAAGGATATACCCACAGAATAGCCGGCAGCTCATTATCATGCAGGTGTCATTGCGACATTAGAGAACAGGAGTTTCCAGATGAGGTATAAAACGTTCAGGCAAAGGCGAAAAATGGATCACTTGGTATGAATTTTTGCAATGCATGGATACTCCCCAAGTCCATAAATTCATTATTTGACAACCTCATCTCCTAACAAAAATGCAAGAAAAAACTAATAAAGCTTGAAAAGTCTATTTTTCATATCATCCCTGCCTAGATGTCTTTCCATTAGCTCAAATAATTGAGAGCAAACCGTCAGTGAAGGAATGGAGAAAATCTGTCTCACCCACTCCTTTAAGTATTCCCTTAAATAAACAGCGTAAGTAATAAACATAAATCTTTCATACGATGCAAAAATGAAAACAAAAATAATTGTTAATCCTCTGAGCATCAAACATAATGGGTCTAGTACTTTTCTAGGGATTAGAGCATTCGTTTCTTCAGCCAGTCTCACTGATTTTTAAGCTCTTTGGTTCTCTTTACTGCCTTTTGCAATCATCTTGAACTGGAAAGAATTCTGATGCTTGCGTCCCATCCCGGGAGATTCTGATGATTTGGGGTGGTGCCCGGGTACGGCGATTTTTCAAAGCTCTAGAGAGCCACTTGCGTAACCCAAAGTCTAGCACGGTGCCTGGGGGAAAGTGACACTCAGAATGAATCAAGAATGTTCTATTTGTTAGGAAGGAGTAGCCTCAGACCCACAAGCTCTCCAGGAATCCTGGGGCAAAGATAATGAGGAGGCACGTCCTGCCAAGCAAGTGGGGGAGTGCGATGCCGCAGGTGCCCAGGCCTCTCTCTCTCTTGACTACCCAAAAAGTGTCCATCCTGAAGCTCAGGTACAGTCCAGCTACGTCCAGAAGGCCCCAGAAAACACAAATTCACTACGCAGTTCAAGGGGTGCCAGGCTGTTTACTGTCTCCACCAACGAGGCAGAGCCTCAAGAGGCAGGTGTGGGTATTTTGCGCTCTGGTCCAGGTCGGTCGACTCTAGAGTCACCCTGGGATCCTCTCGGTTCCAAGCTGCAGCCTAGCCGCTCTTCCCGCATGGGGAGAAGAACGCGAGCCGGAGTGGGCACCACGCCGGTTCCGGAAGGGTTTGCTCTGCGGGGAAGGAACTGCAGCCCCTGGCGCTGCGAGACAGCAGCGGCGCAAAAACCCACGTCTGCACGTGGCGCGGCGGCGGCCGCGGTCCGGGGGCACGCGGCTGCGGAGGGCGGCGGGGCGTGGACTACAAGTCCCGGCATGCCTCGGGCAGGGGCGGGTCGGCGCCGGAGCCGAGCCCGGAGGCCGGCCAGGCTCAGGCGTGCGCAGTGGTTCTCGGGAGTGGCTGGGCGGGCCCTCCCAGGCTGTCAGCTGTGGCCCGGGGCGCCCGGGCGGCGGTGGTCGCGGCCATTGGCGGAGAGGCGGGAGGGGCGGGGCCCTCGCGAGCCGCTGTGGGCAAAGCCGTGGGCGCGGAGTCAGGCGGGCGGCCGGCTGGGGAGGCACGGGCCGGGCTGCTGCGTTCCAGCCTGGCGATGGCAGCGGCTCCCCTGAAAGTGTGCATCGTGGGCTCGGGGAACTGGTGAGCGGCGGCGGGCCGGCAGCGCGGGCTCCGCCTCCAGGAAGCCCCTCTCCCGGGCGGGCTAGGGCCGCGCGTCCCCGCCGCAGCGTGGGCACCGGGCACCGCGCGCAGGGAGGCGGGGCGGGCGGCCTCGCGGCCGGGCTGGGCACCGCGCGCCCGGGGAGGCCGCGCCGAGGCACTGGCCCGGGAGGCCCTGGGCCCGCGTGCCCGCGGGGGGCAGCGCGGCAAGAGGGCACTGCGCGTCGGCGGGCACCTGTCTGAGCTCTCGTCACCGCGCGGCGGGCGCACGGAGGCCACCTGCTCGCCACGCCCGGGTGTCTTGCGCACCATTCTGAGAGCGTTCTCCATTCTCCTCGGCGGATCGCCGAGGAATTGGTGGAGACTCGAGCATTTTTACCGTAGTTTCGTTGTTGAGGAAACCAAGGCGGGGGGGGGGGGGGGGGCTAAGGGGTGCTTGCCACCCAGGTCGTGGGCGGGACCAGCGTTGCCCTTCCAAGTGCGGGTCTCGCCCACCGCTTCTGATGCGTCCTGTATCTTAGTAAGGTTGTGCAGATAAGAAAATCCAAGTTCCAACAGGCCTGGCTCCCGGAGTAGTCCAGCGGCGTTGGGAATTCTCGGGAGGGATATTTGCGAAGCTTCACGTCTCCGTTAGGCTCTATCTGACTTTTCACATTTATACCAGCACTTTGTGACAGGCGCTCTTCTAAGCACTTTGTAAATGTCAGCCCTTTTAGTTCCCTTTATCAAACTTTGCTTCTCTCGTATGTCGGGTGAGTGTAGAGGAAAGTGGGGCCAGGTGGGAGGGAGGAAGCGGAATGTAATACAGCCTCTGATATTTTCAGTTACTTTCCCATTGTTGTGCACTTTTTTTTTCCGCGTACATCCGAGGGACTGGTATAGAATAAATAGTACAGAGTTGTGCCCTTTCAGTCCTTGAAGTAAACCTTATCTGGTTCTCCACTTTTCCATCGGCAAAGCCAGTGGCCTCTCTCGGTGCCACCCCCCCCCCGCCCCCCCTCACCCATAGTAATGATTTATTTCATTATCTGTTTCCACCCCTCCCTATCCAGCTCTTGAGGACAGCATCTACCCTGGTGCCCGGCATATGCTAAATAAAAATTAAACGAATGTTTGAAAACTAATTTTTAAAAATGTAATTATATTGATTATGTAATATATTCACATTCAAAAACCAGAAGTTACCAAACACCCTGCAAAAAAACCCAGTGAAATATCTTACACTCAGACTTGTTTCCCAGGTTATCTCCTGGAGGAAAATCAGTATTATCAGTTGCTTCTGGCCTTTGTGAAGAGACCCCATCAGATGCAAGTGAATGCTTACATATAGCCCTTTCCTTCTCTGCCCTGCAAATACTAGGGTATTATGACTTTTTCTGTAAACTCCCTTTTTCGACCAACCACAGGGTTCTACGCAACATTTATTGGAGTTGGTACCTATCCACTGCAAAGCTTCATTTGGACTTGCAGGTTGGCTTTGCCAGTTTAGATCCCAAGGTCACTTGAATGAGATTACAGCGGCCCTGTTGGCCATAGGACTGGAAAAGCACTGTTAGCACGTGTTCTTTTGACCCTGGTTTCCTCTTCTGTAAGAGGACACAGAACCACGGATGACAGAGCCTTTTCCTAATTTGCAAGGTGCCGAAGTGGCACAGCTTTGCCATGCTGTGTTTGGGCCTGGAGCTGGAGGAGTGAAGCAAACCTCCTGCCCCCTCCAGTGGGATTTGGCTACCTTCCCACGACTTCACACTGATGTACTTGACTGTTTTCTTGGCCCACTTCAGCCCAAGGAAATGGAGTAGAACTTGGCTGGTGACCTTAGAGCACAGCAATTGAGAAATGTGCCATCCTGATGGTTTAGGCCAGCTGCCCAGCTCCATTAATTATGGGATCAGACAGGAACATTGTTGCTTCCCTGCCACTGCCCTGGGTGCGGAGCCACTCCAGTCCTAGAGAGAGGATCGCGACCTCCCCGGAGAGATTCAGAAATTCAGGAACTGAAAACAGTTTGCAGAGGCTCCATAGGGCCTGTGGGGCATTCAGCTCTCTCTGGTCAGTAGGCGTGTGTTTGCCCCATGTAGGTCCTGTGGCCTTTCCACAATTGCACATAATCCCTGCCTGAAAGGAATTTACCTTCAGGGCTGAGATAAGTTGGAAGATAAATTCAAAAGAAACGTAAAGTGGAATGAAATATCTGTCACAAGGTTAGATGTTACATTTTAAATAGTGTTTCTTAAAATGTGGTCCAAAGACCATTGCATCAGAATTATCACCGAGGCTACTACCTACCCTTGATGACTTATATTCCGTGCGGTGGGGACAGATTTTTTTTTCCTTACAGGACTTTAGCCTTTTGCGAATTTTAAAATATTATCTAGAAGATGGACCTGCCCTTCCAGATTTGATCCTTACTTGCAGAATGTGAAGTGGCTTAAGCAGTGTTTAAACTTGGGACTTGGCAGTAGCTGAGAGAGCTTAAGTAAGTAAAGGTGTTGTCACATCTAAACCCATAGCTGTCATCCTCACATTCGAGTGCCTCCCCCACGTAAACGATCATTAATTGCAATACAGACAACGGAAGACTGAATCTAGCTGACTTGACCGGGAGCTTCAGCCAGGAATGACATGGGAGTCACATAAAGGGGTTGTATAACATGCCCCTGTCCTGTCCTTTGGCACCTCCTTTCCTGTAGACAGGTCAGAGACAGGAGGCCAGAGGCGGATGCAGGGCGGCGCTTCCTGACCTGCATGACTTTGCATGGCCCTTGGTAACTCAGAAAAACAACAACAAAACAAAACAAAACAAACCCTAAAGCTTCTAAGTTCCTCCAAAGATGAAACAAAGTTTCTTTACCAGAAGGTTGGAAAAATGACCCACACACAGGGCAAGATTCAGTGCTAGAACTAAAACCTCAGGGCTGTATTTACACCCAAACCTCTGGGTGGTAGGGAGCATATGTCCAAGTCCCGAACCTCCTTTGGAGGCAGTGTGGTACAATGAGTGGTCTAAGGAGGGGCTTGGGATTCCCACTCCTTGGGTTTCAGTCCTGGTCCCCTACTTGGCAGCTGTAAGGTCTTGAGCAAACTGTGTCTTCAAGAATCCTTGGTTATGATATTGGTACCTGCTATCTAGGATTTTGGTCAGGATTAAATGGCATGACTCAGGAAGAGTACAAAGAGACTGGCACTCAGTAGACGTCAGCTACCGTTATCACTGTGTTTATTGGATCAACCTTGACCGGTACCATCATTAGGTCACCAAATGATCCAGTTGGACTCTGACCAAGAAGCAGAGGCAGAGAAGGGAGAGAGGGTAAAAGACAACGAGCGTAACTGATACGCAGCTGGAGGAATTTGATGAGTTATCTCTTGCCCTTGTTTTCACCATCACCCCACAGCTTGACTGAAGGTCAGGGAGAGCTTTGGCCTACTTTGGACTGAAGACTGAAGCTGAATGTTTTTTTGGTCTGCTGGAACCATCTGGAATGTAGCTCTGTGGCCCTTAGCCCCCTTCTGTCACTCTTTGGTCTGTGTTACTCAGTTTCTGTGCTGAGTTTTGCTACATGCCCACTCAGAGGCCATCTGAGTGGCTGTAAATTAGCTCCTCTGGGGTCAGAAATAAGCCCTTCCCTGTCCACAGGTGGCACTGATGTACCTCTCTGCTTTGGAAGCTGGAAGAACAGTTTAGTGACAGGCTGGGTGGGAGTTGAACTGAGAAAAGATCCGGAGTTCCTCTGTGAACCAGAGTAAGAAGTTTGTACAGCTAAAAAAGAGAAAGCCCTGATACTTAATGTCCCATTTCCATCACCTCTTAACTGAACCCTGTTCAGTACAGAAGGTCCCCAATGTATGATGGTTTGACTTGCACTTTTTCAACTTTATGCTTTGTAAGTATTCAGTAGAGGGGCGCCTGGGTGGCTCCGTCGGTTAAGCATCCGACTTCGGCTCAGGTCATGATCTCACGGTTCGTGGGTTCCAGCCCCGTGTCAGGCCCTGTGCTCACAGCTCGGAGCCTGGAGCCTGCTTCGACATCTGTATCTCCCCGTCTGTCTCTGCCCCTTCCCTGTTCATGCTCTGTCTCTCTCTCCCTCCCTCTCAGAAGTAAATAAACATTAAAAAAAAATATTTATGAGTATTCAGTAGATACCACCCTTTGAGTTGTGGATTTGGCTCTTCTCCAGGGCTGGCGCCATGCAGTGGATCCCCTGGCATGGTGCCAGGCAGCGGCTACAGCCCCCGGCCAGCCACCGGTCACGAGGGTGAACAAGCAGTACGTGGACAGCCCTTCTGTATCCACATGGCCGTTCCGTTTGTCACGTTCAGTGTGGGGTTCAGTCATTTACTTGAGCTAGTCAACGCTTCTTTGTGAAACAGGCTTTGTGTTCGGTATTTTTGCCCAACCATATGCTAATGGAAGTGTTGGGGGCTTGTTGAAGCCATGGTGTTTGAGAGGTTAAGGATACCAGATATTTTAGGATATTTTAAACTTAACAGTGGATCTATTGGGACATAATCCCATCATCAGCTGAAGAAGATCGGTATAAAAAATCATGGCTGCTTGTTAGGGGTGTGTTAGAAGCCCTCAGTTCTCTCTGACCTTTCACCTCTGCCAGCCTTATTCTATTCCGCTTCCTTCCCTCCCTGGGAGGTCATTTTCTGTATGTCAGGTGTGTGCATTTCTTCACTTAAGCCTCCTAACAAGTCTGTGCAGTAC
Source organism: Acinonyx jubatus (assembly GCF_027475565.1). Classification (NCBI taxonomy): domain Eukaryota; kingdom Metazoa; phylum Chordata; class Mammalia; order Carnivora; family Felidae; genus Acinonyx; species Acinonyx jubatus. The sequence continues at coordinate 145,556,932 of NC_069384.1, forward strand.
TATATTACCCCTATTTTAGGTGACAAAATGGAGATCAAGAGAAGACCATTTGGGGTCAGTGGTTCATAAGGTGGAGTTGAAGCTTCGATGCTTAATGGCTGTGTTTCCATAAATTCTTGTCCTTTTCAGCGAGAAGCATTCGTGTACCTGAGGACAGACCTCACTGTCGTAGAAATATTGACTATCTCCTATCTGACCCTCCCAACAAAAGTTAATATAACAGTATTCCAATCAAGAGAAATCAAATTGGGGGTGCCTGGGTGGTTCAGTCGGTTGAGCGTCTGACTCTTGAATTCAGCTCGGGTCATGATCTCACGGTTGTGAGCTCAAGCTCCACACTGGGTGTGAGGCCTACTTAAAAAACAGGGAAAAAAAAGAAAAATCGAATTGAGGGGCACCTGGCTGGCTTAGTTGGTCGAACACGGAACTCTTGATCTCGGCGTTGTGGGTTTGAGCTCCACGCTGGGTGGAGAGATTACTTAAAAATAAAATCTTCAAAAAAGAAAGAAAGAATGAACAGATTGAAAGGACGCCTTGAAAATCATTGTTTCCCTCCAGAGCAGGCACTCCCCCTCTTGTACACATGGCAGATGATCATAGTTTACTATTTTTAAGGCAACTCATCTTCCTAAAATTAATCTAGCAAATTGTTAGAAAAACCTTACATCTGAGTGAAAAATCTGTCACTTCCAACTTTCACTCCTTAATCTCTGAGCATTGCCTTGGTGAACCCACTCTCTTTCCTTAAATTTCGGTTGCCATCATTGTCTTTTGGGGCTCAGTCCCTTCCACATTTGGGAGCTGGGAACTCAATCCATTTTTTTTTTTTTAATTTTTTTAAACACTTATTTATTTTTTGAGAGACATTCGTGATTCTTGGGATCAACAGTCCGAACTAAGCTGGGAACTTCTTCTGCTGGTCTAGCCTGGTCTCACTCATAAGGCTGCAGTCCAGTGATGGGTTGCCTGGGATTCTTGGTCCTAGGTGACGTCCTTTGTGTGTCTGGCAGGGAGCAGGCTCCTGCCAGCTAACAGGAGTGCCTGGGCTGTGTGTCTCTCATTCGTCAGCAGGCTAGTTCGGACTTCTCTATTTGGTGGTTAGATTCCACCAGCAGCAAGAGGGAGTTCCTATAATTATGGTACCTCGTGTAAGTGGGACCATACAGTATTTGTCTTTCTTGTAGCTGGCTTGCTTCACTTAGCATAATGTCCTCAAGGCTCATTCCTGGTGTAGCGTGTCAAAATGTGTTTCCCTTTTAAGGCTGAAAAATATTTCACTGTGTTTATGTAGGACATTTTGTTTATTCGTTCATCCATTAGTGGACACTTGGGTTTCTTCCACCCTCTGCAGATAGTACAGAACCCTGTAAATACTGTTGTCTTTCCTCTACGTATGTACCAATGACAAAGTTTAATGTATAAATTAGGCACAGTAAGAGATTAACGATAATAATGAATAAAATAGAACAATTATAACAAGAGACTGTAATAAAAGTTACGTGAATATGGTTCATCACTCTCAAAATACCTAAGTGTCCTGTCGTCGCCTTTCTTGTGGTGATGAGAGATGGCCGGCTATCTGCCCACACCAGGGACCTGGCACCTGGGGGGTGGGGTGGGGGGTAAGTGAAACCACAGAATGGAAAGGGCAGATGAGGGGGACCACTGTAATGCTGCTCTGAATATGGGTGTGCAAACATCTGAGGGCCTGCTTTCAGTTCTCTTGGGTACACACCTTGAGGTGGAATTGTTGGATAATACAGTAATTCTATTTTTGGTTTTTTGGCCAACCACCGTGTTGCTTTCCATAACAATTGCCCTGTTTTACATTCCCGCCAGCAGTGCACAAGGGTTCCAATTTCCGCACGCGTTCACTAACATTCGTTATTTTCTGGGTTTGTTTGGGTTTTTTTTCCCCTGTAGTAACCATCTTAATGGGTGCGAGGTGGTATGTATTTTGTTAATTGCCTGTCATGTGGAGTGTACAATTTTGCATTCTTTTTTTTTTGGTTGAATGTAACATTCTACCTTAAGCTTTTTCTTCGGCCCTTTTGAATTTTGATAGATGGAAAGGCTTTTTTAATGTTTCCCCCCTCCTTTTCTTTGTGAAGTTGTTCACATTGATCTTTTTCCCTCTGTGGTTTCTTCCTTTGATTTTAAGCTTAGAAAGCTTCCCTATCCAGAGATCAAATGAACATTCACCAAGTTGAATCAGTTTTTAAAATACTTCATTTTTCACATTTGCATCTAATACTCTGGCATTTGATTGTACTTTAAAAAGCCCTTGAACACAAAGAATTACACAAAATGTTAACCGTAGTTCTCCCTGGGTGGTGAGATTATTCATAATTGTCTTTTCATCTTTCATGTATTGCTTTTATGAGTATAAAAGCAGATGTTATTTAAAACAAAATTGACCACCCTTTTCTGTTGGTTCCATAGTTAGGATCAGCTCTAGAAGAGGCTGGGGCATGGAATGTGGAAAATCTGGCTGAACCCTTGTTAATTCTTCTCACTGGGCCTCAGTTTCCTTAGTAAAAAGAAGGAGGGACTGGAGGGTCCTTTCTGGCCAAGAAGGATTTCGCACTCTGTGAAGAATTCTATCAAGTTTGCTCCTAACTTGATAGGTGGCCATTCCTTGGCTGATGGAGCACATCCCCAGCCTGCTGAAAATACTCAGCTCTTTAGAGAAGAAGGGGCCAGAAGGCAAGAGAGTGAATGCCAAGGGGTCAGGTGGGCATGCCAAGCTGGAGGTTAGGACCTCCAGCAGGTGGGTGTCTATCCAGCTGGGACCCAGGGAGGGAGAGCAGAGTGTTGAAGACATGGCCTGGAGCGTGACTCTTGGTCTACCTGGGTGGTCTCTGGGCTTCGGTTTCTTCATGTAAAAAATGGGGATAATAACAGATGGATATTATAATATATGTAATACATATACTATGTAATAATCATTATGTATGATGATAATATCAACTTCCTCAAAGGGTTGCTGAGGAATGAAACATAATATGGGTAAGATGTTTGGTGGTAATCTTATTGCAGTATATAAATGTATCAAATCAAGAAGTTGTACATCTTAAACTTACACAATGTTATATGTCAATGATATTTCAATAAAAACGGCAACAAAAACCAGTGCCTGACATCTGGTAGGCCTACCCCTTTCTGGGCTGGCCCCCACCCCTGCCCTCTGCACCTTCTCCTCCCTGCCCTGCAATGCCATCCTCTCCCTCCCTTTCTCCCCCACTGGCTCCTCCCCTGTCTCTCCCTTTCCTTCCTTGACCTCTCCCCTTCCCCCTCTCCCGCTCTTTCCTCCTCCCCCCTCCTCCTCCTGTGCCTACTAGTGTTGGTTCCAGGTAAAAGCAGAAGATAATCTCTGGGCCCCACCTGTTCCTGCACCTTTGCTCCAGGGCCTGGAAGGCTCCGCACCTCCCCACGGTGAAGCCTTCTCCCTACCGTGCTTCCTCCCAGCTCTCCCTGACCTCTCTGATGTGTCACCACGTCATCTGCTTAGCCACTTTGGTCACCATGGCCGCAGCGACGCCAGTTTCCATTCACCACTCTCCAAACTCCATGAGGTGCGGACTCGCCTAGCAGTGTCTACACTTGTTAGGTGTGCACCATGCATTTTCAACGAAGGATGGCTCTGCACCAAGGCAGATATAAAATGGCGGAAGGCGTGGGCTTTGGAGACAGATCTGGATCAGAACTGCTGGCTCTAGATGGGCAGCATAACCTTTGGGTAACTTACCGTCTGATCCTCAGCTTATTCACCTGTAAAGTTAAAGGGGATAATGAGGACCTCTCTTGGGGCTGCAGTAAAGATTAAAGGGAGATCTTAAGTCCCAGTAGGTAGCTGGCACTGGAACATCCCTCCGCATGCGTGTCCCTTCTAAACTCATTTGCACAGCATTGTAGAAGTTGCAAATCAGTCTCCGTGATTTCTTTCTTTCTTTCTTTCTCTCTTTCTTTCTTTCCTTCCTTCCTTCCTTCCTTCCTTCCTTCCTTCCTTCCTTCCTTCCTTCTCTTTCTTTCTTTCTCTCTTTCTTTTCTTTCCTTTCTTTCCTTCTTTCTGTTTATTTATTTTTGAGAGTGGGGGAGGGACAGAGAGAGGAGACACAGAATCCGAAGCAGGCTCCAGGCTCCGAGCTGTCAGCACAGAGCCCGACGTGGGGCTCAAATTCCACGAACCATGAGATCATGAGTTGAGCTTAACTGACTGAGCCACCCAGGCGCCCCTAGTCCGCACAGTTTCGCGGGAAATGTGATTTTATACATCCAGGTAAAGACTCAGGACTGGCCGCAAGCAGACCTGAGTCCCTCTTCCAGTTCTGCCAGTACCTGGTTGCGTGATAGAAGGTCAGGGTGACTCGGATCCTCCCTGTCTTAATCTTCAAGGTGAAAAGTTTGGACAGGATTAAACTTCTATCTTGCAGGCTCCACCCTATGGCTTTGGCTCTGCTTCACCCCTGCGTTATTTGCTTATTACACTTTGTTTAAAAGTTGACTTTAAAGGAAAACCTTCTATCACCACTGTAAATATCACATGTGGGAGGTGACAACAACCAGTAGAACGAAAACAGAACAGTGTTACAGAGCTCTTGCCAAATGCTACTTGCCCCCTGCCAAGGCTCAGAGTCTGAGGCACTTGGCGACTTTGTGAAGAAGGGAAACTAGCACATGCTAGAGAGGTGGGGACAACACAGCAGCACTTAAATGAGACATTCTGCACTCTCTCAGAGGGCCATAGGAGTTGAAAGGGCACAAGTGAGTCAGTGTCCTTAGGTGGCGTGTGTGGGAGTAGCACTCAGCCAACCGGGGGTACACCTGTTCCTCACCTGGGAAAACACTGGACGCAGTCATAGACCCGGAAAGGACCTGGAAGGTCGCTGTCCCACCTGTCATTTAGGAGATGAATGAGCCGGGCCAGGTGTGGAAATGGCTGCCTGTGCCCTTGACCCCTGCAGTGGGAGATCCGTGCCTGGCTATGCTTGTGCAGTGGCACAACACTGAAACATGGGGAGCTCCGCCAGTGTGGCCAGGGAAGCCCCGCTCCAGCCACAAGCAAGCCACGTACGAACCGCCTTCGTGGACTATAGCCAGTACTCTTAGTTTAAGCTCGGTTCTAGTATCTGTGAGTGTTTTTGGACCGGCTCTCTGCGGGCCAGCCCCCTTTTTGTTTGTTGTTTTTTGTTTTTTTGTGTGGTTTGTTGTGTGTTTTTTTTTAGAACAAGGTACATCACTTGCAATAGCCTCCAGTCCCTTCCAAAGACTCAGGTCCCTCCAGAGCACTTCGTTTGCTCTATTTGATCCTGTTCCTTCATGTTGGTGAGAAGTAGGGGGCGCCTGGGTGGCTCAGTCGGTTAAGCCTGTGAGTCAGCTTCTGCTCAGGTCATGATCTCACGATTCGTGACTTCAAGCCCTGCGTCAGGCTCTGTGCTGACGGTGCAGAGCCTGCTTGGGCTTCTGTCGCTGCCCCTCCCCTGCTCATTCTCTCTCTCTCACTCCCTCTCTCTCTTCTGAAACAAATAAACATTAAAAAAAAAAAAAGTAATAATACCTATGGAATGAACACAGCTAGTATCCTTTCAGAGTCACAAAGGAGTTTGGGGTGTAGATTATACATACTTCCTTTTTAAAAAAAACAGCTTTTTTGAAGTGTAATTGGTACATAAAAATCACTGGACATATTTATTGTGTGCAGTTTGATGGGTTTGGAGATACAGACATACCTGTGAAACCACCACAACTCAAGGTGATAAGTATCTTGGATAAAAATGAAAATTACAAAATAGAAAATAAAAACAAATGATAAACATTTACTTCCTAAAATAAAAAGCTTCTGACTGCCCCCTTTCCACATTTTTGGTGGTGAGAACACTCAGTATGATGTCAGCTGAGGGTTCGTCATATATGGCTTTTGTTATGTCAAGGCGGATTATACTTTTGGTGGTTTTATAAACAATACTGAAGAGAGGCGGACAGCAGGGGCACCTGGGTGGCTCAGTCAGTTTAGCTTCTGACTTAAGCGCAGGTCATGATCTCATGGTTCATGAGTTTGAGCCCCATGTCGGGTTCTGTGCTGACAGCTCCAGCCTGGAGCCTGCTTCGGATTCTGTCTGTCTGTCTCTCTCTCTGCCCCTCCCCTGCCTGCGCTCTGTCTCTCAAAAATGAATAAATGTTAGAAAAAGAAAAGAAAGCTGGATAGCAAATAAAATATTTGGTGCAATGTGGAGATTTTACCAGATTATAAAAGAGCTTGAAACAATAAAATACCGTGTTTTAAGTACTGATCTTAAAAACAAAAGCAGATTATTGTGTAAGTTAAGCAGAAAGAATAAGACGAGGCCTTACAGACACCAGAATGTTTCTGTTCTTCTCCTTGCTACATTTGTCCTTGAACTAAACTCCATGCTGCTTCCCACGATCCCGATCACCTTCCCTTTCCTAAGTGGATAAACCAACCTAGTTGTTCTCAACTTTGGCTGTAAATCAGATTACCTGGGAGCTTTAGAAATCCGGAGTCCCCGGCCACAGCCCAGACCAATGAAACCTGTACTTCCGGAGTCAGATCAGGCCTCAGTAGTTTTTAAGAAAGCGCCGCAGGGACTGACGGGGCCACCAGCCTGGAGCAGTGCTGCTCTGCCCCACAGGCCCCGGACTTGGGTGCTGCCCTCCCTCACGAAAGACATCAAAGCTCTGTGCCGTTACCTGTGAAACTCTTCCTCGGAGCCAGCAGGACGGTTTGTTAGCTAAATACCTATTAATCCGATTCTCCTGACGCTTTGGAGAAGAGAGGCCAAGGTGCTCCCCACGATCACTGTCACCCTAATGCTAATCTGGGAAACAGCTGCTCATGAGCTCCCGTGGCGGTCACAGCTCAGGCTCACAGAGGCGTTCCTGGGCATTGAGTAACTCCCACAAGGTCACAGAGAGCAAGTGTGATTCCGGGCAAGTGAGCAAACTGACACGGGGCATTGGGCACGAGGAATCCAAATGTAGTAAACCCGGCAGGAAAATAGGCCACAACCACTAGATCCCTCCGTGTGATCTTACTGGAATACATTTGCTCCTGTCTTTACAAACTCCTCGTGGGGAAACCAAGCATCTGCAGCCAAAGGCAAACCTGTAGCATCTGCTGAAATGAGTTACTTCCGAAAATTCAAATGACTGTTGCAACTGTTAAGCACTAAGCCCGTCAGACCATGTCTGTACATCCTTTGGGGTTCATTGGTGCTGAAAATGGCATGACAAAAATAAGGAGGGAAACTCCAGTTACATTACACGCGAGGTCATCCAGGGATCTTGTTCTGCCTCCTCCCTGGCCTCACCAGTAACTTCATCCAATCACCCGTGCACTCATTCATCCCCGTTATCACATATTTACTGGGTGCCTACTGTGTATAACACATTGGGCTAGATGCCAGTGATTCAGTAGAGAAAAGGTGATGTGTTCTCTGCTCTCAAAAGCTTACCACCCACTCAGAGACGTGAACGAGGTAGAAGGACTTGCTTCCCGCACCAGGAAAGTGACTTTCTCCATTCACAGTCTTCCCGGCCGAATCAGCCGCCCGTGGCCCACTGTGCACTCGGCGTCGTGAGATGGGCACAGAGATGCCTGGGCTGACCGGGAACAGAGCTGCTGCAGTGGCCACCAGCCCCAGACCCGTGTCCCTTGTCCAGACGACCCATGTCAACTAGTTGGAGTGCCTTCTCTTCCCCTGTGGCAAAGCCTGTGGGATGCCAATTAGTTACCAGAATGTGCTTGGGGAACAGAGATGCAGGATAAACCGGGAGTCTGTTGGGTGAGAGGCCGGCTGGGTGGACGTCTGCTGGGGGGACCAAATACCCAGGCATCTGAGCCTCGCGCCTTTGCCCTGCTCCTTTTCTGGAAGTCACTCAGGTCCTTGTCTTTCCATTACGACTGTAACTTAGGCCTTTGCACTTCACCAGAACACAATTTGTTCTACGGTAGCTACATTTTAATCTCATGATGGATGTGAAACAGAGCCTGGTTGCCTCGGAGGCTTGGGGTACACTCCAGGTTTTATTTTTATGTCGTCTTCTAGGTGGGTTTCTCTTCTGCCTGTGATACTGTCTTCCAAGATAGGTTGATGCTTACTAGTTTCAAGGGGTGCTGTTTTTGACCTTGTACCAAATGCTGGGGGCTTTTCTGATCACGGGGGGTGAGGAGGGTGTTCCTTCCAGGTGAAAACAACTACGCTTCCAATGGCTTGTGGCTGATAGGACATCACCTGTTAAGTTATAAACTCAGTGCTTGAATCAGAATCAGAACAGGATTCTTCTCAATTATAATTGAATGCTTTTTCTCTTCTGCCCAAGTGAGTTTAATTTCTTTCTTCTTCACTGTTTCTTTTGTAGGGGTTCAGCTGTTGCAAAAATAATTGGTAATAATGTCAAGAAACTTAAGAAGTTTGCCTCCACAGTCAAGATGTGGGTCTTTGAAGAAACCGTTAATGGGAGAAAACTGACAGACATTATAAATAATGACCATGAAAATGTGAAATATCTCCCGGGACACAAGCTGCCAGAAAATGTGGTAAGACTTTGGGATAGATAGTACTTTGGGTCAATTCTGAAAGTTACGCTTGGCTGAGTTCGCACTTGGGGCTTGGGGGAGTGGGAAAACTATTTCCTCCCTTCCTCCTTTGTTCCTTTCTACCACCAGCTTCTTGGCTTGGTCAGTTTTGGTTTGCCTGACTCTGAAGATGGGCTTTCTGTTCGTTTGCTAAGGCTGCCGTAAGAAAGTACAATAGGAAAGGTGGCTTAAACAACAGAAATTTATTTCCTCACAGTTCTGGAGGGTTCAAGTCCAAGATGGGGGTGTCGCCAGGCTGGTTTCTTTTGAGGCTCTCTTTGACTTGGAGATGGCCGCCTTCTTCCTGCACCTTCACATGGCCTTCCTTCTGTGTGTCTGTGTCCTAACCTCCCCCTCTTACGAGGGCACCAGTCATGTTGTGTTAGGGCCCACTCTAGTGAACTCATCTTAATGTAATCACCTCTGCAATGACTGTGTCTTTAAATATAGTCATATTCCGAGCTACTAAGGTTAGTAATTCAACATACGACTTTTGGGGGGAGGGGACACAGTTCAGCCCATCGCAGGCTACTCTCTTGGCATTCAAAGTGTCGGTCCCATCAAAGATGGAGCTAACAACCTTTGCCTTCTGCCACTTGTGATGCCCCTGTCCTGATATTCCCTTTCTAAGCACATAGACTTGAGTCTACTTGTGAGGACAGCTAATGCAACGGTCTGTAATTAAAATTAGGGTCAAGGCCTAAATTACAGAAGGAGATTGGAGAAAATAGAAAATTGTAAGACTGACAGTTTAAAATTCAGGCTTATTAGGCTGAGAGGGAAAAATACAGGTTAATTGCCTGGCCTCATTCCAGGGACTTGGAGGAAATGGGGGGGAGGAAGAAATGAGCAAGAGGAACAAAAAGCGTGCACTGTGCTGCTAGCCTGAGATGCGTGGAATCTGTGAACTTGTGTTGCCAGATTTGCCCCTTGGTGGTTTTCTGCAGTAGTCTGAAAAGCAGACCATTGCGACTGCCCGATTCCTATCTGCCTGATTCTCCGGTTAACCGGGAAAAACTCTACTTTGTTAATGAAATACTCATCCCTACGTATACTTAGCAACATTTATGCGCATGTACAGCTCTTGCAAAGCACAGTGACAGTTGTCAGAGACAGGAAGGGGGAGAAGATGACCGACCAACCGCAGCTTGCCTCAAGGAGCCCAGCAGGGGGACAGATTTGTAAACTGATACATGCCAGGAAGTTTGGAGATGCAAAGACCTTGCTCACTAAAGACTGTTGTTTGGCTTGTTGGTTTTTTTTCCCAAGTGTTTATTTATTTTGAGAGAGAGAGAGAGTGCAGGAGCTCAAGCATGAGTGGGGGAGGGGCAGAGAAAGATGGGGAGAGAGAGAGACAGAGAGAGAGAGAGAGAGAGAGAGAGAGAGAGAGAGTCCCAACCAGGCTCTGGGCTATTAGCGCAGAGCCCGAAGTGGGGCTCCATCTCACGAACCGTGAGATCATGACCTGAGCCGAAATCAAGACTCAGATGCTTTACCGACCGAGCCACCCAGGCGCCCTTGATGTTTGGCTTTTGGTTACAGGGTACACTGCTATTAAGCACTGTGCTAAGTAGTTTATATATCTTGTCTCATTTAATGCTCTCAGTAACCCTCTTAGGTTGATACTATCAGTTTTCCTATTAGAACGATGATGTTGATTTTATGGCGGAAGAGACTGAGGCTCAGAGAAGTTAATGAACCTGCCCAGGGTCACATGGCTAGAGGCTAGGGTTTGATTCCTGGTGGACGCATCCTGTTGGATCCATTGTCTTTTGGACAATGAGAACTTTCTGCTCTGTATCACTATGCTGGGGCCGGGCAGTTACTGGTGTTGTTGGCAGGGAGAGAAAGGATCCCTACGGTTCTGAGCTCAGAAGTTAAGTTGTCCAAATATCCGAGGGGAAGAACAAAGGGAGCCTCTGTTCCCACTGCCGTGAGAGGCCTCTGAGGTCATCTCTGACCCATGCTTGGAGGAGGAAATTCCCGAGTTTCATTTCTCATTCTTGTCAGATCGATGGCTCCTTCCCTTCTGTAAACTACATGCTTTATTAGTTCGTTCTGTCCACTGTGCTATGTGCCAGGCCCTTATGTACCTGTTCACTCCCGAGTGCATGAACCTGACTTTCTAGTTTTCTGTTTTTCCGCAGTTCCTGGTGCAGTGCTCAAGGAGTGCTGGGGAGGGGAACCTGCCAAGTAGGTCTGTGAAGCTGAAGCCCTTACCTGGGAGCATGGGAGCCAGGAGGGAGGAGGAGGGGAAAGAAGTAACCTAGAGGAGTCAACAGCCATTGCCACTCAGAGCCCGACCCCCACACTGACTGACTCCACCACCCACCCATGTGCCTGTGTGTGGACAGAGGGAGGAAAGGAAGTACCAGCTGCTCCCAGGACTCTGTTGATATCTGAAGCCCTGTAAGTTCGTGAAAGTGAATGTATCCGTTCTCTGGTTCAGACATTGGCATGGTTTCCAGCGCTTTGCTGTCATGGCCCGCGATCGTAGGGGTGGCATCGCAGGGTCACTGGGAACACACAACCATAATTTCACCACATCACACCACTGGTTTCCAAAGTAGTTGTACCAGTCTGGACTCCCCCCAGCATGTTTGAGGATTCACATTTTAAAAGAATGTTTGTTTATTTATTTTGAGAGAGAGAGCGCGTGTGAGTGCAAGCGGGGGAGGGGCAGAGAGAGAGGGAGACACAGAACCCGAAGCAGCCTCCAGGCTCTGAGCTGTCAGCTCAGAGCCCGACGAAGGGCTCCAACCCATAAATTGTGAGATCATGACCTGAGCTGAAGTCAGACGTTTAACCTCCTGAGCCACCCGGGTGCCCCTCATACATCTGCAGTTTTGACAAGTTCCCAGGTGGTGGTGATCTGCTGCTTCAGAAACCACCCTTTGGGCACCACCAGTCTACATAAGAAGTTCATATTTACTGGTGTAGTATTGGGGAATCCAGGCGGTTAACAGCTGTGTTTCTCTAGAAGCAACCTTACTTACCAGCAGTGGCATATTTATGTAACACTCTTCAGATAAGGTTGTCTGTATCTGAGGATCATTTTTCTGAATGTAGAGCCAAGGACGTAAATTTCACTTACGATCTTGGCCAAAATGCAGATTAGAAGAACAGGAGGGAACCATAATATTTTTGAACCTGTGCTGTGTGCCAGCTACGACTTCGCTATGTGTGTTACTCACATGCTGTTGTGTTTAACCTAAATACTCGCTCCCTCAAGAATGTAGGTGGGTTCCCTGTGGGTGTCCAGTTAGCTGACCAGAGATCAAGCTAGGCCAGGGTTTCCATATACTTACAGTGATAACTAATCCCGGGGGATACAAGAGAACCTTTAGGCTTCTCCACCTACATTTTACCAGCTCAGTCTTAAATGATTATACATATATATATACATATACATATACATATATATATGTATATACATATATATATACATGTATATGTATATATATATGAGATATGAGATATATATGTGTGTGTGTGTGTGTGTGTGTATAAAAGCTTGGACCAAGAGCCCTGGATCCCTGAAAGTCTGAACATTAAGTGGACCAACCATGATGCCTTGGTTCTGATATGATTATTTTTCCTCCTTACCTAGGTAAGGCAAGCCCTTTTGTTCTGAGTTGTCTTTCTGAATGTATTTCAGGATCTTTAATGGTGGACACCCTCAGAAAGATTTCGACAGAAAGCCTGTGAACTAGGTCAGCATTTCTAAAAGTGTCTTGATTTTGTTGAGAGTAAAAGATAGGCAAAGTCTTAGCTAAAGGTTTTATTCTGCAAGAAGGTATTCCAGTTACCGGGCTAGTTGAGGAGAGCTCTTTTTTTTTTTTTTTTTTTTTCAATATATGAAATTTATTGTCAAATTGGTTTCCATACAACACCCAGTGCTCATCCCAAAGAGGAGAGCTCTTTTGATACTGTGCACAAGGAATAGTGTTCTGTGAATGGACTATGTGAACCATACAAATATAACTCGTATGACACATTGCTTCTGTGGGCTAAACCCTCAGCACTCCACCGAGGAGAGTGAAGGACTGTCTGTACGTGCTAAGTGAGCCCCCAGTCCCATTGCTCTAGAGACCCATCGCATTCCCAGCCAACTACAAGTTGTTTGATTTATTCAAGAAGGAAATGTAAGAGACAGAAAGAAGTCCAGACCAGCTGGCAGCTTCCTTGCATGTCTTTTAACAAGAGACACAGGGATGGGTGGGGTCCTTAAAAGGTAAGAATTTGGGGCATCTGGGTGGCTCAGTCAGTTGAGCATCCGACTCTTGATTTTGGGTCAGGTCACGATCCCAGGATTGTGGGATCAAGCCCTGCATCGGGCTCTGTGCTGAGTGTGGAGCCTGCTTAAGATTCTCTCTTTCTTGAGCCTAAATGTCCATCAACTGATGAACGGATAAAGAAATTGTGGTTTATATACACAATGGAGTACCATGTGGCAAGGAGAAAGAATGAAATATGGCCCTTTGTAGCAACGTGGATGGAACTGGAGAGTGTGATGCTAAGTGAAATAAGCCATACAGAGAAAGACAGATACCATATGGTTTCACTCTTATGTGGATCCTGAGAAACTTAACAGAAACCCATGGGGGAGGGGAAGGAAAAAAAAAAAAGAGGTTAGAGTGGAAGAGAGCCAAAGCATAAGAGACTCTTAAAAACTGAGAACAAACTGAGGGTTGATGGGGGGATGGGAGGGAGGGGAGGGTGGGTGATGGGTATTGAGGAGGGCACCTTTTGGGATGAGCACTGGTTGTTGTATGGAAACCAATTTGACAATAAACTTCATATATTGAAATAATTAATTAATTAATTAATTAATTTAAAAGAAAGATTCTCTCTTTCTTGGGGCACCTGGGTGGCTCAGTCAGTTGAGCGTCCGATGTCAGCTCAGGTCATGATCTCACAGCTTGTGAGTTCAAGCCCTGTGTGAGGCTGTGCTGACAGCTGGGAGCCTGGAGCCTGCTTTGGATTCTGTGACTCCCTCTCTCTCTGCCCCTACCCTTCTCATGCTCCATCTCTGTCTCTCTCTCTAAGATAAATAAACGTTAAAAAAAAAAAAAGATTCTCTCTCTCTCTCTCTCTCTTTCTCCCTCTGCCCTTCTCTCCTACTCTCTCTCTCTCTCTCTCTAAAATTAAAAAAGAAATAAGGTAAGAATTTGTGGGGAGCAGGTAGATTTTTCTTTTTTTTTTAAAAGAAGGTAGATTTTTTGATAAACAATCTCTTTCATATCATTTTGAAGTGCTGTCATTTATATTACTTAATTTGAAAGGTCTCTGTGAAGTATCTGGGTAGGAAAAGTGATTTTTATACCCCTTCGTATATGGGGTGATTAAGGTCAGTGAAGATACGTCACTTGTCCAAGGTCACACAGCTGATCATTTGCAGACTCAAATGTACATCTTTTCCATATTTTCTCTTTGGTTCTGGTGTCTTTTCCATTTCACCATGTTGGAAAATGCCCTGAAAAGGCAGACACGGAGGTGTGTGCACATGTATGCATGTGCATGTGTGTGTGCATGTGTGTGTATGTTGAGGATGGATGGGGAAGAGGAGGATCAATAGGTCTAGAGAAGAAAAAAGATTTTAACTAAAATTCAGGCTGCCAGGCACTGTATGAGGGCGTACAGATTGAAAACCCCCTCCTAAGAAAGGCCGGCAACCCTAGGCGGAGTGAAGGACCAGAGTTTTTACAAAGGCTGGGAGGGTACCGGGTGGGACCGCAGGCAAATAAATGTAAGAGCATAAACTGCTTTGTCAGTCAAGGACAAAGCAGCTGGGAATTGGCATCCGGAGGCTAATGGGATTGATCAAGAAATTGCTCTTTTGGAGGAGGTAGCATCTCCAAATGCAAGGGAGCTTGGTCTTTGGCCTGTGTAACTGCAGGGGCTGCTGGGAAATGTAGTCTCTGGCGAGGTGACTAGTGACCAGCTTCCAGCTCTGTGATTATGGAGGAAGGCAAGAAGGAATTTTGGTGAGGAGCTGGCGGTCTCCATCACAACGCCCAGACTAGGTTTCCCAGGAGGCTTAGCCATCCCGAATGACGCTCCTGTGGCCCATAGCACGTCCTCAGAGAAGAATCTTCCTCCAGTTGCTTCGTTTGGGGAACCAGCAATGCTTAATGGGAGTATCAGTTACTGTCCGGTTCAGGTACATGTGACAGAAGACCTATCATAGCAGTGACCTAAGGAAAGTAAATACTTGCTTTTTCCCGTCTCGTGTAAGAGATGTTTATCGTATTAGTGATGTGGTAATGGTGTCAGGGACTCTTGTGATCCTCCTGTTCTGCCATCGCAGCATTTGGTTTCTTCCTCATTGTCCAACCATCTCTTCACGTTCCCCCCTGACAACAGGGATTTCCCAGAAGTCACAGTGCTTCCACTGACACCCCTTTGGTCAGAACCTAATCACACGGGGCACCTAGCTGCAAGGGAAGCTGAGGAATGTAACCTTTCTGGGCATTTATGAGCCTGGCTCCAAACTCAGGTTTCTTGTGCTGAGGAAGAAGGGGAGATCAGACATCGGGGAGCAGTAAGCAGTCTTCTGCTAGGGATCACGTGGCCCCATGTCCCCGCCGGTCGCCTTTACTTCCACTCGAGTGTGTGTGTGCGTGTGCGGGCGCGTGCATGTGTGTTTCTCTGCCTGTGTCCGATTCTAAAATCCATCTTCATAGTCATCTGAAGGGAAGCAATCGCCATAATAGCTGACGGGGATGGAGTGGGTACCAAGCGCCAAACACGATCGAAACCACTTACTATTCACCACAGCACTCTCAAAGTGCCTCACCTAGGAGACTTTGGTACGGGACTGTTTATAGAGCTATGGTCAGGGTCGAGGAAACCAAAAGGTCTTGCTGGAGTGCTCAGAGTTTAGCAACAGCAGGCAGTCATAACCGCCTCTGAAAGGGCGAGGGGGCAGAGCGGTCTCACCAGACCAGCCTGGCCAGAGCTTAGGGACATGGAAGAGGGACTGCCTGCCAGGAGGTTTAACTAGAATGAGCCAGGGCAGGAGTAGCCCCGGGAGGCTGATAAATACCCTGACCTGTCTCTCCTCCCAACCTTAACTCTCCTGATGGTGCCCCACTTTGGCTGAGGCCAAGTGGAAGGCAGAGAGCAAGGGCCTCCAGGGAAAACAGTCCACAGAAAGCAGCCTCCTGGGGTGGGGGTGGGGTGCCTGGGTGGCTCAGTCGGTCGAGCATCTGATTCTCGATTTTGGCTCAGGTCGTGATCCCAGGGCTGTGGGATTGAGCCCCAGGTTGAGCTCCACACTGAGCGTGGAGCCTGCTTGGGATTCTCTCTCTCTTTCTCTCTCTCTCTCTCCCTCTCTCTCTCTCCCTCTCTCTCTCTCTCTCTCTCTCTCTCTCCCCCTCCCTCCCTATTCCCCTCCCCCTGCTCATGCCCTCTCTCTTTGAAATTAAAAAAAAAAAAAAAAAAAAAAGCAGCCCCCTGGGGAACAGAGCAGGGCAAAGAAAGGCAGAAAATGGACTGGGGGAAGCAACCCATACAGCATTATTATGACTCCCTTTTATAGGTAAGGAAATTGAGGCATGGAGAAGGTAAGTCACTTGCCCACCTGCTAAGCAACAGAGAGAGCACCCCCCCTAGCTTCAGATGCGTGTCCTGAAGGAGAAGGCAGAACGCAGGCCCGCATGCCTTTCCCATCTGTCTGCGTGGCTCTCTGCGCACAGTAGGCATCTGATAAACGGTCAGTGGATGAAATCATTGGGCGAGGCCTATTTTGGTGTGGTAGTAACTGTTTCCTCCTCACCGCTGCAGATTGCTGTCCCAAACCTCAGCGAGGCTGTGCAGGATGCAGACCTGCTGGTGTTTGTCATTCCCCACCAGTTCATTCACAGAATCTGTGATGAGATCACCGGGAGAGTGCCCAAGAAAGCCCTGGGAATCACCCTCATCAAGGTAACGTGCCTCTGACCCCAGGCAGGGAAGCCGGCCAGGAAGCGGGCCGGATGTCGGTTACAGGGGAATTTCACATCCTCTCACGTCCATCTGTTGGAAATAGGATCTGAAAGGGAGGTTATGGCAGTTTTTTGTTTTCTTGTGTTTTTGTTTTAAAGATGCCCGGAAGGGAATCAATAACACATCCCAGGAGGCTAGCTGAGCTCAGCGTTGGGGGTGGGGTGGGGGGGCGCTCTCGATCACAGCGGGTTTTAGCGGTGGCAGTGATGTGAGGGTGGGCTCCTCCTGATGAACCTTCCTGTCCAGGATGTGGGTCTCTGCTGTGTTCTAGAAATCACTGGTGGTTTGTGTTGCTGGGAAATTAATCCTCATTTGTTTCCACTCCTGGATATATTCCCCAAAGAGGAAGTTTTAAACTAGAAGTCCACAAACCACCCCCAGAGGTCCACAGACAGAATTCACGTGGGGAGAAAAATTACGTTTTTATTCATTTTAACCTGTGACTAAAATGGGCATTTCTTTTGGTTTTGAATGCCAGCCACAAAGCCAGGTTTTCGGTCACAGTGGCATTAAGCAGTGCCTGTGGCCCTGCTCTCAGTAGAGGTCACGGGTATTTTCCTACCAGTGTACAATGGCTTGAGCTATCTCCAGGTGTCATTTATGCTGATCACTACCTTGAAATTACGGTAATTGTTAAGCCTGCCGCATCATCTTTCTAATTGCGTTGATAAAATAGCATGTATGTTACTTTGTCACAAATTTGGTCTTGTTTTTTTAGCACTTTGATAACTAAATTTCAACGTAATTGGCTTCCTGGGTAATCTCCTGCATTTTGCTCTATGCATATCAGATTCTGAGAATGAGTCCATAAAACGATGCGGGGGCCACATGGTAAAAAGGTTAGGAACCTCTAGAGAGACTGTGTTTTAGAGGGGTTCGTGGATGAATGTTCATGAAAGCAAACTGGAATAACTCACACGTCCGTCATCAACAGAATGGATAAATGAATAGCGGTAATACTACGTGGTGGTAAATGGGAACAAACCAGAGCATCCATGTAACCACATGGATGAATCTCTAAACTAATAATGTAGCACCAAAGAGCACATCACAGACCAAAGGTACAATTGTACTTACAGCCTTTCAGAAGCAGGCATAATGGCCTCACATATTTAGGGATAGCTTTATGTGGCAGAATGGTCAAGAACAGAAGGGAGCAGAGTACACAGCCTTCAGGATAGTAGGGGTGAGGACCAGTAGTGAGAAGGAGGATGAACTTGGGAAGGTACACACAAGACTTCAGTGGTGTAGGTCATGTTCTGGGTGGTTACGTGTGTTTATTTTCTTTGCGTTTTATTGCTACTCTTTTAACACTGTATACATGGTGTGTATGTTACTCTTATAAGCGCTGTTTTTTTTTCACATCGCATACGCCATTGGTTGCCTGAATCTGTTACTTACAAAGTGACTGTGTCATGCCTCTTTCATTCGGTCGTTTGTTTTCCCCTAACTTGTTGGCATCCTTACAGGGCATAGATGAAGGTCCTGAGGGGCTGAAGCTCATCTCCGACATCATCCGGGAGAAGATGGGCATTGACGTCAGCGTGCTCATGGGAGCCAACATTGCCAGCGAGGTGGCTGCAGAGAAGTTCTGTGAGACCACCATCGGTGAGGTTGGCTGCAGGGCGGGGAGGGGCTGGGAGCCCAGACATTCGGTGTTTTAAAACATACATTTTCGATTTCCGTTATTTTTTGTAGCAGACTCTTCCTTGCCCCCATAACATTCCTGGAGTGAATATTCAGTGGGGTGGGGGTTTTATACAGGGAGGCCATTCTGGGGTACAAAAATGTTTCACCAGCCTCCAGTATGAAGGAAAGCCAGGAGACCGTTCTGACCTGCCATGATCCAAAAATGTAAAGTTGCTTACACAGACAAACAGGTGATTACATCCATGGTGGGGCTGTCCTGGCATTAGAAAACCCAGATTTTTTAAATTCACAAATGCCAGTGTCTGGATCCTCATTGGATTCCAGTGCTCAGTTTGACAACCCATATACCAAAAATTGGAATGATAAAAACTGGTGGGGAGAATCCCTGTTTTCAGGTGAATAGTCCAAAGCTCAGTGGATAAGTTACCTGCCCCGTGGTCACACGGGGTAGAGAACCCAGGCACGAATTTGGCCGTCCTGTTTCCTAAAATAGAAAGCTCTTTCTACTCTTCTACAACATTGGGGTTGTGAAGATTTTCACTTCTTTTAAAAAGGGCTTTGGAGTTCTCAGGTGCCCACGTACCACATTAAAGGACTTGTAGAAAAGTAACAGCGCCGGATTTGCAGATGCCTTTCGCAAGTTTAAGCTTATCTACCACTCCAGAACTTAATTCAACCCTTGTCAGACATACCAGCAATGTGAATGATTTCTCCGTGCAGCTTTGTAAAAGGAAGCTCTGAGAGAGATCAGGCATGGGAAAAGATAGCTCCAGATTCTTTTTTTTTTAATATGAAATTTATTGTCAAATTGGTTTCCACACGACACCCAGTGCTCATCCCAACAGGTGCCCTCCTCAATGCCCATCACCGCCCCCACCTCCCACCCCCCATCAACCCTCAACTTATTCTCAGGTTTTTTTTTTGTTTTTTTTTTTTAACATTTATTTCTGAGACCGAGAGAGATAGATAGAGCATGAACGGGGGAGGGTCAGAGAGAGGGAGACACAGAATCCGAAACAGGCTCCAGGCTGTCAGCCAGAACCCAACGCGGGGCTCAAACTCACGGACGGTGAGATCGTGACCTGAGCTGAAGTCGGCCGCCCAACCGACTGAGCCACCCAGGCGCCCCTTATTCTCAGTTTTTAAGAGTCTCTTATGGTTTGGCTCTCTCCCTCTCTAACTTTTTTTTTTTTTTTTTCCTTTTCCTTCCCCTTCCCCATGGTCTTCTGTTAAGTTTCTCAGGATCCACATAAGAGTGAAAACCTATGGTATCTGTCTTTCTCTGTATGACTTATTTCACTTAGCATAACACTCTCCAGTTCCATCCACGTTGCTACAAAAGGCCAGAT
Organism: Acinonyx jubatus; assembly: GCF_027475565.1. NCBI lineage: Eukaryota > Metazoa > Chordata > Mammalia > Carnivora > Felidae > Acinonyx > Acinonyx jubatus. Next base: position 145,576,516 of record NC_069384.1, read on the forward strand.
GTCATTCTTTCTCATCGCCACATAGTATTCCATTGTGTATATAAACCACAATTTCTTTATCTACTCATCAGTTGATGGACATTTAGGCTCTTTCCATCATTTGGCTATTTTTGAAAGTGCTGCTGTAAACACTGGGGTACAAGTGCCCCTACACATCAGCACTCCTGTATCCCTTGGGTAAATTCCTAGCAGTGCTATTGCTGGGTCATAGGGTAGATCTATTTTTAATTTTTGGAGGAACCTCCACACTGTTTTCCAGAGTGGCTGCACCAATTTGCATTCCCACCAACAGTGCAAGAGGGTTCCCGTTTCTCCACATCCTCTCCAGCATCTATAGTCTCCTGATTTGTTCATTTTGGCCACTCTGACTGGCTTGGGGTGATATCTGAGTGTGGTTTTGATTTGTATTTCCCTGATGAGGAGCGATGTTGAGCATCTTTTCATGTGTCAGTTGGCCATCTGGATGTCTTCTTTAGAGAAGGGTCTATTCATGTCTTCTGCCCATTTCTTCACCGGATTATTTGTTTTTCAGGTGTGGAGTTTGGTGAGTTCTTTGTAGATTTTGGATACTAGCCCTTTGTCTGATATGTCGTTTGCAAATATCTTTACCCATTCCGTCGGTTGCCTTTTAGTTTTGTTGATTTGTTTCCTTTGCAGTGCAGAAGCTTTTTCTCTTCATGAGGTCCCAATAGTTCATTTTTGCTTTTAATTCCCTTGCCTTTGGAACCAGATTTTTATAGATGTCTGCAACTTAGGACATTGTTACTTCTTTTTCTTTTTCTTTTTAAGTGCATAGACATTGTGGAAAATAGGGATAATCAGACAAAGAACTCACAAAAAAAGGATATGAAATATAATAACATATACCTAAAACAGGGAGGAGAGGAGAGAAGAATGGGTTCAAACTTAAATGACCATAAACTTAATATAGACTGCCGTATGCAGATGTTATATACAAACCTAATGGTAACCATATATCAAAACCACGAATAAATATGCAAAGAATAAAGAGAAAGAAATCCAAATATATTACTAAACAAAATTAGCAAAACATGAAAGGGAGAAAAACAAGAAAGGATCAGAGAAAATCTTCAGGAACAACCACAAAACAAGTAATAAAATGGCAATAAATACATATCTATCAGTAATTACTTTGAATGTAAATGGACTAAATGCTCCAGTCAAAAGACATAGGGTGTCAGAACAGATGAAAAAACAAGACCATATATGTTGCCTACATCGATATGCAGACCTAGAGACACCTGCAGACCAAAAGCACGGGGATGCAGAACCATCTATCATGCAAATGGATGTCAAAAGAAAGCTGAAATAGCAATCTTATACTGGACGAAATAGACTTTAGAACAAACACCCGTAGGAGCACCTGGGTGCCTCAGTTGGTTGAACTTCAGACTTCGGCTGAGGTCATGGTCTTGCAGTTTGTGAGTTTGAGCCCCGCATCAGACTCTGTGCTGACAGCTCAGAGCCTGGAGCCTGCTTCGGATTCTGTGTCTCCCTCTCTCTCTCTGCCCTGCCCCTCCTTGCATGTGTGCATATGCGCTCTCTCTCTCTCTCTCTCTCTCTCTCAAAAATAAATAAACATTTAAAAAAACATTTAAACCAAACACTGTAAGGGGTACCTGGGTGGCTCAGTTAGTTGAGCATCCGACTTCAGCTCAGGTCATGATCTCACTACTTGGGAGTTCAAACCCTGCATCAGACTCGCTGCTGTCAGTGCAGAGTCAGCTTTGGATCCTGTGTCCCCCTGTCTCTCTGCCCCTCCCCCACTTGCGTTGTCTCTTTCAAAAAATAAACATTAAAAAAAAAATCACTGTAGGGGCGCCTGGGTGGCTCAGTTGGTTAAGCATCCGACTTTGGCTCAGGTCATGATCTCGCCATTCAGAGTTTGAGCCCCGCGTCAGGCTCTCTGCTGACAGCTCAGAGCCCTGGAGCCTGCTTCCAATTTTGTGTCTCCCTCTCTCTCTGCCCCTCCACTGCTCATGCTTTGTCTCTCTCTGTCTCTCAAAACTAAATAAACATTAAAAAACAAAAAAAAAAAACCCACACACACTGTAATAGGACACAAAGAAGGACACTATGTGTCATAAAGGGGACAGTCTAACAAGAAGATACAACAATTGTAAATATTTTTGTACCCAACATGGGAGTATCCATATATATAAAACAGCTAATAACAAACATGAAGCAACTAATTGATAATGATACAGTAATACTAGGGGCTCTATCAGTCCACTTACATCAATGGACAGATCATCTAAACAGAAAATCAGCAAGGAAACAAGGCTTTAATGACACACTGAAACAGATTGATTTAACAGATGTATTCAGAACATTCCATCCTAAAAGAGCAAAATACACATTCTTTTCAAGTGCACATAGGACATTCTCCAGAATAGATCACATATTAGCCCACAAAACGGGCCTCAGCAAATACAAGAAGGTTGATATCATACCATGTACCTTTTCTGCCCACAACACTATGAAACTAGAAGTCAACCAGAAGAAAAAAATCTGGAAAGACCATAGATACATGGAGGTTAAATAACATACTACTAAACAAGGAATGGGTTAACCAGGAAATCAGGAAATGAAAAAGTATGTGAAAACAAATGAAAATGAAAACACAGCGCTCCAAAACCTCTGCAATGCAGCAAAAGCAGTTCTAAGAAGGAAGTTTATAGCAATATAGGTCTACCTCAGGAAGCAAGAAAAATCTCAAACAACCTAAACTTACACCTAAAGGAGCTAGAAGAACAATAAACAAAACCTAAACCCAGCAGAAGGAAGGAGATAATAAAGATTAGAGCAGAAATAAATTATATAGAAACTAAAAAAAAATCAGTAGAACAGATCAATGAAACCAGGAGCTGGTTCTTTGAAAAAAACCAATAAAATTTATAAACCTCTAGCCAGATTTATCAAGACAAAAAGAGAAAGAACACAAACAAAATCGCAAATGAGAGGGGAGAAATAATAGTCAACACCACAGAAACATAAGCAATTAGAAAAGAATAGTATGAAAAACTATATGCCGACAAATTGGACAAACTGGAAGAAATGGGTCAATTCCTAGATGCTTATAAACTATCAAAACTGAAACAGAAATAAGTAGAAAACTTGAACAGACCAATAACCAGACAAGAAATTGTATCAGTAATCAAAAAACTCCTGTGGGGCACCTTGGGTGGCTTAGTCAATTAAGCCTCCGACTCTTGATTTCTGCCCAGATCATGATCTCACAATCACAAGATAAGGCCCTGCGTTGGGCTCCACACTGACAGCATGGACCCTACTTGGGATTCCTTCCCTCTCTCTCTGTCCCTACCCCCGTGCGTGCCCTCTCTCTCTCTCTCTCTCTCTCTCTAAATTAGTAAATAAACATTTAAAAACAAAACCCACCTCCCAACAAACAAAAGTCCAGAGCCAGTTGGCTTCAGGCAAATTCTACCAAATATTTAAAGAAGAGTTGATATCTGTTCTTCTTAAACTATTCAAAAAAAAAAAAAAATAGAAATGGAAGGAAAACTTCCAGATTTATTCTATGAGGCAAGCAGTACCATGATACCAAAACCAGATAAAGACACCACTAAAAAAGAATTACAGGGGTCCCTGGGTGGCTCAGTCAGTTAAGCATCTGACTTCAGCTCAGGTCATGATCTCGCAGTTCATGAGTTTGAGCCCTATGTCAGGCTCTGTGCCGACCACTCGGAGTCTGGAGCCTGCTTTTGATTCTGTGTGTGTGTGTCTCTCTCTCTCTCTGTTCCTCCCCTGCTTGCACTCACTCTCTCAAAAATAAATAACGATTTTAAAAAATTGAAAAAAGAGAGAACTACAGACCAGTATCCCTGATGAACATAGATGTAAAAATTCTTAAGAAAATACTAGCAAACCAAATTCAACAATACATTAAACACATTGTTCACCACGATCATGTGGGATTTATTCCTGGGTTGCAAGGGTGGGTCAATATTTGCAAATCAGCCAATGTGATACTTCACATAAGTAAGAGAAAGGATAAGACCACATGGTCATTTCAACAGGTACAGAAAAGCACTTGACAAAGTACAACATCCATTCATGATAGAAACCTCAAGAAAGTAAATTTAGAGGGAACATACCTCAACATAATAAAGGCCATATGTGAAAAACTCACAGCTAACATCATCCTTAATAGGGAAAAACAGAGCTTCTCCCCTAAGGTCAGAAAGAAGATGAGGATAAGGATGTCTACTCTCACAACTTTTATTCAGCATAGTACTGCTAGTCCTGGCCACAGCAGTCAGACAACAAAAAGAAAAGGAATCCAGATAGATCTGTAAGGAAGAAGTAAAACTTGGACTATTTGCAGATGACATGATACTCCACCAAAAACCTCCACCATGAGCTCACATGAACTCACTAAAGTCACAGCGTACAAAATCAATGTACAGAAATCTGTTGCATTTCTGTACACCAATAATAAAGTAGTGGAAAGAGAAATTAAGAGAGCAATCCCATTGAATCCCATTGCATCGAAAATAAGATACCTAGGAGTAAACCTAACCAAAGAGGTAAAAGATCTGTACTCTGGAAACTATAAACCATTGATGAAAGAGACTGAAGATGACACGAACAGAAAGACATTCCATGCTCATGAATTAGAAGAACAGTATTGTTAAAATGTCTATCCTACCCAGAGCAATCTACACATTTAATGAAATCCCTGTCAAAATACCAACAACATTTTTCACAGAACTAGAACAAAGTACCCTAAAATTTGTATAGTGCCACAAAAGACCCTGAATAACCAAAGCAGCCTTGGAAAAGGAAAGCAAAGTTGGAGGCATCACATTTCCAGACTTCAAGTTTTATTACAAAGCAGTAGTAACCAAAACTCTATGGTACTGGCACAAAAATAGACACATGGGTCAATGGAACAGAATAGAAATCCCAGAGATGAGTTCACAATTGTATGGTCAACCTTTGACAAAGGAGGAAAGAATATACAAGGGGAAAACGACAGTCTCTTTAACAACTGGTGCTGGGAAGACTGGACAGTTATCTGCAAAAGAATGAAACTAGACCACTTTCTTACACCAGGTGCAAAAATAAATTCCAAATGGATTACAGCCCTAAATGTGAGACCTAAAACCACAGAATTCCTAGAAGAGAGCACAGGCAGTAATTTCTTTGACATCAGCCGTAGCAACTTCTTTCTAAATATGTTGTCTGAGGCAAGGGAAACGAAAGGGAAAATAAACTACTGGGACTACATCGAGATTAAAAGCTTCTGCACGATGAAGGAAGTAATCAACAAAACTAAAAGCACCCGACTGAATGGGAGAAGATATCTGCAAATGACATATCTGGTAAAGGGTTAGTATCCAAAATATGTAAAGAACTTCTACATCTCAACCCCTCCAACACAAATAATCCAATTAAAAAATGGGCAGAAGACCTGAACAGACATTTCTCCAAAGAAGACATCCAGATGGCCAACAGACATGAAAAGACACTCAATGTGAGTAATCGTCAGGGAAATGCAAATCAAAACTATAGTGAGCCACACCTCATACCTCAGCCACATTTAGAATGGCTGAAATCAACAACACAAGAAACAACAGGTGTTGGTGAGGATGTGGAGAAGGGAACCCTCTTGCACCATTGGTGGGAATGCAAACTGGTGCAGCCACTGTGGAAAACAGTACGAAGTTTCCTCAAAAAGTCAAAAATAGAACTACCCTATGACCCAGCAGTCTCAACTACTAAGTATTTACCCAAAAAAATACAAGAACATATGTTTATTGCAGTATTATTTACAGTAGGCAAGATATGGAAGCAGCCCAAGTGTCCATTGGTTGATGAGTGGGCAAAGATGTGAGATATCTATATATCTATATCTATAATGGAATGCAGTATTACTCAGCCACGAAAAAGAATGAAATCTTACCATTTGCAACAATATATAGAGAGCATAATGCTAAGCAAAATATGTCAGAGAAAGATAAATGTCATATGATTTCACTCCTATGTGGAATTTAAGAGAAAACAAGCAAAGGGAAAAATGAGAAAGAGAGACAGGTCAAGAAACAGACTCTTAATTATAGAGAACTGATGATGGTTACCAGAGGGGTGGGGGGATGGATTATATATGTGATGGGGATTAAGGAGTGCATTTGTGATGAGCACTGGGTGATGTATGGAAGTGCTGAATCACTATATCGTACACCTGAAACTAATATAACACGGTGTGTTAACTATCTGGAATTAAAATAAAACTTTAAGAGACTTAAAAACAATAAGAACATTCAGCAAATCTTAAGGAGTTATAGCGACTTACCCAAGATTATACAGTCATCGGTTGAGCCAAGATTTGGATCGGGATTGACTCCAAGCTCGTTCTCTTTAGATACATGTAACAGTGTCCTTTATAGTGGGTTCCTAACTCGCCAGTAACTCAGGATCATTCCTGTGAAGGAAGATACAAGGGTTCATCTAATCTCTGGGCCCACCTCTGGAGCTCCTCTGCACGGAAGGGGGCTAGTTCTCTTCACAGACAGATCCACAGGGACTCCAGCAGTTACAGGCTAGCAGCACAGGAAGGAGCTTCTGGAGTCCTTCAGTCCATTCCCTGCTTGGTAGAGGAAGAGTGAGTTACTTACACAAGATCACCTGGGCAGAAAGGAATAGTCTTGAATCTGCTGTCCACCTAACACTGCCCTACTGGAAGATACTGTGTACTTTGCTGGTTGGTCTAATTTATTTAGCAAATAGTTTAACAGATTGGAGCCAATTATATAAAATCGCGAGACTGATCTCTTTTAATCAAATACAGTCTGACACAGTATGAGATAGCCAAGGATAGGTCTGCCGTGCAAACATCCTGCAGCCTTAATCACCAAATGGCCAACCCCTCACATTTATCGCAAGAAGCATTAAACTTATGTAACCTATTTTCTGTGCCAACAGTGAACGGTAAGAAATTAGGGAATAAGGTAATCTGTCTTGTCACAGGAATTGTTCATATGAAAAAAGGAAAAACATGAAATTTCCACATGCATTTGCCAGACTGAAAACGTGGTAGCAATAGCATCTATTAAACAAACAAACAAAAAAAAAATTGTGATTTTCCTCCTTCCTCCCAAAGGGAATCCCTGTTAGCAGTTTCTAAGTATCCTTCCAGGAAAAAAAAAAAATTAGTCAATATGTAGGTTTTATTCTTTCAGTATTCTTTTATCCATCTGTGATTTTGGTGTAGCCTGTGAAATTATGTCATTCCTTTTATTTAAAAACAGTTGTTTGTTCCAACTCAGTCCTGTTCGCCAATAATAAATCGGCAATCAGTTTTGGCAATCAGTTTGATGTGGAAATGTTGGGGTTCAGGAGCAAACGGTCAAGTAAGAATTCTCGAGACATCTTTGGTGCAAATAGGTGGTTTTCTTAAAGTAAATAAACATTTAAAACATTTTTAAAAATGGAAAAGATCATTTAGTACTGCTGTCTAATAAAATGTTAGTCATGAGACCCTTTAGATGTGTAGCACTGGGCCATATGCTTGAAGGATGATTAGCAACATATATCTTGGGGGGATAGAGATAAAGGAAGTTTCCAAAGGAATTTTCTTTTTGTGTTTATTTATTTTGAGAGAGAGAGAGAGAGAGCTTGAGCAGGGGAGCAGCAGAGAGAGGGAGACAGAGAATCCCAAGCAGGCTCTGCACTGCCCACATGGAGCCCGATGTGGGGCTGGAACCCACAAACCGCGAGATCATGTCGTGAGCCAAAACCAAGAGTCAGACACTCAACGAACTGAGCCACCCAGGGGCCTCCCAAAGGAATTTTTATATGTTAAAGTAGACTTACAGGATCCTGGAAGTCAGGATACTGTTAAGCTAAGATCGCCTTTTGCCCTTAGTGAAGTATCAACATCAAGGCAGCTGAGTCCCTAGAGGAAGGTCACTCTGCCCCTCTCAAGGACTTGTCAATGGGCTGCAAGTTGTAAGGAAAGTTCATTTTTTCTTTTGCCTTTGTCCCCCACATTAAGTTGGTTGCAAATGGCTAGTCGCCATAATTCTTCTGTAAGGCTGAGATGTCCTCTCCAGTCCTTGATTGAAACCTGTGTCTACCTATAGATTTTAGCTAGAATTTTTACATACCTCTAAGCCCTAGTCATTGTAGCAAAGCTTCTAGTTGGGTACATTAGGCTCTTTTGGTTTGTAAAAACAGACAAATGCACACAAGGTTGTGTCTCTTTCCCTCTGGCTTCTATTTATCCAGTGTGCCCTCTGCCTTCTCTCTGGATTGGATAATGGTTGGCAAGAGTGACTTGAATTAAATTAAGTAAAACACTGAAAGGAACAGAGAACATAAAGGTGATAATGCCTAAATTATCTTATATAACCTGAATTAACCACGAGGAAATAACCAGACAAGCCCAAAAAGTAAAGGATGTGTTACAAAACAGTTCGTTTGCATTCTTCAAAAATGCCAGTGTCATGAAAGAATGAAAGGCTAAGGAGTGGTCCTGGATTAACGGTGACTCAAGAGATGTGACTACCAAATGCAGTGGGATCCTGGGTTGGGGGAGGGGAAAGATGTCATGGCTGCCAACCTTGCAGTAATTGGCGAGATTGGAATAGAGGAGTTGCATGTTAGATAATTGTATCAACATTAACTTCCTGCATTGGATGGTTGCCACGGTGGTTAATCCAGATCTCCTTTCTTGATAATATTAGCAACCAACTCATTCTTAGTTATGGTAGATTCAGGAGTTTTAGCCCCCTTGAATCTTCTGTGGAGGAAGATGGAAAAAACAGCCTTGTTTTCAGGATCTTGTAAAAATACTAACCAGCACGCTGAACTGTGGTGCCCCCTTGCGGTGAGAGTTCCCTTCATTCTTGGGACTGGCTTCACAAAACTAGAGACTTACCGTCACCTCACGAATATTTTTCGAAACCTATTATGTATCCAGCATCTGCTAAGTGTCAAGGATTCATCAGCTCCTTCTGGAGCTTCCAAATACACAAACAAATGTGGAATCACAAACTGCAAGAGGGTTTTGAAGGAGACTTTATAAACAGGCTGATTATCTCTAAAACTTGGTATGAAAGAGAAGGGAGATACCCCTGTCTTTTGGTTCATACTGAGTTTGGGGCAGCCCTTCTCCATGGCTGTTGGGATTACCCGTTCTGGTCTGGGTCCCTGCTTGCCTTACCACTACTTAAGACTGGTAATAACACAGTTAGTGCTTTCCTGTCTGGGACTTAAAATAATAATTTTCTTGAAGTTACATCTGAGAAAAGGTGGGATTGCTGTCAACCAAGCCCACTTCTCTAAGGTACACTGTATGTAATTTGCAGCCACAGAGGAACCGACAGACCCCACCTGTATCAGTGGCATGTGGAGAGCACCTTCCTCCCTGCCTGTCTTGTCTGTCACATTACTCACAACAGCACCTCGCTTCCAGCCGCAGACAGCTGGATTATAGTGACTTGAGCGAAGGGCTTGTCTGTGATGCTTAACGATCGTCCTTCATGCTGGAGGCTCTGAGCCGTGGCCCACGGTGAGGGACACAGGAGAAAGACTGTGATGATGTCATGATGTGGAGGCCGGGGGGGGGGGGGGGCGAATTTACCCAACCCAGGTGATGAAACAGGATTGTACAGAATCACCCGCGTGGTCTGCTAGACTGTTTGAAACAGGAAGACGGCCGTTTGCTCAAACTGACACAGTTCTAATATTTGGAGAACTCAGCTAAATCATAGATAATAGCAATGCTTGTGGAATAGAAAATGTGTTTCTGAGTATTGGGTGTAGACATTTTAAACATTTCATCGTGGGAAATTTAAAGAAAACAAACAGAAGGAGGCAGAACGTGGTCATGAACCCCATGTAGGCGCCCCTCACCTTCCACTCCCCGCTGGATTCTTTTCACATATTAATTATGGATGTACTCGTAATTGCTGACAATCACTCCTTTTCTGCATTGGAAAAATACAGCTCTGTGATTTTTGTTTTGTTTTGTTTTGTTTCTGGTCTATCTGCCCCCGCCCCTCGCCACACTCAGGAAGCATAGCATAGAGACTCAGAGCACTTGGGGTAGAATTGGGCTCTGTCTCCTCTGAGCTGTGTGATCCTGGGCAAGTTGGTAAACCTCTCTGGGCCCCCTGTCTGTAAGCGGGGAGAATCAGCCATAAGCATGTGTCAGCTATCCCCATCGTCATCATATAGGACCTCTGTGTGCTCTAATAGGCTGTTTTCACACCCGCTTCTTATTTAACCCCACAGCAGTCCTGAGAGTGCCCTACGGTTCACTCATGAGGGAGTTGAGCCTGCAGGAGGTTAAATCAGGAGTTTGCAAACTTGTCTGCAGGAGTCACCTGGGGCGCTTCACAAGTTACTGATGCCTGCTGCCCTGGAGACTGATTTAATTGGCCTGGGATGTGGCCTGGACTTTAACCTTCAGTTAAAGGTCCCCAGGTGATGGTAATGTGCAGAGACCTGCGTGGGAACGAGCTTGTGGACCTAGAGGCGGGCGGAGCCCAAATCGGATACTGCTCAGTGAGCTTTCCGCCGTCTGTGTGTGACTTGAGAGCCAGGACTTGGCTGGGAAGTTTTATGATCTGATTTCCAGAGCCTTCCCAGAGCTGAGCCCCACACCGCACCCTCGCCCATCAGAGCAGATTTCACACCAGGCTTTATGTGTAAAGTTTTGTTTGAGTCTTAGTCCTGAGTTCCTAAATAAAACATGAGAAAGCGTCCCTCCCATTCCAGGCACAGACATGGCGGTAGCAAAAGCAAGTACTCTTCTGAATACATTTGCAACTTCCACTATTTAGTCCATGAACACAGTTGTTGGCATCTGTATGGGTTCTCTCTCGCCATCCTGATGCTAAGTAAGATCGCAGAATCTCGGTGGCCTAGAGCACAGCTGACACCCGTGGGTCCCCTTGGGGTCGGCTGCTCTCAGCTGGGTGTTTCTCCGCTCCGTGTGTCCGTCATCTTCCTACTCGGCCCAAGGGGCTAGCCGGGGAATGTTCTCACAGTGAAGGCAGCGGTACAAGGAAACCATCCCCACTTCTGCACAAGCCGACTGCAAGACCTCCTGCGTCACGTCGGCTAGTGTCCTGTTGACCACGGCAAATCACATGACCGAGCCCGAAGTTAAGAGGTGCGGAAATATGTCCCACTTGCTTTCAGTCCAGGCACTTCGTGTGGTCAAGCCTAACATTAGTGGAAAGGAATGCACTCTTCCCCGTGGAAAGGACAGGGTGGGTGGTTTGAACACAAATCTGTTACAGATGTAAACGTAGACGTCGGTCCATAGGTGTTTGTGGTAGCAGAAAGTCGCTAGGTGTTTAACATTGAAAGATACTTAGATAAAATAGAATACACTTCCCCAGGAAAAGAGAAAGCTGCTATTGAAGATGATGTAGAAACCATGTCAGTGAAAGTTATTCATGCCATAAAATGGAGAGAGCAGATTATGAAACCACATATATATTATGTTGCCAATTCGGAGAAGAACTATGTCTATTCATATTTCAGGAACTTAAAGATGTGTGCCAAATTGTTAATGATCATCTGCGGTAGAATTATGGAATATTTTTATTTTCAAGTTCTATTCCTCTGAATTTGCTACATTTTCTGTGATACATATACATATCGTAGTAAGAAAAACATTTTAAACCGGGTTAGATGGGGAAGCTAAGATTCCGCATTCCTCTCAATTGCCTTTTTTGGGTAACCTTTCCATAGGCAGCAAGATAATGGAGAATGGCCTTCTCTTCAAAGAACTTCTGCAGACTCCGAATTTTCGAATTACTGTGGTTGATGATGCAGACACCGTGGAACTTTGTGGTGCTCTGAAGGTAAAGTCAGCCTTGTTATTTCTGCTCGAGGAGCTAATTGCGGCCGGCCACTGTTAGCGGTGTTGAATCTGAGCCTGAAGAGTGGGCTCTGTGTTCATGCCTGTGCTTCAGCGAAGAATAGTGAATTGAGAGCCTTGTGTTTCACTTCCGGCTTTGCCCCAGCCTTTCCTGGGTGGTGGGAAGTTCCTCTCCCACTGGGGTTTGCTTTTACTTGGAAATCTGGGGAAAGTGTGGTGTTTTATTCTTTGGGAAACTGGCAGCATTACTATTTAAAAAGCGTGGAAAGTCTCTTGATTGTAGAATTTTACCAGAGACCAAAGCATTCCATTAATTCATGTATTTCTCTCCTATGCTGTCTTGAGCCAGAAAGGGACTTCTTGCCTCTGAATTATGCTACTCGGTTGCTTTGATAGTTTGGTTGGTTGTTCTTTTTAATGGAAAAATAGTCTGCTGCTGACAAAGGTTTTTCCAAGAATGGTTTAAAAAGATTTTTTTTTAAATGTTTATTTATTTTTGAGAGAGAAAGAGACACAGAGCATGAGCGGGGGAAGGAGGAGAGAGAGAGGGAGACACAGAATCCCAAGCAGGCTCCAGGCTCTGAGCTGTCAGCACAGAGCCCGACACGGGGCTCGAACCCACGAACCAACGAACCGTGAGATCATGCCCTGAGCCAGAGTCGGATGCCTAACCGACTGAGCCACCCAGGCGCCACAAGCATGGTTTTATCTTTGTCCGGAAAGGGAAATGGCCCAATTACATAAGCAGCTTCTACTGGCCAGTGGCCTGGGAGGGTAAAGGGAAGGGTTTCCACAGGGGCTCCTGACTTGCTCCGCTCTGCCTATAAAAGTCTCGGTCATGGGTCCCTCTCTCGCCTGACTCTGGGAAACAGCCAGTGAGGAGCTGGCTGGCCTTTCTGATCCTTCTCGCCCTGGAATCAGCTGCTAGAGCTGCCTTCTCAAAAAAAAAAAAAAAAAAAAAAAAAGACCTCAGTGTGAATGAATACCCCCCCCCCCCCAGTCCCTTTTGAGCCATTTCTTTTGTAACAAAAGCCGCTTTTCAGGAATTTGAGCACCTCGGGAAGGAAGTCACGCAGTCTGGCATTCACCCGCCTCCCTTCGGCAGGTAAAAATGGCAAAGACTGAAAGAACACTGAAGAGACAAGAAACCAGACTGCCTTCCCGCCCTCTCTCTAGATCGAACGTACCTCCTTTTTGTCTCATCAGAATTTAACACCACTTTCTAGAATTAATATCGTGTGTGTGTGTGGTCACAGGTCCTTACACCGTGAGGATTTTAGGAACGAAAGCCAGCTAAAGCCTGGGGCTCCCAGGCAGCACACGCCCCTGCTTCTGGATGTCCGGGCGTCCCTCCCGCGACTGGCGGGCCCTGTTACACAGTGAAGACCCTGGCTTTGGCTGCTTGGTTTATTTTTGTTGGTTGAGATTTTTATGTGTTTTTAATAGTCCTTCATTAAACTAATGACCAGTTGACAACAGGGGCCTCGTGAACGCCTAATTGCTCAGCCCCAGCCTGTGTTGCTCCAAAATTGTTTTTAAGCGACTGGATGTTTCTGGTGGTGGACGGAGAAGCTGTGAGATCCTGCCCGGGACAAAGGGTGTTTGGTGGGGGGGGGGGGGGGGGGGGCGGGGAAGAAAGATTCTAGATTGAGGGCTCTGGAAAAGCTTCTGCTAATGGGACCTCATGCTGGTCTTGTGTCTGGGCTTAGACTGGCTTTTCATTTTTGTTGGCAGGAAGCCCATAAGCGGATCTGTGCCTGCTACCAGGACAGAGAGTGGTTCGTGGGGGGGCAGAGACAGATGGGGTTGAGGACCATTCATCATGCTTCCTCTGGCTATCCTTTGAAACAGGATCAGTCACCATCATTCCCGTCGGCTTGCATCAGAGCTGGGATTTTTGAAAACCGAGAAACAGGCACTTTGGCAGTAATTGAGGCTAACCATTTGGTCACACGGATAAGGAGATGGCGATCCAGAGAGAGTAAATCACTCAAACGTAGCGAATATTGGCACAGTCGGAGTGTGGAAGCGGGTTCCAAGAATCTTAGTCTGGTGTTCTTTGGTTACGATGTACAGCCTGACTTTTCTGGTTTGTGTCCAGTTGAATAGAATGAATCCCTCCCTTGTCAGAGGCTGCCAAAGCAAGGACAGATGGACATATGTTTCTTTTATTACATAATTGATGATGTGGAAATGTTGGGGTTCAGAGCAAACGGTCAAGAGAGAATTCTTGAGACATCTTCGGTGCAAAAAGGTGTTTTCACTAAAGCACAGGAACAGAACCCCTGGGCAGAAAGAGCTGCACTGGGGCTGTGAGGGGTGACTGACTGTCTACTTTCAAGTGGGGAGGGGGTTAGGGATAGGAAAAGTCTCTAAGGAATTTTGGAAGCAAGGTTTCCAGGACCTTGAGGGGGCCAGCTGTTGTTAGGAAAATGTCATTTACTCCTGCCTACTAAAACTTTAGTCGTGAGACCCTTTAGATGTGTATCAGGGGCCATATGCTTGGAGGATGATTGCTAACATAGATTTGGGAGGTAGAGATAAAGGAAGTTTCCAAAGGCATTTTTATATGTTAAAGGAGACGTAGGATCCTGGAGGTCGGGATGTTGTTAAGCTAAGATTTGCCTTTTGCCCTTAGCAAAGTATCAACATCCAGGCAGCTGAGTCCCTAGAGGAAGGTCACTCTTCCTGTCTCAAAGGCCTGTCAGTGGCCTGCAGGTTGTCAGGAAATTTAATTTTTTCCCTTGCCTTTTTTTCCCCCACATCCATTAATAGTCTGGTGTTTTTTCCTGATTATAAAACTAGTGCACGTTCACTGTTTCACACAACAGATGGATGTAAAGAAAGTAAAAATCACCGATAGCCCCTGCATCCTGAGATACGCACTGTTGATGCTTTGTATACCCTTCCAGTCTTTTTAGTGAGCATATGTAGGCATAGGGCTGCTTTTAAAAACAAAAACTGGGTCTTACTGTTCAAGTAGTATCACATGTTTGCCTCTTTCACATTAAATTAACGATCTTTAGTAATCTCTATACTAGCAATCAAAGAAATGTACACTGTCCCTTTTTTGTGCTCAAAAACATGACGTTTGAGCTACAAAAATAAAAATTGAAAACAACTCACTACAAGGGTAAAACCAAAAAGAAAATGTAACGGTTTTCTGCAAAATCATATTAGAGCAGTGCATTTTACTGCCTTCAGAATGTCCTTTACCTCTGACCTATATTAATCTCCAGTAAGGCGATATTCTTTTTTAAATATCAGCTTTATTTAAGCATAATTCATGTACATTAAACTGCATCCATTTAAGTTCCTAAGACAGTGGGTTTTATCAGGTGTGTACATAACCCTGAAAATCACGATAGGGAACATTTCCATCATCCCCAAGGGATTCTCTGTGTCCCTTTTCAGTCCCCACCCCATCCAGGCTGTTCTGCTTTTGTTCACTACTGTTTACGTTTTCTAGAACTTTTATAATGGAGTTGTACAGTTACAGTTATCTACTGTTCTGTGTGTGGCCTCAGAGATGCTTTATCAGGATTGGGTTTCATTAGCAGAGAACCAAAATAATAGCCCCTGAATGCCATAGAAGTGAATTTCTTTCTTATGTAAACATCCTCAATCTGAAAGAAAGCTCCTTTCCACACAATCCTCAGGGAGCCAGTCTCCTAACAGCTCACAAGGATTGGCCCTTGTCTTTGTGTTTTGTTTTTTTTAATTTTTTTTTTAATGTTTATTCATTTTTGAAAGACAGAGACAGAGCACAAGCAGGGGTGGGATGGAGAGGAAGGGGGAGACAGAGTCTGAAGCAGGCTCCAGGCTCCGAGCTGTCAGCACCAGAGCCCAACACAGGGCTCGAACCCACGAACCGCAAGATCATGACCTGAGCCGAAGTCGGACGCTCAACCCACTGAGCCACCCAGGCGCCCCAGCTTGTCTTCATGTTTTAAAATGGTAACCAGAGGGGTGCCTGGGTGGCTCTGTCAGTTAAGCGTCCAACTCTTGGTTTCAGCCCAGGTCATCATCTAGTGGTTTGTGGGATCCAGCGCCGTGTCAGGCTCTGTGCTCTCTGTGCTGACAGCGTGGAGCCTGCTTGGGGTTCTCTCCCTCCCTCTCTCTGCCCCTCCTCAGCTTGCGTTCTCTGTCTCTCAAAATAAATAAACGTTAAAAAAAAAAAACAACAAACGAGGTGACCAGAGCTCTAGCCATCACATCTGCAGGAGGCAGATGGTTTCATGTGAATGAGCAGTACCTCATCGTGTGACTACACCTAGCTGCAAGGGACGTCGGGTCCCCTGGTTAGCCACGTATTTGCATCAAAGTCAGGGACGCTGTGACTCTGGAGGAGGAGAGTAGGTGGGGAGATAAACCCCTAACCTGTGCCACAGCCACCTGACACACCCCTACTGCTGGGCGTGCAGGTTTCTTCCAGGGCTTTGGCTGTGATAAGCCATGCTGTGCTGCACCACCTCGTGCCTAGTGCCGGGGCCACTGCTGGATCCCGCTAGCCACATGTGGCCACTTGCATTTACATTCGAATTCGTTAAAACTTAAAAAAAAAAAAAAATTAACGGTTCAGTTTCAAAGACTCCGGCCCCACACGAGTCTTTGGTGAGTCCCAGTGGCTCCTGGCTACCCGGTGGGGCGAGCAGATGTCAGGCATTTATATCACTGCAGAAATTTCTAAGGCCGCGTCTCATCGGGGTGCCCAGCCTGGTGGGCTACGTGCGTGCGGGGTTGACACCTCAGCCAGGCCGCCCTACGCAGGGCCTAACCTGCCAGCCTTGCTGGGGGTAGCCCCACACTGTGCAGTCAGAGTTCTCCCTTAGGCCCAAAGCTCCGGTACCTGGCCTCAGGCAGAATCGGGTGGAGTGTTGGGGGTACAGGAAACAGTGACCGCTGCCTGCGATTCACCGGAGCCCTGCGTCCTAGGTGGGGAGCGTGTTTGCATAGGCTGCGGGCGGCCTTGGCCAGCTTCTCCACTTTTATGTTCTTTCTGTGGGAGGCTAGGAGTGGAAGGAATCGAGTCCCATCCAACCCGCCCTGGCTCAGAATTGCAAAGATGGCACTTCAGGGCGAATGATGGCCTCTGAGCGTTGCCACAACCCAGGAAATGGGGAAGGGCTTACGCGCGCGCCTGTCTTCTGAAAATCATGGTATTTTTAGCTCCAGAATAGTTTAAAGCAGATTTAAATGCACAGTGGATAATGATAACTTTCACAGCTGAGTGATCTCAGAGGACATCTGCTCGGATGCTATTCAAACACGATCTGACTGGCTCAGTGTGTTTATTTTTCTTTTGACAGTGATAAGTGGTGGAGGGGAGAGAGTGAGGGTTTCAAGATCCATCATAAGGCGATTAAACTGGATCGGCGCCCAGGGTCCCCTTAGAAGGGAGGAGTTTACCCTGCCGTGGTCTCCTGCTCCTCCTCCCCCACCTTCTAAAGTGGGGAGGTCAGCCATCTGGGGGAAACTGAGGTGATCCTGACCTGTGTGCCCTGCGGGGAAGGGGGTCACAGAAGGGCCAAGAGGTCGGCTGCAGTCCCAGGCCTTGGACACCCTCATTTGCTTTTTCTCTGGGAGCAGTGACACGAAAGGTCAGAAGCATTGCTCTGGAGCTCAGGGCTCATCCAGTACAGCTCCTGCTTGGATGCTTCCAGTGACCGAGGGCTCACTCCTTTACCTCCACGTCTTTTAGATTTAGTGACATCAGCTCTTCCTGTTAGAAAGTTCTTATCTTGAATCTGAGGTGGCCCCTCTGTGCCTTTCATTCACTGACCCCCAGCGGCCCAGTGTGATCTACCCCCTGGAGAGAACTCTGGGGCCAGGCTGCCTGGTCGGGCAGGTACCCACTGTGTGACCTTGGGGGAACTACTTCCCCTGTGTGTGGGTTTCCTCACCTCCTCTTTGCATGATAATGGGACCCGCCTTGTAGGAATGTGGTGACGATTAAACCAGTTAATACTACAGGAAGCACTTAGAGGGTGGATAAGATTAAGTGTTGTTTTTGTTATTTCTTTCCATAAATCTTTTCTTCTCCTAAGCCTACCCTGTTTACTTCCTAAGCCTTCCTGAAGGCCAGAGAGGCACTCCCCTTTGACACCTGACTGGCTGCAGAGGGTTCAGGAAGGTCTCTGACCCTAGGTGGGGTGGGAGTGGCTGGGCCACGTTAGCCACACCCTGGAAGCAGTAAGGCCCAGCAAAGAGAGTTGGCCTGAGGGGCCGGACGTAGGGCCTGTCGTCCTGGGAAGCCACTGAACCTCCCTGAGCCCGCCAGGGGGCTGGGTACACACGTGTGAGGGCTGTCCGGAGAGTGCCGGTGAGACTGTGCACAGGGGCCTCACTGGGGGGCACTTCGTAAATAATCCCTCTCTCCTCTGGGTCTAGGAGCCCCCTGGTGGAAGGAAGCTGTTTTATCTCCTTCGCTATATAGACATGTATTGTGGTTGGTTTGTCAAGTAACCCCCAGAATGGGTCCCATCGTGGCGAAGGGGGCACAGGAGACAGTTGAGGGAACGTCGGAGAGCCATTTTAACAGTCTAACCATCTGGGTCCTTGACATGTTGCCATGGTAACTTCAATAAAACCATTTGGCAGGCTCACCCGGCAGTTGGCCTCACGGCCTGGTGGTCAGTCCTCCTACAGGTCCCCAGGTGTCTCTTTGTTGCCTCAGCACTGTCCCACTTATCTGCAGCCCCAGGGCAGGCCACAGCTGTACCAGCTTTCCTGGAGGGATGTCACCACCTTAGAAAGGCCTTGAAAGATCTTCTCTAAGCCCCGAATTTTAATACTGAGGCCAAGAAGGCTCAGAGAGGTGGAGTAATTTTCCCAAGGTCACACAGCAGAGTCAGAACCAGAGACCATCTGGATATCTGTGCGTGTGCTTTTGGTGCCTCCCCATGGCTTGCTTAGTCCGGCTCCTCTGCCAGGAGGGGTGTCTGGGTCTGTCTGGACCCAGCCCTGCGTGTTCTTACCATCCCCGGCTCGTCTTTGCACAGCGCCCCACGTAAAAGGTCAGGGTGTTGTTTTGCCCCTCCGCACCTCAGGGCTCCTCTCACACTGCCTGTCCCCTCCTCTCTTCCGGATGCTGCCAGACCCTAGAGTGTGCCACGCCAGGAACCGCCCACTTCCTGCGTCAGTGAGCGCACACAGTGTGTACTTGGGGAGAGATGGCCGCCGTCGGGGCCTCACGAAGCCTGCAGTTCACATTGCCTGTGTGGCCGGAAGGGGTTGGGAGGCTTTTGCAGGGTCCGGACAGAAGTCGGTAGCTTTTGGAAACCTAAGCGCTCTGCAGAAGACCCGATTCCTCGTCAGCTCTACCTGCAGCTGTAGGAAGCAGGGTCTAAATGGAGTCGGGCCTCTGTAGGGCGAGACTGACCCCCCCCTGGAGGCTGCTTGGCTGCTCTGTCCGAACAGCTCATAACCTCCCGGGGAGACTAGCGAGAACACAGAAAGTGCGAATTCATCCAAAACCTGCACGTGTTCATGTCGGGTCTCTGATCTTTTTATAACATTTTTTTTATTGTTTATTTTTGAGCGAGCGAGAGAGAGAGTGCGAGCAGGGGAGGGGCAGAGAGAGGGAGACACAGAATCTGAAGCAGGTTCCAGACTCTGAGCTGTCAGCACAGAGTCTGACATGGGGCTCGAACTCATGGGCTGTGAGATCATGACCCAAGCTGAAGTCAGTCGCTTAACGGACTGAGCCACCCAAGCACCCTGTGTCAACTTTTTTTAAAAAATGTTTATTTATTTTTGAGAGAGAGACAGGGACAGAGGATCCGAAGCAGGCTCTGTGCTGCCAGCACAGACCCCATTGAGGGGCTCGATCTGATGAACCGCGAGATCATGACCTGAGCCAAAGTCGGACGCTTAACTGACTGAGCCAGCCAGCGCCCCCATCGTCAACTCTTTGAGGACAAGCTTTGGGCCGCATTCTGTCTTTGCAGCTCCTCCCTGGGGGCGCCCTCAGCCCCCACGTCCTCTGCCACCAGGGCCCGCCCCCACACGGCATGCTTAATACACATGGGTTGAAAGGAAAATCAGATTTTCGGTACCTCTTGCAGAACATCACTTTCTGCCCAGGTTATAATTATCGTCACACGTTTTGTTGTCCCATTAGGCCAGAGGTAGGCAAACTTTTTCTGTAAGGGCCACACGGGAAATGTTGTGGGCTTTGTGGCCCCTATGGTCTGTGTCGCAACTACTCAAATCTGTTGTTAACAGCGCCAGGGCAACCACAGATGGTACACAAATAAGCAGGGGTGCATGGCTTCCAGTACGACATTATTTACCCAAACATGCAGATGGCCCTTCGTTTGCTGACCCCTGAACCAGATTATCCACTCCTGGAGAGGCAGGTCTGTGTCTCATCTGCCTTGTGTGTGGCGAGTTCATGCAAGAGCGGGGGCCCCACGAGTGCTTGCATAGGGATAATTGCATGAGGCAAAAGGCTGAAACTTGACCGGCACATACGTAGACCTACGGACCCAGCAACTCCACTGCTGGGTACACACCCAACCGAAATGCCCGCTTGTGGTCACCAAGGGATATGGGCCGGCGTGGCCACAGCAGCACCATTTGCCGTGGCCCCAAACTGGGAACTACCCCAATGCCAAGGGTGGCTCAGTCAGTTAAGCATCTGACTTCGGCTCAGGTTATGATCTCGCAGTCCGTGAGTTCGAGCCCCGCGTCGGGCTCTGTGCTGACGGCTCGGAGCCGGGAGCCTGCTTCGGATTCTGTGTCTCCCTCTCTCCCTGCCCCTCCCCTACTCATGCTCTGTCTCTCTCTGTCTCTCAAAAATGAATAAACATTTAAAAAAAAATTAAAACAAACTGCACTGTATTCACACGGTGGAGTGCAGAACAGCAATGAAAATCAGTGTGCTGTAGGTAAAAATACAGCTAAATCTCACAAACATGATGTCCAACTGAGACAAAGACACAAACGGTTACATACTGTGCGCCTCTTTTCACATAAAATTTCAAGACAGGTAAAGCAAATCTATGCTGGTAGAAGCCAGGAGACTGGCTACCTTTTGGGGGTGCCGACTGGAAGAGGGTGTGAGGGTGGCATTCTGGGGCACTGGTTCCGTTCTGTTTCTGGATCAGGGTTCCGGTTACAGGGCGGTGTTTGGTTTGGGAGCATATCATCGAGCCGTGTGCTTGTGACCCGCATACCTTCCCGTATGACCGTTCAAGCTGAATAAAGCATTTGGAAACAAAAAAGACAGAAAGTCAGTTTGTGCAAACAATGTTTAGCCAGAGACTACGAGCAACCGTTCTAGCTCTCTGGCCGATGTTCCTCGGCTGCTGTCTCCTACTAACCCCAGACCCGGGCTCTTGGTGCTACGAACGGGAGCACAGAAGGCTGGTCCCTCCTTTTGTCTGTGACAGTCAGGGCACAGGAGCCGACGCCGGGGACGCTGGGGCGGAGCGTTCCGACCGCGGGCCGGGGGTCCCTGCCTCCGCCTCTGCTCCCACCTTCCCAGCCCTCTTGTCTGCGGCGGGTGTGTGACGGGCATGCCTGGGCTTCCCCGATTCCTTCCAGAACATCGTAGCCGTGGGCGCCGGGTTCTGCGATGGCCTCCACAGCGGAGACAACACCAAAGCTGCTGTCATCCGCCTGGGGCTCATGGAGATGATCGCTTTCGCCAAGATCTTCTGCAAGGGCCAGGTGTCCACGGCCACCTTCCTGGAGAGCTGCGGCGTGGCTGACCTGATCACCACCTGCTACGGAGGCCGGAACCGCAGGGTGGCCGAGGCATTTGCCAGAACCGGGAAGGTAGCCCCTGGCCTGCCCTCGCCCACCCCTCCTCCCTCACTTGAGACTCTTGGGCCGGGGCGAGCCACAGTGCATCGGAGATAGAGCCCAGCATTTGTCGTTTGCTGGGCGTGTCCTGCCCATGCCTGTCTCCTTTCCCTTAAGGGTACTGAGGCCTTAGCCCTGTAGCTTGTAGGTCTCTCTTTCCTTGGCTCGTAGGTGGGGATCGCAGCTCCCTTCCCCAGCTCACCTCTTGAAAGAAGGGATTCTCTAGTCTTTACCATAGCATTTGCATCCTTGTTTTTAAGACCATTGAAGAGTTGGAGAAAGACATGCTGAATGGACAGAAGCTCCAGGGACCTCAGACTTCTGCTGAAGTGTACCGGATCCTGAAACAGAAGGGGCTGATCGACAAGTAAGTACCCCGCAATGTCCCTGCGACCAGAGGGGGGCCACCCCCTGCTTCCCTCCTGACCGCCAGCCCGGCCGGTGCGCACGGGCACAGCTGCTTGACAGGTGCGTGCAGAACTCCCCTGGATTAGTTCCATCCTTAGCGCGATGCGAACTTCTTCCTGCCCTGGAAAGGAACGCTGACACAGACCCGGGCCCCACCTCAGGGAGCAGAACTCAATTCTGTGAAGCTCGTTACAAAACATGAAGTTTGAGGTTCTGCTTATTCCTGCAGGATGTTTGCCAAGAGCCCCGTGTCCTAGGTTTTAAATTAAAAAGAAAATGTTATAAACAGATGTAGTCTTGAGGGGCGCCTGGGGGGGCTCAGTCCATTGAACATCCGGCTCTTGATGCTGGCTCAGGTCATGATCTTACGGGTCTGTGAGTCGGAGCCCCGCGTTGGGCTCTGTGCTCACAGTGTAGAGCCTGCTTGGGATTCTCCTCTCTCTCTGCTCTTCCTCCCTTTCTCTCTCAAAATGAATAAATAAGATTTAAAAAAAAAAAAAAAAAGATACAGTGTTGTTAATAAAATGTCAAACAATTGAGAAGAGAAGAAAGTGGAGGTTACTCCGGAATTCTACCCCTAGAAGGGCCCTGTGTTAAGGTCTAGTGAGCAGCTTTGCAGTCTCTGGGTCCTCTGTGACCCTTCCGAGCTGCGAAACTATTCAAGGTGGGCTTGGGCCGGCTCCATTTGCCACTCGATCGAGGGAGTAAACCCTATAGCACCACAAAAGCTGCCACCCTCTCCGTGGCCGCCCTGTGGCCTACCTGCCACACAGCCCTTTATCTTGCTGGTTGGCTGAACCTTCATCCCCAATCAGGATGCCAGCTGATATTAGACACCATCTAATAAATGCGCACATGGACGTATGTATGCGCATATTCTGTGTATCCTGAACTCTTCGGGAGGGAGGGGGAAGGCCTGGTCGCCCGGAAGAGGAGGGGGCCGGGCAACGGTGAAGCTGCCAATAGTGGCCAATCTGGAGCACACGCTTCTCGCTGAGCCGGTGGTGGTTACGGACGTGCGTGCTGGTGTGTTTCCTTCATCCTCTCCATCCAGTCCGGACATCTGCTGTTCCCGACCACACACCGTTCCCTCCCCTACGCCCAGCTGTCCTCTCTGGACCAGTACAAACTGAGCAGCCTTCGCGCTCCCCACGAACAAGTGGAAATGAAGGAGGGCAGGGCATTGGTCTTCCTTCTTTAATGGCTTTTCAGAGCGGCCCGGCAGAGATGGAAGTCACAAACAGGCCTCCGGAGGTGGAGAATTACCTTTAAATCGCGACTAAAAGGAAGATCCCTCCGATGTGCCCCGGTTTTCTTTACGTACTTAACTGCACACAGTAGTGTGTTTGTGGCAGGTCCACTTTGATGACCGTTAAGTATTTATCAGGAATTTTTTTAAGTCTTAGGAAAATACTTGGCTGTTGGCGGATGATGATTATGTCCCAGTCACAGTTTTAAAGTGGCATCTGTGTGCTACCATGGGGTGTATTCGATAGGATCCTATCATTGGACGAGTTGGCCGGGGTTACGTAGTCATCGTGGAACTCGGGGAGGCCGCGGAATGGACCTGGCTTTCTGGGATCAGTACCTGCCTGTTTGAAAAAGCAGGTGTAATCAAGCAGGCGACACTCACCTCTGAGCGGATGCTCCTCCTCTGTCCTGTCCCATTTTCGTTCTTCTGATTAGAAACTGAACAGGCCTGAGCCTGGGCTTAATGAGGTCGCTGCCGGGTTCTAGGGCACAGCACGCTCCCCCCAGGCCACAGTGCAGATCCTGTGGGGCCCTCCCTTCCCCTACACCGCCTCCCAGAGCCGCTCAGGCCGAGCCTCCCTTCTGCTCTCTGCCCTCGACATCACCTCTTACCTTGATTTTTTCCCTGTTTCATCCCAGCCATCACTACCTGGTCTTCCTCCCTTTCCTTCTCCTCTCCCTTCTCTTCTCCATGGCTACAGAAACAGCAGTGAGCCAGAGGGCAGCATTTAAGGCCCCCTTGTGGCTTACGAGCCAGGTGGTCTTGGGTAGGTCATATTTTTATCTGTCCTGTGCCCCAGTTTTCATTATCCACCGAATGGAACTGGTGGACCTGTGATTGCCACGGTGCCTTCTCCCTGGAGTATTCACATTCACAAGCTTCCTGCACATCCAGAGCGAGTCCTTTAGGTTGGCATCTGGGGCAGCCTCTCAGTCGTGTTCCAGCTGTCCTTTCTAACCGTCCTGTTAACCCTTACGACCCCTTCTTCAGTTGAAGCAGACCTCCCTTTGCCCCAGACACCTCCTTCTCGGACTTCTGTGTGCGTCTGTCCTCCTGCTGTCTGGTCTGCCTGGACGGCCCTGCTCGATGTCCACGTCAGCCCTGACCATCCTCGGGGTGGCCCGGGTCTGTCCTCGGAGAAGCCTTCATCCATATCCTCCAGACACAAATATCTTTCCCCGCTCTGAACATATTGTTTACACAGGCGGCCAGCAAACTTGTTGTGGAAAGAACCACATAATAAATATTTAGTCTTTGCAGCTTACATATAGCTCTCTGTCATATATCCTTTTTTTTCCCTTTTACGGCCTTTGAAACATGTAAGAATCGTACTTCGCTTGCGGGCAGTACAAAACAGGCCACAGAGCAGACTGGCTTCTCAGGCTATGGCTCGCGGGCCCCAGGTGTAGACCGTACCTCTGCTCATGTGCTGTGGGCTTATTACATAAATGTACAGTTTCACTTTCTTTCTTCAGATTTGGAGGGGGGGCAGGGAGCACGTGCTCTTGTTAAAAAAAAGAAATTTGATGCTTTTTAAAAAAAAATTATTTAGAGAGGGAGAGAGAGAATGTGCACACACAAGTCAGGGAGGGCCGGAGAGAGAGGGAGAGACAGAATCCCAAGCAGGCTCCCCGCTCTCAGCACGGAACCCGATGCAGGGCCTGACCCCGTGAGGTCATGACCTGAGTGGAAACCAAGAGTCGGACACTTACTGAGTCACCCAGGCTCCCCAAGCATCTGACTCTTTTTTTTTTCTCGTTTTCTTTTTTTTTTTATTTCATTGGATTTAATTTTTTTTTTTTTTTAATATAATTCACAGTCAAATTGGCCAACATACAGTATGTAAAGTGTGCTCTTGGTTTTTGGGGTAGATTCCCGTAGTTCATCGCTTACATGCAGCACCCAGCGCTCATCCCAACAAGTGCCCTCCTCAATGCCCATCACCCACTTTCCCCTCTCCCCCACCCCCTGTCCACCCTGAGTTTGTTCTCTGTATTTAAGAGTCTCCTATGACTTGCCTCCCTCCCTCTCTGTTGGTAACTGTTTTTTTCCCTTCCCCCATGGTCTTCTGTTCAGTTTCTCAAGATCCACATACGAGTGAAAACATATGGTATCTGTCCTTCTCTGACTGGCTTATTTCACTGTGCATAATACAGCATCTGACTCTTAATTTCAGCTCAGGTCATGATCCCAGGGTTGTGGGATTGAACTCTGTGCTGAGCCTGGAGCCTGCTTAGAATTCTCTCTCTCCCTCTTCCTCTGCACCTCCCCTGCAGGCTCGCGCGCTCTCTCTCTCTCTCTCTCTCAAATAAAACTTAAAGAAAGCCAAATTCTGGAACAAGGCACACAGTGAAAAGTGGCTCTTGATCCCCACCTTAGCCGCAGGCACTCTCTGGGTTTAGTATCTGCTTCCGTTTCTGTAATGGGTGCTCTGCTCCTCGTTCGGCTCAGTCCCTTGCTTTTCTTCACGTTAGGATATGATTTGAAGATCGTGCCCCATCCACACCTATACATCTCATTTAATGGCTGCAGAACATCCCACTGTGTGGGAGAACCATGGTTTATTTAACCAGTCTCCCCTGGATACAGAGTAAAGTTGTCTGGGTTTTTCTTCTGCTGTCAGCTTGGCTTTATTAAATTTCCGGTGCGTGCATCTTTGTGAGCCCGTGTGAGTGTATCATGTTTGTATTCGTTTGTGAGGGCTGCCATTACAAAGTCCCACAGACCGCGAGGCTTACGCAGCAGAAATTTGTTTTCTCACAGTTCTGGGGGTTTAAGATCAAGGTGTCTGCAGGTGCCTTCCTCGGAGGCCTCTCTTCTTGGCTTGTGAATGGCCATCTTCCCCCTGTGTCTTCACATGGTCTTCCCTCTGTCCATGTGTGAGTCCTAATCTCCTTTTTTCGTAAGGACACCAGCCATACTGGTTTAGGGCCCACACTTATGAACCCCTTAATTACCTTCTCATGGGCCCTCTCTCCAAATATAGGTACTGGGGATTGGGGCTTCATTGGATGAACTTGGGGACTGTAAGCACAATTCAGGCCAGAACAGTGTTGTAAGCTCCTTGATGGCTGGGGCCTTATTTATTTTTTATTTCTTTTAAATGTTTTATTTATTTTTGAGAGAGAGAGAGAGAGAGAGAGAGAGACAGAGAATACAAGTGGGGCAGGGGCAGAGAGAGAAAGGAACAGAGGATCTGATGCAGACTCCATGCTGACAGCAGAGAGCCCGATGAGGGGCTCAACATTGCAAACCGTGAGATCATGACCTGAGCCGAAGTTAGACACTTAATCGACCAGCCACCTAGGCATCTTTTTTTTTTCTTCTTAATTTTAAGTTTTATTTATTTAAGTGATCTCTACACCCAGTGTGGGGTTTGAACTCAATGACCCTGAGATCAGGAGCCAGCCAGGCGCCCCGGGGCCTGATTTATAACACCTTACAGCCTGCACCTGGCTGAAGCCTGACACTTTGTAAGCCCTCAGTATCCATTAGTGGGATGGCTGATTGATCGGCTAATGTCGATATTTTTCTGTGAAATATTGTCTTTTGCCCTCCTTTCACCTCTAACCTCATTTAGAGAGTTCCCCAAATGGATCTAATTGGCCTTGTAGCGTTTTATGTTACAGAAAATAGCATTTAGACGGTCAGTATGGCCGAGGGGTTGAATGTTGGCTCCAGAGTCAGAAACTGTGCCTCAGTTTCCTTGTCTATGAAATGGGGATAATATTATCCACCTCACAAGGTGGTTGTGAGAATTAAAGAAGTTACTTGTCCATAGAAATTCTTTCCCCCATACTCCACATATCTTGTTAACATCCCATCTACATAATCCATTTTGGAGGGTGCTGGTTGTGAAACTCAGGGGTACTTTTGGCTGCAAGAGCAATGCCCAGTTAAAAACGCCTTGAACATGGGGCACCTGGGTGGCACAGGCGATTAGGTGTCTTTGGTTCAGGTCATGATCTCATGGTCCATGAGTTTGAGCCTCGCATCAGGCTCTGTGCTGAGAACTCAGAACCTGGAGCCTGCTTGGGATTCTGGTCTCCCTGTCTCCCTGCTCCTCCCCTGCTCACACACGCACACACACACACACACACACACACACTTTCTCTGTCTCTCAAGCATAAAAAAATTTTTTTTAAATGCTCAAACAATAGGTCTATTTTTCTCATAGAACAAGGATTTTGGAGGTGGACGTTATTGGTGTTGGCACAGTGCCTTAAGATTAGAATCTCAGTAAACAGATGAACACAGGGGAAAGGAGGGAAAAAATAAGATAAAAACAGGGAGACAAACCATAAGAGACTCTTAAATACAGAGAACACACTGAGGGGGGATGGGGGTGGGGGGATGGGCTAGATGGGTGATGAGCATCAGGAGGGCACTTGTCGGGATGAGCAGTGGGTGTTATAGGTAGGGGATGAGTCACTGGGTTCTACTCCTGAAACCATTGTTACACTATATGTTAACTAACTTGGATCTAAATGAAAAAAGATTAGGATCTCAGTGATTCCATTGGCTTTCCCTCAAAAGCTCAAGATGGCGGCAGTTCCATGCCTCACACACTCACACAGCTGCACTCAGAGACCCAGGGCAGATGCAGTCCTGGGGAGCAGAGTTTCCCTCCAGTGCCTCTCGAGGAGAGGAGTGCCTTCCCCAGAAGCCCTTCGCAGACGTGTTGTGTCTTGCTCGCTAGAACTTGCTTCATTGACTAATTCTAGGAGAAGGAAAGGCTGGGAAAGTGAGCACTAGGCTATTGGCAACGTTGGTAAAGAGAGAAGGGGGTTGGCAATGGCTTTGGGTGGCCACTCGTCACCTGCCCCCGTGCTTTGGGGACGCACAGTTTCTCATCATAGGGACGGGAAGACTAAGCCATGGAAAGAAAAAAGGGGCAAAAGGCTGCAGGCTCTAACTCCCGTTCGCAGTAGTCCATTCAATAAACACTCGCTGAGCACCTGAGTAGCCCCTCCCCACCAACCATGCACTGAGGTTGCAGAGGTGAACAAAAGAGACTGGGGCTCTGTCCTCTGGGAGCTTGCTAGGACGCGGTGGCCATCTTGTGACTGTGTGTAGAAGCTGTCACTTACTGCATACCCACCATGCACACTGTACACATTAAATAGAAGTCACTTAAGACAACAGGTCTGGCCCCATATTACATTGCAAACAGGGCGAGAGGGGTTGTGAAACTTGCCTAGAGCTCATAGGCTATGGAGTCAGATTTGACTCCAAAAAAAAATAACAAAACATTCTGTGCCAGTGATAGACGTATGACCTATCAGAGCTGTTTGCTCTTCTTAAATTAAGTTGTCATTAAAGGATTCCAGCTAGATCATTTTCAGAATGGCCTTTAAGACTCTATTGATTCTGTCAAACTCACTTTGGGCTGTGAGCGTGTGTGTGTGTGTGTGTGTGTGTGTGTGTGTGTGTGTGTGTGAGATTGAAATTAACTGTTTCAAGCCTGATTGAAATTAACTGTTACTTCCTTAGTGATATCTGCTATTAAAAAAAATCCTTGCTGAGGGGCTCCTGCCTGGCTCAGTTGGAAGAGCATGTGACTCTTGATCTCGGGGTTGATCTCTTCAAGCCCCGTGTTGGGTGTAAAGATTACTTAAATAAATAAACTTAAAAAAAAAATACTGGTATGCCTGGGTGGCTCAGTCAGTTAAGCATCCGACTCTTGATTTCGGCTCAGGTCATGATCTCCTGGTTTGTGGGAGTCCTGCGTTGGGCTCTGCTCTGACAGTGTGGAGCCTGCTTGGGATTCCTCTCTCTCTCTCTCTCTTTCAAAAATAAAAAAATAAACATTAAAAAAATAAATTAAAAAATACTTGCTGAGCCAGCTGTACCCTGGGGATAATGCTGTCTTTTCTCACAGTGGTTTATTAGCACAAACCTTTATACCCTCGGCCATTTCAAACCTTCCTTTATATTTGTGTTCACAGCGCGGCTTCCAACTTGAGATCAGTGCTTTGCTAATTGTGGGTGCCCACATTGATTTTTGCAGGAGTGTTCCAGGCCTGAACTATTTCTGGTAACGTGTGGGCTGCCTCATCTCTGTCCTTGGGTGATCCCCTTTGGAGAAGGGAGAGCAGTACCTCCTTGCAAGTTAAAATTTATTCTCCCGCCTTTTAACACAGTGACAGAAACTTGGACTCGCTCCAGACTTGACCAAGAGCCTGAGCTGCATGTAAATGACCACAGATGGCCCTTGCGAGGATGACCATGACTCCTCTGTAGACCGTGCATTCCAAACAAGTCGGCAGAGGGTGGTCTGGGTCGTACCGACGAGAGCCGCAGTGCAGAGGCTCTCTGCCGACCAAGTAACGGATGTGGAAGGCGTTCACTGTGTTGTCCAGAGAAGCACGCCTGCCTGCGATCTGTTAGGCAGGAGAGGAAGACGACTTTGTTCAGGGGGGTAAACCAGATGGCCTAATTTGTCTTTTCACATTCTTTTTTCCCAACCAGGTTCCCGTTGTTTACGGCCGTGTATCAGATCTGCTACGAAGGCAAACCCGTGCAAGAGATGTTGTCTTGTCTCCAGAGCCATCCAGAGCACGTATAAAGTGGCTCGTGCGGTGTGCAGGGGACCGTGCTGCCTTTCTTGATCAGTCTTTTTCGTTCAAATGGAAACTGGGACTTGGCAATACGACGTTCGCTTGACCCTAATCCCATCATGAGTGTGTGTATGAATTTTTACCGGTTGGTGTTTGAATTGCCAGAAGCAGTTCGCTGGCTAAGATGTGTTGGGCAACAACTAGACACATGTGTGAACGTGCGTGTCTGTGTTCATTTCTCATGCCGTGGATGTTTCTATGAACCAAAATTAAAGGTCCTTTTTAAAAATTACTTTTGAAAATTTCCCACCGTGGTAGCTTTGCAGATGGGAACTATCTCAGCTAAATTTTTTTACATTGTATCCATATGCATTTGAGTGAAGGGATTTTTTTTTTTCCTCATCATCTTGATGTTAAGACCGAACCAGCATTAACATGGTAGAATGGAGGAGTGAGCGTGTTTGATGCTTTTTGTTAGGCAGACCTTTGTGCAAACATTTCCTCTAAGCCTCACAGATCCACTGAGAGGGGGCTTCTGTTACTCGTCTTTTGAGTTGCAGTCCTGTGCCCTGGTCACCTGGCGAGTGGGGGCCGAGCTGGGAGTCAAGTCCAGCGTCCCCCCCACCCCAGCAAGGTGCCCAGACCTCAGGCATCACCGGGCTGGAAGACCTGCAGCTAATTGGTTGTGGCAGATGCCATGTGCAGCCTTTGCTGAGATTCTAGCAGGGCTTTCTGCCGCTGACATTTGCGTGGGGCATCGTCTAGATGCATGCCACTCAAAGCGCGGTCCTCATTCCATCAGCTTCACTTGGAGCCTCTTAGAAATGCAGGTTCCCAGGCCCCACCCCAGGCACTGAAGCGGGGTAAGGTATCTATGCTTCAGTCTGCCTTCCATGTGTTTCTGATGCTCACTACAGTTTGAGAACCACTACTTGAGAAATCCTACCCAGATGGGCACTTCTCAAACCATGCTCCACGGGAAATGAGCGTCCTGGGATCGCGGGTTGTTCAGGTGTTCCCTGGCAAGGTCAAGTGTGTTTGGGGAAAGCTGCCCGTGCACATCCCTCTTGAAGGTGGACAGTGCCTGTCAGTGTGTCAGCGGAACTTCTCTAAACCGGCAGGTCTCGAACACATTCGAGACTATGGAGGTGTTTTTGGCAAAGAAACTTGCCAAGTTTTCAAGGGAACGCTGTTCGAGGCTGAGGTGACCTGAGGACAGCTCCAGTATACCCTTCACTCCCTGCAAAAGTTAGGATGAATAGCCACCTACCTGTGGTGGTGTTAGCCCCGAGCTTTTACAGTTCAGGCCTGCCGTGACTCTTGGATGAAGCTTTATTTAAGGTGACACTGTCAGTACAACAGGTAGATGTCAACCTCGCTGAAACGCACATTATGTCAAATAAGTGCTTTTAATTCTAGAATTAGAATGGGAATCACTGTATCTTCTCAAATGAGACTGATTTCAGGATAGCATTATAGTTACCTTACATAGCACTTGGTAAGTGTTAAGGGAACATATGAATGTCACTTATATATTCATGGATTTTCAGTCACTTTGTAGGATTTTGACTTTTTTTTTTGTTCTTTCAGTTTGGGGCTTTTTCCCTTCTATACCTGAAATGACCGTAGGATAGATTTTTGTGGGAATTTTAAAAACTCAATCCAAAACATTTTGGGGGGCATTTTAAATCCCTGTACACAGAAGTATATGAAAGCACACAAAATCTACAAATTTTATTGATTTTAGTGCCACTGTTAAGTCAATCAATTATTGCTTGTCTCATGATTACTCTTTTTTAAAATTTGTACATAGGTAACAAAGAGTTACTTTTTAAGATACGTAAAGGGCTGTAAGCTAATCATGGTGTCTATTAAGTAGGATAATTAGATGTGAGGAGTTAGGATTTTGTCTTACGTATATTCTCATCTGCATTCGGCTTCCTAATCTGGGTTTTGTACTTGATGGTTTTTTTCTTTACGAATGTTCTCTCACTGATCTGAAGTCTGCCGACTGTACCTCTTGAACATACTTACAATATTCTGCACATTATGGAAAAAGACAAATTTTATAAGTTTGTGCTCTGCTAACTGTAGATATTTATTACTCTACGAGTTATCTATTTTTGTAACCACCTGTGGTCCATCATTTATTTTAATTCTCATTTCTTACTAATTATGGTAATAGGGAGGGAGACATCTAGAAGAAAAGCTTAATTTGTTCAGCCAATCTGTGAATGTAAAAACTACACTGTTGCCTTGCTATAATCCAGCCTACTATCACGTGGGACAAATATCTGTCTTGAAATCCATCCTAGCAGGTGGAGTTCAGCTAAACTGGTTTATCATTCAGCTCGTAACTAAAACCTGGCCCCATGGCATCGGCCCGCGGAGGGATGAGGCGCCCGTGTACAGAGGGATCTTTCGTTTTTCCACCACTTCTAATCCGAGAGCCTTTTACTTACGTGCATACTGTATCTGTTTACAGACTGTAGGTGGATATAATTTAAAAGCTTGATTTAATAAACATTTAATGACCCAACCTGTGCTGCTGGCCCTTTTTTAAAAAATTGGCTTAGTTAAGAGTTTTATTTATTTAGGTCAGCTCTTTTTTTTTTTCCTGAATTGTGTTGCATTAACAATAATAAAAGGGTAATTTCTAAAACGAAGTTCTCATCTCTAATCCTGCTCCTCAAACACATCTATTTCCATTTGCCTTTGTTCCTTCCCATTGCTTGGTGATATTTTTATATAATCATCATTGTAGGGTGGAGGCCTTCTAGTTCTAGCCGTGCAGTGGACTAATAAATTTGAAATCCCGCCCCCCCCCCACCACCTCAAATACCGACAAAAGCTAGGAATATATAACCAGCGTCCCTTTTATACGCAGGGCTGATCTCACTAGAATGTAAGGGAAATCCCCAGGAGGCTGAAATAATTAGGGACGGACAGCTAGAGCAGTAAGGTGGCTCTCTGACTTCCAGGGGAAGGAGTGGGGGTGCTCTCAGGTATCGAAGGGTTAGGGTTGTAAAGCTTAATGCTAGAACTACAGCCTTCCATGGGCTACACTGTCAGGGGAAGAAACTGGCTAAGAAAACCCATGCGTAGGCATAAACAAGGAAGGTGTTGCACGTGGAGAACAAGGTCTCTGCTGAAAACTTGTAACCGTGAGCCCAACACCACAGACGGGTTTGGGGTTTGAATTCTGATACCCAGGAAACCACAAGCAAAAAGAAAAACAATTGGAACATGGGCCCAGTCATGCCAGTTGGTAAGTGGCAGAACCGAATTCAAAACCAGCGCAAACACCCACTCTGGGTCCCAGCCGCACAGGCTTCGCATAAATAAGTCTCACTGCATATGCACTTTAAAAATTATAAAATAAGGGGTGCCTGGATGGCTCAGTTCATTGAGCATCTGACTTCAACTCAGGTCATGATCTCACAGTTCATGGGTTCGAGCCTCGCATTGGGCTCTGTGCTGTCAGCCTGCTATGAGTTCGGTGTCTCCGTCTCTCTCTGCCCCTGCCCCACTTGTTCTTTCTCTCTCTCTCTCTCTCTCTCTCTCTCTCTCAAAAATAAACAGTAAAAAAATAATACTAACAAGTGTTGGCCCGGGTGTAGAGAAAAGGGAACCCTCACGCACTGTTGGTGGGAAGGTAAATTGGTGCAGCCACAGTGTAGGGCTTTTGAAGAACCATGGAGGTTCCTCAAAAAATTAAAAATAAGAGTCACCACATGTTCCAATAATTCCACTACTGGGTATTCACCCTCCAAAAATGAAAACGCTAATTTGAAAAGATACACGCACTCCTATGTTTATTACAGCCTTGTTTACAAGAGCCAAGACATGGAAGCAACCTAGAGGTTCATTGGTACATGAATGGATAAAGAAATGTGGTATATGTGTATGGATGGACCCAGCGGGTATTATGCTAAGAAAAGACAAGTACCATGTAATTTCTGTTATATATGGAGACTAAAAAACAAAACAGAAAACCAGACTTCTAAATACAGAGAACAAACTGTTGGTTGCCAGAGGGAGGGGTGGGCGGGTGGGCAAAATAGGTGATGAGGATTGAGATGTACAGACTTCCAGTTATAAAATCAATAAGCCCCAAAGATTAAAAGTACAGCATAGGGAATATCGTCAATAATACTGTAATAACATTGGTGACAGATGGTGACTGCACTTAAAGAGTTACAAAATATCTCATTATGAGTGAAATTCAATAGATTTTCTTAAACAGAAGAATTAGATGCTCAAGGTTTCAGATAATTGAACAATATGGTAGACGCTCTGAACAGTAATTTTGAAAGTAAAAACATAAAAAGAGAAAGGAAATATTAAGGACAAATTACTACAGAAAAAAATAACTCCACTAAGCAGACTTGAAAACAAACCTATTAGAATGTGTAGAGATGAGGGGCGC
Organism: Acinonyx jubatus; assembly: GCF_027475565.1. Taxonomy (NCBI): domain Eukaryota; kingdom Metazoa; phylum Chordata; class Mammalia; order Carnivora; family Felidae; genus Acinonyx; species Acinonyx jubatus. The sequence goes on from NC_069384.1 coordinate 145,610,859, forward strand.
CTGGGTGACTCAGTCGGTTAAGCGTCCGACTTCAGCTCAGGTCATGATCTCACGTTCCATGAGCTCGAGCCCCGCATCGGGCTCTGGGCTGATGGCTCAGAGCCTGGAGCCTGCTTCCGGTTCTGTGTCTCCCTCTCTCTCTGCCCCTCCCCCGTTGATGCTCTGTCTCTCTCTGTCTCAAAAAAAAGAATGTGTAGAGATGAATGTAATTTAAATGACATCACTGGACAGATTAAAGAGCAGATTTGGCAGGAACTAGAGATGGAATTAGCAAACTGTAAAAACAAACCTAAAGATGTGAACGGAAAGCAGCAAAGCAAATATTCAGGAACTTAGGAGATAAGTAGAGGATAAGAAGACCCAGCACATGTGTGATAGTTCACAAGAGAACGGCACAGTTTTTGAAAAAATAAAGGCTGAAATTTGTCCAGAATTAATTGTATGCCATCGAGTATGTGTAATTTTCCGTAATGCATTGCCATTATAATTTTACCACATAATCTTTGTAAATTTTTGTGACGGTATATAAAGTAAGTTGATGGTGAACTTATTTTTTTTTTTTTTTTGAGGAAATAGATTAGGAGACTCTAAGCATAATATTCTACCAATTTACTGAAGTTATAAGTGATTTGAGTTTCTGAAGTAAGCCATGTTACCTTTGGTTTGGACGGAAGGTCCAGTGGTACTGGAGCAAGTGGGAATGATATGTATGCAGTCTAGTTCAGGATCCCTTGTAAAAGTCCGCAAAAAGCAGGAAATCGTTAACATCAAAGGAGAAGAATCGTATGATCCTATCACTAGTTGCTTGCGACAGAGATAATTCTACATGTTCACTAAATTAATTATTTTGTGACGTACACGGTTAAAATATATTTCTCAGCAACCCAACAGTTTTAGGTGATTGAGTTCTGGCCACTGGCAAGAGGAAAGAAAAAAAATGCCACTTTTGGGGGTTGGTTATGTTGTTCGATTCTTTGTTCTTCTTGTGTGCTGATTGGTTATCAATTTCCAGGATGACCTGGAAGCTATATGTGGAAGATGATAGGGTGTCTTTCATCCTGGATCCTTCCATGGAGAATGTTCCCCCACCCTTGGTCCACATTGTATTATAACAGGTATAAAGATAAAAACTCACTGCCGTATTACACCCCTGAGATTTAGGAGCTATTTGTTAATAGCAGCTAGCATAACTTACCCTAAGATGTCGCTAAAAAGACGTTTGAGGAGGTAAGAGCCAGAGCTTGCAGAAATATCAAGAAATTTGGGAGAATTTATCCATTGGTCATTACAGCATCATGGTTAGTATCCATTTGGGCATCTTTTGTTTGGACACAAGATGCTGTGCAGGAATGTGGGTGGGTAAGCCTGTGGGTGTGTCTGTTCCTCTCCTCCACAGAAATAAACTAGCTCAGTCCAAGACTTGGGGTACGTAATCATCCCTCCTTCTCCAGAATCAATGCCAGCACGGTCCAGGATTTATAACATGCTCGTCTTTAACACTAGAGTGTCCTACTGCCCTTATTTATTTTTAAATATTTTTGAATTGGTATCACAGCCACTTAGTTCAAAAATAAAGTCTGTTGCCCATTTCCCAAGTAGCCACTGTTACTAGTTTCTAATATGCCCTTCTAGAATTTCATTTTACATAGGCAAATCTATATTTCTTTTCCCTTCCCCATTTTTCTACACAAAATAGGGTTTACTAAACACCTTGTTCTGCATCTTGCTTTTTTCGTATAACATTCTGTCTTCACAGTCTTTCACATCAGTTGCTTATTTTAAGCTGTGTTTTAAAAAAACTTTTTATTTTGGGGGGCCTGGGTGGCTCAGTCTGTTAAGTGTCCAACTTAGGCTCAGGTCATGATCTTGTAGTTCGTGGGTTCGAGCCCTGCATCAGGCTCTGTGCTGACAGCTCAGAGCTGGAGCCCATGTCGGATTCTGTCTCCCTTTCTCTCTGCCCCTCCCCCACTCAAATTCTGTCTCTCACTCTCTCTCTCAAAAATAAAATAAACATTAAAAAATTAAAAACATTTTATTTTGAAATAATTATAGATCCACAGGAAGTTGCAAAGGTAGTACAGAGAGATTCCATGTCCCCTTCACCTAATTTCCCTAAATATATCAACACGTAGTTTCGGAAACTGTAAATTAAAGTAATAGTAGCAAAGCACATTTAGCACTCTTCTAGTGTTTCGTATATATGAGTTTAATCCTGGAAATTTATCATCCCCCTATACAGAGGGGGAAACTGAGATACAAAGAGGCTAAAGGACTTGGCAAAATCACAGAGATCATCACTGACAAAGGCAGGATTTGAATTGAGGCAGCTTGGCTTAAGAGTTTGTGTTCCTAACACCCTACATCACCCCTTCTGAGCAATGGCTGTTCATGGGCAAAATCAAACAAGTCTTTCTGCAAACTTGCGTACACGTCCTATGTTCATGCACGTATGAGAGTTTAAAACGTAACACTGTTCTAAAACGTTTTTTTAGATTTTATTTTTAAGTAATCTCTTCACCCCAATGTGGGGCTCAAATGTACGAGATCAGGAGTCATACACTCTACCAACGGAACCACGCAGGCGCCCCTAAAACTTTCTTTTATAGTCTTAATATTGAAGAATATGACTCTCCCCTATCCTTTAAATATCTGCATCCTACTTTATTTATGACTATTTCATAATTGATTACAATGAATATTTAAGTGGTTTCCTCTATTTCTCTTATTACAATAATTGCTGCTGTAAACAGCCTCGCACATGAACCTCAGCTCACTTATATGAGTAAAATCTAAAGGATAAAGCCCTAAAACCGGAATTGCTGGCTCAGAGGTATGTGTGTTTTATGTTTTAATGAGCACTGCCAAATTAACCTTCAAAAGGGTGACTTCAATTCATGCTTCTGATCTCACTTTCTTTTCCTAATTACTCCTCTAACCTCCATTAGATCCCTCCATTAGGGATTCCCTTATAATAGAGGCCTAAAGCGAACCCATAAATCCAAAAAACATGAAATTTTGTATTTATCAAGAATTCAGAAGTCCTTCCTACCGGTTTCACTGTAGAAGGTAAAATTTGGTGTTCAAAACAGCAATTTTATTAAAGTAGCCGTCTTAACTAACAGTTGTGATAGTTGGTGGTACCAAAGGTTGATACAGGCACAGGATGGGCCATTAAGTTAGCCATTTACAAGCAATGTTGAAAGAAGAAATATTAATACAGTTTTTAAACACCACACATTCACTGTTTAAGCCAAACTCCGGAACGCTCTTGTGAAAAAACAAACTGAAAGGGGTTAAGACGCTTGTCTGAGGAAATTCCGGGTTCCAGGGAGCTATGACCCTCCTGTCCACTAGAGGTCACTCTTTGGGAAGGACTGTTCCTAGGCATTTGGAGCCTGCCAAAAAAAATGGCATCGTTCATTGTTCTTGGGACTTTTGGTCAAGTGTTTGGAAGGCCATGCATTTCTTTTTTTTTTTTTTTTAAATTTTTTTTTAATGTTTATTTTTGAGACAGAGAGAGACACAGCATGAGCAGGGAAGGGGCAGACAGAGAGGGAGACACAAAATGTGAGGCAGGCTCCAGGCTCTGAGCCGTCACCACAGAACCCGACGCGGGACTCGAACTCACGAACTGTGAGATCTTCACCTGAGCCGAAGTCGGACGCTTAACCGACTGAGCCACCCAGGTGCCCCAAGGCCATGCATTTCTTATGAACTAAGCCGAGTCTGTGCTAGGCAGTTGTCCAGTGTCTATGTTTCATTCCGACTTTTAACTCAAAACCGACCACAAATTTTTATGCACAGCGGTTTTGTCTACACCCTGGCCTTGTATCCACTTACACATCTGATTAGATTTTTTTGCTTCTGGATCTCTTTCCCTTCCAGGATGTTGGATACCCATTTATGTCTGTCTTTTAAAATTCCCGTCTTCTTCTCCCTCACGTTCTGATACCCACATTCTGACAAAAGCAAAAATATCTGCTTCCTGCTTTTTGTTTTCAGGAAAGACCCCAAGAACATACTTGGGGAAATATTTCTAAAAAATGCATCTTTCATGCTTTAAAGAAGTTTCAGCAAGGAGGGTGGTATATAAAGAAAAAAAAACCTCTTTGCGTCCTGATCTTCCCTCTGGTTTGCCTGTTACCTTTGGAGATGGCATAATTTTCATTTAGAGGCCGTTTTTTTCAGGAAGCTAGTGAAATTGAAGCACCAAGAACCCGTACTTGTACAGGTTCTTTCTATGGCCCTGTGTCTTTGTTTTCTTAAATTTGTATTCTTTTTTTCTTTCTTTTTTTTTTTTTAAGTTTATTTACTGACTTTGAGAGAGAGAGACAGAGAGAGAGAGAGAGAGAGAGAGAGCTGAAGGGGCAGAGAGAGAAGGAAAAAGAGAGAATCCCAACCCATCAGCACAGGGCCTGATATGGGGCTCAAACTCAAGAATCGAGAGATCATGACCTGAGCCAAAATCAAGAGTCAGACGTTTAGCCGAGTCACGAGGCACCCCTGTATGCTTCTTCTTAAAAAGAGATCACCTCTTGCCCCCCAAGTTGTGAAAGCTTCTGGCCCCATAAAACGGGTCCACCTCCCATATCAAGACTTTGGAGTCAGGTGGGGATTCAATTTCTAGACCTGTGTGACTTTGGACAAGTTGCTTCACCTCCCTAGGCTTCAATTTTCTTATCTATGAATAATGTCAGGTCTCTGGAGAAGTCAGAACACATGTACTTTGCTTTTCACAGTTCCCTGAGCACATTAAAGAACTTTAAGAGGAAAAGAATCTGGGGAGAAAAAGACAAATCCATATTTGGTTTGAATTGCTTAGGGCCTTCTGTGGAGAGATGCCTGGGTGCAAGAGAACATTCTGGACTATGGATCAAAAGGGAATGAGGAGCAGAGGTGCTGTTTGGGCGAGGCACTCATGAAGTCAGAGCGGATTAAGGAGGTATCTGTGAGATATGGAAGGAAGGGGAGGCCCAAGGCCCAGAAATAGCTAAATAACATAAGACTGGACAGAAGTTCATACTTTATTTCTTTGAGGAATTTACAAATCTCACACCCCATTACTGAGGGTTTACTCATTCAGGGGCCCGTCGTCATTTTCTTTCTAGCTTTATTGAGGTATAATTGACAAACAACGGTTGTGTGTATTTAGGTGTGAATGGGATGATTCTCTGTACGAATACATTGTGAAATGATTACCACAATCAAGCTAGTTAACTTATTCAGGATTTCATATAGCTGTTACCTTTTTATTGTAGTAATGGTGATGAAAGACCCTAAGATCTACTCTCTTAGCAAATTTCACCTATATAATAGAGTATTAGCAACTGTAGTCACCTGCTGCTGATCCCCAGAACTTAATCGTCTTGTCACTGAAAGTCTGTACACTTTTTAAAAATGCTTCTTTATTTTTGAGAGAGAGAGAAAGAAAGAGAGAGACAGAGTGTGAGCGGGGGAAGGGCAGAGAGAGAGAGAGAGGGAGACACAGAATCCAAAGCAGGCTCCAGGCTCCGAGCAGAGCCTGATGCGGGGCTCGAACTCACAAACACTGAGATCGTGACCTGAGCCGAAGTCAGACGCTGAACTGAGTCACTCAGGCGCCCCAGAAGGTCTGTACACTTTGACCAACATCTCCCCACTTGCCCCTCCCCTCAGGCCCTGACAACCACCATTCCACAGTCTGCTTCCATGACCTCGCCTTTTTCAGATTCCGCATATAAGTGAGATCATACAGTATTTGCCTTTCTGTTGGCTGAATCCACTTGGCATAATGTCCTCCAGGTTCATCCATGTTGTTGCCAATGGCAAGACTTCCTTCTTTTTATGGCTGAGTAATACTCCATTGTATATATACTACATCTTCTTCATCTGTCCATCCATTCACTGGCAGACAATTAGGTTGTTTCCACATCTCAGTATTGTGGATAATGCTACAATGAACATGGGGGTTGGGATACCGCTTCAAGATACTGATTACATTTCCTTTCAGATATATACCAAGAAGTGGGATTGCAGGATCATATGGTAGTTCTATTTTTATCTTTTTTGGTGGGGGGGGAACCTCCATGCTGTTTTTCATAGCAACTGTACATTCCCACCAACAGTGCACGAGGATTACCTTTTCTTCACAACCTCACCGACACATTCTCTCTCTTTTGTAATAGCCATACTAGTCTGCGAGAGGTGCATATCTCATTGTGCTATGCATTTCCTTGATGATTAGGGATGCTGAGCACCTTCTAATGGACACGTTGTGTCCCATTCTCTTTGGGTTCTGCGGTCAAAAAAAGTGTGAAAGCCATTGGGAGCCCGTTTAAAAATCGGTTGTGGCAAATGCCCGGAGTAATCACTTGAGGGCAGTCCTGCACAAGGGTTATTCAACCATCACTGAATCAAGGGGACACTAACTGAGGGCATATAATGTGCTAAGGGAGCTTGTAAGGACGGCACTGGCTGAGTCTGGGAAGTCAGGGAAGGCTTCCCTAAGGAGGTGACCCTTAAACTTGTATCAGGATGCTGTACAATTAAATAGGGGAGGGAGAAGTGTTCTAAGTAAAGAAACAGCATGTGCTAAGGCCCTGGGATGGCAGAGAGCCTAGTGAGTAAGAGACAAAAGGATAGTGTGGTAGCAGCTGAGACAGTGAGCGGGATATAGAGGGACATCAGGGTTGGAGCTAAACTTCTAGATTCTGTTAACATTTATTCAGAAGCTACTGTGTTCCAACCACTTTCCCATAACTTATGTCATTTCAGGGGACGTGGCATTAGATCAGTTTAAAGGCAGAGAGGCACAGCTACCACCAACCTCCTTTTTTCCAGCCTCCTCTCCTTCCCAGAGTGTCCCTTACTCCACTGGCCACTGAGTCTTACCTTTTTTCAGTGCATAGGTCAATTCTCTCCTTAGGTTGAATGTTACTGATCTTTTTTGCGCATGCTTTCTGTCTTCCGGACTAGACTCTATCTCCCTGAGCCAGAAGGTGCTGTGGATACCTCGGCGTGCAGCCCAGAGCTGATGTCTAGGGGGCGCTCTGTTCCCGTTGGTTTCTGCCTCACAATAATGTTGACGCCTCACACAAACACGCGGTGATGTGTAGATTTCCATCATGGCTCCAGTTCTGCAGCCCTCCCTGCATCCACGCCCTCAGCCGTGAGGCTTTACACGTGGATTCTATTTCCCACTCCCCGAATCAGTGCTTGGGCTTGTGACCCGCTTCACCGGTACAATGTGGCAAATGGTGGTGTGTCGGACCCAAGCAATATACGTATTTGTAAACCTGACTTTCTCCTGTACCTTTGCCCTATTTAGTCTCATTTCTATGGGATAATATGAATCATATTTTAAATATTTTTGTTACACAGAAGAGCTCAAATTCATTTATTTTTAACTGCAGTCTAATTCTCCATATACAAAAAAATAAACCCCAATAGAGTTATCCATTTCCCTACTGATGGTATGTGGGTCACTTGGAGTTTTTTACTAATACCGATAAAATGGGACAATGTTCCTATGCGTGCCTCCTGTATACATGGGTGAGACTTTCTCAAATGTATATGCTAGTAAGTCACGGGGTACACACGCTTCAAATTTGCTGAAGCATCAGTAAATCGTTTTCCAAATATTTTGAACCAATCTATTCTCCAACCAGCTATAATACCGGAGAATTCTCACTTCTCTGCATTTAGCATCAGTGTTGTCATACTGATTTTTGTAATTTCTTTGCCAATCTGATGGGGCTGAAATGGTATCTTATCGATATATTTTTTTAAAGATTTTATTTTTAAGTAATCTCTACATCCAACCTGGGACTCAGACTCACAACCCTGAGATCAAGAGTCACACACTCCACTGACTTAGCCAGTCAGGTGCCCCTATCTGGTTGAAATGTTAATGTAAGTTTCCCTGATTTCCAAAGAGGCTGGGCCTCTCTCCATGTGTATATTGGCCTCTCCTGTTTCCTCTTTTGTGAGTTATCTATGCATATCCTCTGTTTTCGTGTGGGGTTGTTTGCCTTTTTTTTTTTAATAGACTTGCTCCTACAAGTCTATTTGTAGATGGAGTAGTAGGAGTCTATTTGTATATGATTTTGTATGTTATACATATAAATATACATAAATATATCTATATAATATAAAGATGGCATATAAAGAATATAATGTGTATTGTATATGTAATATGTAAAGAATATGACATATTCTTATATGTTTGGTTCATTTTATGAACTGCAAAGATCTTATTTCAGTAACTTTTTTTTAAGTTTATCTAGTTATTTTGAGAGAGTGTGTGTGTGAGCAGGTAAGGGGCAAAGAGGAGGGGAGAGAGAAAATCCCAAGCAGGCTCTGCGCTGTCAGCACAGAGCCCAGTGCAAGGCCAAACTCACAAACCGTGAGATCATGATTTGGGCTGAAGTCAAGAGTCGGACGCTTAACCAATTGAGCCACCCAGGCGCCCCTTATTTCAGTAATTATTTAACAACTTGAATAAGATATAGTTCACATATCATACAATTCACGCATTTAAAGTGTATCATCCAATGGTTTTCCAGTAGTCAATTTGGGGACATTTTTATGACCTCAGGAAGAACCCCATGCCCTTTAGCTATTAAGCCCTTATTTCCACATCTCCCCAGCTGTAAGCCGGAGAGTTACTTTCTGTCTCTGTAAAAATGCCAATTCTGGACATTTCATGTAAACGGAATATAGACTATGTGGCCTTTTATAACTAATTTCTTTCAGTTAGCATAATCTTTTCGAGATCCATGTTGTAGAATATATCAGAACTTCGTTCCTTTTTATGACCGAATAATATTCCAAAACATAAGATCCTTTGTTTACTGATCTTTCAGCTGAAGTACCACTTACTGAAAAATGTAACCGAATATGCAAATTGTTCTTCTGATTTCATTTCGGCTTATCTGATCTGATTGCTTACCTCTGTCCTCCTCACACACATGACAAAGGAAAGTTTTTTGACCAAAACGATGAAAGGTTTATTACTGACTTTGAACTGTGCTTTATTGGTGAAAATCCTTGGTCCCATCCCCCTAGTTAGAGAAGCAGTTTCTAGGGACCCTTGTTGTCCTAAGTGTGGCCCCTGGACGGACAGCACCGCCTCCCCGGAAACTCTGTAGGAATGCGTCCTCTCCAGACCTTCCCAGACATGCCGGAATGAAACTCTGAAGTTTAAGGGGATCCCCAGGTGATTCATTTGCCCATTCAAGTCTGAAAAGTGTTGCTCTACACCACCATTTCTTCCCCTGGGTCCGAGTGGAAACCACCTGGAAGGCGGCTGAAGCAATGCCAATGACCTACCCGCTTTGCAGAGGTTCAGATTTCACTGGTCTAGAGTGGGTCCCGACTCCCGGGGTCATTCCACTGAGAAGCCAGGCCTGAGAAGCCCTGACCACACATACCCCTTAGGAGCAACCCCAGCTTGTTTCTGTAAACCACTTTAATTTAGGAATATTTATTCTATAAGCTTCAAGCCATCCAGATCGCAATTCTGCGGGCGCCTGGGTGGCTCAATCGGTTAAGCGTTTGACTCTTGATTTCGGCTCAGGTCATGATCTCACGTTTGTGGGATTGAGCCCCGCTTCAAGCTCTGCCCTGAGCATGGAGCCTGCTTGGGACTCTCTCTCTCTCTCTCTCTCTCTCTCTCTCTGTCCCCCTCCCTGCCCTTCCCCTGCTCATGCTCTTTCTCTCTCTCTCTAAAAAAAGAAAAAGACTGCAATTCTGTTTACCAAAACTGACTGGACGGCTCTCTGAGAAGGGTTCACATGACCCTTTGCTAAGGAATTGGAGCGTGACGGCCAGTTCCACCTTCTGCTCTCTGACCTCCCTCCCTGAGTGGATGTTCAAAGCTCTGTTGACAAAGATGGTCTCTGTTTCTAAGAAAACACAGCTGAGGCCCCTGCGAAGGGCATGCAGCCAATGACGCGCTACCTTTCTCGTGGCTCATTTTCAGCATTCTATTCATTTTCAGCAAGTTCAGTTTACGAACTTGCTCTGCAAGGAATGGCTACTACTCTTAGCAGCGTTTACCCATTAATGGCATCTCCCTTGCTCCTGCCGACGACAGATCAAATACAGTAAGAACAAACATCTCGGGGAGACACCAGGATGTATCTCTTTTTGAACAAACCCAATCCTGATGTTACTATCTTTGCAAAGGAAGCCGTGGCAGCCAACAGCAATAAGCAGACCTAGCTGCCTCCGCTCCCCTGACCTCCCCAGGGATTTTCCTCCGGCCACTGGCTTCCTAACGTGTGTCTCTGGCCCCTGCCGACCCATCGGGATCTTCTGGCAGTAGCTACAATACAATAGCCGTCTCACAGGCCACGGCGGGCACTGCGGCCCCACCTCGCGCGTCCACGGAGGGTTTTACCACGCGGCTGGGGGTTTGGCCGCGTCCCCCGGCCGCTCACAATCCTGCCCCACCTCCGTGTCGCGTCGTGTCACGGCCATGCCCCAGCCCTGTGGCCGAGGCCACTTCTCCCAGTTAAAGGAAACAGGAGGGAGGGGAGGGAAGGTATGTTTGACCTGTACATCCTGCCACTGTCCAAGTCACAGACACCCGTGGGAGGTCCTCTGAATCTCCTGTCTCTGCTCTTTTTTCAGCCACCTCCGCGTTCGTGCCACCTTGGCTCACTGAGAGGAGCGACTGCGAGAATCAAAGGCCCCCCCGAGGCTCCTGCAATCCACGCCAAGCGCGGACAGGCGTCAAATAGCCTCCCGGGTTCTCTGCACGGCTTGCTGAACTGCTGAGCTCTTTGCCTCGTGCATTCTCTCACACTGGGCCGGGGAGCCCCGCTCTGTCTTCCGGCTACCAAGTGCCAGATCTCCCGAGTCTGTCAGCGTTTCCTGATTCCAGCTCCGGGACAGTCCCTGTTACTGAGAGCAGACTCCTTGGGGGTGGGGCTTGGGGGGGGTGGTGCATCCAGTAGAGAGGTCTCCAGCCTGGGCAATTCAAGGTACGAGGCTCGGTTTGAGAGAGGACAGACCTTATGGGACCCGGCAGGTGAAAGCTCTTTCCATGGGGCCAGTTCTGCATCCGCGGAAGCCAGCAAAACCGGCCCAGAGGTGTGGCACCTGCCTGCCATCGGCAATTACTCCTGTTTTGAAATTTGCTAAGGACTTTTGCTGCATTTGCTGGTACGCTGCCTCTCTGATTACCTTACAGGCCGGCCCCGTGCGTGTCCGCACGCACACGGCCTTTGTACATAATAGCCTGTGCTCTAGATTTCGGCTCAGGTCATGATGTCACGGTTCGTAAGGTCGAGCCCCTCATGGGGCTCTGCGCTGAGTGTGGAGCCCGCTTGAGGTTCTGTCTCTGTCTCTCTCTGCCCCTCCCATGCTTGCTCTCTTTCTCTCTCTCTCTCTTAAAATAAACTTAAAAAAGAAAATATTCTTAAAAAAAAAAGTCGATGCTTAACCAACGGAGCCACCCAGGGGCCCCAAAACTGGTTTCATTCTTTAAAATTAGAACTCCAGTAAATAATTCAGTAGCCTGAATCCGATGTTCCTACTTCCTGGAGGTGGGAGCACGTACATGATGTTTACTGGTGATTTCCACAGAGGGGTGTTGAGCAATTCGAACAAGGTTTGTTTTCCTTCCAGAACAACCCACCACGACTTCTGAGAAGTCTCTGATGTCCTTTGCAATCTCCAGCCTGCACACGCTCTACTGACAAGGATTTGATGTGAACACCATTTTTCTTCCACTGTGGTGCTTGTATCTGTGGGAGAGTCTGTGTTCTTGTCAGTTCAGAGGGCTGACTTCTTTGTTGGTTCCTGTTACAGAACCTTCTCAAACAACAGCCTGAACAGTGTGTGTGTGTGTGTGTGTGTGTGTGTGAAAGAGAGACAGACACAGAGACAGACAGACAGACACAGAGAGAACACACAATAGTGCTTCATTTGTTCATTCTGCCTAAATTTCCAGGTTTTTCTGTCTCTCCCCCTGCCTCCCCTACATTATGTGATCTCTCTTGCTCTTCTTTTCTTCATTTCTAACCACCACATCTAGTCCCACTCGCCTTAACTGACCCTAATACAGAACATTACATATAATTCCAAATTAACTGAACCTTGTAAGTTTTAGTGTGCTGTTACTAAATGGCAGCAAAAAAGAGTAACTTCTCTTTTTTTCCATTAAAGAAGAAGTAACTAAAATGCTTTCTTTTTTCTCCAACTTTTTAATGCCATGTATATGGTTTTATTGTCAAAATCTGAATCACCCTATAGGATCCCACTTCTCTCATTTATATTAAATCAAGAGCATTTTCCCGTGGCATTAAAAGCATATTCACCTATTTGTAAGTTGATGGCATATTTTACTCTTTGTTTTTTTTCATTTTAGGATATACAACTTAATTACATCCATTGGTTGATTGCTGGTGCTGGAATTATAGGGTTTAAAGGGTATATTTTAAAAGCTCTCAATAAATATAACCAATTGCCACGCAGGTGGGACCACCTAGTTGGCATTGAAGAATATCTTTGAAAACACAAATCCATCCATTTAATAAGTGAGAATGGCATCTTGGTATTTTAATTTGCATTTCACTGATTACCAGTAAATTCAAGACTCAGAGATAATAGCATTTAGAAAAGGAAAGAAGTTTACTTGCAAGAAATCTGAGACACTCAGAAGGACCTGCTCATCAAATAGAAAACACAACAGGTCATTAAAGCCAAACACTGCAAAATTACCAATGTAATGGAATTTACAGTTGGTATGTTCGTGACTGAAAACCAGCACTTTTTCTTACGGGGCTATCATTTCTGCAAAAATTGTGGCCAGTCTTCAGACAGCAGCATTGCAAAAGTCAGGGATAAAGTTGTCTGCATTAAGCAGTCAGCAACTTACAGGAAATGCTCAGGCATGTTCATTTATTTGGAAGGCTGAAATTAGAGAAGGTTGAAGTATTTATTGACCCTTAACCATGGGACTTCATGGAGGCTCTATGTGTATAATGGATGTGCAGAAAAGATTATGTGTATCTTCTTTTGTAACTGCGTATTTGTGTCTTTTGCCCTATTTAATTTTTTAAAAATGTGTGTTTATTTAGAGAGAAAGCGGGGGAGGGGCAGAGAGACAGGGAGAGAGAAAATCCCAAGTAGGCTCCCCACTATCAGTGCAGAGTCTGACGCAGGGCTTGATTCCAGAACCAGGATCATGACCTGAGCTGAAATTGAGATTCAGATGCTTAACTGACTGAGTCACCCGGGCACCCCTGGTTTTATTGAGGTGCATTGTTTGCTTATTGAGTTTTATTTGGTATATGTTAAAAATCCATTGCCAGATATTGCCCCTCAAAATTTCTTGTATCATTTGACTTTTGACTTGGCTTACGGTATTCTTTTTTTTTTTTTCTTAATGTTTATTTATTTTTGAGAGAGAGAGAGAGAGACGGAGCGTGAGTGGGGGAGGGGCAGAGAGAGAGGGAGACAGAATCTGAAGCAGGGTCCAGACTCTGAGCTGTCAGCACAGAGACTGACATGACTGACTCAAACTCATGAACTATGAGATCATGACCTGAACTGAAGTTGGACGCTTAACCTACTGAGCCACCCAGGCGCCCCTATGGTATTTCTATTACAGCCAGCACTTATATTTCTAAGTAGTCACATCCATCAACTCTTTTCTTGATAATTCTGTTTTGGTACCATGCTTCGAAAGCCTTCCCCAGCTCTTTTAATATTGCTTATAGACATCCCACAGAACGGGAGAAAATATTTACAAATCATGTAACTGATAAGGGGCTAATACTCAGAATTTATAAAGAACTCCTCCAACTCAACAACAGAAAAAACAAACAACCTGATTAAAAAGTGGCCAAAGAACTTGAATAGACCCTTCTCCAAAGAAAAGATACAAACGGTCAATAAGCACATTTATTATAAAGATCCTCAACATCACTGATCATTAGAGAAATGCAATCCAAACCACAATACCACCTTCTATCCATTAGGATGGCTATGGAAGAAAGGAAGAAAGGAAGGAAGAAAGAAAGAAAGAAAGAAAGAAAGAAAGAAAGAAAGAAGAAAGAAAGAGGAAGGAAGGAAGGAAGGAAGGAAGGAAGGAAGGAAGGAAGGAAACAACAAATGTTAGTGATGATGTACAGAAATTGGAGGCCTTGTGCATTGCTACTGAGAATGTAAAACAGTGCAACTGCCTTTGAAAACTGTATAATACAGTGATTCCTTGGCAAAAATAGAGTTACCACAGGATCCAACAATTCCACCCCCCCAAAAAAATTGAAATCAAGGACCCAAACAGATATTTGCACACCCACGTTCATAGCGGCATTATTCACAACAGTGAAAAGGTGGAAGCAACCTAAGCGTCCGTCAATGGGCGGCTGGATACACAAAATGTGGTTTATGCATACAATGGAATATTCTTCAGCCTTAGAAAGTCGGGCGATTATGACACATCTGTAACATGGATGAACCTTAAAGACATTATGCTAAGTGAAATGAGCCCCACATAAACGGGCAAATACTGTATGTTTTCACTTACTTGAGGTGCCTAGAGCAATAAAAATCAGAGACAGAAGGGAGAATGGTGGTTGCCTGGGGCTGAGGCGGGGAAGATGGGGAGTTGCCTAATGGATACAGGGTTTCAGGGTAGCGAAATGAAAAAGTTCTGGAGATGGAGGGTGGCGATGGGGCTGTATAACAGGAATGCACATAATGGCAGTGAAACGTATGCTTAAAATGGTTAATTTTATGTTGTGTATATTTTACCACAATTTAAAAAATACATCGCTTAAATTTTCTCATAATACTTTTAATAGTGCTGTGGGTTTATAATTGTGCTGTGGGTTACTAGGAACGATTCTGACTGAAAATCATCAGCAATTCCTATCCACAATTCAAGGTCACCTGCTGCCAGTGGGAGGTGGGTGGCTGAGGCCTGGTGAAAACTAAGTTAAGGTGAGTGAGGAACGGGGACAGACCCGGAGAGATAGAGTTGCGTGGGTTCCTCATGCTCTTTTGATGACAAGGAATATAGATTTTCTTAGACTACCTGTTCCAGGTACTGTTGCTGGGTAATAAATTACACCAACCTTATTGATTAAGCCACAACTATTTTATTATCTCGTGGATTAAGTGAGTCTGCAATGCAGGCAGGGCTCAGGCTGAGCCGTTCTCATAGGGTTGACGGAGGTCACTCAGTGGTTCTCGGCTGGTAGATGGGTTGGTCTGGGTCCTATCTGGTGCTTTGGTAGGGATGATTGGATGACTAAGTCTCAGCTGGGACTGTCAACTGGACCGCTTACACATGACCTATGCAAATGGCTGTCTCGGAGTAGTCAGATTGCTTACATGGTGGCTCAGGCCTCCCTGAGTAAAGATTCCAAGAAAACAGGTTGGAAGCTATATGGCTTTTCTGACCTAGCCCTGAAAGTCACATAGTGTTACTTGCATTCCATTGGCTACAGCATATAGTCAAGGAGAGAGGAATTAAAAGCCATCTCCCAATGAGGGAATGGCGAGGTCACCCTGAGGAGAGCATGTGGGATGGAGATATTGTTGTAGCTGTCTATAGACAATACAATACACTCTACTGCTACGAAAATGAGGATTTAAAACAAATGTTTATTTATTTATTTTTGGGAGAGAGAGGGAGAGGAGTACGAGACAGAGAATCCCAAGTTCCCTGCTCTCAGCCCAGACCCTAAAGCGGGGCTTGATCTCATGAACCGTGAGATCATGACCTGAGCTGAAATCAAGAGTGGGACGTTTAACCAACTGAGCCATCCAGGTGCCCCAGGAAATGAGAATTGGTTATAAAAACACAATGGACTAAAATGAGGAAAACCCTGGAATGGAAGCAGGGCAGGACTAGCACAGCTGGTCTGTGACCTTCTGCTTGGGTCCCCCTGTCTTTTCCTTGGTCTTCCTCAATTTCCTTTGGCCCCCATGCTTCCCCCAACCCTCCCCAATTCTCCACCTGTGACCTACCATGGCCCCTCCAACCTTTCTCAAGTTTCCCCCAAAAGGTCTTAGTTCAAATTCCTGAGAGAGACTCTGATTGGCTCAGCTCATATTCCTCAGCATCTGGTGATCCAATCATGAGAGGGGCTGGTGCCAGCTGGAAGTAAGGGGAAAGGGGGCTGGGCAACTGTCAGATCACATCACCATTGGTTCTCACACCTGGCTGCACATTTGAATCACCAGGGCAGCTTTGAAAAAAAAAAAAAAACAAACTCATGGCTTAAGTCCCATCCCTAGATGTTCTGATTTAATTAGTCTGGGGTTAGAAACTGAGCAGGGGTATTTTTTAGGTGCATGCTACCCACGCTTCTCCCACAATCAGGGAACACTGGTACTGGTGGCTGTGATACCCTGGGAAGGTCTAAGGTGTGAACACAAGCTTGCCCAGGGAGTATCATGTACCATACGGGGAAAGAAAAACAGGCTTTTCTTGTTTCTCTCTTTGAGCACGTGTTGTTGTGCTTTTTTTTCCCCCCAGAAATACAATCTCAAAGAATTTGTGAGCTAAAAAGCAACCCAGAGACAACCAAATATGACATATTCATTTGCAGATATGGAATAGGGTGACCAGTTCATCCTGGTTTGCTTGAGACTGTCCCAGCTTTAATACTGGAAAATCCTACCACGTCCCCAAGGAAATCTCTCAGTCCCAGGCAAACTGAGAAGGTTGGTCACTCTATATGGAAACTCTATACCCATTAGCAGTCACTCCCCATTGTCCCCTGCCCTCAGCTGCTGGCATCCACTTATATCTACTTTCTGTCTGTATGGATTTGCCTGCTCTGGACATTTTATACAAATGGAATCCTATAATATGTGGTCTGTTGTATCTGGCTTATTTCACTTACCATGGTGTTTTTAAGGTTCATGTTGTAGCATGAATCAGTACCTCATTTCTTTTTAGAGCTGAATAATATTCCATGGCATGGCTATACCACATTCATCAGTTCATGGGGGGGGGGGGTCGTTTCCACTTTTTAGTTATTATGAAAAATGCTGCTATGAATATTCATGTACAGGTTTTTGTGTGGACTTTTTTTTTTTTTTTAATTCTCTTGGGTTTGCTCTTAGGACTGGAATTGTTGGGTCATATGGTAACTCTATATTTAACATTTTGAGGAATGGTCACACTGTTTTCCACAGCAGCTATGCTATTTTGCATTCCCACCAACAGTGCACAAATGTTCCAAGTTTTCCATATACTTACCAACACCTGTTATTACCTGTCTTTTTAATTACAGCCATCCTAGTGCATATGAGTGGTATCTGATTACGGTTTTGATTTGCACTTCCTGATGACTAATGATGTTAAACATTTCTTCATATACTTCTCAGCCATTTGTATATCTTCTTAGAGACATGTGTAATCAGATCCTACGTTCATTTTTAAGTTGAATTATTTGTCTTTTTCATACTGAGTTGTAAGAATTCCTTATATAGTCTAGTTGCAAGTTGCCTGTCAGATGTGATTTGCAAATATTTTCTGCCATTCAGTGGATTTTCTTTTCATTTTCTTGATTGTGTCCTTGCAGCACAAAATTCTAAATTCTGATTAAGTCCTATTTACCTACTTTTTCTCTTCTTGCTTGTGCTTTTGGTGTCATATCGAAGAAACCATTGCCTAATCCAGAGTCATGAAGATTTAAGCCTATGTGTTCTTACAAAAGTTTTGTAGTTTTGCATTTAGGTCTTTGATTCATTTTGAGCTAGGTTTTGTATATGGCGATAGCATGAGGCAAGGGTCAACTCCATTCTTTTGCATGTGGCTATCCAGTTGTCCCAGCACCATTAATTAAAGAGACTTCTTGCTCCATTGAATGGTCTTGATACCTTTGTCAAAAACAAACTGGCCATAGATAAATGGGTTTCTTCCTACACTTTCAATTATTTAATTTATTTATTTGTTTGTTTTTTACTTAAAATTAAAAAAAAAAAAATAGGCTCCACACCCAACGTGGGGCTTGAACTCATGACCTTGGGATGCTTGGGGCACCTAGGTGGCTCAGTCGGTTGGGCATCCAACTCGATTTCTGCTCAGGTCATGGTCTCGAGGCTTGTGAGTATGAACCCTATGTTGGGCTCTGAGCTGACAGGGAGGGGCCTGCTTGGGATTCTCTCTCTCCCTGTCTCTCTACCCCTCTGCCGTGCTCTCTTTCTCTGTCTCTCACTATCTCTCTCTCTCTCTCTCTGTCTCAAAAAATAAACTTAAAAAAAAAAGTCATGTGCTGTACCAACTGAACGAGCCACGCACCTCGAGACTCTCAATTCTATTTCATGGATCCTTATATCCATACCACACTGTCTCGATTACTGTAGCTTTAGAGAAAGTTTTCAAATAGAGAAATCCTCTTGCTTAGTTCTTCCGTTTTGATTGTTTTAGTTATTTTGGGTCCTTTGAACATCTGTGATTCTTTTTAAGTTTGTTTATTATTTAGAGATAGGGAGAATTGCAAGCAGGCTCCGTGCTGTGAGTGCAGAGCCCGACGTGAAGCTCAAACCCATGCACCATGAGATCATGACCTGAATTCCACTTGGTCATGATGTACAATCAAGAGTACCAGGCTTAACCATGTTTGATAACTGTTAGTGGAACTTCTGTAATTATATATATATATAATGATATGATCATGTCATCTGCAAATAGGTGACATATAGTTTTACATCTTCCTTTTCAATTTGGATGCCTTTTATTTCAGTTTCTGGACTAAATAGCTTACTGATTAGTTGAATGTTGAGTAGAAGTGGTGAGAGCAGATATTCTTTTTTTTAATTTTTTTTTTAAGGTTTATTTATTTTGGAGAGAGAGAGAGACAGAGACAGAGACAGAGTTCTAGCAGACAGAGAGGGAGCTACAGAAGCCAAAGCAGACAGAGACAGAGTTCTAGCAGACAGAGAGGGAGCTACAGAAGCCAAAGCAGACTCCAATCGCTTCTCAGCCCTTTGACTAAAATCAAGTGCGAAGCAGACTCCGGGCTCTGAGCTGTCAGCACAGAGCCCGATGCAGGGCTCGAACTCATGAACCATGAGATCACGACCTGAGCGGAAGTCAGACGCTTAACCAATTGAGCCGCCCAGGTGCCCCGAGAGCAGACATTCTTATCTTGTTCTTGATCTTAGGAAGAAATCATTTTGTCTTCCACCATTACATATGATGTTAGCTGTAGGTTTGTTTTATTTTGTTTTTATTAGGTTTAGGAGATTCCTTTCTATTCTCAGTTTATTGAGTGTCTTTATCATGAACGGTACAGGGTTTTTTCAAATGTCTTTTCTGTGTCTGTTGAGATGATCATGTGGCTTTTTCCCTTTTATTCTATTAATGTGGTACACTACATAGATCAATTTTCATATGTGGCCAACTTCGCATTCCTGGGATGGAATCCACTTGGTCATGATGTACAATTCTTCTTATTGCTGGATTGTACATACTAGTAATTTGCTGAGGATTTAAAAATCTATATTCATAAGAGATATTGACCTGTAGTTTTCTTATGATGTCTTTGTCTAGTTTTGGTAAAACTTGCATCACAGAATGAGTTGGGAAGTGTTCCCTCCTAGTGTTTCCTTTTTAGGAAAAGTTTGTGAAGATTTGGCAATCATTCTTCAAATGTTTGGTGGAATTTACCAGTGAAGCCATTTGGGTGTGGGGCCTATTTTCTGGGTAGTTTTTTTTTTTTTTTTTTTAATTACTAATTCATTCTCTTTACTTGTTACAGGTCTCTTCATGAACATTCTTTCCAAATGGTTACACAATACTGTATCATATAGAGTGTCAGTTCTTAAATTTCTTTTGGGAGGATTGAACACGAAGAAGACAGAACGGGGCTAAATTCACTCACTCAAGCAGGTGTTCTTTTCGAACACTTATTGAGCGAGTCTGGTTGTGCTCTGTGCTGGGTCCTGAGACTACTGAGACAAAGAAGACAGCCGCAGGAACGACCCTCAGGAATAGGAGTGGACAAGCAGATTTCAGATCTAAATTTGGGTTGCTCCCTACCAGGTTTGAGAGGAGACCCAGCTGTGCCCATCGGTGTCTGGGCCTTTCTGAGCTACTCACAGCAATGCCTTGGACTTCTCTAGCACTTTCCCAGTTACCAAGTGCTTTTACTTATAAAATCTCATTACAGGGGTGCCTGGGTGGCTCAGTCAGTTTAGCGTCCAACTTTGGCTCAGGTCATGATCTCATGGTTTGTGAATTTGAGCCCCACATTAGGCTTACTGCTGTCAGCACAGAGCCGGCTTCAGATCTTCTGTCCCCCTCTCTCTCTGCCCCTCCCTAGATCATTCTCTCTCTCTCTCTCTCTGTCTCAAAATAAATTAATTAAAAAAAAATCTCATTACAGTAGATTCTTAAGGACAACTCAGTAAAGTTCATTATCTTTGCATAAGGTGAGAAAGGCAAGGTTCAGAGAAAGCCAGTATGAATTCAGCTAGGTAGTGTCTCTCTTGTATCAGCTCCAAGTAAGGTCCTAGGAAATAAAGATGAAATGATGAGTTCCTTGCTTTCAAGGAGCCCTCAGTCTGAGGGGCAGAGTCAGAAGTATGCTTAAGTGTTACCAGTCTCTGATGGACATCTCTGCAAGGTGGAATGGGGGAAGAGTGGGGGAGGCTCAGAAAACACCTCCCCATAAATGTAACCCATGAGGTGTAGCTGGGAGCAACGTGGCCATTGGCCAGGAAGTCACAAAAGTCCTTCAGAACAAGGGTGACCATATGTCCTACTTTCCCTAGAATAACCCCAGTTTACTTGGGTTATCTCAGCTTGAATGTCAACAGCACCCCCTTTGACTCTCAGAACACCCCTACTATTTGATATTTACATAGTTTCCTTAAAAGGTGACTGTAATTACAAAGTGGGGAAATGATCACTTCACATGGAGAAATCTGACAGGTACTTTAGCCCAGTGACTAAACCATCACTAACGGGACAAATACACATCAGATGCCTCCAGACAGATGTACTGAACAAGACACCACAGCAGTGCTTCTGTGACATTCTTGCCAAAAATACACAAACCGGACCTAAGACACTGGACAAACCCAAATGAAGGGACAGTCTACAAAACAAATGGCCCATCCATACTCTTGAAAAATGTCAAGGTCATAAAAGACAATAAAGACTAAGAGATTATCTTAGGTTAAAGGAAACTAAAGTAAAAGGACAGCTAAATGCAACGCATAGTATGGGATCAGATCCTGGGTGGAAAAAGGACATTAATGGGTCATGTCGTGAAATCGGAATAAAGTCTGGGGATTAGATGACCATACTATTACCAACGTGGAATGTCCTTTGGTTTGGAATGGATGATAAATAATGTGGTCTTGCTCTCAGGACCCACTGGGAACCCAGCCTTCTCCACTCCCAGCCCGCAGACCCTCTACCATCAACTCCCAGGTCCCCTCGCTGGGGCAGTGCCAGCCTGCTCACCGCTATACCTCTGAGGTGCCTCTGACCCTTTGACACCTTCATTGTCTAATGCTTGCAGACTCAGCCAAGGAAACCACCCCTCTGCTTTGCTCAACAGTCAGAAGTCAGATTCTCAAACCAAAGAGAAAAAAACAAAACAAAACAGGAGACAAGTTGGCCATTCTGTGGTCATTTCAGCTTCTCTGTCATTGGGCCATGACGGGTCATGTGATCCACTGGCTAAATGATTAGTGGAGAATGTGCATGGGCCTCTCACCTGCTTTACAGGTATCTTAAAATAAGGTAACCCTCTCAGGGCCGGAATAAAATATACGGACATTTTGGGCAGGCTAATAATTTGGCAACCCCTCAAACTCTTCTTTCTTTAATGTTTATTTATTTTTGAGAGTGGGGGAGGGGCAGAGAGAGAGGGAGACAGAGAATACTAAGCAGGATCCACATTGTCAGCACAGAGACTGATTTGAGGCTTGAACTCATGAACCGCAAGATCACGACCTGAGCCAAAACCAAGAGTCAGACGCTTAACTGATTGAGCCACCCAGGTGTCCCTCAAACTGACAGTCTTTAAATATTTGCTGAGTGGGAACAGGAGGAACTGACAGGCACAAACAGCCCAAATCACTGACTTCATCTCTGCTGGTCACCGAAATCAGTGGACTCAAAACACGGGGCAAAGGAGATTCCCTGTGTCTGATGTCCCTCTATTGTCCAGTTCTCTGTTGGGATTTTCAGAACCAGACAGGTATATTTAACCTCAATTACAAAACTAAGTTACTCATATTATTCAGCTTATCACTATCATCTTCTCTCTGAGCCATGCTTCACTGCTGTATTTATTTTATTTTATTGGATTCTTCCCATGAGCACACATTGCAATGTGTCGTATTTCTTTGGATATGACCCTGCCTTAGAGAGGCACAGAGAATTGTGTGATGTATGTATGCATTTGAAATGCACGTGAATGGTAATCTGAATTTAGCTGCATCAGAATTACCTGGAGACAAACACAGATCTCTGGGCTCCACCCCAGACACCGATTCTGAAGGTCTGCATGGGGCTAGAGAGCCTACATTCATAACAGATTCCCTGGGGAGGTTGAGACAGCTGGTTGGCTCTTTCTACTTTCCAAGTTTAATCATTCAACCTTTTATTTTCAAAATCTGTCCATATTATTGTATGTATCTTCAGTTCATTCATTCTAGCTGATCCAAGAATTCCATGGTCTGCCTCTCTTTAACAGCCTACTCTCCTAGTGATGGACATGATCACCCTCTCTCACACATAGGATGCTGCAATGAATGTTCTCCACACGTCCTCATGGATATAGGAGTGAGTTTCTCTGAGGCATATACCCAGGAGTGGGGAATGCTGGAATATCAGTACATATTCACACATCTGATTTCTCAAAGTACTTCCAGACAGCTTGCTTTCCAAGATGATCAAACCAGACCCACTTTCATATGTGAAGAGTCCATAAACTTCTTGGAAGGTATAAAGTGTTTTTAGTTTAGATAATAAAAGGGGGCTCCTGGGTGGCTCAGTTGGTTAAGCGTCCAACTTCAGCTCAGGTCATGATCTTTGGTTGGAGCCCCGCGTCAGGCTCTGGGCTGACAGATTGGAGCCTGGAGCCTGCTTGGGTTTCTGTGTCTCCCTCTCTCTCTGCCCCTCCCCTGCTTGCTCTCTCTCTCTCTCTCTCTCTCTCAAAAATAAATAAAAACATTTAAAATTTTTAGATAATAAAAGAAATCTGTCAGTCCCTGTAAACAGCAAGATGAGAAGCAATATTTGGTTTAGGAATTTCACCTGATCAATACTGCATGCTCCAAAAATACCAGGCAGAGACAGGTCCTTGCCGGCAAGGAGTCCACACGCACAAGTGCACACATACACACACACCCACATGCGTGCACCCAGTCCTGAAACAGGCTGTGCCAACACAAGCAGAAACCATGTTTATTTCCCTGTCTTCACTGAATGTGAGCTCCCCCCAGAAATCAGAGAATGATAGATCATCCAGGCCCCCTGGTCTGCCTCTGATCGTTGCTCTGTGAAGCACATGGAACCAGAAGTTGCTCCAGGGTTGGGAAGAGACTTCTGAACTCTCTGCAGGCTCAACCAAAACCTTGGTAGCAGTGGCTGGACAACCCATTGTCTAGATTAGCTGATCTCACTCAGTAAGATTTGCTTTCCTGTTGACACTTTATGTTCTCAACAATAGGCATAAAAATAGAACCTTCATGACTAGTCCGTGGCTTTAAAATTACCAACAAAATTGTTTAGCAGATGCCATTGTTGACCTGAGATGTTCTTTTAAGGGTTATTCTATTTGATACCTACAAATGAAGTTAAATTGGGCATTACATTCAAATGACCCAATTTTCCTTTCTAAAGGGGTAAGGCAGGGGTTAGTGGAGGTATGGTAATTTGGACAATTCTGCAAACAACAGGTGTTTGTATTGATGTACAGATATTATATTTCTTTGTAATTTAATTCTGCCATTGATTATGTCTGAGATGCTACCACCAGTCTACATTGAATTGCTGGACTCTCTGGGGGGGAAAAATAAACAATCAAGTGATTTGGAAAATAGCAAAGGAAATTTTTTAAAATGTCAGAAAAAAGTACATATTCATTCATCTAAGTATATATGAGGATCTTTGAACTGGTGTGGTATTTCGTAGGGTACTGCTTATTGCTTTGTCCACATTTTGTTTTGTTTTGCTTTGTCCACATTTGCAAAATCAACGAGTAATTTAAACACAAAAATCTTAAAAGTCACACTTATCAACTTTGCCGAGGACCCCGAACTGGGAGAGAGGGAAAATGAAAAAAAATGGCATGATCCATATTTAAATGATTTCAACACATCAGAATGCTGAGCTGAAACCCACAAGATACAATGGGAACTGCTATTGGATAGAAGTATAAAACAAACCCATAGAGGTACAGGATGCCAGTTGCCTGGCATTGTCCCCATCCATGTGAAAAAGGGCTGTTACAGAAACCAAGTAAGATGATACAGGGTTAGGCTGTACAGGTGGGAAAAAGGAGTCATCGTCTTGGGAAAAATATCGGCCCCCCGGTACTCTGACTGTCCCTATCTTCTTTGAGACACTTTAAGCTTGGTGAGGTAGGGATTGGGTCCTCCTTGCCCTTCATTAGCTCCCAGAGCCCAGCTGGCAATTAGGTGCCCAGTGCAGAGTTGGTGAAGGAATGAAGACATACTGAACTGAACACAGGTGCTCCTCTGTCAGCAGGAATATTTAAAATTAAGATCCGTCCGGAGGGAAACCAGGATGGTGAATCCTGGATAGGATTAACTGGTGACAAAAAGTGCGTGGATGGATTGCGTGGGGTGAACTTGATGGGGATCTTAAAATATCCAGAGAGCAGTCGGGGGGAAACAGTAGAATTGTGCACCTTGGTTCAGGGCCCGGAGGTGCATCCCTGGACAAGAGAGAGGCAAGTTCAGGTTTAATGGACCAACCTTCTCAGGACGATAACTGTCTGTCGACAGAAGACAGACAGCCTTGCTGGGCAATATGTTCTCTCCCACCAAAGAGTTCCAGCAGCACTTGACAGGATCCCTCTGTTGAGGGAAGAATTTTATTTCCCCCCAAATAGTGCTTATTAGGTTTCCTAAAATACAGGAAGATATGAAGAAGAACACAAAGATGGCCCATAAGTCACCTCCTTTGGAAACTACCACCAGTGAAAAATAAAATTATTGAAAGGTATTTATTTTAAATTCCACTTGTTAAAGCTTAAATTAGTAGTGGAGATGGTGGTAATTTTCAGCCGGAGCCAGACTGTGGAAGGTCTTGAATATCCGGTCCCCAAATTATCTAGATTTTATTCAGATGGTCTCAAGTGGCTTCTGGTTTTTTAGCACCGGAGTTGGCATTCAAAAGCTGAAGTGTTCAACCAAAGAAGTTGTTTTGAGAAACATATGTGGGTAGCTTGCAGCCGTCAAGGATTATATAGCTTGAAACTTCATCCCTTTCTCAGGGCAGAAACTTCCAGAAAGAAATGAATCCCATTTATTGCTAAGCCTTCTGGGTTTGTTTCTTTAGACATAAATCTCTTATAACTTCCACCCAAAGCTGTAGTTATATTCTCAGAATTGGGTCTATAAAGTAATACCAGTCTTCTCTGAGGGTTGCAAACAGGGAGCCCATTTATCAGGGCCCTGGCCGCATGCCTGGTCCCCCACTGAAGGACGGGAAGGGCAGCCTTTATAGCAAGTCCTCCAAGAGAGCATATCTTAAAGTCGGGACTTCTTGCCTGTGGTGGTTGTCAGCTCATGATAGCACTCCTCCCCTCCTGTGGCTCTGTGCCTCGCCCCGTCTTATCCCTAACCCCATGCTCGCCCCTTAGGCCACAGTGATTGGTAGAGTGGTAGGTCCCTGACTCAAAATAAGCCAAACCACATTATTCAATCTCTTACCACTGTAATTGGTGCAAAGGTCCACCTCAAATGGGGCCAAAGGCAAGAGGGGCTAAAGCTTGGAGCCTGAAGATCATGAATGGCCATGTTGTCCATACCTGGCAGAAACCTACCCAAGGGAATGAAGACAATACATGTTGTGGCAGATTGTGTTTACAAAAAAAATGGCCACCGAAGTATTTCTCATCCCACCCACTTTTCTAGAGCCTGGCTACTCCCTATCAAGAGATGGAGTTGATGACTATCCCCATCCTTTGAAACGAGGGGGCCTCTGTGACTGCCACCACTGTTAGAAAAGGCAGAGTGATACGATCTGACTTTGAGGCCAGCTCGCAGAGGCAATACAGCTTCCTCTGGTTCTCTCCCTGAGGCTTGTCCTTGACATCTGGCTCTCACGCTATGAGGAGCTACGTGGATAGACCCACACAGAGAGACACCCGGAGAAAGCCTTTCCAGGTGACAGCACCAACTTGTCAGCCTGACTGAACTCTCTTAGAAGCAGATCTCCCAACCCTTAGTTGAGGTCTCCCGCTGATACCACACGAAGCAGAGATGAGACTTCCCTTCTCTGCCTAGCCCTGTCCCAAATTGCAGATTCACGATCATCATAAATGACTGTCATTGTTTTCAGCTGCTAAATTGTGGAGTAGTTTGCTATATAGCAAAACATAACTGGTGTGCCCGGAAAGCTGGAGAGTCACACGGTGGCTTTGGAGCACTTAGTTCCATTGTCCATGAGGCTGACCAGGACCTTCTTGAAGTGATGAGAACCTTACAAAATCACTTTTTGTCTAAGATCACTGGGTTTCTGTCACTGGCCATCAAAGCAATCCTGATTAACACTGGTGATCACAATTAAGGAAGAGTTCTGCTCAAATAAGAAGGTTGTCTGACACCTGCAGATCCTAGCCCTACCATCCATCCCCTCCCAGGACGCGAAATTATAGATAACTGAATTTTAAGATGAATAAAATTGCCCCGCAACTCCCACCCCTGCCTTAAAAAAATCTGTAATGACGAGGTTAACAAATTTAATGTTGTCACATTAGGCTATTTTTTTATTTTAAAAAATTTTAATGTTTGTTTATTTTTGAGAGAGAAAGAGAGAACGCAAACAGGGGAGGGGCAGGGGCAGAGAGGGACAGAGGAACCAAAGTGGGCTCGGCACTGAGCACAGAGAGCCTGATACGAGGCTCGAACTCATGAACCGTGAGACCATGACCTGAGCCAAAGTCAGGCGCTCAACCAACTGAGCCACCCAGGCACCCCTAGACCATTTAAAAAAAAAAAAAATCAACTGTGTGGCACCTCGGTGGCTCAGTCAGTTAAGTGTCTGACTCTGAATCTCGGCTCCGGTCATGATCTCATGGTTTGTGAGTTCAAGCCCGGTGTTGGCTTCTGTGCTGACAGCACAGAACCTGTTTGGGATTCTCTCTCTCTCTCTCTCTGTCTCTCTCTCTGCCCTTTCCTGTTTGTGCGCTCTCTCCCTCAAAATAAATAAACATTTTAAAAAATCAACTGCTATCTACTTTTACTAGTACTATCTTATGTAAAAAAAGATATTTAAACATTAAAAGTGTACAAAGGACGTAATCTCAGAGTAAAGAATCCTTTAAACTGAATACATTTGGTATCATGCAAAATTTACCATATTGATATTTTTTTCCCCTTTCCATCATGGCGTACTGAAAAGTTTATCATAGCCAGGTATCAGTTCCTGATGCTTGGAGATTGCTGGGTCCCACAGGGAGGGGGAAGTGAAGCTCAGTACAGTATAGTCTTCCCTCAGAGAATTAACTTTAGAGCACCCTGGCATCGGGGATACACAGGTGGCTGAGTCGGTGTGGCTGGCCCTTCCTTTTCCCAGAGCTGTCCTTCTCTGGAGACACTTCTATGTTAATGGATGACCTTGTTTCATGAAGCGGTATTGAATATTACGGTCAGGCATGCAGATTTGAGAATCAGAAGAAAGCCAGGTTTCTGTCTCAGTGTTGGGGAACCGGGGCAGCTCAGTTGGTTAAGTGTCTGACTCTTTAATTCGGCTTAGGTCATGATCTCCCGGTTTGTGAAATCGAGCCCCGTGTCAGGCTCTGGGTAGGCAGTGCAAAGCCTGCTTGAGATTCTCTCGCTCCTAATCTCTCTCTCCCCCTCTCTCTCCCCACTTCCTGCCCCTGCACGCGCACCCGCACTCTCTCTCTCTCAAAATAAAGAAAATAAAACTTAAAATCTCAGTGTCACTTTATTTATATTTTATCTGCCTTCCAACTACCTACCTACCCACCTATCATCTATTTAGTTATTTATTTAGAGCTTGGGTAATTTACCTCCCAATTTCTCCTGACTGTTAAATAGGAACGTCTGAATTTCCCAGAAACAGATCCTGGGACTAGGATGCTTGTGAAAGTGACATACCAGGAAGCGCTCCCAGGACAAACCCGGAGGGACCAGACGGTGGGACAGGCAGGGGACGAGGCCCATGCTGCAGCGTAAGAGCAAGCCAAATCCCACTGAGGGCCATTCTGGCTCACTTCCACCGGAGTTAAGGACTCGTGGGGGGGGGGGGGGGGGGGGAAAGGACGCTTGTGAACTGCCAGGTGTTCGCAATGAGGCTTCTGGCAGCGCGAGGGCCATTCTAGGACGAAGACACCAAAGACAGGCTGGGAGCCTGTGCGCAGGGGGTGGTGAAGAAACCGAGGATGCTGTGGGACACTGACGGCACCAGCTAGGGGTCCTGGCCGTACTTACCACTTCATTTAGTTGCACTTGGCTCTTGGTCGCTACTTACTTTAAAAAGAAAGGGGGGAGAGGGGCTCCTGGGTGGCTCAGTCGGTTAAGCGTCCGACTTCGGCTCAGGTCTCGATCTCACGGTCCGTGAGTTCGAGCCCCGCGTCGGGCTCTGGGCTGACGGCTCAGAGCCTGGAGCCTGCTTCTGATTCTGTGTCTCCCTCTTTCTCTGACCCTCCCCTGTTCATGCTCTGTCTCTGTCTCAAAAAAAAAAAAAAATTTAAAAAAAAAAAAAAAGAAAGGGGAGAGGGCCGCCTGGGTGGCTCAGTCGGTTAAGCATCCGACTCTTGATTTCGGCTCAGGTCATGATCTCACAGTTTCGTGAGTTCGAGCCCCGCATCAGGCTCTATGCTGACCAGGTGGAGCCTGCTTGGAATTCTTCCTCTCTCTCTCTCTCTCTCTCTGTCCCTACCCCTCTCACACACCCTCTCTCTCTCTCAAAATAAAGAAATAAACACTTAAAAAAGAAGATGAAGAAAGAGAAGAGGAAGAGAAGAAGGAAGGAGATTCTTCTGGGCCTTTTGAGAAAAACTGACCTGCTCTAGGCGTCCTTATAGGTTAGCCAGGCCTGAAGGGAAAAGGATTAAAATTCAAGTAGTCTGGGGGGAAATTCATTACACATGAGCACACTGAAGGCTGTGAAGCGTCTGACAGCAAATAAATTGTGCCCCTTTGCTTAGCACAGCACATCCCACTTTTTTTTTTTTTTTTTTTTTTTTGGATTCATTCTAGTGCACGGAACACATTCTAGTAGGGACCTCCCTAGGCTGAGCTCCACCCTTTCAGGAAACCCTTAGCCCCTCTCAGAGTCGGGGTGCGTGAGATCCATCCGCTTCTGTCTTCTTCCCAGCACCACTCCTCCAAATAGTACCAGAAGGGTTGGACAGAGGTGTGCCCTTTGAAAAACACCGTGTTGGTCATCAATTTAGAATTCTTCGAAGCATCTCTCCCGGTGATAATCAAGCTTTCTCCGCAGAGGAAACTGGGAGGACACTGCAGGAGGACGAGTCGCTTCCTGCTTTTCCTGGAGTCCACCCCGCTAGGCCGTATGGGTTTGAGGACATCTGACAGGGCCCGCCCCAGCCACGGGCCGGGAACACAGTCTCTCCTTGACAGTGTAGCTTTGGCCTGGCAATAACCTTCCCATAACCCGTTTGACTTGGAAACCAAAGCTCCCGTGTAGCTGGCGTGTCCTGAAGGGCTCCTGCCCCTGGCCAGACTCCCACTGCCCGCCCATGCCACCTTTCACTAGGCTGCATTCCAGAGGGTGACCTATGGTTTCCCGGCAGCTGCAGACCAGCGTTGGCCTCGCCGAACCACAAACTCTCTGCTGTCCTCTGGGCTGAATGAACCATACCTTCTCCAACGAGATGTAAACACCTCCCAAGTCTGGCCTTCCTCGGGTATGCTCCCTTGGCCTTAGGGTACCGTATAATTTCCGTTTGCCTTACGGTTACTCTTGTATCATAGCGAATACTTCCTTATGTACAACTTCCCCTAGTCAACCTATTATAGTCTTCTGTCTCCTAGTTGGACCCATCTGCTACACCCATAAGTCGAAGCTCATTTTTACCAAAGGAAAATATCAAGAAAGAGCGGTCAGGGCACTCAGTTCTGATTAGGGGCCAAGAAAAGTATAGCTGTAATTTTCAAATAATGCGAGGCGCTCTCTCGCCAGCAATTTGTGTTAAGTGCTTTTTAGGAGCAAATAGTTGTTTTAAAAAAATGATTTACTAGAGCCCAGCTTCATCCTTTCAGACAGTGGTCTGAAAATGGATAAATCCAAATCCCATTAAAAAGAGAACACATTAGGTAAGGATCATGTGTTTCATATGACAAAAATCAAAGCCAAACAAAACCAATCTCCCCCTTAAAACCTCCAAAATCCCAAACTGCCTTAATAATAAATGGACTATGTTGGCTCATAGAATCAAAATACCCAAGGCAAGGCTGGCTTCAGGAGCAGTGTGAGTCAGGCCCAAATGATGTCACCATGGAAAATTCTTTCCCTCTGTGTTTTCAGATTTATTCTCATTATACCAACTACCTTTCCTCTGGCAGCTTTAGGCTTTCTTCTTCTGTGGTGGCAAAATAGCCCCAAGAAATATCTCTCACTGGTGTCAGTTGGGCTATATACCTTTTCTTAAGCCAGGCAAGTGCCCACACAGTGATTTGAGTCAATCAGGGTCCAGCCCTAGAACTGAGGGTAGGATCAATCCCATGTAAACCATGTGGTTGAGAATAAAAAAAAAGAAATGGTTTTCTACAGGAAAACCTGGATAATGTTTTACTCTTTTTTATGTTTATTTATTTTGAGAGAGAGAGAGTGGGGGAAGAGCAGAGAAGGAGGGAGACAAGAGAATCCTAAGCAGGCTCTGAAGATGTCCGCGCAAAGCCCGACGTGGGGCTGGATCTCATGAACCATGAGATCACGACCTGAGCCAAAATCAAGAATTGGAGGCCCAACGAGCTGAGCCACCCAGTCGCCCCGAGGATAATGTTTTAAAGAGGAAATATGGGAACGCAAACTGGTGCAGCCGCTCTGGAAAACAGTGTGGAGGTTCCTCAAAAAATTAAAAACAGATCTACCCTATGACCCAGCAATAGCACTGCTAGGAATTTACCCAAGGGATACAGGAGTGCTGATGCACAGGGGCACTTGTACCCCAGTGTTTATATAGCAGCACTTTCAACAATAGCCAAATGATGGAAAGAGCCTAAATGTCCACCAACTGATGAATGGATAAAGAAACCGTAGTTTATATACACAATGGAATACAACGTGGCGATGAGAAAGAATGAAATATGGCCTTTTGTAGCAACGTGGATGGAACTGGAGAGTGTGATGCTAAGTGAAATAAGTCATACAGAGAAAGACAGATACCATATGTTTTCACTCTTATGTGGATCCTGAGAAACTTAATAGAAGACCATGGGGGAGGGGAAAGAAAAAAAAAAAAGAGAGGGAGGGAGCCAAACCATAAAAGACTCTTAAAAACTGAGAATAAACTGAGGGTTGATGGGGGGTGGGAGGGAGGAGTGGTTGGGTGATGGGCATTGAGGAGGGCACCTGTTGGGATGAGCACTGGGTGTTGTATGGAAACCAATTTGACAATAGATTTCATATTAAAAAAATAAAATAAATAAAGAGGAAATAGATGCTGAGCAGTTATTTTTCTTTATTTATTTACAAGATCTTAATTTTTTATTAAAAAAATTTTAAGTTTATTTATTTTGAGAAAGAGACAGAGAGAGTGGGGGGGGGGGAGGGACAGAGAGAGAGGGAAAGAGAGAGAATCCCAATGCAGGGCTTGATCTCACGAACCTCGAGATCATGACCTGAGCCAAAACCAAGAGTCAGACGCTTAACTGACTGAGCCACCTAAGTGCCCCAGATTTTATTTTATTTTTTAAAGTAATCTGTATACCCAACGTGGGGAGGGAACTCACAAACCCGAGATCAATAGTCGCTTTACTGACTGAGTCAGCCAGGTGCCCTGATGCATCTATAGACATGATGAAAATAAAACAATAAGGCAAAGAACCTGTGGCTTTAGCCCAACTTCCAGAACTTTGAAGAAATAGATACACCTTAAGGAAGAAAAAGTGGTATAGTAATGTGTAATATGAGAAAAACACTTCAGAATGCCAGCCCTGAAAATTCTAGGAATCCAATATATTAGCACGTTTTAAATACACTGCAAAAAAAATAGGGGTACTTGGGTGGCTCTTGGTTTCAGCTCAGGTCATGGTCTCACGGTTCGTGAGTTCAAACCCCACGTTGGGCTCTGTGCTGACAGCTCAGAGCCTGAAGCCTGCTTCGGATTCTGTGTCTCCCTCTCTTTCAGCTCACGCTTTGTCTCTCTCTCGCTCAAAAATAAACATTCTTTTTAATTAAAAAAGAAAAGAAAAGAAAAAAATCATTTCTAAGGCCACACTAGTCCATTTGGTGCCTCTGTGCAAAAAGGGCACTCCTGATCCAAGGCACTTAATGCCAACTGCCAGAAAATTTATCCAGATCTAAAATGCCTGCTATGCGGGCACCTGGGTGCCTCTCCAGATAATGGCTCCTTTGTGCAGTGCACAACTGGTACAGCAGGATGCAAAACACCTGTACATTCAAATGGTTCAAAATGTCAAGGGCAGGAAGAGCGTGTTTCCCTCCAGGTCTAGTTTCTCCCACTAGAGGCAGTGTTCTCAGGGAATGTGAGCTTCCCAACATGTTTTCTTTTATCACTTCACCTCCTGGATTTGGAGAATATGGGGAGAGGAAAGAAGGGTCAGAGGCAGCTTCAAATCAGATAAGCTGGCTTTCTTTCCAGCTGCAGGCAAGCTACAACTCATTCTCACTGCAGATCCGAGGGCACGTGGCTAATGTGCTTCCAATAGGAACCCTAGGGCACGACTTCTTTTATCTACTTAAAATATTTATGATCACTCATTACCATAATGTTGTTAGCATATATTAATATACAGGATATCCTTCTAAACTATAGTGTGAATACCATTCCTCTTTGATTCTATACATGATAGAATTTCCATACAGAAATTACTACCTGCCCCCAGGATATTCGGAAATTCTCATCATTACTTTCACCAAATGTCCACCGGCTTTCGAACTTAAATTTCACATAAGCGACTTGTTCCTTGCCACACTGCTGCAAAAATGAACTTTCTAAAGCACTGGTATAATTACATCATTCTCCCGCATAAAATCCTTCAATGTTTTCCTACTGGTTTCAGGTTAAAATCAATACCTCTTAGCATAATTTTTAAAACTTAAAAATAAGACTTTCATCCAACTATAGAAAATGTTAAAAATTATTGACTTCATTAGCGAGGAAACCAGTGAGAACATAAATCTGGATCAGGAAACATTCAAGGAACTGAGGTTTTTATTATTATTATTATTATTATTATTATTATTTTTAGAGAGAGAGAAAGAGTGCGCGTGCATGCACCAGAAGGGGAGGGGGACAGAAGGAGAGAGAGAGAATCTTAAGCAGGCTCCACACTCAGCGTGGAGCTGGGCCCAGGGCTCGATCCCACGACCCTGGGATCATGACCTTAGCCAAAATCAAGAATCCGGTGCTCAACTGACTACACCACCCAGGTGCCCCAAGGAACTGAGGTTTTAAAAAGACTTTTTTAAAAGAGAAAGAACAAGTTTGCTAAATTACATACAAAGCTGCTTAACCTTTGAGATTATCTTTTCTACCAGACAGAATTTATTTGCATCTCTACTAGATACAAATCTACTAATTTCATAGACCTTCCCAAAGTCTGAGTCCTTAATTAATAGTAAGTAGCCTGGACAACTGTGAGATCCTTGGGTGGCCTCTTACTCAGTGTTGCAGTATGACCTTGAAAGCACATGCAGTAACGTACTTGGCCTTATTTTTTTTTTAAGTTTATTTATTTATTTTGAGAGAGAAAGCAGGAGAGAGCATGAGAAGGGGAGGGGCAGAGAGAGAGGGAGAGAGAGAATCCCAAGCAGGCTCCATGCTGTCAGTGCAGAGCCCGATGTGGGGCTTGATCTCATGAACCGTGAGAGCAAGACCTGAGCTGAAACCAAGAGTCAGACACTTAACCAACTGAGCCACCCGGGTGCCCCTACTTGGCCTTAATTCTAGGTTTCCTATCTCTTTTCCTAACATTCTGCATGATATGATTCTCGTGTACCTTGCCAGGCTCATTTCCTGCCATGTCTGAGGTTGTCCAGGCAAGCACGCTGGAGTGCGGTGCCCAGGACATGCTCATGCCCTTTGTCTTTTGCACAGGCTATTCTTTCTTCCCAAACATCCTTCCTCTCTCCACCCTATTCCAGTCCTTTCTCCTCTTGGTTGACCTGGGTGACATCTGGTTAACTCTTGAAGAACGGCTTCAATACTGCCAGACGATCACCTACAGTGAGGGTTTCCTTTCCCATCCATCCTGGGTTATGGCCCCTCCTCAGTTCCCCTCCTATGTCTTCCACTCCTTTACAATAACAATAATATTGATATTTACTGAGCTGTCACTATGTGGTAGTCACCATGCCAAGCTCTTCATTTACTTGATTTCATTTAATTCTCCCAAGAGTCCCACGAGGCAGGTACTATTATAACCTCAGTTATAATACTATAACTACGATATATACTATATTTTTTAAATGCTTTGAGAGAGAGCATGCACACGTAGGTGGGGGCAGGGCAGAGAGGGAGACAGAGGATCCGAAGTGAGTCCCGTCCTGTCAGCACAGAGCCTGATGCGGGGCTTAAACCCGCAAACCTGGAAACCGTGACCTGAGCTGAAGTCGGACGCTTAACTGACTGAGCCACCCAGGTATCCCTGCGACATACAATATTATAACCTCTCTCAGTCATGAGAAAATGGAGGCACAGAGAGCTTAAGGAGCTGAGCCAACGTCACACAACTGACTGGTGGTGACATGATTTCAAACCTGGGTAGTCTGACTCAAGAGTCGTGAATTCAGATCACCTTGAACTGTAAACAGTTAACCACTTGTTTCTATCCAGGCCAGACTGAGTATGAGATCTGGAGGGAAAGCTTCTCTTTCACCTCCCCGACAGAGCTGGGCATTGACTAGGGGATTGTTAACCATTTGTTGACCAAATATAAAAGCTATTGCTGTAAGTAAACCTGATTTCTCTGGGGTGTTCCAGAATCTTCTCTGACAGTAAACATCTCTGCTCCCGGAGCCAGTACTCACAGGCAGAATACCAGGATGGAATTCCTCTTGGACCCAAATGACTCTCCTCAT
The DNA here is from genome assembly GCF_027475565.1 of Acinonyx jubatus. NCBI lineage: Eukaryota > Metazoa > Chordata > Mammalia > Carnivora > Felidae > Acinonyx > Acinonyx jubatus. The sequence continues at coordinate 145,646,281 of NC_069384.1, forward strand.
GCACAATGTCTATTTGACCAAGTTCTTCCCAGGAGTATACAGAAAAACTCAATGCAATTAAATTGTGTCCCACTGGAAATGCAATTATTCTATGATGAGGACAGAATGCTCTCTGAAGTGCCTGGTAGGAGAGTAAAATGTATTCTTGTATTGCAAACTGGAGTCAGACATTTCCTATTGAAAACATCTCCAAAATGATACCAAATAGGCAATTCCATTGTTATCAACTCTAAAAACAGAAAAAAACGACTCTATGTTGATAGAGGTGAGGATAGCAGGGGCCCTGGGGCAGGGGAGACTGGAGGGAGTCCAAGGGGGCGTTTGGGGCACTGAAAATGTTTTGGTTCCTGATTTGGGTGCTGTGACACAGATGTATTTCATTTGTGAACACACACTGAGCTGAACGTTGTGAGGTGTGCACTTTTCTGTATATATATTATCCTTCATAAAAATGTTTAATTACACTAGACACGGATGGGAAACTGAGACAACTGTGCACACTTTTCACTTCATTTTCCAAAAAACACCTCCAAGGTATCGCACGGAGTTCACACCTGAGGCCGTTAACTAAAGTACTCTCAGGACCCAGTGACAGACGTAACGCCAGTGAGAGGTGGACCCAGGAGGTGGGGACACCTGTCTGCCAGGCGCAGCCAGTACTCAGCTTGCTCCACATTGAGACACTAGTTAGAGCACTGGCATGCTGGCCCAGCCTCCTTTCCAAATGTTCGATGGAAGCCAGGAATCCACATCTTTATAGGGACTCTCCACCATTTTAAGTGTCAGCTGCTAGGCTTTTAAAAATGTTGAAACACTGTACGGGCCAAATGAAACACATCTGTGAGCCGAAATCCTGCCCGTTGACCACTGGTTTATGACCTCTGTCGTAAACAGATAAAGCAGTACACAGAGTCTCTCTTTAACTCTATTTTGCAGTAAACGTTGTCTAACTCTCAGAACAGTCCTAGTGGCTGAATCTACCGGCTCAAAATATTTCACGGGACGCTCATTAGCCAGGGAATTCGGTATCTCAAAAGGCTTCACCTAACAAAGTATGTTAGGCCATGTCTCTGATAATACCAAGAACAGCAACGGTGTTGTGGATACTATTTGCTGCCCCACCCTCTACCTGGCTGGTATACCCATTCCCTAAGCTACCATTGAGTTTTGGCGGCTAATAGGTTACAGCTCCTCACCTTCCCCAGAGGACCACCTTCAGAGCCACTTTGCTCAGCGATGCCTACGCCCTACAGGAGAAGGTGGGGTACCGACAGCCGCTAACAGACTGATGTAGGAGTATACAAGCCCAGCCCCCTTACCTCAAGATGAGAAATTCCGTCTGCAGGGCTCCCTTGGGATCAGGTTGAGGCTGGACTTTGGCTGAACTCACATCTTTGCTTTGCTTCAATCCTTGGTTCTATCCTGCCTCCTTTCCTTCTTACAGGATTTTTCTGAGATAACAACCCAACAGATCACTTGCATAGGGGCATCATTGGCTCGGGCTCTGCTTCCAGGGATCCCAACCTCCTCCCAAAAAAATGGTTTAGAAGGAACAGTTGTTGTTAGAACCAAGTCTTAGACTGAGCCCTTACTAGTTGGATCATCCTAATAATAATATGGATTATCCATAAGATCATTAATCTTTTTGGGCCACGGTTTCTTTATGGGCTCATTCATTCAACTGAGGTAGCCTAGGCTAATCGTGTGGCCACCCCACAAGATGGTTAAGAAGATACAATGTACTATATAAATGTGGAAGCCCAATGCAAGCTGTAAGCTCTAAAATGTAAGGGTTACTTTAGAGATGTTCTCCCACCACCCTGTTATAGCACTTGACACCATGTGCTCTAAGATACATGTCCCCTCCTCTTCTGCTGTAAGCTCCCACACTGTGAGAGAGCACTGTATTTTCCTCCACCCTAGGACCCACTGTATTTCTTCAAATCTAAGATTCCATTGGCTTTAAAATACATCATGGGGTACTTGGGGTGTTCAGTCAGTTAAGCATCCGACTTCAGCTCAGGTCATGATCTCACAGCCCGTGGGTTCAAGGTCCGTGTCAGGCCCTGTGCTGACAGCTTGGAGCATGGAGCCTCCTTCAGATTCTGTGTCTCCCTTTCTCTGTCCCTTCCCTGCTTGTGCTCTGTCTCTCTGTCTCTCTGTCTCTCTCTCTCTCTCAAAAATAAATAAACATGAAAAAAAATCTTAAAAATAAAAAATAAAAATAAATAAAAATCTTAAAAAGGAAAAAACCCCCCAACTCTGTCGACTAAACTAGGAGACTATGACTCCTATCATTTAGAATTTTTATTTTATATTTATTGATAGACTCTTTTAGATTTATTTAATTTTTATTTTTAATCTTATTTTGAAAATGCTCAATCATACAAAAAAATTAAAACAATTTTATACCCATATATCCACATCTTTTTTTTTTTTTTTTTTTACATTATTTCTTTTTGAGAAACAGAGTGAGACAAAGTGTGAGCAGGGGAGGGGCAGAGAGAGAAGGAGACACCGAATCTGAAGCAGGCTCCAGGCTCTGAGCAAGCGATCGGCACAGATCTTAACCAACTGAGCCACCCAGGCGCCCCCATGCTTCCTAGATCTTACTAGAAGGGTCAACAGAAGATTTTCAGACAACACCTAGGACTTCTCTTCCTTCTTCAAATGCTTCCTAAATGAATTTTTGATCAAACCACTGATGGTTGGCAGTTAACCAGTTTTACAACCAGGAATTACAGTTAAATTCACAAATGCATAGGCAGTGACAACTACATTACAACTGCCATATGGCCAACAGTGATTTTAAGCAACCTCTCTATTTGAGATGTCAAAAAATTTTTAAAAATGTCTAATCCATTAGCCACACTTAGCCATTAGCCACTTTTCTGTTCTTGAGATGTCAAAATGTGGAAAAAAAAAAAAGTGTCATCCAGCATTACCTACCCTGTGCTCAGGCCTGTGTCTGCCTACCAAGTGATCTTTAGTATTTTTTGAATAAATAAATAGATTTTTTTATTTTAAAGATTCCTTTGACTTGCTGTTTTCCTGTGTTCAGTAGTTCTTCCCTATAAAAATAGACTGTCATGTTTTCCAAGCCCCAAACCACCTGCTCGATAACCACAAAACTGCATCGTGGCAATACCCACATTAGCGTATGATTTGTTTTCTCAGATTTTGATAAATGCAATCTTGAGTGAAGAAAACGACCCACTAAATGTAGGTGTTTACAAACTCAGTGAGAACCCAGAGCTTTTGAGAAGCGAATGTAAGTGCAGCCTTACAGGCACGGGTGTTGTTGTTATTTTTTAATGTTTGTTTGTTTATTTATTTATTTTGAATGAGTCGGGGGGGAGAGAGAGAGAGAGAGAGAAAGAGAATGAGCAGGGGAGGGGCAAAGAGCAAGAGAGAATCCCAAGCAGGCTCCAAGCTGTCAGCACAGAGCCCAACTCAGGGCTTGAGCCCATGAACTTCTAGCTCATGATCTGAGCCGAAATCAAGAGCCAGATCCTTAATCGACTGACTCACCCAGGCACCCCGAGGCTGGGTTTTATGTTACAGCTAAAATATTGGTATACTTTAAAGAAAAACTTATTTCCAAAATCCTTACCATTAAGTATAAATGTGTTTGACCCACTAATGTCATTTGTTACCTTATTATTTAAAAGAAAATGTTTAGGGGCGCCTCGGTAGCTCAATCGGTTGGGCGTCTGACTTCGGCTCAGGTCATGATCTCACCGTCCATGGGTTCAAGCCCCGCATTGGGCTCTGTGCTGACAGCTTGGAGCCTGGAGCCTGATTTGGATTCTGTGTCTCCCTCTCTCTCTGCCCCCCCCCCCCCAAGCTCTGTCTCTGTCTCTCTCAAAAATAAACATTTTTTAAAAATAAAAAAAATGGGGGCGCCTGGGTGGCGCAGTCGGTTGAGCGTCCGACTTCAGCCAGGTCACGATCTCGCGGTCCTGAGTTCGAGCCCCGCATCAGGCTCTGGGCTGATGGCTCAGAGCCTGGAGCCTGTTTCCGATTCTGTGTCTCCCTCTCTCTCTGCCCTCCCCCGTTCATGCTCTGTCTCTCTCTGTCCCAAAAATAAATAAACGTTGGAAAAAAAAAATTAAAAAAAAATAAATAAAAATTAAAAAAATGTTTATTTATTTTGAGAGACAGAGAACATGAGCAAGGGAGGGGTGGGGGCGGGGTGGGGGGAGAGAAAGAGAGGGACAGAATCCCAAGCACGCTGTACAGTGGTCAGTCCAGTGCCCCACAGGAGATCAATAACCTGAGCCATAATTGGGTCAGACGCTTAACCTACTGAGTCACTCGAGTGCTCCTGTTTGTTACTTTAAATTCAGCTTCCGGAAACTAGGATGGCACAGAATTTAAACCAACACATAGTCCACCAAGGTCCATGAAATATTCTGTGTTGACATCTATCCAGCCTGTGACTTGATGTCAGATTACATATAATAATAGTATTTGTTAATAGGCCCTTCTATGATGTAGATATCTTGTAGAATAATTACATCTGGGTATAAAGAATCCTAGGAGCCTCCTGTTATATTTATAGCAGGACTTTCCCAAAATAATTAGATGTTTCAAAAAGAAATGATCTTGGCAGTTTCCTGGTTTAGACAGCATACTATAGTTATCAGATGTAACCACTAGGGGAAGTTGGGTGAAGGGTACCTAGAATCTCTCTACTAATTTTGCAACTTCTTTTGAGACTTTTCTTAGTCCATTTGTGCTGCTATAACAATGTACCAAAGACTGGGTGGCTTATAACCAGGAGAAAGTTCTTTCTCACCGTTCCGGAGGCTAGAAGTCCAAGATCAGGGTGTTAGCATGGTCAGGTTCTGGTGAAAGCCCTCCTCTGGGTTGTATCCTTACATGCTGGAAAGAGAGCAAGCTAGCTGGCTGACCTCTTCTTACCAGGGCACTAATCCTGGGGTGCCTAGCTGCCTCAGTTGGTGGAGCATGCGACCCTTAACCTCAGGGTCGTGAGTTCGAGCCCCACATTGGCTGTACTTAAAAAATAAAATATTAAAAACAGCAACAACAACAACAAAACCAGGGCACTAATCCTTGGGTCATCCAAGATGACACTACTCATCTCCAAACACTATCACCTTGGGGATTTGGGCTACAACTTACGAATTTTGGGGGGAATACAAATATTCAGCCCATAAGGAGACTGTAATCATTTTAAAATAAAAAGTTTTTTAAAAAAGGAAACGATCCTTTGGATCATTAGATCTTAGCATTATGACTGGAAAGTGATTTATACGCCAATAAAAAGTAAAGAGATATTGCCCTCTGGGAAAAAAGTACCCTCGCATTGATGTTAGCATATTTATTTATAATTTCAAAGATTTTTTTTTTTTAAATGCTGCTTAAATTGAAAATGAAAATGATGGTTACTTCTGGAGAGTGGCCTAGGGAAGAAGTAATTTTCATTTCTTGCATTTCTTTACTGATGGAATGTTATGCAATAAAGTTTTATTGCTTTTATGATTTGGGGGCACAAAGTGCTCACGGTAGGCATTTCCTTAAACAGCTAGCTACAAGATTCGAATCACCCAATGAAAATGTTCCTGAATATTCTTCATTATCAGAGGGAAATCTTACTCTAGTTGTGGTGGTTTCGAGATTTATGTTTTGGGAAAGATATCGGCAAGGGAATAAATTTAAACATCAAAAACTACTATTTCTACTACTCTGCTAAATAAAAGTAAACTTCTAAATTAAAACCGAATCTTAGTATGCCTTTCTCCAAGTATTCTAGATCTCTTCGTGAAGGATTATACAGTCATTATAATTTCATAAAGTATCATTTTTACGTTTTCGAGATCAAAATACATCATTCTACAGCCACGGGCAAGCCATACACTATAAATAATTTTATCTTTCCAGCACATAATAGTACTGTCAATATTGAAAGACCTTAATAATTTTTGCTTGCAGGGGTAGACTGCATTTTCCAAACCGATCCTGCAGTGGCTGATCCTTTTAAATCAAAAGATTCTGGGATCATTGCTGGTTTTTGGAACACTCCCTGACTTCTAATCATGTTTACTTCCTCCTTCGGTTCTCTCTGCCTAGTAGATTATTGTAACTCCATCATTTACTTTTCTTTCCCCACCCTCCTAATGGCCAATTGCTGATTAGCTAATAGGCTCAAGTACAATTCAGTAGATAGAAGGAAATCATTAAGACTGGGCTTAATCAGTGTATCTCTATAAGAAATATCAGTCCTTTAGTGACTGGCCCTCGATCCTCCGGTAAACATTTCCTGAGTACCTGCCACGTGTCAGATCCTGTTGAAGGCACTGAGGACACAAGGATAAAAAGAAAAGGGACAGAGATCTCCATTGGGAGACCTCAGAACCCAGTGTGACTTGCATGATAATTGGGGCAACCAGGTAGCATATCCTCAAGGTAGGACAGTTTTGAGAGTCAGAGGGGATACAAATAATAAGACACCTAGGCAAAACAGATCGTCCCTGGTTTGTTTGTTTGTTTGTTTGTTTCTTTCTTTCTTTCTTGTTTTTAAACGTTTATTCACTTTTTGAGAGACAGAGACAGAGTGCAAGCAGGGCAGGGGCAGAGAGAAAGGGAGACACTGAATCCGAAGCAGGCTCCAGGCTCTGAGCTGTCAGCCCAAAGTGGGGCTTAAACTCATGAACCGTGAGATCATGACCTGAACCAAACTCGGACGCTTAACGGACTGAGCCACCCAGGCGCCCCTCCTCCCTGGTTCTAATGGAAGTTTATACAACATGTTATAAAAAGGAAGGAATCGGCTGGAAAAACAGAACAATTGAAATAAAAATTACCACCCATTTCTGATTCCCCAGTACTTTAAAGCTACGCTCTGAAAAATCATGTGCAACTGAGTTATTTAACTTGTAAAGAATCTTTATGCAAATGACTATTTTATGAAAGACATTTTTAAAGGCAAGGTTGCCCAGTATAATTTTTGAAAGTTGTGTGGGCATTTGGATATATCGAGAAGGTTAAAGATAATTTGTTCTTGGAACAAGTATGCCATAGATATATTCATTTCATATCAAAAGTTAATAAACCAGCTCTAATGGACTAATTATTTGAAAGCTGTCATCCAAATCTCCTTTTCACCTACCGCTATTCCCAGCTCTCTTTAAAACTGCAACCCTAGCCACAGCAGACAATTATATATGCTTGTCTGGTTTAAGGAGTAAATTAAGTTTGCACATAATTTCCCCCAAAGGGCTATACGACAGGCAATTCTATTTTATGCTTTTTTTTTTTCCAGAATGGCAATAAATAGTACAAGACATGGATATGAAACCACACCTCGCTATGGTTAAAATGTCAAACTCTTTAAAACCTACTAGCTTAGATACTTCCAGTCCAACAAAGCAAAAGGAGAGGAACTTGGCTACAACCCTGTAAAATAACTTTTCTGTGTATGACTTTAATGGCTGTGCCTATCAACAAATATGTTTGTTTCCCCAAGTCAGCTGCACGGGGCGAGGTAGTTGGGCACACTCTGTGTACAGAGGCATTCAGAGGGAACAAAGTCTTATTTGCCATCCAAACAGGCCACTTCGTCAGGCGGGTTGGAAATTATAGTTACATGTGTGTTGCAGATACCTGAGCAGCAGATGCATTGTGGAAAAAAACACCTGCACGCACATTCCATGATATTTTGACAAATGTGCGTTGTTCCTGATCTGGAAGGGTGGGATCCAGGCTGCTGTAGGGAAGAGTATCGAGTTCACGTCCTGGCTCTGGGCACCCACCCACCCAGCTTGCTCTTGCCTCTGTGAATTGAGGGTTTGGGGCTCCATGGTCTCTAAGCCTCCTTCCCACCTTCCTAGCCCAGCCCACAGCCTTGAGACTTGTCATGAGAAGCAGCTGGTACAAGCAATTTTCTTTTCAGATGGGCTTTCGGGCTTAACTAGATGGCACAGTGTGCCAAAGGCAATAGGGGGAGGTGACGAAGGAGGAGATGCCATAACCCCTATCTGGACACACAAGGCTCTGTCCCCTGCCTGTGAGTCCACCAGGTGGGACACATCTTTGGGACACTTAAAAGCATAAAGATGCAGGGTAATCATATAAAACATCAGAAGTCGCCTACAGCATTGCCTCATCTCCCAGCAAATAAACATGATTATTATCTTAACCAACTAGAATTAATTTATTTATTTTTAAAAATGTTCAAAAGCAGGGGGAGGGGTGGAGAGAGAGAATCCCAAGCAGGCTTTGTGCTGCCAGTACGGAGCTGGATGCGGGGCTGGATCCCAGGAACTGTGGGATCACGACCTGAGTTGAAATCGAGAGTCAGACGCTTAACCGACCGAGCCATCCAGGCACCCCTTCAATTAGCTAGAATTCAAATAAAAACTTGAACTAAAGAAAAAATCATGATTATCGCCCAAATAATAATTATTACTACTGATAATAAACTTCAAGGCAAATAATAATTACTACTGATAATAAACGTTAAGGCAAACTCCGGGCTTGTGGGGTCAGAAGCTTTTTCAATTTTGAGAGCCATCTTTAAGAAAGACAATGCACAATTATAAATATAAAGTTAGGCAAGAAATGTAAAGACATTGGTAGGGGCCCTTATACAGCTTTTGGAAGGGTCTGTGCAACTGAGGAGTTTATCTGAGGAGTTTATAGCGTAAGCCTCGTTATGGTAAGTCTACCTCTACTCTGTGCTACTAATTAGTATTAGACTGTAAGCTCCAGAAGGGCAGGGATATTAGTCTATTCTTCACCTCTGCACCTGCACCCCCACCCACCCCATGCCCAGACCAGGGCTTGCCCACGGCGGCTGCTCACTAAATACTTGTTGCACAAATGAATGAAGGCTGAAAATCATATCTAACATTCCTATGTTCAGGGACAACGCTGAGTACCTTACCATGTATGAACTCATTTGATACTTGCCATGACACTATGAGATCATAATTGCCAATGATTATTGCTATTTGGTGGCAGGTGGTAGCTGTCTCAGTGCTTTACAGTATTGATTGATGTAATTCTGACAATAGCACAAAAAAGGCAAGTGTTCCTATTAAGATTCTTAGTTTCCAGAAGAGGAATCCAAGGCATAGAGAAGTTAAGTCAGTTGCCAATGGTCACACAGCGATATAAATTGCAGAGCTGAGATTCAAAGGCAGGCATTCTGGCTTCAGAAACTGTGCTTCTGGCTATCTTACTGCCTCCCAGATAAGGCTCAGAGAGCTCCAAGGACCAGCAATATTTGGCCACCTTTTGTTCATGCCTGAGGTCAGTCCAAGCCTCTTGCATTTGCCTATGGTATCCAGTCCTAGGATACCACAAATATTGACTGCTTACTAGCAGAGAGACTAATGTGTCTCAGCTTAGTCTTTGTTAGAAGCCAGTCTTAGTTGAACCATGAGAGAAAAGGAAGAACTGAGTTGAAGTCATACTGTAAACCTACTGGAAAAAAGGGAAAAAATGTAGGGTGTCTTCCCATTGAAAGGACAGTGCTTTCCAGGGTTCTGGGGCGGGGGGATCCTTCACCACTGTTGCCTCTTACCACCCCCACTCTTAGCCCAGCCCAGGCCCAGCCTGGTGAGAGAAACACTTTCCCAATGAGGCTACTTGACATAAATAGACTTTAAAATAAGATTGGAATATATTTAGCTTATGTCCCACTCCCTCCACCATCACCACCAAATAAAAATCTTGCTCTGATAATATCAAGGAACTTGGATTCAAAGACATATTTACAAAGAGAATGACTGGGCCATCCCTCCAGGGAGTGTCATCCATTTACCTGTATTTCATCTTTTTTGAGCCTTTACTGTTTCCCCACTTTAAATCAAATCAGGATAACAATGCTGAGGGGGTTGACTCTGGATGTCCCCTCGACCCTTTCCCATCCTGTTCCTGGACCAGGCTGCCTCGGGTAGGCGGCACAAGGCTGCCCTCTTTAACCAATGGGGAGCCTCAGCAGGTGGCTGGAGGGAGGAGGGAGATGAGAGGAGGGAGGAGAGGCCCGGGTGTTTATTCTTCCAACTTCTTCCCGGCAAGGTTGGCACTGGCTGGCTGCTTTAGCTTTTGTAGGACACCACTACCCCCACCATCCAGCCTCTCCTATCCTCCCTCCCCCAGGCCCAGGAGCAGTAACAGCGCCACCTAGTCCTGACCCTGGGGAACTGCACCCTCCCTGGAGGTTGCCCATCCTTGTCCCAACTTCCTAT